>NW_023604972.1:87921175-88649055 GCF_014898055.3 Talpa occidentalis | reverse complement strand
ATCTCCCTTGGACTGAGGAGGAGAAGCAGAGCTTATCTTGTATTGGTAATAGAATTACCGCGAAAGTACATCTGTGTGTGTGTGTGTGTGTGTGTGTGTGTGTGTGTGTGTGAAGTCAGAGAGAAGAAGGGAAAGATGGGGGAGAGACAGTTTCTTTAGAAAACAAATTATTGTACCACATATTTTAAGTTTCCTATCTCCCTTATTTAATAAATTGGAATTGAGAGTTCTAGTAATTCTTTTTCATCAGTGGATTAGCTCTCACTGTCATTGAGTCCTGTAGTTTTTTTCTGCTTTTTTGTAGGTATTCATTCCCAGTATTTTATTACCACCCCACATGTGAGTCATTCACTCCCATGCAATCCCTTAAAACACCCTGTACCCTCGAGGGGGGGGGTGGTGGACAGAAGGAGAAAGTTCTGAAAAGGCCAAGTTTATTCCTTTGGTATGTTGAGGATCTGCCAGTGTGAAATGGGAGAGGAGTCCCAGCAGGGTTTCCTCCAAGGAAGCCTGCAGAAAATGTGGCAGCTTCTGATTCCCACCCACCTCCCCTTTCCAGGAGTGTGCCCTTTTATTTGGCTTCATGTGGGAGACTCTGTGGGCTATACAGTTGGTGAGAGAGAACAGGGATGAGAAAAATTTCTTTTGCAGGATAATGAAAAATTTTTTTTTTTATTTTTTTTTAATTTTATTTTTTTTAATATTAAATTTTATTTTTCTATTCCCCCATACAATTGCAAACGCCCCATTCTGACCCCAATCCTTCCCCTCCCGCCCCCCACCCCCCAAAAAGTGTCTCTGGTTCATAGTTTTTTGTTGATTTTGATTTTCACTTTCTTATATTCATTTTCCTGGTCCCTTATTTAAGTTTTCTAGATTCCTGCTATGAGTGAGACCATCCGGTATTTTTCTTTTTCTTTTTGGCTTATTTCGCTGAGCATGATCCCTTCCAGCACCATCCATGTTGCTGCAAATTGCATGTGTTTATCTTTTTTGAATGCTGAGTAATATTCCATGGTATATATGTACCACATCTTCTTGATCCAGTCATCTATTTTTGGGCATTTGGGTTGTTTCCAAAGCTTAGCTATTGTAAACAGTGCTGCTATAAACATAGGGGTGCAGGTGCTCTTTGGAATTGATGTTTCTGTGTCCTTTGGGTAAATACCTAGGAGTGGAATTGCTGGATCATATGGAAGCTCTATGTTTAGTAGGTCCAGAAATCTCCACACAGCTCTCCATAGTGGTTGGACCAGTTTGCACTCCCACCAACAGTGCAGAAGAGTTCCTTTTTCTCCACACCCTCGCCAACATTTGTTGTTGCTAGTTTTTTTAATATGTGCCATTCTCACTGGTGTGAGATGGTATCTCATGGTAGTTTTGATTTGCATTTCCCTGGGATAATGAAAATTTAAGCTATTGTTAAGAAGCAATTACACAGACTGTGTATGTGCAAGAACCTCGGACAGGGATCAGAACCCAGGGATTCCGGTACTGGCTTTGTTATCAGTGGGTCATGTGTCCTGGGAGAGGTTACTTAACACCTGGGAAGCCCAATATCCTTAGCTATCAAATGAGGATAATGAAATTTGTCTAGTTCACACACAATGAATGTAAAAGTGCTTGAAAATGTGAAGTTTTACATGAATGTAAATTTATTTTATACCTTAAGTATAAATTAGATACCCATTTCAATATGGTTATCCTACATGATAGGCAAGCCTCTAGCTACTAGGGGAATCTTTTTGGCTCCCTTGTCTTCAAAAGTGTGTAGCAGGCAGCACAGCATTGTTGGCTTGAATTTCCTAATTAAAAGCTAAGTCATCTAGGGGGCACATCTGCCAAATAAGCCCCAAAGAAGTTTTTAAGTTGTTGCTTTGGGCTGTACTGACATTGGACTTGGCATCTGGAGCTGCCATGCTACCCATGCCAGGAGAGTTCTTATAGCAAGGTATAAGTTACCAGAAGGGGCTACCCCCAGTATTATTTCCAGCCACTTAAGTTAATCAACTTTTCATTTTCCCTCAGGAGTGCCACCTGAAAAATTTTTCACAGTGTGAAAAATTCCCAAGGGATGACTATCCTCTGCTTTTTGTCCTGCTGGGGAGGCTCTCACATATAAGCAATTGCACCAAGGAGCAGGTGGTAGAGAAGGAAGGGGCCAGGGGTCCCACATCCTTATTAGTAATGCTCTATGCATGGAGTTAGATACTAGTTCTGAGCTGAGTTTAACCTCCGAAATTCAAGCACTAGCTTGCTGCTCTCAGGTACACACTGCATGACCAACATGGTATTCTCTGCCGTAAAAAAACACCGAACTTTTCAGAAGGGTTCTATTCTTGTACCTAAATATTTTCTCTAAAAATTCCTCTACTAGGAAACAATTTTACTGCCCTACACATGGGAGATTCAGCAATAGGATTTGAAGACTATATGGTGACTGAATAAATGAATACCCCAGAATTAGGTTGGATTTCCATGGACATTTGCTGGCTAAGAGGTTCTACTGCAGTTGATTTTACATTAGGTTTACAAAACTGTGTACATTTCCTTGGTATTATCATACAATATCTGTCACTAAGTTCTCACACCTTCAGCGCTATCAAATAAACTCCCTTTGCTCATCCTTCCCACCCCACTTCCCTTTCTCCTCTGGTAGCCACTACTTTGTTGTCAGTGTAAGAGTTTTCATTGTTGAACTTCATTAGTTTATTTGCTTTCTTTATATTCTACATGAGTGAAACCATCCAGGGATTGTCTTATTCTGATTTAATTCACTTAGCATCATGCCCTCAATTCTAATGGCAAGGGAAACAAGTGCAGAAACAAACAAATGGGACTACATCAAATTAAAAAGCTTCTGATAGCAAAATAAAACGCAATAACTGAAAAGGCAACTTACTGAATGAAAGATGTGTGCACATCATACAATAGGTGTCAATATCCAAAACGTACAAAGAACTCATACAACTTGACAACAGGGCCTCCCTGGTGGCGCAGGTGGTTGACACCTCACTGTGAAGCTGTCCTCAGCCTCTGCAGCGTGGGTTCCATCCTGGCTGGCTGGCGAGAAACCCACATGGTGCGGTAGACCTCTCCTGTCTCGCCCGCTGCTCCCCTCAGCAGTGTATTTTGTCAGTCTGCCTGTTTTTTTTTTCCCCGCTGTGTCTCTGGTGAATCCTCTCACCCTCTTGTGCATCTGGCCTGTACTCCGGTTCTTAAATAAAAATAAATAAATCTTAAAAAAAATACCAACTTGACAACAAAAACCAAACAGCCCAATCAAAAATAGGTAAAACTGCTGAATAGACACTTCTCTGAAGAAGATATTCAGATGGCCAATATGCACATGGAAAAAATGCTCAATACCATTTACAATAAAGATGCAAATTAAATGCAATTAATTTAATGCAAACTAAAACCATGATGAGCTATCACCTCACTCCTGTAAGAACAGCCTATATCAAAGAGACTAGAGTCAGCAGTGTTGGTGTGGATATGGAGAAAAAGGAAGACTCGTACACTATCGGTGGAAATGTAAACTGGTATAGCCTTTATGGAAAACAGTATGGAGATTCCTCAAAAAATTAAGAACAGAACTATCATACAACCAGAAATTCCACTTCCAGGTGTTTATCTGAAGAATATCTGAAAAGACACATGCACTTCTATTTCATTGCATCACTATTTACAATAGCAAAGACATAGAAACAAAACAAAGGTCCATCAATGGATGAGTAGATAAAGAAGGTGTGGTGTATATACTTAGTGGAATACTGCAAACAAAAGCTTTTAAAAGCTTTTAAAAATATGAAATCTTGCTATCTGTGACAATATCAATGGAACTGTAGTGGTTCTTTCTTAAAGTTATTTAGCATCCAGCTAAAATTGGTTCAATTTTTATGCTGGATGAAGAAAATGGAGCTTGTGATCTACAAGGGGCACAACTAAATCTACACTTGAAGAGGGGGTGTGTGTGGTGGGGAGGGCGGGGTGGGAATTCTATGCATGTCCTTGCCAGAGTTAGGCCCAGAGTTAGGCCCTTGCCAGAGTTAGTTTTTTTGATTTGTGTCATTTTGGGCTATAGTCTCTCTCAGATTCTAGGAGGCTAATATCTGGGTTTTTTTCAAATCTGTCTACTTAACTTGTTCTAAAGGAAAACATTCCAGAAGGAGTAGAGGTAACGGAAGTTGAAATTAGAGAGAGAGGCAAAATGTGTTGTATGTTTAAGGTAAATGGAGTCAAGGGCCTGGTGATCCCAGTTAAAGCCCTGAGTCTATATAATTCATTAGCTCAGAAACCCTGGAAAAAGCCACTGTAGGGATTTGGATTTACCTGTATGAATATCAGTAGTCACAAACCTATCTAAATGAGATCAGGAGCCTGGAAAGTGCCCCTGCATGTGCAAATCAGGAAACTACAGGACCCACACCATCTTGCATCTCACATGGGTAAGATGTTTCCTCTCTGTTTCCTCTTTAACCAAAACCGAGAGGGAAGTCCCACCAAAGTTATTTGGGGGGTTGTGAGCCTTGGATTGGCAAAGTGCATGTGGATCCTGCCATGAATACATCCTCTAACCCGCCATTTCTTCTGTTGTTTGTTTCTAAGTCAATCTGATTTTGTTGTCAGAATAACTGATTACTTATGTCTGAGGTCAATACCTGAAAAAATGGATCTAATTGCAGCTGCCTCCTCCACTGCACTCCATCTATCACACAGCTGTTAGGATGGTCACAAATGCTTTTTGCAGACTATAAAGCACAGTGGTTCAGGATTGGACACATCTTGCTTATGTATGTGCATGTGATTATGTGTAAGTGAATACATTTTGTTCCTGTATGGGTTAGAGGTTTTCATTTAAATTTTTCCTTTTGTTTGCTAATGAAGTAAATTGGATGTAAGCATGCTAGGGAAAGAAGATTGTCTGTAATGTTTCTGGCAGGAAGAATAATCAGCCAATCTGCACTCCCCTGTGGACTGGACATTTACAACTTTGGAAATGATGCCTCAGTTAGACTTTGTCCTGGAACAGGTATATAGCAGTCTTCAGAGAGCAACAGGCCCCACGAGTAATGTCCACATTTTTCTTGTGTCAAGGCCACAAGGGGGATTCAACATTGCTTTTCTACTCCTAGAAAGCCTTGGAACAGTCTGGTATATTTTCTTTCACATTTTCCTGACCTGGCAAAACCTTATCTGATCTTGAAAATAAACTTCAACCTTAGAACTATTTTAATGTTTTGATTTGTTTTAGGGAGAGATGTGTAGGGAGAAATAAATCTCCTTTTATTTTCTTTTTTAAAAACAGGTTTTTACATGACAATCCTCTTAAAGGGAAGTATATCAAAAAGACCTCTGTACTATACAATGGTAATTGTGATACTAGTCACAGCTTTTGAATGCAATTAAAGGAAAAAACATTGTTTTCCCTTCCACTGCAAGGAAACTATCAGATTCCAACACCACTGTGTTAGACCATGCTCACTCAGTATAACTTTCAAGCACAAGAGACAATGCAAGCATTGAATAATCCTCCCACTGCCACTTCCCTAAAATTGCATTGCTAAAATGGAGGCTAAAGTAGTTGAAATTAAACAACAGGTTAAATGTAAAGATAAACTAATTGGGTTTCCATGAGAAAAGTGCTCTCAGGGTTCCTTATGAAGAGACCCATGAAGGCTTAGAAATACTTTCGAAGAACAAGAGTTTTAAGAGAGAGAATAACTTAAAGGGTAGCTGAATTTTGTGACAATTAGTAATAACAGCGCAAATTTATGATTTTTTTATTTTTTATTTTTTTTTAAGATTTATTTATTTATATAAGCACCGGGTACAGTCAGAAGCACTGGAGGGTGAGCGAATTCACTAGAGCCAGAGCGGGGAACAGAACAGGCAGACTGACGAAATACACTGCTGAGGGGAGCAGTGGGTGCAGCAGGAGAGGTCTGTCGCGCCATGTGGGACCCTCGCCTGGCGGCCGGGGATTGAACCGGCGCTGCAGAGGCTGCAGGCAGCTTCGCAGCTGAGCGTTCAACTACTGTGCCACCGGGGAGGCCCAAATTTATGATTTAATATTAAAACTTCTATGCAGGAAACACAATGAATTGCAAAATTAAGCATTCATCAATTTCTTAGACTTTATATCTTCAAATTCATTTTATTCTATAAAGACTTTATACATAGTTTCTATGAGCTTCTGGATCCTGATGGAGGTGGAGGTGATGGTGATGGGGTAACTGTGTTGCTGTTGTTCCCATTTATAAGTAGAGAAGGAACTCAGATTTAAAGGGTCCTTCTTTTTGCAGGTCATGCTGAGTTTTTGTAATAAAGACTAGAAGTTGATTGGCAACAACCTCCTCCTTAGTTGAACTAAAGTCTTGATGGTCTTTTTTAAAACTATATTTCTGTTTGGCAATAAACTACTTGAACAAATGCACCTTTCACTTCTGCTCTTGCTTTCCTGGTAACCGAAGTTCTTGCCCCTCTACATCAGTTTCAGTGAATTAAGAGAGTGAAGGACTGGAGGATAGTTGGGTTCTCTATGTAGTCCTGCTGGGCTTTCATCAAGACTGGAAGGTCACTGACTTCTAGCTAACCTGAGTTCCTGCATCTTCATTTTGAGCCAAATATTGCTCTCTTTATTCAACCTGTACATGTCTGCAGCAAATGCAATCATTGTCTGTAATGATGTAGTAGAGCAGGAGATGTACACTTGGAAAATGTATAGATCTTATAAAGTGCATGAATTGTCTGTCAGTGCACTTTATAATCTCCTGCGATTTTAGTAGGATAAAAGATGTTAAACCTGTATTTTGCTGACTAAGTTCTTGCCCCTAACATCTTATAACTGAGAATGTTCAAAATGTACTCATTTCAGCATTGCTGTACGTCGAGAATCACATTCCAAGTATCAAATAAGATGAAGAGCTATGGCCTTGTTCTAACCTTATGAAGGGGCCATCGGGAAAATAAAACCTACAAGCCATCTGCACTGCATGCTTCCAACGAATCTGCACAAGTTGCCTGTAAACGTGTTTGGTGGCAACTACCATGGAGGGAAGTGCTCTGCGCATTTGCTTTGGGGGCAAGTAAAAACTGAAGCATTCTCTATATTTTTCAATATGATCAACCAAGTCTGTGCATGATCATCACGCTGCATTAATTTTGTAACTAGCCTCTGCAATTTGGCTGACTCCATATGACCAGGTCTGAGAGTGGTTGCTGGGTTTGGTCCGGTGACACCCATTCCAGCTGTAGTTCCATAAATTATTAGGAGGTTGTGAAAGAACCTCTGCGAGAGGATGGGTACTTGGGGCCTCTCTGCTTAGCAACCGAAGAGTAACAGATACCAATAAGTGAACCTGTCCTATTCAGAAATGGGCACTAGATCAGACCTTCCATTTCAGTCTCAAACCCTGTCCTCACCTTTCAGTGTCTCTGTCCATGATCCCTCCCCCTGACAATGCTGCCTTGGCTTGTAAGAATATAACATCCCACTTTGAATAAAGCCTTTATTCTTTGTGTGAATTCCAGAGCATTTGATTGATGTGGCTATTGGTATAAGCAACATCCTCTTTGCGGAATAAATTCCCAGTTTCCCTGAGGGAAACTGACTCATAGCAGGGACAAAGTTCTGAAGCGTCAGGAAAGTGTGAGGTGAAGAGGATTGTCTCCAACTAAATTTGAAGATGAAACTTAGAAACTGTTACTTGAAACCTTGAAAAAAAGGTGTCATCTACTGACTCACTGGTTCTATTTCCTTAGGTCTCTCAATTTAGGGTAATATTATTTACCTATAATTACCATAACATTTTTTTTGGTATTTTACCATATCAATAGCAATCAGCATCATTGAAAATTCATGACAATGTAATTTTAGAAATGATCTAATAATGTATTGAAATTAATCCTAAAATCAAAGAAAGAAATCAAGGGAAATAGCATAAGGATCCATTAATATTTTTTAAAGAAAAACATCCAAAATATTTTTATTTGAGTTTTACCTTATAATGAAGGCAGTAAAGTGAAACTTGGGAAAGCACTGGGTAGAGAACTGGAACAAAACAAAACCGAACTGGGATAAAATCTTCACCAAATCTGTTACCATCCATAAGAGCCAAATGCAACTTTGAAACTTGATGCCAATTCCTGAGTGGTCCAAGTTACTGCCTTTGCTCTTTTTAATATGTCGGCTGATTATAGAGCTAATAATAAATATAATTGAAAATCACTGTTGGATCCTTTGAAGTTTGCTGCCAAGTAACATCTTGTGGAAAAATGTAAAAGAAAAAAGAATCCAGAGGGAAACTTCAAACAGTACTTTAAATATTCTGAATCAACAGCCATAGTGTTAGATTTACCTCGAAAAGTTCATAGTGATCATAAAATATAATATTAACTCAAGAAAGCGCTCTAATTTCCCATCTCTAATAAAAGTCATCAGGGCACTCATCCTAATTACTTAATTTCTGTCTGGCTCTGATTGAAGTCAAATTTTTATTCATAAACACATATGTGACCAGAACAAAGTAGTCCAATTAATCAACTATTGTCAGTCAATTTTATCACGACTTTGGAAATGATGCCACTAAGACAAAGTGTTTCCTTAGCAGAAACAATGTCAATGTGCCCAGACTTTCATTTAGGATAGGGCTTCTGCAGTGAATTAAGAGTCACTGGAAATGGTGCAGAGCTACAATAACAGTTTTCTGGTTTTGATTATAAGGCAGAATGATTTCTGGTTTTCTGTCATATTTGCATTGTGAATGGGATTCATTTTTCTCATTTAGATGCAGTGATCAGGTGAGCGAAATCAGAGCTTGCTCCATAAAAGCCCTATATTGTGACTAGAATACAAATCACTTGATTCTGGTTCTTTGGGGATGCAGCATATTTTAAAACAGAGAGAGTCCTAGGGCAATGCACACATGAAAATTTGATGGTGTTCAAGAAGTCATGCTCATTTTAGCTGAAGTCACTACGTATTGCTTTGGGCTACATAGCTAGCTATTTACCTAAATATTTCCTAGCACTCTTTTTAGGGCGTTGAATGCTTAAAATTTAGCGTATGTAAATCCCAAACCATTGCCTTATTCATAGTTCCAAGGATATGGTTAATGGAGATAAGAGGCATCAAATTCCACTGATGTCACAAGCAGGGCTGTGAACAGTGAGAAAACAGAGCAGTGAGTTCCAATCTCCTTTCAGAATCAACAGAAGTGCTTGTCCTTGATTTCATTTTCATCTTCTGAAAATGGGATCAAAATAATGAAGTCTGTCTAATAACAAGGCTGACCAAATGCTCCAGAAGGGATTTTTTTTCAGAGATGATCCTCCATGCTTAATGAACAAAAACAACAACAACAAAAAGGTTCAAGGCTGAAATATAATTTCCAGATAACTCTAGCTCCAGTAGAGTAAAACCTCTTTTGTCATTTTCTTCTTTCAGCCAATTGGTGCCTCTTCCAAACTCCTTATGAATTTCCTAGCTAGAAAATTTTCTTTCTTGTGGTGGTGAGGGGAGGAGAGTAGAAAGATTGTTTATACCAGCTTGGCTTCCCATTGAACAACACTAATTCCTCTCCCATGTGACAGTCCTAAAAATATTTGAAACAGCTGTCATGTTGCCCTTATTCTTCTTTTTAGGCTGAACCTGTCCAGTTGTTCATAGCCATGGTTTTAAGTGCTGCTGTTGTCTTAAGTTCTCAGAGCTGGATGGCTTAAGTTGATAAAGGTTGTACTGGTGAGATACTGGGCATTAATACTGAGTTCCCATTGTAGTCTGTCCACGTGGAATCCATCAAAAATTGTTGCTTCACATATTCAGCCTACCATGACTCTTTAAAAACAGCTGAAAACAAATCAGTTATTTTTGGAGGCCACATCAAATCACTGGCTCATGCTGAAGCTGGAGTCAATTAAAACTGCAAGTCTTTTTCACACATGCTCCTGCTAAGCCACTGTGTGGGTATAGAGATATATATAGTTATTATCTGTTGAGAGCTTATTATGGGCAAGGTGATGTGCTAAATGCTTTGCATCTTTTGCATCTCATTTAATCCTCACAGCAACTCAGTGACAGAATAACTATCCTTGGTCCCCATATTGTGGATAGGTTGAGGCTCATACAACTAGAGATTTAGCTAAGAGGTCTGACTCCAGAGCAAGTACTTTTTTTCCCTCCAACATCATACTTCTTATTGTTCATTGTGAATCATGTTGTTTTGAGCTGATCACCATCTCATATGCTAGGAGACTATGGCCAGCCATTACTCTCCATTCTGGACGCCAGGCTCATAGCAAGGTCACCACTTTGTAATTCACCACCTTTGTTCTCCATGTGGCCATATTTAGTTTTCCTGTCTTTCATCAGTGACAGTGGTGGGTACCCTTATGTACAAGTTCTTTTCACATGTCGGAAGACAATTTTTCTTAGCAAGGAAATTTGAACACATTTAGAACACATTACCAGATTTGTTGAAACTTTTTCAGGTTAAATATGATTTTATTTTATAAAGAAGACAGAAGCAAAGTGATGTTTAAGTGGTTCCATCATCAACATTTTACTGCATTTCCTTTTAAGTCATTGAGATACATTGGTTCTATCAGTACATCATTATTTCTCAGCTTTGAATCTGCTTGTAAAACTGGTGTTCCAGGTGTGTATACTCACTTCCAATTTGAAATCAGGATAGTAATATGGAACATATTACCAATATCCCAGGAAAATAACAGCTGTAGAGGTAGAACTCATATTACCCTGGATATCTGCAAATTTTAGCAGAAGTACAACTCAACTGTAGAAAGCAGTATCTTCAGTTTTTCTACCATTGAATGCTAAACAAATAAGAGATAATTTGATTTTTCTATCAAGTCTTTAAACTAATTTGAGTCTGATGAAATTTTAAACTATTTTTCTAGGAAACTGTGTCATTAAAATAGAAACAATTGGCCTCTGAAGGATGCTTTCACCTTCTGCTTCTTTCCCGAAGATGGCATCTAAGTGGGAAGGGAAACTATCTGTCATGACGGCCTTGTACAAAGGTGGGATACTTGGTTTCATGTTGGTTCTCTGTTTGTGCTGGTTTATTTTTGACTGACCTCTAAGATGACAAGGGCTTGGGCACACAAGGGTTTTTAGATACCTGGGTGCTATGGTAGCCCCCCAAAGTGCTGTATATAACCAGTGAATTTGTGAGCCATTCTTTTAGTTCATATGTCCTCCCAGAAAGGACAGGCCATCACCTTTTTGATAACTCAACTTTATTTCAGCTCCCAAAGGAGGCAGACTATAGGATTTCTGTGACTGTTCCATGTGGTCCCCTAGGCAGGGTGGTTCATCCAAGTTTCTGCTCCAAGACCAACTTACCCACCACCGTGGGTCTCATGGTTGTCTCTCAATCTCTTCAATATTCATTTCATTTAGGAATTGGTGTTAGCCCACAAGTGTCAATAAAACCCTTTTTCTGTGTGATTGTGCATTTTGACCTCTACTCCTATGATCCAATGTGGGGACTGAGGGAAGTTAACCTTACCCTTGGTGATGTGGTCAATGTTTTTAACAACCTTACGCTTGCAAGCCAGGACTCAAAAATGAGTTTCATTATTTTTCCCTCAAACTTCTCCTTTGCCTCCTTTCCAATTTTTCCAACACAGAAAATGAGTTGACTTTTTTTTTTAAGTTTCCCTAACATTACGACTGATTTCCTTCTAGCTCCAGCTAAATTATGATGGTGGGTTTGAGTGCCTCCTCCAAGTTGCAGCAATTCTTTCTTGCTGAGCTGAGTTCACAGCCTATATTCATAGGCCAACAGAAAGAGAATTTGAACAGTTTTGTTTCAAGGCAACGAATTACCTGACTTTCAGGTTATCTCCTTGCTGCTTATTAATTATACAGTTTTTATAAGACTATGTGTATATATATGTATTATAACCTTTTTGAGGTCTATTACCCTGGATGAATACACAAAACTTTTTATTGTGACTTGCTCTGACTTCTCTAATGGAGTACTTGACACTGAATGTACGGGGCACTTGGTTTGTATCTCTTTCCATTTCTGAAGAAGTGTCTTCTTTCAATTAAGCATAGATAATAATAACTACTATTTAGAAGGACAGAAAATTCTAGAATCTTTCCTTTGGATGATAAAAATGTGTATTTTGCTCTCATGAAAATCTGCAGTGAGTGAACATGCTGCTTTTTGGGAAATGTATTTTGCATTCTGAAGGTTCACTTTCATAAACCCTAACAAGGTGCATTTGATTAAAGAGGAAATGGCTGTGGTTCCAGGCAGGAGGATGGATTTGAAATTAGGAGGGGGGGTTGAATTCTCAACCATGGGTAATAATTTGCTGGGTTGACTCAAGCCAGTGACTTAATCACTGCCTGCCTTGTTTCCCTGTGTGTAAAGGAGGACAAAAAGTGCTTATATGTTATCACTTGCAAAGTAAGATGACACTGGGAAAGGAAGTGCCTACAAGTTGTCTATACTCCTATCACTTTTGACCTCTTTTCCATATATACTCTGCCAGTTGTCTCTAAAAATATAAATCCGCTGGTGCCACAGTTCTAGAACCATGTGACTGTAATCCAATTCCTAGACCAAGTGGAGAAAGTGAAAATACTCCTCTCGTTCTCTTACCTTCCCATCAGTAATGCAGCGGGTAAGCAAGGCCAAGAAACAAGGGACTGAAACTCCTAGATGATATAATTAATTTGTCTCCACAAAATAGCAGGAAAATACTTTTGTATGGTTTTGTGTTTTGTTTTGCTTTTTTTTTTTTTAAATTATCTGTTGGACACTACTTCCTTCTAGCAATCCGGGTCATTGGTCTGCGGTCACTTCTAGTCTTTGGAGCCACGTCCTTGTGAGGCTGGGATTCTTCCCCGAGTGTCACCAGGGAGATCTGAGCATCATCCTGGAGCTCTGCACTCCCTCAGTTCAGCTTAGAGCTGGGAAGGCCTGAGTCTGCTCCCACAGCCCTTGGCAAGAGCCTTAAACTCCTGAGAAAATGGAGTAGTAGGTGCAAACACATGGATTTTCTTCCCCTCTGGATGTAAAAGTTTAAACACCTTTAGGTGAAGTCAGGCTACAAATCACAGCTCATGGTAATAGCCCCAATACTCTCAGAGTCCAATCTATGTACAGGGACACTAGTATTTGTGGTTGATGTATACCTGCTATTTTCTGTCTCTTGCTAGGCTCTGTAGTTTTGGATTGCTTGTGGAAAGGAGGAAGAGATCAAATGCGTGCTTTCATAGTTTTCTCCTTTTGCTTCTTTCGTTATCTTCATATCTTTTTCCTAGTTATGCAGGCAGTTCTTTTCCACTTCTTTCCTTCCGCAAGCTGACAGTCATGGTGTAGATTATAGTCTGGGTCTAAAATGTTGAAAACAGGAGCACCAAGTGCAGGAGAAAAATCAATATATCAAGCATTAAGGCACAGAGGGAATTCCTCCTTCCTCCCTTTGCTCCAATCAAGCCCTCCATGGATTGGATGGGATCCACCCACATGAGGGAGGGCCATCTGCTCTACTCAGTCCAATTCCAGTGTTAATCTCTTCTGAAAATACCCTCACAAACACACCCAGAAAGAACACAGAACCAGCTCTCTAGACATTCCATGAGCCAGTCACGTTGACACATAATAACCATCACACCATCTTCACAGGGGACATTTTTATTTGATCTGAAAGAAAATATTCTCTATGCAAGCCAAATCCTTTCCAAACATAAGCACCAAATCTAAGATATCAGTCACAGGGTTTTATTTGCAATTTGGCATTATCGGCATATCTGTGAATGAGATTCTCTCAGCTCTAGTAATCTTTCTCAGATTTCCTTGCCCAATTAATCAATAAATATGTACTTCCCTTAGTAGCAATGCTAGAATTGTAAAGGAATGGTAGTTTTATTTGGGTGGTGGGTGGACAGAGGAATTAACTTTTGGGGCCACATGTGGACAAGGTGCCTGTAGGGTCTCCATTACTCTTCAGTGATCAGTGCTTACCTCACGGTTCCATCAGGAGGGGAGGAACTTAGGAGCTTTGCCTCTAACAACCCTTAAATTTCTCTGGGGATAGGATTCATCTGCCTGACCTGGCACAGAACGTGGGCTCAGGTTGCTCTGTGTGTTAATGAAAAAAGGACTATGCCAGTGTGCTTAGATTTGACCTTTCCAGGGACATATATTATCCTTTTCCAGTCTTGAGACTCAATAACTTATTTACTCAAAACAGGAAAAAAAAAAAAAGGTGAATATAATGAATTTAATGAGTTAATGTCTGAACTTCAAATGCTCTGCCACAGCTAAACACCTTGGGGACAATTAACAAAGCTTGAGTCTTACTGACCAGTCATTTTCTAGTTCTGAGCAGCATAAACTTGAACCACATTTTGGGAATTAATGATTCTTCACAAGAATATGAATCTGGACTAGGAAATATTTGGTACTCATGATGGCGAAGAAGATTCAGTGAGTTGTATTATATTATAGATTTCCCGTTCTTGTGTGTGTGTTTGTGTGTGTGTTTAGAGTAACAAAAGTACTGTTTGAGTTTAAAAGTATTCACCACTTAGTGCACTTAGACATATTGCGTGTTTAATGTTCTACTTTGCTGCTTCCTGAAAGAATTCATAACAGAAAGCTTTGAAAAATGCTTAATTTTTCAACTGTTGATTTAATGTGTAATGGTTCGATAAGGCGATGAATCGCCCTGGTCTACAACTACTGAAAAATAGAAAAATTACCCACACTGGTATGTTGAATCTGTGAATATTAAGTTTGTCAATGTAATTTATGACTCGGCAGGTAATATACCGGTAATTTGCATACTAATTGCTTTGGTGGAAGCCAACCGATTTTAATTCAGTAAATTAGTCTGCCTAAGCAGAAGCTAGCGATTGCCTCTGTGCTAAGAGAGATGAAGCTTGTTTAGGAGTGAGAAAATGGAGATCTGGCCCGGCCTTTCAGAGCTGCAGAGGCCCCTGCTGGCAGGCAGGCTACATGGCTAGGAGGGGGCTCGGCTTTGCTGGGATCTACTGTTTGCTTTCTTCCAAACAAAGCCTTGTGACTTTTGTAAGCGATTCAGATTCAGAAAACAGGAGTCTGAGGTCAAAGCAGTTCAGTCTGTGTAAAAACAATACGTATCTGTGTGTCCATCACAAAAACAAACAGAAAAGTGGAGGCTGAAAAACAATCCATTACAGCTTAAGGGGTTCTTTGAATGAGAGGCATATATTCCTTAATTCTTTCAAAGGCAGGTTTGGTTCTCTTTCTTTCTTTTTTTTTTTTTCAAATAGGAAGGTATATGGGTGTATGGAAGCTGTAGGAAGACTGAGCAATATTTTAAAAGCAATGGGAGGCAGTAAACACACAGAAAGATGTTTTGCCTTCTCAGTAACAATGAAAGAAGAGCAAATCAAATCACTCAGATGGAATTTTCTAGCAAGACCCAAAAAGACTGAAAATTTTATTGTTGTTAATGGCATGGGTAAATGAGAATAGTATAAACAGGCATAATCTTTTAGGTGGCTGCAAAACAAGAAATGCACCTGTGCTTTGATTCTCCAGCATCACTTAAAGAAGCATACCCTATAGAAATACAAATGTACAGTATGGCGCATCAGCAATGTCTGTACTTCAACCGTTTTGATAGACAAAAACAGTAATTTCAAATACTTCAACCTAATCAAAGAGTGTTCATTACAGCATTTTGTAATGATAGTTTGGAAAAGGCCTAAATATTCAGCCATAGGAAAACGATGAGATAAATAGTACATATCTTATGAACCTTCTGAAAAGCATGAGGCAGAGCTGATCTATGCTGATGTGAGAGATGACCATGCAATGTTAAGTAAACATAACAAGTTGTATGACATCATGATTAATCCTATTTTCTTTTATAAAAGTGTATGTGTGTGTATACTTATATATTCAGATTTGTGTAAAATATAGAAAAAGATTGGACATAATTAAATCCTCACATTTAACTGTGGCTACCGCTAGAGAGTAGCACTCCAGATGGCATGGGGGGAGGCCTTTTTTTTTGCCTTTCTGTATCGCTTAAATTTCACAGAGACATTGTGCCCTTTCTAAGGTTTAAAAAACCCACAAGACAAAAGATAATGAAAATGGGGGGATTTACTCGGTTAAAAAGAATACTTTGTGAACTAAGTTAATATTTGGTCATATAATATTTGCTCTGTTTGAAATGTTAAGATTTTTACATATTAAATATTTTTAAAAGTAGGGTGCATATGTATATTGTAAGAATGTAAGAGTAGGGATAAGAAATAGGATAAATATTGCATTGAGATCAGTTATATGTGAATTAAATGAGCTCAACAGCTTCAAGAGGCCCCAGTGCTAAACCAGCTATTTGCTACAGTCCAGGCAAGCCTCAGTTTTAGACAACAGAACTCGAAGATTTGAATGGCACATGAGGGCTTGAATGTCATGAATGGACAACTGGAATAGTTTACTGACTGAAGCGTCTATTATATTGCTCCCCACCTGACCTTTTGGCTACTAGTATGCTTTATTGAAGGCTACTTTATATACAGTAAGCTTTATGAATCTTCAGTGTATACTTCAGTGTATATGAACTTTGACCAATATATCTAAGGATGTACTGGCAAGCTGACTCTCTAGGGAAAAATTAAGTCTAATGTAATATTTGTTGATTTTCCTGGTTTAAATACTCCCATCATGGCTGACTTCAAATTAGCAACGGTTTAATAACTGGCTCACAAAATTATCTTGATTATTTAAGAACCGACTCTCAGGAGAGTGAGAGCTGGACTTGGCATGTATTGAATGTGTCCAACCATGTGGCCATCACACAAATCAAGACAGAGAACATGCTCATTACTCCGGAAGATTCTCTCATTCTCCCTTCCAGTTAATCCTCCCCCCACCCTGCCCTAGAGCACCACAATTCTGACGTTTATTACATAAATTAGTTTTGAACATCATATAAATGGAATGGCCGAGCAGCAAGCGTTTGTGGCTTCTTAGACTCCACTCAATATTTTTGAAATGCATCCAAGTTGTTTTAGAAGACACTATTTAGAAACCACTGTGTTTTCCTATAAATCTGTTATCTGTGTTCTTGTATTTATCTTTGGTCTATTATTGGAATGGAATCTACGCTTTTAAGCAGTTTTCCTCCTTGAAAACTCCTTTTTTACTTACTTCCTTTAGCTGCTCAGGATGTAATATTGGCTGCACTGCAAATAGGTTGTAGGAAAAACAGGACAAATTTCTACAATTTTCAATATTTTAAATTTCACATCTCACATTTTTATCAAAATAATTGATAAAAAATAAAAATTCTTTTTAAAAAATCACAAAATATCATTGGAAGCTCTTCCTCAGCTGATTTCTCTTTTCATGCATGTGTGCTGTGACTCTCTAAATTTGCTTACAGCAAAGCCTGGACACAAGATAGTAGGTATCAGCCTATTATCTGAAAAGCCTGACTTTTGTCCACAAGATGAGAATGCTTTCACATCAGATTCATTATCAAGACGACACCCAAAGTCACATTCTAGGGGTGAAGTCCTGTAATGTCCTCTAGAGGCCCCAGTGGCTAAACGCAGGATCTCTTCAGATAAATGAAGGAGTCCAATGGCCATAATATTATACAGTGTCACTAAGAGTTTCCAAGAGGCTTTACTATTTTTTTGTTGTGGTATTTATTTATTTATTTATTTATGTATTTATTTATTTATTTATTTATTACCTATTTCCTCAAGGTTTTACAAAATAGCCATTTCCAATTGCCCTGGAACTGCTACTGTTTTTACAAAGAAAGAGAGATACAATGAGATATTGAGTCAGTAGACAGTTCAAAGCATTGTTCCCATTGGGACACCCCCACCTTCCAAATTCTGATTTGCATTTATTAAAATATGTTAGCTGGGGTTAGGTGAAAATTGGGAATGAACTTTGGGCAAGAATTTCTGAGAAGTTGTATTGATTGGGTTTTTCTTATAAGCAAAACTAAACTTTTGGGTCAAAATGAAATGAATTGTATTAGCAGAAATTCGTGAATGGAAGAAATAGGAAGGAGAGCGAGAAGGCTAGGAAGCGTTCCTAAGATGCAATTCTAGATGCTGTAGACCCTGCACACAGCCCATCAACCAGCATCAACCCAGGCCTTTGATCCATGGATCCATGGTCAAGGACTCGACCAAGCTCCCATGAGAAGGAGGCTTGGTTTCTCTTCTCTGTTCTGGACTGGTTCTACTTAGAGGACCTGGGTTCCTCTCCCCTATTCTGATATGGGCTGAGACAGGACAGCATTGACTGTGGAGCCCATGTAGGCCTAGGGGAGGAGGAACAAGCACCATGGTTGGATCTTTGGATCTGCACAGAGGACATGCCTGCTGTTGGCTACTGTCAGTGACTATGTGTAGCAGGAAGACAAAAGCAGATCTGGTCCAAGGAAACATGGGACTCCTCTTCCAGCCAACTCGAGGCTCAAGGACTCTTCAAAGGCTTTGCTGAAATTTCCTTGAGCTGCATAAGTCTAAGATGCTTTCACCCAGTATTCTCCCTCTGTCCTTCACTAGGGGTTAGAATTGCATCTTAGTGATACTTCCTAGCCTTTTCGATCTCCTTCCTATTTCGTCCATTCAGGAATTTCTACTAATACAATTCTTGCATATTTAATTCTTGCTTGACATCTGCTTTGCAAAGTATCCAGACTAATGCAAGTCATCTGAGCACCTCCAGCATGGCTAGTGTCGCAGGGATGGTGTAAGTGGGATTCATATATATCAAGTGGTTGGTGACTTGCTGACTTGTTAAGTTCTCCCCAACAATAGTGTCTAGGAGTCACTTTTTTAAGGTTTCTGGAATGCCATTCTTCTTTTTCTTTTTTTTTTAATATTTATTTATGCATACAAGAACTGGGGTACAGATCAGAGATGCAGGGGGTGAGAGGATCCACCAGAGACAGAGTGGGGAACAGAACAGGCAGACTGACAAATACACTGCTGAGGGGAGCAGTGGGCGAGACAGGAGAGGTCTGCCTCGCCATGTGGGTTTCTCCCTGGCTGGCCGGGGATCGAACTCCTGCTGCAAAGGCTGTGGAATGCTTCATAGTGCGGTGCTTAACCCCTTGTGCCACCAGGGAAGCCCTGGAATGCCATTCTTGTCTGGTGTCGAAGAAGGATTCCTTAGTAAGGGCAACAGCAGCTGTGCCCCAGTGAGAGGGGGCCATGGACTGAGCAGCCCTCAGTCCATACTATTTCTGGGGTATTCAGGGTACCTCCAGGCTTTAAAGTTGACCTGGACTTGAAATCAACAATGGAGGAGATAATGAAGAAAGAACAGGTAGATGTAAGAATCAGGATCAATATATCCAGTTTCTCTAGAATCAACCAAAGACAAAGGAATGTTCTTTCCAAATGACCATCATGGAGGATAATGACAGAGTTTGCTAGACAGGTCAAAGTTCAACACAGGCAATAAGTGCCAGGAGAGCCAAAGAATAAGCGAAGAGACTAAGGATCTTTGCCTGTGCTCACATTTCTAGCTCCTGCATTTAGCCAACTATAGTGGGACAAAGATCCTAAATTGAAGATCTTCTACCCTCAAATGGCCACTGACTTATGAGGTCCTAAGGATATGGTCAGAATCAAAGTGGGGGTGAGAAAGTCTACTTTTTTCCGCATGGCCTAGCCGCAGTAGAGCTGGCCACCCTGGGTCCTGGGATCCCACAAGAGCTGCTTTGTTTTAATCCAGCAAAGAAATCTAACCCTTTGTATAGTGGGTCCAGAATCCAGTTTAGTCCAAGGTCTTGCTAGGGACTGTAGTAAGACACTGGAGAGAACCATGGCAGGGTCCTGCCTTTAAGCCCAATCAAATTCAGATTACATTCTGGAAACTGTACTGAGAACTGGAGTAGAATTTGGGACTAGGAAGAGATGGATGGTATTTTCCAGGGCTCCTGCTTGGTCTCAGCCCAATCAGGCTTTTCTGGGTCATGTGTCTCTCTCATCTTGGAAACTTTCTAGTTGTATAAAGAAGCTTCTTGTCCCAGATCATTACCTTCTTCTCTTAGTATAGATTTTATCAGGGCTGAATTTATTCTGATGAAACATGTAAACCACTTGTAAACCACTACAGAAATATTTCCTGCAAAATTGTTGACTTTACATTTTACAAAACAAAACAGGCATCTTTTCATCAAAATAATAAATTGAAAGGATGAAACAGATATTTTAAAACCTGGTGAGCAGAGAATGGATACAGACAAGCTATAGCAGCTTGACATGTGCTTGTTTAATCATCAGACTTTGAGAATAAAATTAAACTGTTCCCTGGACCTAATTCACACAGCAACCTGAAACACTTAGAAACACATGGCTAATAGGAAATGGACCCACTAAATTAGCTCCCAGATGCACAGTCTGAAATATAGGCATATAATTTGAATATCAATTGCCCGTTTACCAAACCTAACAAATAACAAGTCTTCTTGTGGAAAATGGTCTCATTTCAATTTATTCTGCTCTTGAAATCTTTGCAAGCAGCAGAACATCTTTTCTCCTATCAGAGGAAAGAAGTCATTCCTAAAGCTAAGCCACCAGGCTGGATTTTCTGAGGTTACCCTTGCATGGACAGTAGTTCATGAATTGATTCTCTCATTTCTATTCTGAACTCAAATGCATGCCCAAGAATTCCATAGGTGCATGCTTTTTATTAAAAAAACAAACAATGGCAAGGGAAGTAGAGTTAGACCTTAGAACAATTTGTTCCATAGAACAGAGTGAATCATCTCCCAAAATGAGCAATGTCAGCTAGAGCTGCAGCAAACACTGAAGTTGCATCCATCAATTATTCAAGAGCCCTTGCCCTCTGCCTACCAGGTATATTCATTAAACTGAGGACCAATTGGTCCTTTTTTATGCTACTCAGTGTCCAGGAGGAGGATCTGGACTGGTTTGCCATTCTGACTCAATAATGGTATGCATTTACATTGATGATATGGGTTTAGTCAAGGAGAATTTTCACCAAGGTTTTTCTCCCCTTAACTGGAGGCTCCAATCCCATTACGATGTGAAGTCCTTTTAAGAGAGCTGGGAAGCAGAGGAAAAGTGTGCTATGCAAGCCTAGGTTCCAGAAGCAATTCTTTTCCAGTCAGAAAATCTGCTTGACTGTGTGCAAAATCATTACTAGTCTGTTGAATATACTTGGGAGCTTACTAGAAATGCAGATTCTCACTGCCATTCTATACCTACAGAATCAAAATTTGTACTTTATTGAAGTTTGAGATGTACTGTAGGAAGTGAGAGGTATCCTGTCACTACCTCCTCAGAGCTACAGCCTGGAGGTAGGTGGAAGATTGATGGTTAAAGAGAACTCATACCATGAGTGGGGAGTGCTCTGGGGGCATTCTGTACAAAGTGCAGGATAATAGAAGAGACCACGGTTAATTCCACCAGTGGTGAGGCGAGCTATGGGAGGCAGTGTTTGCCGAATGAAGAAAAGGCATAGATCACTCTGGCTCCATGACTGTCACACCATTGTCTTAGGGCCAGCTCCTCATCATCTCTCACCTGCACTGTGGGAAGAGTCTCCTTGACTCCAGCCTTTGCAGGACCTCATCTACTTTCTCAACTGACCCCTGAGTTATCTAGCTAAGAGGAGGCACACACAGTGCCTCCTCTGCTGAAAGCTAAGTATAAACTTAGTTGGCACACAAGCCTTATATCTGGTGTACACACAACTTTTTAGAGCCATCTCCTGCATCTCTAGTCTATCTCCGTCAATGCTGCTCTCCAAAATTGTCCATGAATTCCCTCTTCTCTTCCGGTTTTTGTCACCCTGCCTTTTCAGTGACGAGGTCTTCTGACTGCACTGCTCCTCTGCCATGTTCACTTGGTGAGCTCCTCTTCATCCTTCAAAACACTTCTCTGGCATTACATCCTCTGGGAATTCTTTTATGAACGTCTCTTAAAGAGAGTTAATTTACTACTTTACTTGATTTCTCCATTTTGCCTATCTATTATTTAGACATAAAAGGAATGAAGCATTGATCCATGCTGGAATCTGGGTGAGCCTTGAAAATATACTAAGTTGAAGAAATCAGACACAAAAACCACACATTGTAGGATTCCATTTATAGCAGAGTTTAGAACAGAAAAATCCTTAGGGATAGAAAATAGATAAGTGATAGGAATTGGCAGGAGAGCAAAATGGGGAGTGACTGCTTAATTGGCAAAGGATTGCTTTTTGGAAAAAAAAATCCAGAAAAAATATTCTGGAACTAGACAGTAGTGATGGTTGTACATCAATGTGAAATAAAATGGTGAATTTTATTATGTGATTTTATCTCAATTTTAAAAAATGATGAGGTTAAACTCAAATGTCTCAAAAATTCCTTAAAGCTTTAGGACCCTGTGATTTAATGAAACCTCTCTAGAATATAGTAGATACTCAATAAATACTTGGTGAATTGAATGGACAGGAGATAATACTTTCCTATATTTACAGATATCTAAATAGAGGTATCTAGATAAGAAGACATCTTTAAAGTCTTACTATAGTGTAACCTTTGGGGCAGAATCAGTTTTAAATGAATGCACTCCATCAGTGTGTGCTGGTAAAGCTTTAACAATCAGTTCTCCAGAAAAATAAATCCAATATGTATGCAAGTAAATTTATCATTTATTTTACTGACATAAAGGATGTGAAACACAATTTATAAATAATAATAAAATACACACTACCCTTTCCTGTAAATTCTATATAGTCAATTGGTCCTCATAGAAAGCTTTAATTGATTTTTGCTGAACTCCTGTATCTGCAGCCAAGCTATGGTTGCAATTGATCCATGATTTAAAAATGGAGTTGCATCCCAGTCTCCTCACTCTCTTCCCAGAAAATTTGTCATCATGCTGATATATAATCTATTAAGTTATTTCTTACCCCTGTACATATTATATCTATTAAATTGAAACCTCTTCATCTCTGGCACGAGGCATGTCAGAACCTCAGTTATTTATCAGTGAAGTAAGTAGTTCCTTTGGTGAACTGGACTATAGTTTTTGAATACTAGAAGAACACATCCTCAATTTTTGTGTGTTTGCTATTCACAGTGTAATATCTATACAACCATGTACTTTCAAGTCTAATCTACATTATTAACATTTTCTCAAGGCTGGATACCATTAAAATCACAAATCAAGCCCTGAGTTGTGGTGATTTCTGATTTCCATGATGTAAATATTCTCATCACAACTGATTTTAAGTGAATGGTGTAACAATATTGAACATGGAGTTAGGAAGAGAAGCACAGAACCCAACTATTATCTAGCAATTCCACTGTACTGACATAACAGACATAAATCACCCCAAGAACACAGATAATAGTAAGATAATTACATAGTGATGAGTTTTGAATATTTATTACCTCTGTTTTTAATAAAATATATTTAATTATGAGTTCATATGATTGAATTTTTAATAATGGTGGTGTTTAGCAACCAGGTCTTAAAAATTCTAGGAAATTAAAACTTGGCTCTTAAAAGAAAATGTCACTTAACTTCAGCATATCAGTGGCCATTGCATTGAGGGGACTTTTCAAACCTTTGTAAGATTCCACCGAAAACTTTACAGATACACCCATCTAGAAATTTCAACTCTTATAATTGCAAATTCTCCAGGTTAGTATCTCTTAACCTATGGAATATATTTTATTGAGATTGTAAAAGATAGACCACACATTAAGAAAAATAGGAAGAGATGGGGTTCTAGATCCAATGAAATTTTGAGAAATCTGCTAGTATTTCTCAGAGCCCTTACTAAGCTAACACACATTTCGAATCTTCCAGAAGAGCATGGAATATTCAATTATTACATGTATTTGACAGGATATTGTTTAGAAAATGCTGCTGAATCATCAATGGACTTTTGGTCACTCTGTGGATCCAGCCCAGCAGTCTTTGTACCTTTCCTCCAGAACTTATGAGGCGCCTCAAATCCCTCATGTAGAGATTAGGACTCTACTCCTAGAGATGCCACACTCCACGATGGTCCTTTGCCCTGCTCTTAGGTCAATCCATCTAGACCATGAGGCCAGTGATTTGTGATTCTTTAGGCTCAGATCACCCTGTTTTCAAAGAGTTTATGGTCACTGCATCTGCTTGGGGACTGATACAGCCTTATCTAGAACTCTTCTTAGTCTTTTCTCGTGTGTGCTTTTAAATCTGCCCACAATAGTTCTTAGCCTTGTTATTGTAAGGGGTGCCTATGAGGAGGAGGTGGTGGGGGAAAGTAGTGACTCTCTCATCTGCCATCCTTGGCCAGTTTGCTCTCTCTTCCATTCCTTGTTCTCTGCTCGGTATCATGGGTGGTGGGAGAGAAGGGGCTTATTGGGAGGTGCCCAGTAGTCTCTGCATGCTCCATTTTCTAGCTACCCTGTTAGCTGGCTCACAGTTAGGTTTGGTTCTTGGTGAGAGACTGAAGGGAGGGAGGAAGAGAGGGAGGAGAGAGGGGAAAAGAGAGAAGCCAAGGTGTTGTCCCCCTTGGGCAGTGTCACTGCCAGTGGAGGTATCTTCTTCATTGTTCTGCTCTTGTATGCCTGTTTCCTTGGTTCCAGCTACTGCCCTGTAGTCCTGACAACTAGATTCTAGAAACATGGCTTCCACCTTTCTCTTTCTAGCCTAAAGGTGATAGATTTCTGCTGATGCTTATCTCTGGGAGGCCTTTTTGTTTGTCTTCTCAGCTCTTCCGTTTTCCATAGCAGACACGGTGGCACCGTACCCTTACCCTCTAGGTATTCATCTTGATAAACCTAGGTAGCTGACTGTGCACCTGGGACTCACTGCTCAAGGATTTTGCATCTGCCCATTGGGTGCCTGCTCAGATTGGAATCAATGTCTCCAGAAGCTGCTGCAACTCAGAATATAACCCAGCTGCCTTTCCCGCTGAAGGCAAAGGATAACCCTGAGGTACATATTACACTGATGCTCCCAAAAGATTGAGCTCTAGTTCCACAGTAGGAAAAAGCTTAATCGCATGCCCTTTAAGTTGGCTTCCTTGCCTGTCCCACCACTTCTCTACCTGTTGTTCCTGAAATGACCTCCAACCTTGTATCGGGGTCTCCTGGGGACCCAAACGAGGCAACCTGTCTAAACTATCTTCTGTGCTAAATCCTCCTGCTCTTAGCACCCTGATTTCCTGACACCCCTGCACACTCACACAGAACCCCTGCCACAGCCACTTATATCTTGCCAGGAGGGGGCGAGACCTGCCAGGACACTGTTTCTCAGAGAAGTCCCAAGATAGGCCTCTGGAAAAGTATGTCAACTGGGAAGCTAAAAGAAGCAAAGACTCTATTCCAGACTCTGCCATGAGGTAACAACCTTGCAAGCTATTGGAAGGTCTTTGAATCAAGTCTACTTCAATTTAAAATTCTTTCAAATACTATTTTAATAGTAATTCACTATCCTAGAAGTCTTAATGCTCACTTACTCTTTTCTTTCTCTGGCTTAAAGGTGGCCACGATAGTTCTTTGTGAGGGGCGGGGGGCACCTGCCAAAGCAGGGAGTTGCGAGGAGCCGTCCAGCGCTTTGCTGAGTGCTGGCTTCCTCGATGCGCGGGCCCCTCGTGGGTTTGTGAAACCAAACAAGAACTGTTAGGAGGGAATTTATGCATAATATTTCCAAATAAGCACTAAAGTAGTCATTGTGAGAAAAAAAAAATCACAGAATTTGGTTGCACTTCATTAAGTTTGTTTTATGGTTTGGGAGTGTGTTTGTTTTATACAACATCTGTGCATCAAATTGCACAGCTCTCAGACAGACACACAGTCCAGTGGGAACGACGCCCTCTTGAGCTGTGGGGCAGCAGGCCTGGGCGTAGGAGGCATCAGTATAATTTGGATGCTGCCGGCTGCTCTAGAATTCAGCCTGGTCTTGGGTCTTGAATATACAGGTGAGTTAGAAATCAAGCCACTACCAGTGATGGCGTGGCAACCTGGCTCCTAGGAGGTTAAAGGAAGCAGAGTGCTGAAAAAGCCCCAAGACATCCATTCAAAAAGGACTATTTGGGCCAAAAGGAAGGAGAATTGGTGAGAAGTGCTGGGCAAATCACCTGCCTAGAGTGTTAGCATAGGGAGATGCTGAGGGAGGAGAGAGAGTTTTTGGCTCATAAAGCTAATTGCAGGCAGAAGGAAGAGAAAAATAACATGATTAGCACGTTTCTCTCCTCTCCATTAAGATGACAGAAGCAGGCAATCTGCTGTTTGTGCAGAAAGGCCACAGGAAGGAGGGAAGGGAGCATCTGTTCTGAGAAAGTGCTGTTTAAAAATGCAAGAAACACACAAAATGAAGGAGGAACTCTCTATGGTGCAGTCCACCAGCCCGGAAGACGAGAGAACCAGGACAGCAGCTGCTGAGAAAGCTCCAGACAGGGCTGGTGGTCCAAGGTGTGTCAGCTCATCTTCCCTCAGAGCTGTGGCTCTGGGCAGCGGTCCTGACCCTGACGTCCCATCATGACGACTCCTCTTCCCCAGCATAAGGAGAGATGTCACTAACCTCCACCTCTATCGTTGACCCTCCCCATCCTCACTGATCAGGGCTGTCCACTTTTCGAATGACTCACAGTGCCTACCCCCTACCATTGTCTGCTCACGGGATGATGTAAGAACTTTTGATGGAAAATAAAGCAAGCCAGGGTCTCCAATGGGAAGAGGTCAGTCTGAACCCCCAAATCAGAAAAGCATATACATATGTAGAAAAATCAGGGACCTTCTTTGAATGTGCCAGCAGAACAGCCTGCCAGTTGGACTTCAATATCTGAGGCCCTAAGCTTACACTTCTTGGGGGAGGCAGACAGGTACAAAGCATGCACCTCCAGAAACACAGGCTGTTTGTCAGAAGGGATGCAGTGAGACCCCAGGCTTCTCAGTACCTTTCTGGTAGTAGAGTACGCCACCTGGAGTAATTTGTACACTGGACTAGATCGTAAACGTGTGTGGCAGCAATCATCTGCACATTCCTCATGTGATCAGCTCAATGCTATTTCATAGCAGACATGTACAGGATATTTAAATTTGTGAATAATTGGCTCTCGGGTCTCGCCCTTCTCCCCGTTAAAGTAAACCAACATTACAAATAAGAACAGAAAATTGAACAATCTTTCTCCCCTACATCCCAGGGGTCTTTTTTGGGTAGGATTATTTTCAAGCCTATTTTCTTATAATACAGTGAGAGTAATAATAGACCCTTCTTACAAAGATTAAATGAGATCAGGCACATAAAACAGCACAATATCTAATGATTGCCACTATGATAATAATTCTAATTATCTATTACTATTGCTATTTCCAAGATGAGGCACATCTTTTTTTCTATTTTTTAAGTTTATGCACTTTCCACTAGTTTGTATAACCATATAATGTTGGGGGTGCAACTTCGCACCTCCAGATGTGAATGTGTCTCAGTCACCCTCTACCACCAGTGAAACAACAGGACTAATTCTTAGAGTTTGTGAATAATATACGGTTGAAGTATATTTTCTCTAGAAATTCTGTGAACAAGATGGGGGCCCACTGGCCCTCCCCTTTGAGAGAGCAGAGAGCATAGTACGAATGTGGTTGGCGCCAAAGGAACCTGGTGGTAAATGCACTGATAGTCCATAGGCTCCTGGCAGCCCTTTCACAGTGACTAAGCATTTGCATTCCACAGCCTGTTTGCAAATTGAGTGGTTTCTGCAGACAGACAGGTATCCTACCCTTAGTGAAATAAGTCAGGCAGAGAAAAGAACCTGTCTGATTTTACTCATACGTGGAACATAAAGCAACAAAACAAATGAGTGAAGTAAATAAGAAGAAAAACAAACTGTGAGACTATCTGACCAAATTAGTGGTTATCGGAAAAGAAGGGGGAAGGAGAGCTGGTCAATTGGTAAAAGAGGTCAGTTGTATGGGGGGTGGTTAAGACTGGACTTTTAGTGATGAACTTAAGTTAGTAACTCAAGATGCTGGTTTACGATGATACACACCTGAAATTTATCAAATATGATAATGCGATATTAGTTCAATAAAGAATAATAAAGGGGGATTAGAAGTAACACTTAACTCTTAACAAAATAAATTATGAAGAAATGGAAAAAATAAATGTAAAGAAATCAAATAATAAAATTATGTCAATAGCTTTATTGACATATGAAGGGTGACTGTAGTAACAAGCACTTGAAGAACTGTACACATCTTCTAGAAAACCTTTGCAGAACATATTATTATACTGTTGTTGTTGACATCCTTAGTTCTATGCTAGTAACCATATCTTACATTTGCACTGCTTTCTATGGGGCAAGTTACGTCACAGATGAGGAATGAGGTGAGAGAGCTGAAGTGATGGGATGAAGCACGGCGGAGGCTTAGAACAGGTGTTCCAGGTGTTGGAGGCCCACATCCTCACGTCCTTTCACATCACACTGGCTAATAAGCTGACCTATGCATAATGTGCTGCACGATAAAAGTCCTCTAACAATGAGAACCTGAAAAAAACTTTCATCGCCTACCTTGTGTATCACAATGTTTTTTTCTGACTTTGGCTCATCCAGGTGTTCAGCAGAATACCCACAAGTATCTCAGTCTAGGCTTTTAGAACTCAAGAGTCACTGTCTCTTTTTATTTCTATTTTTATTGTCTGATGGTTTGTGCCTTTTATTTTATGCTGCTGCCATCCTTTGAGGAAATGGGCAGTGCACTTTAAGAATGACAAATGAAATCACTTTAATTTTATCCTGTAAGCAAAAGGATCACAGAACTTTCCTTTTATTTCAGATGTTTTGTTGCTCTGCTCTATAGGGAAAGATCTATTCAGAGCAGGGCTGTCAGATAAAATGCAGGAATGCAGTGAAATTTGAATTTTATATAAATAATATTTAGTATAGATATATCCCAAATAATGCACACTAATTTTTATGCTAAAAATTATTCATTTATATGCAATTCAAATTTAACTGGATAGCTCAGACTTTCCTTTCTCACTTCTAACTAGATATATTCATCTACATTTCCTGCTGACCCCCAGACTCAAAATTTCCCACATGAAATTCTTTATCTCTTCCCCACACTCAAATGCTGATGTATTTCCTATTTTGAGTGATGACCCAACTATCCACATTTGAAACCTAGGAGTACTGCAGACTCCTTTCTCCCCACGCCAGTGGATTTTGTTTACTACATGTCTCTTGCATCTGTCCCAACTTTTCCATGTCCCCTGTCATCGCCATTCCATTATTTAGATACACTCCTACCTGCACTGTTCAAACAGCTTCCAAAAGGTTTCCCCACCACCATCATCTCCCCCCTCCATGAGGTCATTAGAATCATTTTCCTAAGCAGCATTTCCAGTTCTTCATCAACTGGACCCTCCTTTCTTGTTCGGCTATTTGTTAAAACCTAAGGATTAATATTTTATGTGTTGAACTCAACAAATTAAAAAATATTTCTTGAACACCTTCTACTTGTTTAAGATTTTGTTAGGTCTTGGCCCTCCCTGGTGGCACAAGGGGTTAAGTTGGAAAACTGCGAAGCTATCAGCAGCCACTGCAGCATGAGTTTGATCCATGGCCAGGAAGTGAACCCATGTGGCGCAGCAGACCTCTCCTGTCTCACCTGCTGCTCCCCTCAGCAGTGTATTTCAGTCAGTCTGCCTGTTCTGTTCCCGACTCTGTCTCTGGTGAATCCTCTCACCCCCTGCATCTCTGGCCTGTACCCCAACTCTTGTATGTATAAATAAGTAAATCTTAAAAAAAAAGATTGTGTTAGGTCTTATGGAGGACATAAAAGAAGTTTAGCATGTGATCTTCAACTTTGAAGGGCTTTCTAAACTAACATATGAAAAGAATTATTGCATAATTAAGTGCTTAATTGTGTGTTACAGACTAGAAAAGTAATAATGAATTATATTCCCAGGTAGGTTTTCTAAAGGTTCAGAAAATCCACAGATGGTGTATACACATAAATTTTATATGTATAATTCCCCGATAAAGCATTTAGGATACAAATTTGCCTCAATATTGGTATTTACTTTAAAAAAGGGGAAGGTCACCTCCATCAGGCCACATACCTTCATTAATTTGTGTGCTTACTTCACAAAAGAACTTATTATTACATATTCATCTTTATTCTCTTTTCAGTAGGAAAGAAAATGGTATCTATAATTGAAACCAAAATGGATCACTGCTTATACTTCTTAGAGGGGTATAAATTAGACAATGCCAACATCAGGTCAAACAGGCAAGGGAAGGAAGAAAAACTACAAATAACTGTCTTTGGATTGCATCATTGTGTCTCCCAAATTCGTAAGTTGAAGTCTAATTTCCTATACGATGGTACTTGGAGTGGGGAAGTTAGGAAGTAATTAGATCATGAGGGTGAAATTCCCACAAATAAGATCAGTATCCTTGCAAGAGGGACAGGAGAGAGATGATCTTTCTTAGTCTTGTGAGGTCAGATTCTTGGCAGATACAAGATCTGCTGGCATCTGATCTTGGACTTTCCAGTCTCCAGGCTGTGAGGAATAAATGTTTGCTGTTTAAAATACCTGCTCTGTGGTATTTTTGTTATAGCAGCCTGAACTATTAAGGCAAACTCATTAGCATAGCAACCTGAATCAACGTAGTGCCCAGCTTTAAGATTTAAAAAAATCTAGCTCAAACAGAGAAACTCTCAAACAGATGGGTAGCTTCTGTAATCTAACACAGGTCTACCTCTTCCACTATGAATCCTGGGCACACTGGCCTACTGTGATTGTCTATTCTTGTCTAGTCTCCATAGAGAACTCACAGGGAGGCCATAAGCACCCAGTTTTCCGCTTATGAAAATGGATGGATTCAGCTCTGCAAAACTGAAATCAACTGAGAGGAAACATGGTGCCCATGACTCTTCCTGTGAAAACTGTCCTGAGGTGAGTTATTAGTCCAGGGACATGACACCAGTTCTCTTTCATTCACTTGCACAGGCCTGAAACAAAGGGAAGGCAGCAAATGGGCTTGAATCGTGCTGGAGGGTCTTCTTGGGTGGGCCCTAGCTTTGGACCAGGAGCCAGGAGGCTTGAACTCTAGTGCTGGCACTGCAGTTAGCCAGCTTTGTGTGCCTGGTAACTCCTTAATTTCTGGAGCCTCAGGCCCCTTATTCCTCATAAAGTCTTGCTGACTATAACCACATTTATGTGAAAACATATCAAGAAGTTTGGGTCCTCAAGCACACAAGGTTTCTGAGACTCCTCCTGCATCTGTGAAGCGCCCCTGGGCTATATTCTATCTGAGGCCCCATAATCCCTTTGTGACTTGGCCTCGCTGTCTAGTCATCTGCTCACTTGTTCCAGGGCCAAACTTAGCTTTAAAAGGACCTATTGTATTAACACAGTGTTTTAAAGTTTTGAAAACACTTCCTTTTACACACACCATTTCATTTAATTCTCACAACACCTCTTTGAAATAAGCAGAGTGTTATTCCTATTCATATTTTAGGGATGACAGAACTGAGTACAGGAGTGTTTCACTTCTTTCCCCCCTCCCAAGGCTCCTGCTTCTCTCTGCTGTACTTGGTGTTCACTCATCAGTTTTCCAGGACCTTCTCTATCCTCTGTGTCATCTGATTTAGAGCCTGGAAGTTTGAGTGGAAGCTTCAAGTTTGAGTGGAAGCCTGGAAGCTTCTCACCCTTCCCAAAAGATGAATATTCTCTCTTGCTTTTTTAATTTCACCTTTTCTATGGTTCTCATTTTATCAGAGATAAACAGAAAAATCCCAATGCTTCCATAAGCATATATTACCTGCCTGCCCTCGGCCTGCGATTCTGTCCATTCTCATCCTTCACCCTCCTTTTATTCTCCTTCACTATGAAAATCATTTACATATCAGCAAATATTCCTTGAGATCCTAGAAACTCAGGTTACTATTCAGATATTTACTCATAAAGGCATCAGCACACTCATTCCAATAAAACCACTTCCAGTCGGGGAATAGCTGTTTGTATTTTTAAGTGTGCCTGTTTTATGATTGTCCTGTGCTCCTCTACATTTGCATTTTCAGTCTTTGATTGTAAATTACATGAGGACAGGTCCCTGCATTTTGAGTTGAATTCAAATGGAGAGAAAGAATCCCAATAGTCCATTTTTGTCTACTGAGTGAGTTCTACCTATATCAAAAGTCAGGAGTGATAGAACAAGGAAAACAGAAGTTCCACCTAAAAGAAATAGAAGGGGGCCTCCCTAGTGGCACAAGGGTTAAAGACAGCACTATCAAGCTATTGCCAGCCACTGCAGCATGAGTTGGATCCCCCGCTGGCCAGGGAGCAACCCACACGGTACAGCAGACCTCTTCTGTCTCTCCTGCTGCTCCCCTCAGCAGTGTATTTCAGTAGATCTGCCTGTTCTGCTCTCCACTCTTGTCTCTAATAAATCCTCTCACCCCCTGCACCTCTGGTCTACACCCCAGTTCTTGCATGCATAAATAAACCTTTAAAAAAAATAAAAGAAAATAAAAAGAAGAAATGGTAGCAAAACCAAGATCACTTTAATTATTGAATGGTCTATGATCTTCAGTCATTATAAGATTATAGAGATTTTATAAGACTCAAATAAGATTTTATAAGTCATTATAAGACTATAGAGATTTTATAAGACTCTCATTTTATAAGACTATAGAGATTCTCCTATACCCAACTGCTGGGTTAAATGGAAACTTCCTACTAAGAAACAGCTACGTATACACATGCTCATTTGTGTAGCTATTAGAGAAGTCTGTAGTGAAGTACAAGTTCAAGACCTTCTTAATTCATTAGTTGGTAACTTATTGATTCTGAAAGCCACAGACCCTGTGCCTTGTCATCATTTTCATAAAGCATTCCTTAGGGTAGTGTTCACTGTAAAATATTGCGCTTATTAAGAGTTTTTGGGCCTCTGATTAACTTTCACAGCAAAAGCTATGTTAAGTAAATTAGACACTAAATAAATCTAAAATGATTGTGGAAAGTCATCAGCTAAATTAAGACACTGACAGCTCACATAATAAGACGTGAAGCCATAGTAATTAAGAAAAATAATCACCTTTGCTGCTGAGAGGACAGGTTTGACCCCTGGTGAAGCAACTCCCAAGGCATCTGTTTTCCAAAAGACAAATCTTGCTGTTTTGCTCTGCTGTTAAGGGGGAGGGGAGCAAGATATTCCTTCTGTATTCTAATATTCACTGTATTTGCATATGCAGAGAATTATGTTTGGGGAACATTGTTGTTCGAGGCAGAAAAACAGATTTGCAGAATTGCCCAAAATCTCATATAGTCCTAGGTATAGAAAACTTACAACGCCCTCCTATTTTCCCCTACTGAAGAGACAAGAAAACTAAAAATTCACCTGTTATTCCTCCCTTTAAAGGGAGGAATAACCACGTGACCCAGCGCTGGCCCGTGACTGGGAGAGAGAGTCCCGTGATGCAGGTTCTGGGAAAGCTTTGCAAAAGGGGCAGATGTGACTGGCATGAGCCTTCTGCCTGTGGCACCCTTGTCCTTCCCTGTTTTCCTGCTTGGAAGGTGACAAGCATGCCTGCCTGAAGTGCAGCAGCTGTGTTTGAAGTATAAAAGAACTGGTTTTGTTTTTTTAGAAAAATATTTTTAAGGGCCTCCCTAGTGCAGGCGGTTGAGCTCAGGTAGTGCAGGTGGCACAGGCGGTTGAGCGCAGTGCTGTGAAGCTGTCCGCAGCCTCTGCAGTGCCAGTTCCATTCCTGCCAGCCATGGAGATACTCACATGGTGTGGCAGACCTCTCCTGTCTCACCCGCTGCTCCCCTCAGCAGTGTATTTCGTCAGTCTGCCTGTTCTGTTCCCTGCTCTGTCTCTGGTGAATCCTCTCACCCTCCTGCACATTTGGCCTGTATCCCGGTTCTTGTATAAAAATAAATCTTTAAAAAAAATAATTTTTAAGAGACTACTGAAATTAAATTGAGATTACAAGTTGTTAAGGAAGTCATAAGAATGATCAAGTTGGGCAGAAAAAGGAAGGATAGAGATGAGGTTTAGATTGAGGGGAGTGGGTCAAAAGAGTCTTTCCCTAAGTTTAAGGGAAACTTGTGTATTTTTGAAGGTGATAGAGGAGAGAAAATGGAGTTGAAGAAGAGAATGTTGATAATTGATGGATCAAAGTCCCAGGAAGGCTCACAAGCACAAAGAGAGGGCTGGGCTTTGAAGAGAAAAGCAGTTCTTCCTTTGCAAATGAAAACAAAGAGACATTTTAGAGTGGAAAAAGTTCTGTTGAATCATGTTGAATGACCTTGATTTTTTTTCAATGAAGTTGGGGGGCAAAATCATTCTGTAGATTGAGGGGATCAAGAGGGCATGGGAGCTGTAGACACTGGAAGGTGGAACTGCTGTTGGAGGGAACTTGAGAGGGAGTGAGCCCAATACTTCTGGATGGTAGAGGGCAGTCAGCTGAGGTTCAATTGCCAGGCTATCTAAGAGAACCAGTGTGCATGGGGACATGATGACCTCTGGCTTTACTCAGCAGGTTGTGAGCAGGACAGGAAATGGACAGAAAATAATAGCTGCTGACACACATGGCCAAAAGCTGGGAATCTCAGGAGCCCTGATTTCCTTCTTGACTTTTCCATTACAGGGTGTAATTTCTTTCCTTTGAAAGTCACTCTGTACCTTGGACTGAAAAAAATTGGCATGATCTGTCACTGAAATGTGTGATGTGAAATGGAGAAAATATGGAAAGGGTTTTAAATCTTTTTAGCAATTTTTAACGTGAACAATTTATGATTCAGTTACTGATTAGTACGCTTCAAGTCAAGGAAATGATGTCAATGCTCTCTTTATGTTTCAACCTACAGAAAATCAGTGGTGGTATGACCTTTCATAGATAGGGCCTACAACAAACTACATAAAAACCAAACACTGTTGATGGGAAATACTCTAAGAGTGTAAACATGGGCCTCCCAGGTGGCACAGGCGGTTGAGCCCTGCACTGTGAAGCTGTCCGTGGCCTCTACAGCGCGGGTTTGATCCCGGCCAGCCGGCAAGAACCCTACATTGTGAGGCAGACCTCTCCTGTCTTGCCCACTGCTCCCCTCAGTAGTGTATGTCATCAGTCTGCCTGTTCTGTTCCCCGCTCTGTCTCTGGTGAATCCTCTCACCCTCCCGCGCATCTGGCCTGTACCCCAGTTCTTGTATAAATAAATAAATCTTTAAAAAAAAAAAGAAAAATACCGAATGGTCTCACTCATAGCAGGAATCTAGAAAACTTAAATAAGGGACCAGGAAAATGAATAACTATAATAAAGTGAAAATAAAAATCAGCAAACAACTATGAACCAGAGACACTCTATGGGGGGTATGGGGCAGGGAGGGGAGAGATTGGGGTCAAAATCAGGGGGTTGCAATTGTATGGGGAATATAAAAATAAAATTTATATAAAAAAAGTGTAAACAGTACTGGACTGGGACTGAGGAGATCTGGATTCATTTCTGCCACTATCTTCATCACCCTGGGGGAGTCACTTAACCACTCCCAGGCTTAAAGCACTCATTTATAAAATGAAACTGGATTGGATGTGCTCTGATGCCTTCCAGCTCTAACATTTCATGGTTGTATGGTTTCAAGTTCATCAAATCACCTAGATTTTTCTCTGAGTCCCACACAAGTTGGACACTAGGGGTCACATTTAGATAACCACTTACAAACACATCTAACAGGTCCCATTTCCTTCAATAGATGGCCCAGAGCAGTTAGATAATGACTAGCCTAGTCTCTCACCAAAAAAATGTCCTTAAATAGTATTGTGTTGTTTCCCTGTATGACCAGCTGAGAGTTCTTCGAGAAAGCAATAAACACAGGTTTCTGTGACTCAGAGCTTTCCCTTGGGGTTAATACTATTTTCTTTCTTTCACATGTAACCCCAAAGTAATTGAACTATTCGCTTATTGGGCAGAAATAGTCTTCCTAAAGCCCTCCTATTTTTCTTCCCTCAGTATTCTTTCTTAGCTGGGAAGTTGGAACCTCCAACTAGATCACTTTAAATAAATCAGAGATACCTTTATGAAAAAACCATTTTTGAGAGTTCCTCATTCACGATCAACATTTTTTCCACAAGAAGAAATATTGTTTTCATGATCTATTTTGCTTTCAGTAGAAATCACGTAGAGAGATGGACTCCTGCCTAGATTTCTCTGCTGGAAGGTCTCTACAATCTTTCTTTACCATGTTCCGATGTAAGCATTCTTTATCTAGCCTAAGTTACATTCACCTTTCCAAATGCTCAACTCTCAGGGGACATGGGAAATTAAAACTATTAGTCATGATGGAAAAGGGTACTATTACAAGCCATTTCCATACTTAACAGTAATACTTCTTCCATGCGGCTTTATAGTTTCTGAAAGTTTTACGTGTATCATTTCCTTTGAGTATCATTCATATTCCTTATCCCACCACCCCTGAACCTCCTTTTCTGAAAAATACTACCCAAGAGGGCACAGAAGGAAGGGACTGCAGAGAAGGCAGCCAGCCTGGAGAAGAAGGTGAAATACTAGTCTTGGCAAGCTGCATTAATTCCTGACTGTGTATCTTTGGACAAGCAACCCTCATCTGAACATTGATATAAATGGTCACTTCATCCATGGCCACTAGGCTATGAAGAATATCCATGGCCTATTGTCAAAATCAGTCTGTCATGCTCAGCTTCCTGGATGTGCATTTAAAGGAAATTCCAGTCAAAGTTACCCTATTCACTTTTGCTCCTGGGCAGAGCTACTGACCTGGCTGCTTCTGCTCTTCCCTATCATAATCCTCTGAATCATTGGGATAACCTGGGTGAAAATCAGGACACTTGAATTCCGAATTCAGCCTAGAGACAGCCAGAGGGCAGGGATTCCTTCTTCATCTGTTGGATCCCACATACAAAAGCACAAAAGACAGTGTCCTTTCCTCTCTTCCCACTCTTGTTCCCCTGAAGAACACTATTCCTCCAACTCGAAATCATCTTGCTGCCCCAAACTCCTTGATCAATGGACTGCTGGGTGTGAAGCTTGGGCTGCACAACACACCATGGCTTGCAAGTCCTTTGCTTTCCCCACAGGTTCTTTACTCCTCCAGCAGTTTTGTGGTATCTCTACGGTAGAAGGCTGTTTAATTTCTTTCGAATCTATTCTGAACTTAAAATAGCCTCTCTGAAAGTAAAACATGGTGGGAAACATTAACTTTAGAGTCAGACAGAATTATATTTAAAGCCAAGCTCAGAGCCTCAATTTCCTGCCAGTGCAGGAGCTGACATAGTGTGAAGTCTCATGGTACAGAGAGGTGCTTGTCCCAATGCCCTAGAATTGAGCCTAAATCAAAGATGAGCAGAATAGGCATGTAATATGACTGGGAGGAAATAAGGGGAAACCTGCACCCCACCTGCAGACCTGGAAGGGATGCACAGAGGCTAGCGGAGAGGCAGTAACTGTAGGACTAATGATGATGGGCACCCAACCAGCATCAGAATCGCCGTGTATGTATGGATGGGTCCCAAGGGAGGTGCAGCTGTCCCTTGGAGAAGGGGACTCAGCAATGGAGGGGATGGAATGCAGCTGAACCCCAACTACCCTCTGAGAGCCCAAAGCCATCTCTGAGTAAACACGCATCAGCAGAGGCCACCAGAAGTAGATAAGAGGTTGGCCCAGAGTCTGAAGAGTAGAGAAAGAAGTTCAAAGACAGAAACAAAGGAAAATAATGTAAAGATCACATTCCATTTCCTCTCACTCCAGAGCTAAGGGAAAGGGAAGGATGAGATTGGAATGATGTTTTAAAACAAGTAAGATTGGTCTTAAATGTCAAAATGAAATCGTTCCAATAAACATAAGGGATAAGAGTGTTACCGAAGCTGGCCAAGAGACAGTTATGGACCAGCCATCCTATGGGAAAGCAGGGTATCCAGAGAACCTATTTAGGGGTAATCAGGAAAATTTAAAATGGTTAAATGTGCATACAACAGAGACTATTGCTTAGAACTCTAGTTATATGAATAATTAGTAGCTTATTGCTTGGGTGACTCTTAAACTCTTTCCTGCCATTGCTTTCTCCACCATTGAAAGATTTTATTAAAACAGGTTTTCTTTTTTTTTTATTATCAGACTTTCTATTTGGTTATCTTTCAAATCTCTGCTCTTTTCCTCAAAAAGCTCATTTTGCTTAAGGAGTTCTGTTTCTTTTCTCATCCTGATGAATATTTTAAACATTTATTTTAAAATCACTTTCAGATTAATCTAATATTTGTAGTTCTTTGAGTATAAATTTCTCTTGTTTTTGTACCAGATGATTGTCTGAGAAAATTGCATTTTCTTATTTGCTTCTGGCTCCTCTGCAGTGGAAATTATCTTCTTTGCATATCTTCCTTACATACCTGGGTCATGGAGGCAACCCCTCAGCTGGGTTTTGAGAGCTCCCCTGCAGGACCAAAGAGGTTTGCCCATTATCTAGCTTCCTTTTTCTGCCTCTCTCTCTGGCTCTGGCTCTGCTTTTTCTCTTTATAGATGTAGTGCAAAAGTTGGCCATGCAGCTGCATGCAGAGCAGCCTAGGGATTCTGATTTTTGCAAGGCTGATTCATCTAAAAACAGGGATTTGCACTGGCTTCCAAGTCAAGTCCTAGAACTGCAAAGAAGTCCCCAGCGCTCAGCTTTGTCCAAGAATCAATGCAGTTTCTCCACTTGTGCAGAGCCTCTGGCCTCTGCTCTTGCCCTCCATTCCCACACATCCCCACCCCAGCTGGAAGGAATCCTGATGTCAGGTTACAAAACTCCAAATTCCACTCAGCACTAAGGGGATCCTCTTCATTCTGGTACCTAGAGCTTTCTCTTTGCTTTTGAACTTGAAAATTATTCTCACAACATTTACCTAACGTTTCTGTGCATTGGCTATGCTTGGGGACTTCCTTAATATCAGTTCAGGTTTCCATATTGGCCAGAGTTCCTCCTTGATACTCTTTGCATATCACCTTCAGGATGAATTCTGGGGACTTTTTAAAAAAACGTGGTAAAAAATATATAAAATATGAAATTTACCATTTTAACCATTTTCAAGTGTACAGTCTAGTGGCTTTAAGTACTTTCACGTTGTTGTGTGAGCATCACCACCATCCACCTCCAGAACTTCATCATTCTGAATAGAAATTCTGTATCCATTAAGCAAAAATTCCTCATTCCCATTGGTAACCAGCCACTGGTAACTTCTAGTCTACTTTCTGCCTCCATGATTTTTCTTATTCGAGGCACCTCAGCTATGTGGAATCATATGATATTTGCCTATTAGTGTCAAGTTTATTTTATTAAGCTCGTTTTCAAGGTTCATCCATGTTGTAGCATGTATCCTAATCTCATTCCCTTTGAAGGCTAAATAATATTGCACTGGATATACATATTACATTTTGTTTAGTCATTCGTCTGTTGATGAGAATTTGAGAGGTTTCCACCTTCTGTCTATTGAAGCAATTCTGCTATGAAAATGGATGTACATGAAATGTATCTGCTTAAGTCACTGCTTTCGATTCTTTTGGGTATGCACATAGACAAATTGCTAGGTTGTAGGTCATTTTGCTTAGATTTGTTAATTCTCTCTGTTTCTTATTTTTATTTTTGTACTGAGGTAATGCTGGTTTACACTACTATTGGTATTTTGGAAGTATACAATGCCCCCCTTCGGGGGTAGTCACCATAGCACTCCTGCCACCAAAGCACCTATATCCCCCCACCTGATCTTGTCCTCCCCTTTCCCTCCCCCCATATGAATGTTGCTGCTTGAGAGTCAGCTTTCAAGGGTTAGTTCTTAAGTTTGTCTTTATCTGACCCATTGTTTGGTTCCTCTATATTCCGCATATAAATGAAACAATCCATATTTCTTTCATCTTCTGACTTGTTTCACTTATCATAATCCCTTCCAGCTCCATTGATGTTGCCACAGATGGCAAGAGTTTATTATTTTTGAATGGTGAGTAATATTCCACACACATCTCTCTCTCTCTCTCTCTCTCTCGCACATCTTCTTTATCTACTCAAACAGTAATTCTTTATTTAACTTTGGAGGACAAGCCAAGCTGTTTTCCAGTTACTGTACTATTATATATTCCCACCAATAAAGCATGAGAGTTCCAGTTTTTCTATATCCTGGCCAAACCCTGTTATCTTCTGTTGCTGTTGTTTTCATATTAGTCATTCTAATGGGTATGAAGTGATGTCTGGGGACTCTTGTAAGCCCCTTCCTAAAGACGTTGATGTGAAGGAAATTACTTCATTTGGAAGTTTTCAGGAATCCTGGCTGGGATGCATACTAAAGGGGGCCAACAGTGTTAATGAATGAAGGAAGGTAAACAGGTTGTGTAGATGGGTAACCTTTATATCAGAAATTTCTAAATTTCAGTGTTCATACATATGAAAGAGAGAAATTATTTGTAAAATGTGGACTCCAAGGTCCTCCCTTCAGAGATTCTAATATACTAGGACTGTGGTGGGGCCTGGGAATCTGCACTTTTTTTTTTTTTTTTTTTTTTTTGTGGGACCCTCGCTGGCGGCCGGGAACAAACTGGCACTGCAGAGGCTGCGGCTGTGGGCAGCCTCGCAGCCCAGCACTCAACCGCTGCGCCACCAGAGGAGGCCCGGAATCTGCACTTTTCAATAAGTGCTCCAACTGATTCTTGTTGAACCACAATTTGAGAAATGCTACAGATGGGACTGCATCGGAGAGAAAAATGGGATGAGATGAATGAAAACAATCTCAAGGGAATCCCCACAAAAGAATACTAGGAAGACACTTAAAGAAAATTCTGTACCTGGGGCACCATGGCTGACATGTACTGAGAACTTTCCAGATAGCAGGACCTGGCACACAAAATGAATTTAGATCCCTACCTGAAAGTGTGCACATCCTAGCAGTGGAGGTGGATATAGGAAGAAACATGGAGATTAGATTACAGTGTCACATGAGTGGAGTGTCAGGTTTGAAATAAGGAGAACCTTAGAGAGGCAACATCTCTTGGCTGGAATTCACCCAGGAAGGGGAGGCTGGGGGGCATCCCAGACCCAGACATGCAAGGTGATGAAGGTAAGAGACAGCAGGTTGTGTTCTGGAAATCCCAAAACATCAGCCTTAACATTTGAGAGGGACATTTTCCTTTGAGAATCCCCAATTTTTAAACACCATTATAATACAGAGTTTTCCCCCTATGAAAATCACTGAAGATTTAAACAAAAAATTTGAACTAGCTCTTTACATCCTTAGTAAGTTCTACAAATGAGGAGTGAAAGTGTTGAGTCTGTAGGGAGGTGCTTCATAGTCCCAGAATCAGGCAGAGTCTCACTCTGCTCTTTTAGTTGTGAAACTCTAACAGAGAGTCTAACTCTGTTCCTCAGTCTTCTCAGCTGTGAAGTGGGGACTATGACAGTTTCCACTTCAGAGTTAGTGGTGATGATTCAGAGAGATCTGATACCTGTTAATGTACTTAGCCCAACTCCTGGCACATTAAAAACCTTGACTTTCCCCTCTCTACTAGACATAGAAATATCCTGCTACATATCTTTCTATGTAATATATTATTAAAATAAAAAAAACCCTCCACACCCACTACACTATTACTTTCCTTCTCTTTACAATAAATTCCTAGAAATGTCTATAGGCTCATTACCAACTCTTCTCATTCTCTCATAGAGTCCTTCAATCTAGATTCTGGCCCCATTACTCCCCCAAAATGGTTAGGTCATAAATCTCCTGTCTGTAACACTATGTCCAGATGCTGAAACTAATCTAGAACTCTCTTCTAAACTCCAGACTCAGATCGAACTACCTGCTCAGTATATTTACTTGAATGTTTGTTGAGAATTCCTCCATAACAAGTCTGAAATAGAACTCCTGACTTTCGCTCCTTCCCCAAGAAGGAATTTTTCCCTCCACACTGCGACACAGAAATTTTGTGCTAGTTTCCAGTCTTTGGATTCAAAGCTATAATACTACTTTCTTTCTCAATTGTAGTAATATACACAAAAATTTAACCATTAACCACTGTACAGTTGAGTGTTATTAAATACATTCATAGTATATGCAGCTATCACCACCAAAACATCTCTGTAACTCTTTTCATGTAAAACTGAAACTCTATACCTATGAAGCAACAACTCCCTATCCCTCCTACCCCCAGTCCCTGGAAACCACCATTACATCTGCTGTCTCTATAATTTTGACTAGTCTAAATATTCATTTAAATGGAATCATATAGTATTTGTCTCTGTGATGGGCTTATTTCACTTAGACTTACACCCTTATAGTTCATGATGTTGTAGCACTCTGAGAACTTCTTTCCTTTTGTTTATTTCATACACATATATTATTAAGGTCATATTAGTTAGTAACACCATATAGGATTCAGAAATATTGATTCCCATGTCTTCAGATGTATGCTGTCATACCACGCCCGCTACCAAGGCACATGTAGTCCTCTACTACAGTCTACTGGGCCCCTCTCGTTCTTCTCCACCCTGCTTCTTCCCCTTGGTAGCCTATGTTTTACTGTTAGATTTTTAGGTTTGGTTTTGCTTTGTTGTTGGACTTTTTGATTTGTTTCACTATATTCCATAAATGAGTGAAAGCATCTAGTTATTTGACTGTTTCCTTCTCGTTTGCTTTGCTTAGCATAATTCCCTCCAGTTCCATCCATGTTGTCACAAATGGCAAGAGTTCATTTTTTTAAATCACTGAATAATATGCCATTTTATACACCCTATAGGTGTATATTACTGCATCACACCCACTAAGGCACACATAGTCTTCCACCATAGTTCACTGTGCCCCTTCCTCATGTTGCTGTACTCACTACCTCTAAGGGAGCCTCAATTTTATAGTCAGATTTCTAGGGTTTGTTATTGGTTTGGTTTTATCTGACCCTTTGTTTTGTTTCTTTGTATTCCACATGTAAGTGATACTACCCATTATTTGTCTGTCTCCTCTGATTTATTTTGCTTAGCATAATCTTCTCTAGTTTCATTCATATTGTCACATATGGCAAGTTTATCTTTTTTAATAGCCAAGTAATATTCCATTGTGTGTGTGTACATACATATATTCCATTGTGTGTGTGTACATATATATATTGTGTGTGTGTACATATATATATATTCCATTGTGTGTGTGTACACACACACACATACCATATCTTCCTAATCCACTCATCTTAGGTTGCTTCCATAACTTGGCTATAACCGTGCTGCAATGAACACAGGAGTGCATATATCCCTTCAGATTAGTGGTTTTGCTTCTTTGGATATCTAGGGGTAGAATTGCTGGATCATGTGATAGATCTATTTTTAATATCTTGATAAACTGCCATACTGTTTTCCTTAGAAGGTGGGCCAGTCTACATTCCCACAGTGTATAAGGGTTTCTTTTTCATCACATCCTTGCAGACACTTGTTTCTGAACTTTTTGATATAGTCATTCTCACAAGTGTGATTTGCATCACAATGTATTTTTGATTTGTATGTATTTACTTGTATTTACTTGATGATAAGTAATGAGTATTGTGTTCCTCACTTTCATTGGTCATCCTATGTCTCCTTTGGAGAAATGTCTATTTAGCTCTCCTGCCAATTTTTTGATGGAGATTTTGTTCTCTTTTTGTTGAATTATATGAGTTCTTCGTAGCTGTTGGATATTAGCCCTTGTCATATGTATGATGTACAATATTTCCTCTTATTCATTAGGGTATCTTCTTGTTTTAAGTGATAGTTCCTTTCATTGTGCAGAAGTTTTTTAATTTACTACAGTTTCATTTGCTTACTTTTGTTTTGTTTCCTTTGCTGTGCAAGTCAACTTCCCAAATACATCTCTGAGGTCAATGCTGTAGAATGTTTTGTCTGCTTTCATTTATGTATTTATGGTTTTACATCTTACATCTAAGTCTTTAATCCATATTGAATTAGTTGTATATGATGTGCAAATTTTGTATATGTATATATGAGTTAATTTTTGTGTACAGTTTCATTCTCCTGCATGTGGCTGTCTAGTTTTCCCACACCAGAATTTCTTTTCTTTAAAAGGCTGAAAAATATTGCATTATATATATTTTTTATATATATATATATATATATATATATATATGGTGTACCCATTCACCAACTGATAAATACTTGATTTGCTTCCATGTTTAAACTATTGTGAATAATGTTGCTACATATGTGGGTGTACAAATATCTTTTTAAGATCCTTCTTTCAATTCCTTTGGGTACATATCCACGATGAATTGCTGGGTCAGATGGTAATTCTATTTTAAATTGTTTGAGGAGCCACCATATTGTTTTCTATAGTGGTGGCATCATTTTATATATTCCTACCAACAGTTCAGAAGATTCCAATCCTCGCCAACACTTGTTATTTTCGGGTAGTAGCCATGCTACACTCTTTGAGGTGGCATCAGTCTGCTCTATGAATTTTGGACTTGGAAGCCCCCAGCAATCTTATGAGACAACTCTTAAAATAAATCACTTTCTCTACAAAGTCAGACTGTTTATTCTGTTTCTCGAAGTACTCTGCTAATACACCTTCTCACCAAGTTTTTCTCCAGACAGTAGTCAGAGGGAGCACCTTAAAATGAAAATCAGCATGTCACCCCTCTGAGTGGGGTGGCGAAGAGGGAGGAGGAAGTTTCAACGGGCTCCTTTTTCAAACAGAGCAAAAGCTGAAGTATTTACAATGGCCTGCGAGGCCCCTAGGTTCTCTGGCCTACCTATTCCTTCATTAATATTGTCTCCTATTCTGCCTTTCAAGCTGATTCAAGTTAAAGAGTATTGTAAAGATAAAGCGGGTAATGTTACAGACATATCTGAACAATACAAAGACAGAAAGCGAATGATATGTCTGCAGCCTAATGGGAGTCAAAATTAGGAACAGGTAAGTTGAGGATCTAGGGTACTTTCTCTCTCAGGGATTCAGTTCTCCTTGTGCTCTGTGCTCACCCCAACCCCCAAATTCTGTTCCCCTTATCCTCTGCTTATTCATCTTGCACAAGTGACTGTTTCACACTCAAGTTATCTAATCTTTCAACAACTATTAAATAAGTGCTTAATTTGTGGCAGGCACTGATGTAGGCACTGATGTAGACACTGTGGGTAAAACAGTGGAGAAAACCAACAAAAGTGACTGCCTTTCTAGAACTTACATTCTAGTCTGTTTATAGGGGAATAATGGGAAAATGTAAAATAAACAGGTAAACACGCAAAGTGTATATCATGTCACATGGTTGAGATGTTTCAGAGGAATTAAAACAGTGAAGTAGAGAGAATTAGAGGAATATAACACTAGAACACAAGGAGGTAAGTGACGGACTCGTTGAGAAGACTATAAAAAAAACCTGTAGGAAGTAAGGCGACAGACATGGTGGCTAGGGAGAGGAAGAGTAAAGTCAGATTGCTGCAGGATGGAGGGCAAATTAGCAGGGAGCCTGCAGGCCATGGAGGTTTTGGTGTTTATTATGGGTGAGCCAGGGAGTTACTGAAGAGTTTTGAGAAGAGCAGTTCCTTAACTTGACTCACTTTTTAACAGGATCACTCTGGCTGTTGCATTGAGAACAAAATTGTCACTGTCTGAAGACAAGGGCAGAGGGAGTCCATTTAATAGGTAATTCCAGGGCCTCCCCAGTGGTGCAGCGGGTGAAGCACAGTGAAGCTGTCCACAGCCTCTGTAGTGCCAGTTCGATTCCGGCTGGCCAAGGAGATACCCACATGGTGCGGTAGACCTCTCCTGTCTCGCCCGCTGCTCCCCTCAACAGTGTTTTCAGTCATCCGCCTGTTCTGTTCCCTGTTCTGCCTCTGGTGAATTCTCTCACCCTCTCGTGCCTCTGGCCTGTACCCCAGTTCTTGTATAAATAAATAAATCTTTTTTTAAAAAAAGGTAATTCTAGTACTCTGGAGGAGTGATAGGGTATCGTGGACCAAAGTGGAAGCAGTAAGAGACTCCTACTAATCTGGTATAGCCCGCAAATTAAGTCTTTGTAAAAGGGTTTGTGCAATGGATGGGACAGAGACCAAAACATGATCAAAACATGATTAAACTCCTCTTTGGATCATCCTACAGATGGTTGCCATGCCATCTGTGAGCAGATAATCACCAAATTAGATCACCTAAGACTCATTCGTCACCCACCCACCTGCAGTATTATATAGCACTTGTTCTAAATGGGGAAATTTTAACAAAATTTGTTCAGTGCATTATTTAATTAGAAAGGAGTTTTTTTCATATTTTGCAGGCTTTTATCTCTCTTCTGAAATTAGTTGATAACTCCTTCCAAGAGACCTGTAGTCATCCTGTTGATATTAAACAGATCACAATTGCCCTGATGGGATACCAGAGAAAGACAGTGCTTTGAGGTATTAACCTCTCACAGACCTCCCCATTTATCTCGTTGATGCAAAGGGCCTTGAGGTAATTTTTAAAACTTTTTTTCCATCTTATCTTAAGAAGATAAATGAAATGAATTGAAATGTTGGAAAAACTTATTAAGATAGTTTGAGAATTAATGTAAGTGGAAAAGTAAGATAACCCCTTGATAGCTCACTTTGGAGGACTCATTCATTCACTTAACCCTCTGGTTCTCTTCCTTTTATGCATAGTAGGGCCCTCTGGGAACAGAGGGAGGACAAAGCTCCTCTGGGTTACTCAGTCTTTATGGATATGAAATGGTGAGAGGAAAGCTGCTTCTGCTCAGGGCCTATGAAGAAATGAGAGCTCAGGGCTGATAAAGAGCAAAAGGAATCAGATATGACACCAACTCCTGAGGTCCCAGAAACCTGACCATGATTCTCCCACTCACCCCCAACATGCTTGTGAGGGGGGTGGGGCAGGAAGGAGGACCAAACGAGGACTTAGAAACCATGTGAGATCTAGCTTCACCAGCTCTGGGCACAGGCCAGTGGTAGGCAGCACTGAAGGAGAAAGGGCCTGTCCGTCTTTTCAACAGCACACACAGTCCCTCTCAGAATGGGGGACCAGAGTTGCCTCCATTTTGCTGCTTCTCAAACATGAGACTGTTAACATTTGGTGCATAACAGGCCATGACATTTTTTCTTTGATTTTATACTATTTCTTAATATAAACTAAGTTGATATAACACTTATTTAAAAAAAAAACTACAAAAGAACTCATGAAGTTATATTCATTTTGAATTAACTAGAATATAGGCTATGAGAATATATATCGCTCTCCTGAACTGAACATTGAACAAAAAAGCTATCATTCTGTCAGGGATGAAACAAAGATGAGTGAGGAGATTCAGGATGCGCAGGGCTAGCATGGAGCATACGGCTGCCTGCTTGTCTTTGGCATCTGACAAAGGCTACCCAGTCCCGTGCTCTAGAAGGTGGGCTGGGGGGTGCGGGGCACCCGTCTCATCTTCAATGACAGTTTTGTGTAGAGTGCAGGTAAAATGATGGTGAGCTGAGCTGAAAGGACTCTGCCCACAGTGATGTGTCCAGCATGAAGAGATGCCAAACCTAAGGCCTAAGACGATTGAAGGGAATATTGGAAACTACTGTGGCTTTTTTTTTTTTTTTTTTTTTTTAAGCCATAACTAGTGGTAGCTTCCTGGTTTGGGTGAGAAAGACAGAAAATGGGTGAGAGAACTCCAGGTTGAGTTCAAGCACTGCGGCTCCAACTTCAGCTTCCCCTTTTGGAGTAAACAAACAGGCCGAGTCTAAGAGGAGGAGGAAAGAGGCTTGACTTTCTCCAAAGAGGCTTGTAGTGGCTTAGATGGCCGTGGTTTTGTGACCATGTAAGTACCCAGGATGCCCTGGAACTGACAGTAAGACCTGGAATCAAATTATTCATACATCTATCACCCCCAAGAAAAAGAGACTTCCTTTACTCGAAGACATGGCTAAAGACACCTCTAATTCTGAGGGCTATATCTTGAGAGGTATCTGGTCTGCTCCTACTGGAAGAGCTAGGGTGTCCCAAGACATATAGTTCTTAAAGCTTGAGACACTTTTCTGGCACTGAGAGGGGAAGTAAAGAAGTTTCATGTTTTCTAGCACCCTGAGGGAATTTAAACTGGGTAGTACCACTGGATGGGGAGTTGTGTTAGAGGTTAGGTCTTGAGTGAGTGAGTTAGAAGTGACTGGACCTAAAGGTACTGTTGAGGGAATTCCCTGAAACTGGGAAGAGAGAGGAGAAACAGATGGAGGAGATGAATGAGAAAGCAGATTGGATTTTCCCTTATGTCCAGATCCAACAAACCCGTCTTCCATTGGGGACCTTCCATATCGCACTTCAGACCAACTCTTCCTCTGTCTCCCCATGTAGCATTCAGCTTTCTTTCTTCAGAACTTAATGAAATAGCCATGATCTCAGGAACACAGATGCTTAAAACTATTTTTTCTAAGCAATGCTATGCAGATTCTGTCCACTCTGATTTTGTCTCCAAGTGCCAAGAACCAAGAGCTTTTTCAGAAAGGACCTGGCCTTGAAATTAAATCTCTCTTTTAATTCTAATATTTATCCTTAAGAAAGATTCCACAGACCACATAAAAGTTAGACACAGTAAAGTCAAATTTCCACGATTTAACATTTTCTAAAGTTCTCTTCCTCTTTTGCCTTTGCACCATATACCTGTCTTTATATATCATCCAAAGATATTCTACAAGTTATGGGTTCAGTTTGCTTTCAACAATAATGCAAATATCTGAAAGTTTTAGATTCAAACAATGTACTTCTATTTTCTTTCTACTATTTATATATAAGAAGGCAATTTTACTTGATGCTATTTGAGTCCTCACCATAAAAACTGTCACCTCACTTCACTGGCTGAAGTGACTGTCAAAATCAAAACTCAACTGATTTTCAAAACAAGTTTTCTATTACAAGTTTCCATTGTTCACATGTGATCACATGCTTTGCTGTGAAATTAAACACAAAAAGAAAATGCCTACTGACAGGATTAATTCCAGGAAATAATTTATAGCCATAGTGTCTTCCTAGATAACTTTATCAACCAAAAAACGTGCAATAATTGTTGCAACATTCATTAATTTTACACCTATTTCCATAAAGGAGTTGAGGCAGCCGTTTGGAATATCAATAAACAGCTATCTCCTCTTCACACACAAAAATGAATTCACAGCAATACTGATACATCTTTGTTTTTAAAATAGTTACATCATTTTCTCAAAAGCTAAAACATCTTTTATATTATTTAAATCAATCGATTATAATTTTGTGTATTGATATTTTCTTGAATGGGAATCTCAGAGAACCCGAAATTCAGCATATTTGATCTTCCCATTATCACGAATAAGTTGACTGTGTGTTTCAGTATATGCAAAAACCCTAGGTTACCACTCCTCTATCATCTTGGAACAACAGCAGGTGCCATTTTGGTCCTTACTCAACAGCATCAGGTGATGAGGAGAATATCAAGAGTTCTCTTTTTACTCAACTAGTTTGAATGGAATCTACTTTGATTGGAATTTCATCACTGCATACTCTGTAAGCCAGTTTACTTTCTCACTGATGCCCCCTTCTTTTTTGGTATATCTTCCTCAAACTTACCTTTAACCCAATTATCTCTTTCTGTAGATTATTTCACCCTGAAGTTTTGTCATAGTTTTCACTGCAGCTTCAAGGTCATTTGAAAAATGTTAGAAACAACTACCACTCTTCTGTAATGTTAAAGGCAGAAGCTGTAATTCGTTTTATATTTCAAGCTATCTTCCACAGAACACTAATTCCTCCAAATGCTAACATGTGTCATGAAAAAAATGTTCCATGTTTAATTTGGTTTGCAAACCATACATCAGCAACTTAAAGACTCCAAGAAGTCCTATAGTAAAAAAAAAGTTGCTTAATTGGTTAATACAGCATTTCCCAAATTTACTTGCCACAGATTTATACTACATCAATTTTATGCAATACAATTTGGGGTATAAGTATTCATGGATATATTGCATATGACTGGGGTAGACAGATGTAATCCACATGGGGGTATTATGTATAAACTGAGATAATTACTATTAAGACCCTGATCTAGAAGTGAGGTTGGAGAATTTTTCCAAGTGTATCACTCTTGTGGAGCCACTGAAAAAGAGAGAGGAGAGAAGAGAGAGAGAGGAGCTCAGGAGATAGGGATTAGGAAAAGCCATTTCATTTTCTGTGACATATGGCAATCCATTTTAGTCTCTGGTAACGTTGAGATTTCCTTAGAGAGAGAAAAGGAAAGAACAGAGAAGCCACTAAAGTTTTTTGGGGGAAACAAAACCCTCATGGGATTAGGAGACAGCTGGGATGTGGGAGGTGATAGTTGGAGAAAAAAAGGAAGGAGATGCCAAAGATAAAAACCATTTTTATAACAAGACTTGGCTATTTTTACAAATGATCACACAGATTGTTCAACTGTGGTCTACAAAACATAGACTGTCAGTAGTTACAGGATATTGTGTAGTACAAACCTCAAGAGTTTAGCATATTTTCCATCATACACTTGTTAACTGAATGCTGAAATTATCCACCTTCACCCATGAATGGACTAAACTTAGTGTTTAAAGGATTGAGACCAGGTGCAGGAGGCATTCACAATTAGGGAAGCAATTATGGCTTTATTTAAAGACCATAAAGCTGAGACTTCTTTCTTTAGTTCCTTTTTTTTTCTTTTTAAGATTTTCAGTGAAGATGATCTGAACATTCTGCTCCCTTTGAACATTCTGCAAAGCATCTAGTTTTTATAAATCTCATATTCACCCTCTTCTAGGCTCCTCTAAACGTAAAACAGTACAGTGAGTCAGAGATAGTGGCACATGAAAAGATAACAGTTTCCTATCACAGTGCGATGGACTTTGATCACTGACAATAGAGGCCTATGAATACATGGTTAACCTTGGCAGACACCTCCTGGCTTGCAAGAAAAAGCTAGAGTTTGTGTGGGGGAGGGAAGATGTGGAGAAAGAGGTAGAAACAGAGATAGACATAGGTAGGGGGAGGGTTTGGGAGGGGAAAAAGGGAGAGACAGAGGTTGAGAGCACAAGAGCACAGAGAAATACTTAGACCTGTGGGGACAAGCAGGATGTATTATCAAGAAAGGGGAAGATGCCCGGGGGTGAAGCTTAGAGGAGGAAACTAAGGAAACTAAGAGCACTTGGAAGAGACTGTATTCTTTTCTAGCAGTGGCAAGCCACTGGGCCACGTGAGATTCCCACCCGCCCTCCCAGGACACACTCAGCCACATGAGCATTCCTCGTTTCAGAAGCAGGAGTCCTGGCCACCTCTGCTCACCGCTGGTTCAGCCCCAAATGGCCCCCTTTCTATTTTTTGTTTCTCTTCTGATTATTCTATGTAAAGATGCTTATCTTGTTTTGAACATGACTGCACTTTTTAATTTTCTTTTTCCTATTTTATGTATGCCTCAGGCCAAAACAAAGCCTTAGATCTTGAACTTACACCACCATTTTGACTGGAATTCATGCCAGTTTCTAAAATTTATGACTAACACAAAACTGGAAGGCATCAAATGAAGTTCTTGTAGAAAACTCTTTTAAGAAGAATGGTGACCCAGTGGAGAAGAAAAGGAGAGTCGGAGATAATCTGGCTCACAGACTGAGAGACTGAAGATGTCAGTGTCACTGCAGGTGCCTGAGAAATGGAGTGTTGTGGGGGAACATACAATTTTAGAGACTGAGGTGAAGATGGATCCCTTATTTTCAAGTTAATAACCCTTTCACTTATACAAAACAAAAAAATCTCATAAACAAAGATAACATCAAAATCAATAAGCAAATACTGGTATGCTCAGTGGATGAGTGATGAAGCGAAAATGAACTCAGATGTAGACAATCTTAGAGACTGACATGGGTGAAGGGTGAAGCAATTTCTCTTAAAATCATCAAATCCTATTCATTTTTTCCCCACCCCCAGCCTGCCTCAACCCAACTGGACAAAACCCCAAACCAATACCCAAAAATCATTTTTAAAAAAATATATATATATATTTACATCCTTGTTCGTTTTTGTACAATGTATACTTTCTCCTGTCAGGCGTAGTCCCCGTAAAATTCCCATCACCAATTCGCCCGTGCACCATCACCATAGTCCCTTGTGCTCTTTGCTCCCTTGTTTTGATCCCTCTGCCTCCCCCTCCCTTGCAGAATGTCTCTAATTTATAGTTGCCTGTTAATTATTATCATTAATATTTTCCCTGATCCCTTGTTTGTTTCCTCTATATTCCTCCTATAAGTGAACACATCCGATATTTTTCTTTTTCCTTCTGGCTTATTTCACTGAGCATAATTCCTTCTAGTTCCATCCACGTTGCTACAAATGGCATGAGTTTATCTTTTTTGATTGCTGAATAGTATTCCATTGTGTATATGTACCACCTCTTCTTGATCCAGTCATCTGTTTTGGGGCATTTGCAACCCATCAAAATCTTAAAAGTAATCTGGGACTAGGCAATATATGGAACAATGTGGAAACTGCCCATGGGATTTATTATTGAGCGAATAGTTTCTTAGAAGAAAAGCATCACAGCAAATTGCTTCTCAGCACAACTCTACAACAGTAGAGGTGGACAACAGGGAGGGAAGGACAGAACTTCCTGACTCAGCTCTGTTGCCCACACTTCAAGGTCTGTGTGGGTCGAGAGCAATGCCCTAGACCAGCTATGGATGAAGGCAGTTTGTCTTCAAGCTCCATGTGGCCAGTCAGGACTTATAATTTCTTTCACAAAAGCATTTGGGGAGCTTTCCCTTCTTCAAGAGTGGGAAATAGGGCAAAAGAGGCCAGAGAAGTTCTGAACTTGGTAGTCTCAGGAAGAGTAAAGCAAGACTTTCAGAGGATTAGGATATACTGTGGTGCGTTCCCTGAGCCCACATCTTATTTTCACTGCCTGCTGGACTTAAGGATTGATTGATTAAAGACAGAAGTCACTGTTTTCAGGGATGGAGCCCCTCCCTGGTTGGAAATATTCTAGCTGGACTTGCTGACTTCCAAGGCTCATTTAGTATAAACACAAAATGAAGGTCTTGGCTGACATCTGTGGGGTTGCTCTTACCTTCAGAGCAGACAGGACATTGCCTAGCTGCCTCCTAAACTCTTGTAGTGGGACTGAACAGTGTATTGGACCTTGATGAGTCAAAGGAGACAAATAAAAGTGAGTTGAGTTTAAACAGAGGGATGGAGGGCTAGCTGGGAAGTCGAGAGATGTGGGAACTCTGGGTGTCCTGAGGCCCACTCACAGTGTGGCCTGAACTTCTCTCTCCTCCTCAACAAAAGGAAGGAATGGACAAGGCAATTTTCAAAGTCCCTTCAACTCTAACACTCATTCATATAAGTAGGGTGGGGCGGTGGAGCACATGGGGCACAGAGTGGTTCAGTTGGAAGTCCTGTGAATAATTTAAGTTTAAAAATCAAAATGGCAAATGGCAAAGAGAAGAAAGCACCCAATTTCTTTCTTCTCAGAAAGATCAGGAGATTTTAGATTTGATCTCATCAAAGTTTTTTCTCTTATCTGTCCAAAAAACTTGTACTATATTTTGCTCACAATTCCTTCCAAAGACTTCAATATTTAACAAGTTTCTGTGTAACTACTAGTTCTCACATATTAAGTGGGAAATCTTCATTCAGTGATCTTAAAAGTGTTGGTGTGAAGCTTGATAATGGCCTCACACTGGGAAGTTACAGAGGTTATCCCTAATATTTTTTGCTTTCGCTGTTTATTCAGATCCACCTCCCTGTGTTTTCTTCAATATAACGGAGTCCAGAGGAAATATCTTTTTAGACTCAAGACATAAATTCATTCATTATTTATTCAGCATTTGTTGAGAGCTAGCACTGAAATCGATGCAGAGGACAAAGGAGGAACAAAGACAGATGTGCTTCCTGCCCTCTTGGCACCTACAAACCAGAGTGTGTAGAGGGGGCACAACCTGGAAACAGGAAGGCAGAAAATAAGTAATTATAATCATGTGCTGTACTAAGAGCTCTAAAGCAGCCAGAGGATTGAAAGAGAGGACAGAATAGGGTGCTGCACGCCCATCTGGGAGTCGGGGAGGGCGAGGTGTGGGTAAGCCAGCAGAGCACATCTGAGTGTGCAGTTACAAAAGGTCTCTTTGCAGAGGTAACATTTCCTCGGAAACTTGATAAGGGGAAGCAGCAATGCCAAGGGTACAGACGTGACTCTAGACTGAGGAAAAGTGCTGTGGTCTCTGGCAGGTGAGAGTGACTAGTAGAAGGAATGGATGGACCCCCAGAGTGGCACACATGCCCTCTTCTCTACACCCTGTGCAGACAGGGCAAAGGGTTCGCCTATGCCGCGTAGTGAGCATTTGAGTGTCTTTAGCCACCCTTTCCTCCTGGTTTGGCTGAGGGAGATAGCCTGGGTTTCAAGCTTGCCTAAAATTTGCTAATCAATGCCTATCTTTTATTAGTTATTCAAAGAATGTGGGCTTTGATGGAATGCCTCGAAGGCTTTTATATCTTTGTGCTTTATAGTTTCCTAGCAGAAAGTCTTTCTGAAAAAGGCATTTCCTATGAGAGTTGAACTTAGAGAAGGGCTTTTTCCCACTCCCCAGTCAGTATCAGAGTGGTTGCATGGGTATGACCTGGGGACCCAGTTTTAGAGCAGCAGGGACAGGTGGTAAGTGTCCAGGAGGAAAAAAACCAGGGGTCACCTTGGATCCTCTTCCTGAGGCTGCTCAAAGACGCCACCCACCCCACCCAGAACCCCCAGAAACAATGCCCCACTATGGCTGGAACAGTTTTATTTAGCAAACCAGTTCTCCTTGGAAGGTGACCTTAGAAATCTCATTTTGCACCTGAAAAAACTAGACCAGACATATACACAATGGAATATTACTCAGCATTCAAAAAAAGATAAACACATGCAATTTGCAGCAACATGGATGGCGCTGGAAGGGATCATGCTCAGCGAAATAAGCCAGAAAGAAAAAGAAATATACTGGATGGTCTCACTCATAACAGGAATCTAGAAAACCTAAATCAGGGACCAGGAAAAAGGATAACTCTAAGAAAGAAAATATCAAAATCAACAAACAACTATGAAACAGAGACACACTATGGGGGGGGGGCAGGGAAATGAGGGATGGGGTCAAAATAAGGGGGTTGCAATTGTATGGGGAATATAAAAATAAAATTTAAAAAAAAAGAAATAAAAGAAAAAGAAAAAAAAAAACAAACTAGACAAGAAAGGATTTTTCTAAAGCCACACATAGTGGCAGATCAGGGTCATTGCTTTGGGTTGAACAGGAAAGAAATTACAGAAATATTTTATAATTAGGAAAAAGAAATCTTCTTAAGAAAAAAAGGTCATATGTCTCTGTGTTTTTGTGATTTAACTGGGGGGACAAGTATTGAGAGAAAAAGTGCTGCAGAAATTCAGAGGGACAGGGATCACAGAGTGATCAGAGCAGGCTTCAGGGGCAGTAGACAGGCTGCCAGTAGGCAGCAGGCTAAGGCAGAAGAAAGGAGCAAGGAGAGCAGCAGTCTCTGGCCTGGCCTGAGGATGAGGAGAAGCCCTGCTCCTCCACCACACCCCTGCTCTAGAAATCTGGATGCTGGAGCAAAAATGGGAAAAGTCAGAAGATGCCTTTGGAGGTTGACCCTTCGCTCTCCCAGTGATTGCAAGCAAGCCCTGAGGTTGTCTAGGGGAGTCTGGGCAGAGCTGGCTTTTGGCTAGTCCCAACTCCCTGGAGTCACCTTCAGTGTCTTCTCCACTCATTTCCTTGAGCGCCCACTGCTTTAGCAGCATTGACACCTTGCACCGTGCAGGACACACAGCAGCCTTGTCCAGTTAACTCCTCCTTGCCCCTCACCCCAGTGTCTGCGCTGTGCTGGAGGTCCAGGATGGCGGCCCTGCACTCACCCCCCCAAACCTCATCTCTGCAGTCTGCCTCTGAGAACCAGACCTTGAAACTGAAGGTGGCGCTTTCAAATCCCAGTTTCATTATATGTTTGTGTTTCCTATGTACCAGAGCCACTAACTGCTATTCATGCTGGGGGTGGGGGAGGGGGCAGGGAACTTTCACCCTTCGATTTATTTATTCACAGAAGCCCTGATGTTGAAAGAACAGACACACAATAGAAAACCCAGGACTAGGGCTATCAAAGGAATGGAAACAAGACAAGCAGGAAACACAGCCAGTATCCCAGAAAGCAGAAGGAGCATTTGCACACACCCCCAACCCCCAGCTGCCTGTACCTCCTCTGCAGGGGTAAGGGAAGAGGAAGCCCCCTCCCCTTCACCCTTTGCTTTCCAGTTTGCACAAAAAATAGAGTCTCAATCAGTTATCTAAGTTTTACTTGGTTTTGCCTTTTGGAACTCTCATAAGGGCTGCAAGGCTATTCTAGGACTTATAGAAAGCTTTTTCCTATTTTCATTTAAAAAATATTTACTTAGTGTCTAATAGGTGCCAGGCATTATTCTATTGAACATAGGAAACATTGTGGCCCTCATAAGAATTTACAGATTCAGTCTCTCCCAGGGAATGGACTCTAAAACCAGTCAATCTGTAATTACTGGGTCAGCACTATGAGGTAATCTGCTGGATAGACCTTGCCACAATCAATCCACTTTTTTACTAGTACATCTTCCTGTCCCCTTCTGCCTATAAAAACCTTTCATTTTCTTCATGCTAGATAGGGTGCTGCCCAATTCATGAATCACTAAATAAAGTCCAAAAGATCTTTGAAGTTTACTTAGTTGGTTTCATTTTTTAATAGGGGAAAAGGAAACTTTATTTTGCTATTCATTCGTTACTGCATTTAGTTTTTTCAAAACCCCAATTTTTAAAAAAGATTTATTTATTTATTTATTTATACAAGCACTGGGTACAGTCAGAAGCGGAGGAGGGTGAGAGAATTCACCAGAGCCAGAGCAGGGAGCAGAACAGGCAGACTGATGAAGTACACTGCTGAGGGGAGCAGCGGGCAGCAGGAGAGGTCTGCACGCCATGTGGGACACTCAACTGGTGGCCAGGGATCGAACCGGCGCTGCAAAGGCTGCAGGCAGCTTCGCAACCCAACACTCAACTGCTGCGCCACCGGGGAGGCCCTTTCAAAAACCCATTTTATAGAGGAAGAAACTGATACTTAGGAAATTAAGTAGTTGCCAGGACTTATGGGAAGTTAATGACAAGGAGACTGTTGTGGTCTTACCCATCACACTAGCTGGCAGGTCAAGAGTTTACCTATGCTCTGCATTTGTCTAGGAAGTAAATTCTATGATAACTAAAGCATTATTGGTATACACAGAAAAGGGGACAGACATAGCTTGTCCTGAGCAACCTCATAGCTTAACTGGCTGAGAGATGTTTCCATGCCATGGGCATCAGTTGGTAAAAATGGAAAGGAGAGTGTTAGTAAAATTGGGAGTCAGTCAAGCAGAGGCTAATTAAGAGAGTTTTACTACCTATACACAAGTGTCACCATCCTAGCCTTGCAGAGTCTTATAATCTAGTAGGAGACGTGTTACCTCACAACTCACCCACAGTCCACAGAGGTCTCCTGCCCTAAGTCTTTGTTTAGAACCAAGGGGTTATGCCCACCTGCACAGATACTTTGAAGTAAACACCCGATCAGTAGGCAGTTACCACGCCTTGGAGGCTTTCTTGAAAAGCTATTCCCCAATTAGATTCCTCTGACAAGGATTCTATACTTGGGAAATGGAAACTGAACACATTGGTGACAATTAAATGAGAAATCACAAAGACAGGCTTGAAAAGTTGTGGGGCCACTGGTATACACTGAGGTGTTGAGACAGTGGAATTACGGATTGGACATGCAAAGAAACATGGAAGCTATACAAAGGAAATGGAGATGAGTAGTGCCTTGTTCCGCAGACTTCCTGGGTTTTTCTCCTATTGAATCTATGGTCCAGCATTTTCTAGATCCCTCTGAGTCCTCTTTCTAGTCTTGTCCTTAACATTCCTTTTAACTTGAGCGTGTTTGAACAGGTTCCTAGACTTTAAGAGCCCCATCTAGATTAGAAGACAAGGAGAGAATGAGCAAGTGTTAAATTGTATGTTACTGATATTAAGAAAACCCTAGAGTTCAGAGAAGAGAAATCAGTTGAAATCTTGAATTTCTTCCCCTTTGTTCCTCTAAACTTGGATGGTAGGTTCGAATACCACCACTCATTAGGTCTTCCCACCCCACCTCAAACTTCAAACACTGCATCTGTCAATTCTGGCAAGGAGTGGGGGATAAAGGCCTGTGTGGGCAATATGAAGGCTTAGCATTCCATTTTTTGTTGTTGTTGTTGCCACTCTGATTTTGTATTTAGGACGAGCATGTGCTCTGGCCTGTCCAAAATGTCTGCCAGCTTGGTGTCCTGGAACCAAGATTTGCCTTTCTTCCCTCTTTGGAGTCTGCAGATTGGTCCTAATGTTGAAGCTGCTGCTGTGGACAGTTCCAGCTATTGACTGAGGCCTCTCCCTGATATCAACTGCCCTTCTCCCTATATTCTCTACTATTGGTTATAGGAACAGTTCCTAGTCACCTAAAATATTTCTTGGAGAATCTGTCTTTTTCTTCTAATCATTATCATCTCAGAAAGGATAAGCAGATGTGGTTTGGCAGAGGGGCAGGAGAGAGGCACCCAGTTTGGGATATTGCTAACAATTTATATAACAACTTAGTTCTCACTGGCTTTTAGATTGTGGCCAAATTTTTAGTAAGAATGTGACAGCATTATCGTTGTGTTGAAGAGGCATCTGTTTATCATTTTGCCCACGGACCAGTGTATATGTTCTTTAGCTATGATGTGAGAATTTTAGACTTGATGCCCAAAACTGCATCCATGAAAGATCCAAGAAAGATGAGGGTCATGTTCTCTGTAATGGTGAGAACAGTAGGTTAGAGGGATTAAGGAGTATTAATAGGAATACTCAAACATTTCTTTTGGAAAAGGTAGCTGGTTTCAGCAGAAAATGGAACAAAACTTTATAACAGCTATGTGAACTACTCAGTTAAAAAAAATATATTGTATCATCTGAGAAAGAATATATAGTAATGTTTTAGTTATACAGTATTCAGAGTAAGTGAACTTAGGTAATTGAAAGTTAATTTTTTAAGAGGCAAAATATTATTGGATATTATAGCAGATTTTACTGTTTTTATTAAACAGAGCACATTTAACTAAATTAATATTCCTGGAATCCTGGTTCAGGGTCTTACCACTAGACATAGTTTATTTGCCTGCTTACCACAACTCTGCCAATGGGCAGCTCTGGGCCATGTTTTGAACTATATAACTCTCCCACATGCATTTACTAAAAAATGAATTAAAATCGACACTCATCCCAAACTGGCCAGTGATTGCTGGCTTGCTATTTGGCTTAAAAAGTTGATTTGGATAAATGGAATGTCCAGTGACTGAAACCAAAAATGGAAAGGATTAGAGATCCTGAATGGAAGCCCAAATAAAACATTTGTGACATAAAAGTTGGAGCTCAAAATTCATGATGGTGAAAAAGTAAGGATAACTATGGGGAAGCAATAACTATGAAGAAGTAGAGAAGGAATTGACTGAGGGAAGACCAAGGAGTAGAGATGCAGAGAAAAGCAGGAACTCTGGAGAATTCTATGGTCGATGAAGATAAGGAAATAGCGACTGCTTGAGCCATCTTACTTGATAGCATTACAGTTCTAAATTGTGTTCCAACACACACATACTCATCCATTAACTTCCTTCTTTGCTTTTCTTTCTTAGTTTACAAGTATATCTTTGTTCTTTAAATCCCCTAGGAGAGATACAGAACAAAGTCCCATTCTAGCAGCAGTGTTCAAGCCCTCAGAGGTCTGAGGTTTAGGGCAGGGGACTAACACTGAAGGGTCCAGTCTGTTCTGCTCTTCAGGCTGCAGCTACTTTCCTTAGTCTTCTGCTTCCTCTTCATCTCACTATTGAGTCTATTTCTTCCCGAATCATCGACATTCCTAGGCTCTGCCTTCTGGCTTTTGTTAATTGTTTCTCATTTTTCATCACTTTTCCTTTCTGCTTCTGTCCCTGCCCGCCGCCCGCCCCCCACCCCCCACCAACTTAATTCTTAAATCTCTTGGAATTTGACATCCACCATGGCTAGCTTCACCCAGGTCCTGCTCTCCTGGGCATGTGCTGTTGTCTGGGGGAAGAACTGGATGTCTGTGTCTTCTATAACCTTCAAAGTCTGAATTTTCCCAGATCGTTCATTCCCCTAAGTCTGTGGGGGTATTTTCAGATTTGCAGCTGTTCTGGAGACTAGGGAGTACCAGATGTCAGAGAAGTATCGGTTGGTTCCTAATTTGTTATTATTATTTGGGTGGGGGCAGAAAAATCTTGCCTTTGGAGTCCCTTGCCTGTTTTAAAATTAGTTTTTATTCTATGAACTCAAACCAGTTGAGCTGTGGGGGGCAAATGAGTCAAGATGTTTGTGGTGCTAAATTTCAAGAAAAAGTCAGCCCAAATTAAAATTTGACCTTAGGTAATGGAGCAGAATAAATATTGTTAGATAATTAAGAACTGATGATAGTGCAGATTGTAATGCTATCTAGAAAATACCTGAACACAGCATAAATAAGCAAAATAGAATAATTCACAGGGAGAATTTTTAACTTTTTAAATACTAGGTAAGCAAATGTCCTACCAAGAAATCTTTTACAGTCCATTTTCTTGAGACTGAAAACCTATCCTCTGTCTAGTTTCTGAGCATGAGTCTTCTACATCTGACACAAAGGTGGAACTAAGGATGACAGATTGGCTTAACAGCATGAGAAAATACAGTGACCCAGCACTTTTAAAACACCACTTTCTCCTGTGTATGTTCATAGAAAGAAAGTGTGGAACAAATTGGTTCAGTGCACATCTTCCCATCTCACTTTTCCGTGCTTATTTTTTTTTTTTAAGATTTATTTATTTATACAAGCACTGAGTACAGTTAGAAGTGCAGGAGGGTGAGAGAATTCACCAGAGCCAGAGCGGGGAGCAGAACAGGCAGACAGACCGAGGACACTGCTGAGGGGAGCAGCGGGAGTGGCAGGAGAGGTCTGCGCGCCATGTAGGACTCTCGACTAGTGGCTGGGGATTGAACCGGTGCTGCAGAGGCTGCGGGCAGCTTCGCAGCCCAGTGCTCAACTGCTGCGCCAGTAGGGAGGCCCTTCCGTGCTTACTTTTAAGATATAGTAAAAACTCATCCTGGAACTTATTACCGTTGAGTTTAAAAGTCTTCTTACCACCTAGAAAACATGGTGCAGCAACACACATGGTGCAGCAGACCTCCCTTGTCTCACCCGCTGCTCCCCTCAGCAGTGTATTTCAGTAGATCTGCCTGTTCTGCTCCCCACTCTCTCTGGTGAATCCTCTCCCTCTTCCATATCTCTGGCCTGTACCCCAGTTCTTGCATGCATAAATAAAATAAATCTTAAAAAAAAAGAATGGTTAACGGAGGGATGGTATTTTGTTTCAGGAAGATGAAGAATGGTAGAAATTGTGGAGTGTGAGTGTATGTGTTTATTTTGGGGTTGTCTTTCTCAAACAATTCAATGCAACTGAATAAATATTGTAATCACTAATGGTGCATAACAAGGTGTTTTACACACAGAGACATGAGATAATGGTGACAATATTGCCATGTCCTTCATTCAGCTTAATTTTCAGTTTTAAAAAAACTATGCTATATACCATTCTGGGAGGAAGTAGGTGCCCTAGTAAAATAAAAATAGTGTAACAAATCCAAATATGAATTTTGGGAGCAAACCAACTTCCAGTAATAAGGGTCATACTAACAAATGGACAGTCCTGTCTCACATTTTTATAATATGATCTGGCATGTGCAAGAATGTTCAGGGCAACACCATGTGTGTGGTCACAAACCAAATATCCTCTTCAGTAGAGTAGGTATACAAACCCTATATATTTAAGCAACAGATTAATTTAAAACAATGAGCCCAAGAGTCAACCAACTACAATGACACACAACAAGGTCAAAACTCACCAAACATAAAGTGAGTAGCAAAATGATATGAAAGCATATGCACAGTATGATTCTATTTCTTATATAACCAGAAACAGGCAAAATGAATGGTCATGGTTAGAAGTCAGTCAGGCTGATGGCTATCCCTGAGGAGGCAGTGGCTGAAAGGGACATGGGATTTAGGTTCTGTTCATGTTCCATTTCTGGATCTGTTTATAAGTCTGGCTATTTCTGATGTGTGTGTGTGTGTTTATGTATGACTCTTCAAAAATTAAGAAATTAAAATAAAGCAGTAGTACAGTGTTCAATTAGTCCTGGGTTGAATGGACAGCCCTGCTAGTCCGGATAATTGGACCTGAAGTAAAACATAGAAAAAAAGATGCCTCAGATGGTGGGAAGCCATCTGAATAGAGTGTGGGAATTGAGGGTGCAAGTTCAGAGTTATGCTGTTATTGCTTCTACCTAATGGACTACAAATCATGGTAGTTCTCTCCACCACATCACAAAGGCATTCAGACCTCTGACTCTTATGTAAATTAAGTTGCACAGTGTGAGGGGCCTACCTGCTGGGTGAGTGGCAAGGCCAGTGTCCACATCTGCACGTGCACCTCCTCAGCCATCTGCAGTGCAAACCTCCATTCCCTCCACTTGCACTCAGAATCTGAAAAGCAAAAAGACATGCATAGCAGGACAGTGAGCTTCACCAACCTGATGACCTGACTGGAAATAAATCTCTCCTGTGAAACCTTATGGGAGGGACTCAGGAGTTGCAGCTGCTAGACAGCCAGAGGCTGATGCTACCAGGAAGAGAGGAGACTTCTAGGATTGGCAGAGCAGGGAAAGAGGGGGCAGTCTCTGCTAGGAATCTCAAGGCAGGCCACCAGGAGGTCTGAGGGGAACAGCCTGGCACAGGCAGGCTGGAGAATCCCCTCTGAAGCACTGGGGCTGACATAGCAGAGGCCCCTGCTGCTTCACAGGAGCTTTCAACATGAGAGAGGGCCCTGCAGCCCTGCCAAGGGTGATGTCTCCAGATCCCGACTGGAGCTGCTGCATGAAACCCAAGCTGCGCAGCTGTGGTGGCCCAGGGCCCCCGCAGGCTGTCTTTGGGCGGGTCAGCTGGCCTGGAGAAAACAACCCTCTCAACGTGACAGTCCCCACATTCTGCAGACTTGAAAGGGAAATCCTTTGGATTCTGACTGGGCTCCTGGGGCTCAGCCCTGGCCTTGCCCTGAGGCTGCAAGAGGAATGAAAAGAGGGAAAGCTGCCTGTAGCTGCCACTGATTCTTCAGCCCATCGCAGACATTTCCATCCCTGCAAGGCCTGTGGAGCCTGAGCTCCTCTGTTCCTTCACACCCCTCATTTCCTCCACTGACTGAGGCCACAGAAACCTAGCCCGGCCTCTCCCAACTCGCCTCACTGTCCCCTCAGCGGCCTCCCCCCGACTCTCACTTGTCATTGTACATGTCAGCAGAGGGCTTTAGTGCCCCCCCAGTGACCCCAAGGTTTCCCCCATATGGCTGCTCCTTTCAAGAGTCCACTCCTCTTCCCGCAGCAGTCCAGTCTCATGCTTCTCTTGCTTTCTTCGCTTTGCACTTGCGTTTTCCTTCCCATTTCTACAAAGGCAGGATATAGAGGAAGGCCAGCAGAGGGCAAAGAGCAGGAGAACTGACCCAGGAGACCAGTGAGCATCTTGATTTTGCCCCTGCTGTGTGTGACCTTGGCCAGACTATAGAGACTCTTCTCTGGGTGTCAGTTTTCTTACCTATTTATTGGATTCACTTTAGTTCCATTCAGTCTGGTGTAACTCCACACCCCAATTTATTTTTCAAAATGTGGTGAAATAAACACATTAACTCAAGGCTGATTTTATTTTTCTAATATAGATGTCCACACAATGATGGATCCCTTTAGCAGTGAAAATGCCATGTTATCCTAACCTCAGGGCAGACAAAGGACAGGACAGCCAGATGCAGAGAGATAGGATAGACAAAGCAAATCAGAGATTTATAGAGCTGTGCCTGGCAGAACTGGAAATAGAATTACATTAAGGAAGAGCATTGCATTAAATTTGAATTTCTGAAGCATCCACTTAACCCACTTTCTCCTTGGTTCCTTATAGTTCCCACTAACCTCTGTGCTCAGTCATCCCCTGATTAACCAAACTCAGATTCTTCCTATATTTGCACCCAGACCCTAATATGATTCAAGCATGTCTTGATTATCTTCAACCATCAGGGATTAATTAGAATAAATATTTGTCATTTTCCAAACAATGTACACAGAGAGAGGGTTTTGTTTGGGAGTGGGAGATGAATATAAATGGGGATATCTGTATGAATACTCAAAATCCAAGTCAAAGAAAAACTCAAGTTTATTCTGGATTCAAGATTGCAATATGACCTAAGGGTTAAGTCTCTATTGGAGTATGAAATATGTTGCTTTCCATTAAGGAGAAGAAGAAAATAAATATATCTTCGTGACTGCTGTATGCTAGGCACTTTCTCATTTACATATGTTAATTTCTTTGATCCTGACCATAAATCTCTGAGGGAATATTTTATTCTCTTTTAGAAATGAAAAGGCATGAAGAAGATATTCTGAAGCCTGAAATAGAATCATAACCCACACTGTGAAGCCACCATTCCAATGGCCTCTTTAAACCCTATTGCTGCCATCTTCTTTCACCACATTTAATTTAATTTTAATTCATTTTGTTCCTGACACCCTGTTAGTGGAGTAGCAAAAACAAAAGAATAAGATGATCCCTCTCTTTGGAGAACATATTGATTTGAGAGAAATTACAGCCACAAACACAAAGTAATTAGAATATATTTTGTACATAGCCAAGATGAACACGAAGTTAATCAAAAGGTTAGTAAATGAAATGTAACTCAGTGTAAATTAATAGATGTTAAATGAGGTTCTACTAGGAAATCCAATCTTCAACAGATGAAAGGTTTCATGGGAGAGGTGGCACTAGTCACTGAAAAAAAGTCAACTGAAAAAAAGTCGGCAAGGTGAGAAAGGTATATGGGTTGGCTGGTTTGGGGTGAGAAATTAAAACTTTTCAGTGGTTGATGCCAATTCATCAATTTCCATTTAAGCTGGTAATGAACAGATTTAACATTTTGCCTGAATTTGATAAGAAACTATGAGTTTTAATTTCTCTGTTTTTGTTCTGTCCCTTATTTTCTTTTTCTATATCTACCTTAAATGCTGCCTTTCTTCTAGAAGGTATTTCTTCTTTGTTTCTGCTCATGAGAAACAAAGCAAAGAAGACTGACTTCTCTTAGAATGGGCATACCCCTTCCTGATTTTAGAAATTGCCAATCTCATCACTCAAGTCTCAATGAATATAATCCTTCTGCATTTGTTTGGAGTTTTTGCCAATGATGGACAAGAGTATAAATGTATCCCAGCTCTTTCACCCATCAGGAAGGATAACTCTGAGGCTTGTGCTTTATACTTGATTCCAGGCTTTCCCCAGTGGAATGAAGCTACAACATCACAGTAGGAGCTGGCTTGAAAATGCACCCTTTATCTACTAAAACTGGAGCTACCATATGGCCCGGCAATTCCACTCCTAGGAATCGAACCAAAGGACACAAAACCACTGATTCAAAAGAACACCTGTACACCTACGTTTATTGCAGCACTATTTATAATAAGTAAAACCTGGAAACAACCCAAATGCCCAAAAATAGATGACTGGATCAAGAAGATGTGGCACATATACACCATAGAATATTATTCAGCAATCAAAAAAGATAAACTCATGCCATTTGCAGCAACATGGATGGAACTAGAAGGAATTATGCTCAGTGAAATAAGCCAGAAGGAAAAAGAAAAATATCAGATGGTTTCACTTATAGCAGGAATATAGGGGAACCCAATAAGACATCAGTGTAAAAAAATAATAACAGTACAAAACACAACAAAGCAAAAACAGACAATTATTAATCAGAAACATACTGCAGGGGAGGAGGAGGGAGAGGGATCAGAGGGAGGCAGGGAGGAGCACAGGGGACTGAGGTGATGGTGCACGGGTGCACTGGTGAAGGAAACTCTATGGGGACTACACCTGAGGGGGTGGGGGGGAGCAAATATTGTTTAAAAATGAACAACGATGTAAAAAAAAAATATTAAAAAATAAAAGCAGATGATAAAAAAAAGAGAATGCACCCTTTATCATCTTTTCTTAACTTGCTGATATCATGTCCCTGCTCCCTTCCAGTAATCCCTTTCTCCCAAATGAGACACTTCCATTGCAGTATTTGTCTCTGAGTCTGCTTCTGAGGGGCCCAAACAAAGGCAAGTATATAAACAGACTATATTCAGAGGATGAAAAAGAAAAGAAAATCAAATATATTGATGAATAAGTTGCATTTCCTCTACATGTTATCAGTTATCATATTTATATGGAATTTTGGTTACATGGATATAATAAACTAAAAATATCAAATAATTTTTCCCCCAGTTGACTTTAAGAGGCATTTTGGTATTTTCATTTGTTTATGAGACTAACTGGTTGACAGAATTTTCAGAATTTCAAATAGAATAATGCAGTCACTAGCTAAAAGAACCCTCTTCAGGGCCTCACCGGTGGTGCAGCGATTGATCGCTGGGCTGCGAAGCTGCCCACAGCCTTGCAGTGCTGGTTCAATCTCCGGCTGCCTGCGAGGGTCCCACATGGTGCGCAGACCTCTCCAGCCACATCCGCTGCTCCCCTAAGCAGTGTATTTTGTCAGTCTGCCTGTTCTGTTCCCTGCTCTGGCTCTGGTGAATTCTCTCACCCTCCTGTGCTTCTGACTGTACCCAGTGCTTGAATCAATCAATCAATCAATCAATCAATCAATAAAAAAAAAAAAGAACCCTCTTCAACTGTCTACCTCTTTGCGGGTTTTACTCTGTCCACTGATGATAAGCACCAACCTAAAATGCATGTCTAGGTTTTAGGAGAATGTTAATCTCTTTCTTACTGGGTACTTCACTGGATGGGAAACAGAAAATAAGAATAAAAATCAAATAATTTTCAAACCCACTGTTCCATTATAACCTTTGCTCACAGAACTCAAAAAAATATTTGTGGATAATACATACTATATTCTTGAAAAGAGGCTGGTATCCTTGTGTGCTGAGGACATGACCACCTTCTTATGAATCCAACATGTCCAAATTTCCAGGAAGACTGAGATCAGGGAACTAGAGAGCAGGAAACATTGCTCTTAGCTCATACTAACATATGTAATTACCACCAGTATCCTCTGCTGGTATACTTCAGCTTGAAGTGATAGGATTTCCTAGTAGACCACGTCAAAGGTTTATTTCTTTAATATTAGTTTTGCCCATCTTGTCTCTCTATTTTCTGAAACTTCATCAAGTTCTCTTTCTCTTCGATATTTTCTTCAGACTCTGAAAACAGTTTACAGTTAGGGGATTTCATTATCACTAGGACACACTTCCCAATGGCAGTAAATTATACTCCATTTGTTTCATATCTACTCTAGTTGTTTTTTTCTCTTTGGCTAGACTGTAATTCCTTGAAGGCAAGATATGAAATACCTTCTTGTAATTACCAGCACTGGACACATATAAAATCAATAATTGATTCATTCACACAATCTCCGAAAGTAAATATAATGCATGTAGATACTTTCAACTTAAATGGGACTTAGAAGAAGAAAATCACTATGGTATGGCACCTCTGCCATGACTGTCTTGCTTATTCAAATGATTTTGCAACTGTTTTGAGCTGTATAGCTTACCAAGGATTTTCAAATGCAATGTTTATTTCATCCTCAAAGTAGACTTTTTGAGGTAGAAAAGGCAGGGATTAGATCTCCATTTCACAGTTGAGGAAACCAAGGGTAAGTAATTTCCACATGGCTTTAAGGCTGATATACCGTGGAGTCAGAGTTACAGCCCAAGTCTTTTCAAATCAATTTCATTCTATAAAAATCTTACTATCTACATTGCTGTCTATAAATTGAAGCTAGGATCAAAGAAAATTCAGTATATTTTCTTGAGTATTACGTCCACCCAATTTTATGACCAGTTTTAAAGAAGTCTGGTTAGATGCCAATTTTGGTTTCTTTTTAATTAAGACTTTAGATACCATCATCTGCCTGCCCTGGCTTTATCACTGAATCTCTGTAAGCTTTAGTTTGCCCAACTGAAATGGAGATAATAATTAAACCTACTTCCTAAATACATTGTTAGGACTGAAAGAGAAATAATACAGCACACAGTTAGCATAGCTCCTCTTCAAGTATATCTGTTATTCAATTACTCCTTTATAATATTTTTTTTTTTGCCACCGTTTTGAAATTTCATTGGATTAACTCATTTTTAGAGATTTGTGCAGATACAATTTACATATAATAACATGTACCCATCAGTAATGTATCAGAGATTTATTTGTTCCATACCCATACCCTTACTATTTTTGGTCTTTTTTATTTTAGCCATTCTACAAAGTAGATATATCTTACTTAGTCTTAATTTGCATTTCATTGATGATGTGTGGTGCTGAGCATCTTTTCATGTGCTTATTTGCCTTTTTATGTCTTCTTTTGTAAGGTGACTGCACAAATCTGCCTATTTTGAATTGATTACTTTCTTCTCATTGAGTTGTAAGAGTTCTTTATGCACTCTAGTCCTTAATCAGACATATTAATATGAATATTTTCTCCCAGTCTGTGACTTGTCTTTTAATGTCTTCATGGTATCGCCCAAAGGACATAAAGCTTTAATCTTGATGAAGTCCAATTTAGCAATTTTTTTTTGTTGTTTGTGCTTTTTGTATCCTTCCTAAGAATCTTCACTTTCTCCAAGGTTGCAAAGGCTTACTCTTATGTCCTTTCCTAATTTTACAGGTTTAGTTCTTATATTTAAACCTATGATTCATTTGAGTTAATTTTTTGCATCATGTGAGTTAAGATTGAGGTTCATTTTTTGCCTAGGGGTATCCAGTTGTTTCAGAACAATTTATTGAAAAGATGATCCTTTCCCCATAAAATGTTATGGCATCTTTCTAAAAAATCTATTTACCATTTATTTGTGGGCCTGTTTCTATACTCTCCATTAATCCAGATGTCTACATATTGATCCACGCATACCTGATAGTCACAATTAGCACAGCTTTATAGAAAATCTGGAAATAAGGTAGTGTAAATCCAACAATGTTGTTTTCTCTTTCAAAAATTGTTTTGGCTCTTTGAAGTTTTATGTATTTCCATATAAATTATAGAAATAATTTGCGTATTTCTATATTTTTAAAAAGCCTGCTGAGAGTTTGATATGGATTGTACTGAATCTATACATCAGTTTGGGGATAGTTCACATCTTAACAATATTGAGTTTTCCAATGTTAAATATGGCATATTGCTCCATTTATTTAGGTCTTTAATTTTTCTCAGAAATATTTTCTAATTTTGTGCTAGAGTTATTGCATATATTTTGTTAAATTTATTCCAATATATTTTATGTGTTTATATGTTTTGGTAAACTAAATCTTAAGAATTTCATTCCAATTCTTTATTGTAATATATTTATATACAGATTTTTTTTTTTACCTTTTATCATGTGGCCATGCTAAATTCACTTTCTAATTTTTAGATTTCTTAGGATTTTTTGTCTACAATTAAGTTTTCTCCAAATATTTTCTTCCCTCCAGAGTCTATATGTTTTTCATTTACTTTGATTGCATATATTAAAAGCTTGTTTGTTTTATTGTTGAGTATTATTCTATTGTATGGATATACCCCAATTTTTTGGGTCCATTCTCCAGTTGATGGGCATTGTCATTATTTTCAATATTGAGTTATTACAAGAAAGTGACTTCCTGGTCATATGTGTTTAGTACACATAGGACTAATGAAGTTCGTTGCTTCTTGTGAGAGCACACTTCCCTTTAGGTCTTCAAGCAGTGTCACAGTGGCCTTTTTTAAGTTCTTGTCTTCTTATTTCATCTTGGATATCTGCAGATTGACTTTTTCTCTTCATATTGGTCACATTTTCCTGTTTCTTTGTAAGTCCAGTAGTTTTTAAAAATTGTATCTTTTATACTATGAGCAATATGTTACAGAGATTCTTGATTCTGTTATGTTCTTCCAAAGAATATTGATTTTTTTTTTTTAAGCACATAGAACCAAAGTCTGAATTATCAGGTCAGTACTTTAGCCTTACTTGGATGGCTTAGAGCTTGCTCTCAACATTTGCCCCAACATTTGCCCCAACATTTCTGGGGTCAGGCAGAAAACTGAACTGGGTATATAAGCTGATTTTGGAGCTAGTCTTCTCTGGCTCTGTTCTTTCTGAAAATTTTCACATTCCTTTTCAGCTGCTATGATTGCCATGAATTCAGCCCCCTAATTCTTCAGGCATTAAAATTATGGGTTTCTATTTCTGCAAAGTGTGGACTGGGTCTGCCCTCAAGCTAAAAGCTATAAAACAAAATGAAACAAAAATAGGTAGTCGCCCAGTACCATTCCTTTCTAGATTTCAAACCCTCTCCAATATCTGTCTGCTGTTAATTACTGCTCAGCACTATTAGGTAGTAGGTTATTAATATTTTGCCCAGAGCTTATAGTTTTTACTTATAGAATGGTTGATTCAGTAAGAGCCCAACATGACTGGAAGTGGGACCAGTTATTTCAGGCTTTCTTACAGATCACATGACAACTTGTGATAACAAATGTATATGTGTGTTTCTAGGATGACGTTCCCTATTATTTGTTTAAGAATACAAGTTAATTTCCTCTCAGAGACCATTTGCCAGGACTCCTTGTCTACCTATAGAAAAATGCTCACAGAACTCCCACAGACTAGGGCTGGGCAGCCAGATCCAGCCTTGCAAAACAGCAGTCCTTGAGAAATGTGTCCCAGAGGCAAAAGCAGACCCAGAAGCTGCCTCTCCTTTGTGCTGGGCTGGACTCTGCAGTGGCTGCTCAACTCCCAAGGAAGTCTGCCTCTCTGGGCACACTTTCACAGGAGGGTCACCCTCCTGGCAGAAGCACCCACACTTACTCCAAGTGGCAGAAATTCAAAACAGCTCAACTGCCGACAGAATGCTACTAGGCATCACCAACATCTGAGAAGACGAGAAAGGATAAAGCACATGAGTCACTTTCTGGGTAGCGTGTTCCCTCTTAAGAACCTGAATTTGTAACTTTGAGCCTGGTTCTTTTTAAGATTTATTTATCTGTACATACAAGAACTGGGTACAGGCTAGAGATGCAGGGGGTGAGAGGATCCACCAGAGACAGAGTGGGGAACAGAGCAGGCAGACTGACTGAAACACACTGCTGAGGGGAGCAGCAGGTGAGACAGGAGAGGTCTGCTGCGCCATGTGGGTTGCTGCCTGGCCGGGGATCAAATTCATGCTGCAGAGTCAGGATTGCTTAATAGTGTAGTCCTCAACACCTTGCACCACCTGAGTCTGGTTCTTATCTGCAATATCATTAACATGGAAAGGGATAGTCCTATTGGCATCTTTTCACCACATCCAACAATGTAACGCTTGTTTCTTCCAAGCTTATCTTCTGCTTCTACTGCAGGAGTTATTTCCAAAGACATGGCCTCAGCAAGGACACTGAGGAATGTCATCCCCATTCCAGTGTTTAATTCCCAAATCTTATACCTCTACCACAAAGGAAAGGCCAGTTATGATTTATTCTTTGAAGTACACAAGTATTCAAAGAACAATGAACAAAAGTGGAATTCTATTGGAAAAGAAGGGGAAGAATTGCTGAGCAGTCAGTAAACAGCACCAACTTCACCTGATATTCTTTACTGAACCTATTTAGAAATTAATGTTTTAAAATCTTTGTTAACTGACATCATGAATTTCAAAACTCATAGACATTTTATTGCCATTTGAAGATCCTGAATGGAGAGGGGAGGTGAGGCCGGGGAGGGATTGCCCCTGCTCCAGAGTATATGTGAGCACAGGCTCCTTCATGTGCAACACACACACACACACGCATACACATGTACACACACATGTGAGGTGAAGACAGAGGCAGAGAAGGGACTGATGTGGCCACAAGATGAAGAATGTCAGCAGCCACCAGAAGTTGAAAGAGGCAAGGAACAGATTTTCTTTCACAGCCTGGAGGGAGTGTGGGTCTGCAGATATCTTCATTTTAGCCTAGAGAAACTGATGTTCCCCTTCTGACCTCCAGAAATGTGAGTTACAAATTCTGTGGACTTAAAGCACCAAGTTTGTGGTAATTTGTTCCCCATCAGAAATGAGTACAGTATGTAATCAATAAACTTAAATTAAATAAATAGGAGCAGTTGGGCCTCCCCGGTGGCGCAGGTGGTTGAGCACCGCACCGTGAAGCTGTCTGCAGGCTCTGCAGCGCGGGTTCCATCCCAGCTGGCCGGGAAGAATCCCACATGGTGTGGCAGACCTGTCCTGTCTCACCTGCTGCTCCTGCTGTGTTTCGTCAGTCTGCCTGTTCTGTTCCCCGCTCTGTCTCTGGTGAATCCTCTCACCCTCCCATGCATCTGGCCTGTACCCCGGTTCTTGTACAAATAAAAAATAAATCTTTAAAAAAATTTAAAAATAAATAAAAATGAAAAAATAAATAGGAGCAATTGATGGAGATATTATGCTCACTTAACTGATACATAAATTGAGGGCTTGATGCATCTGATCCAAGCACACAGGACATGTTACTGAAAGGGAGGCACAGGTCTGCCACCAGCCTCTCTTTTCTTTCTAGTCTAATGCACATCAGAACAATTAAACTGGGGGGAAGTGGGGCCTATGAGTTGTCATTATTTTAAAAAGTTCATCAGGTGACTCTAATGTTTAGTTAGGGTTTAAAACCACCCAGACAAGATTCTTCATAGACGCCTACTGAGGCGGACGGGTCCTCACGATGACACCAAGGACTTAAATGTGTGAGTGGCTTGAGAGTTTGTAAAGTACATGGCGCCTTTGAACAATGTGGGAGTATGAGTGCTGACAACCCCTCCTTCCCAATACCAATATCCCTAGATACTCCAAGCCCCAGAGTCGATCCATCTTCTCTGACATTTGCACATTCCTGGAATCGACTGGGTTTACATAGTGCACATCTGAGGACTTTAGCAAACGCTGGTGCCTGGGTCTGTTCTCCAGAGATTCTGCTTACATTGTTGTGGGGCACAGGGAGGAGGAGAGTCTGCCCTGTTACTTGGGCTAAATGCTAGGCCTGAGTCCTTTGAGGAGAGCTGGTTCAGCCAAGCAAGTGGCTGAAGTGAGAAAACACTGTCAACATCCCAGGTAAAGGGGCTCAAACAAAATGCTAAGCCTGGGAGCCTCAGCAGGATCCCACACAATCTTTAACCTTGAGCTCAGTTCAAGGTTAATTCAGCTCTGTGGAGTCCTGAAAGTCACACCTGGAATGTAGTAGTGAGGAACCAACCCCAATTCCAAATGTAGCCTACTGGAGAACCATCCAGATCAGCAGCCACTAACCACACATGGCTTTTGAGTATTGGAAATGTGCCTGGTCTGATAAATGTTGTGTCTGCAAAACACATGCTGGTTTTGAAGACTTAATATTTTAAAAAAAGATCATGAAATATTTCAATAATTTTTATGCTGATCACATATTAGAACAATAATCTGTTTTGCACATGTTAGGTTAAAATATATATTACATTAATTTCATCTTATTGTAGCTACTAAAAATATTAAATGACATATGTGGTTTGTATCTGTGGCTTGTGTTATAATTCTATTGGTCACTGGTGGAGGCATTTGGAAGAAGGCATTATCAGTTAGGACACTTCAGCATTCAAATAACTGAAACCTATATTTCAAAAAGCCTTCTTATGATGTTTAGTATTCTAGGCAGATTTCTTTACATATTAGATTATCATTGTTTTTACTTTGTAATATGGTTGAAAAGTAGGAAAAATGTCAGCTGTGCCATTTTCTTGTGTTTTGCTTAAGCTTGCACTTTTAATATTCTATTCAATTTGTAATTTTTTTTGGCACGCATCTTTTTAATTGTCTAAATTGTTAATTGGCAAAACGCAAGCTGCTTTATGTTGCAATACTCTGAAAGCCACTGGCACGATGGCATAAGGGTCAGTCACTCTATGGTGTAGAATTTCCACTATTCCCTTGGGGTAACTCCAGCTGTTTATGACCCACGAACATCTCACATATGGACCAAGTGAGGGCATCACTGTCATTAGGCAAATGAACTGTTGATGAAACACATTTTCTTATGAGGAAGATGAATATAAATAACTTTGGCAAGCCTGCCACCTTTCTTTAGAGACCAATGTGTTGGATTTTTTGTTTGCTAATCCAAGTAAATCAAAGCTGGAGATTCTGGCAACAGTATGACAGTCATTTAAAGGGATACACTATTACCTTTAACCAAGACCCTACCAGATCAAATACATACATACCATTTTCATACACCATCTCTCATACTCTGCCCAATGGTTGACAAAGGCTTAAGGGAATTCAATTTTATTTCAGCAGAGGGCGTCCCTTTCCTCTAGGAATGTGACAAGCCCTGAACAATAAGAGGCAATCTTAAGACCAGGGTCCTATGAGAAGAGGTCATGAGAATATTCTGTCTGTAAGGGCTGCCTGAAGTCAACTTGAGGACCTCATTTCCTGGGAACTGAAGTCCAGACAGAATTCCCTGGTTAATGATGACTTACACTAGGACCAGACCTGTATTCAGGTCTCCCACCCTCAGCTCAGAGTGCACTTTAATATTTCCCCCAGCTCTATTATGCCGTTATTAAGCAATAGTAAGACTAGCCCATTGCCATCTAATGTAATTACTGATACAGTTGGGTTTTTATTTATCGTCCTATTTCATGATTTCAATATGTCCTACCTCTTCCATGACTTTTTTCTTGTTTCATGATTTTATTTTAGAACAACTAAGATTTTTTTCATCATAATTTTTCCTCTTTTGAAAGATTTACATTATTTATTCTTTTGGTGGTTAGCCTAAAATTGTTTTTTTCTACTTATTTTATTTTTAACCTTGCATTGTTACTTAACCCAAATCAAATATAAATCCAAATCTTTATCATTGGTCTATATCATTCAGAAATAGAACACTTTAATTGCATCTAACCATATCCCAGCTCATTGGCTATCGTTGGGAAAATTTTAAATTCTATATAATTTTTATATTCCATGATAATTTTAATGTTTTCCCCTTTTATTTCTTCCCACATCTCAGACTTTCCATCGAATCCTTAATTTCTTCCTGAAATACATCATTTAAAATTCCCCAAACTCTCTCTTAAAAAAGGTAATAACTTTTATCTATCTACCTGCCTATTCATCCATTCATCCATGTATTTACTGAGAATAGAATTCTAAGTGGGTAGGTGTTTTCTTTTAGCATGTTTACAGTGTCACTTTACTGTCGTCTGACTTCCATTACAGATAGAAGTCCACTGTCAATTTATTTTATTTTTTTAAAAGATTTATTTATTTGTGCATGGAAGAACTAGGGTGTAGGCCAGAGGTGTGGTAGGGGGTAGTGAGAGGATCCACCAGAGACAGAGTGCAGAGCAGAACAGGCAGATTCACTGAAATTCACTGCCAAGGAGAGCAGCAGGTGAGAGAGGAGAGGACTGCTATACCACATGTGGGCTAGCTTCCTGGCCGGGGTTCGAACCCAGGCTGTCGCTGAGACCCAACCCCTATATCACTATGCATCACTATGCCCCTGGGGAAGCCCTCAATTTTCAATTTAACTTTACTTCTTCAAAGATCATATTTCCTTTCCCAGATGGTAACTTTTAGTGTATGGTGATTATAAAGTTTTCTTTGGCTCCCTATGGTTTTACTATGAAGTGTCTGAAAGTGCTTGATAGATAAACTGTGTAGGATCTACTTGGCCTCTTGAGTCTACATCTTGATGTCTTCCATCAGTTCTAAATGGTTTTGCTATTACATCTTAAAACATTGTTTTATCTTAGTGTCTTCAAACATAGCAAAGTGGTTTTATAGTTTTTGACTAGTTCAACAGACAATATCATCAGTGTTTATAGGCATTTTTGAGTTGTCTGTTGTTTCTTGCTCAACATGTTTTGTTCCCATGTATGGCTGGGTATTTTTGACAATGTGTTAGACATTCTATTTTTAAAATTATTTATAAGAATTATTTGAGGCTTAGCATGACAAGTGTCTTCTACCAAAAGAGGATTATTATTTGCCTCTGTCAGTCACGTGAGGTGCTACAAATCTAGGCCCATCTTAAACCAAGTTGAAGACTTGATGTTCCCTGGACAACTCAGGGGTAAAAAAACCGACAAAAATCTTTGCAGGAATTGGTTTACTCATGATTCACCTCACCTGAAGCTGCAACTCTTTGGATTCCAGTTTAAAGTGGGAGAGCAGACCTTGGCTTTTACCGCCTGACTCCTGGAATTTATCAAAAGTACAACTTAGTCTTACAGTTGATTCTTTAGTTTTGACAAATACCTTTTGGGAAAAATCAAATTATTTTTATTATTTTTTTATTGATGTAACCTTGGTTTACAATACTGTATATGTTTTAGGGGTATAGGTTCACACCTCTTCAAATGTTTGCCACACCCACCCATCACCAAGAGCATCCTTCACCCTCCATAATCCATTGGGCTCCCTCCCCCTAAAATGCAACGTGAATATTGATGTTGTTCTCTGGTTCTCCTCTTCTAGATTTTGTTTGGCTATGAAAATCCTCACTACCTCGATAACATTTGATGCTTATAAGAAGATGATTTTTGGTTTTTTAATTTTTGATATTTCATCCCAGGTTTTAGATTTCCCTAATCAAAGGATTGGTCCAAATTTCTTAGTCATCAATTACTGGAGTAAAAGTTGCAATTTATGTATTAATCAGAAGGAAGGAAAGTTTTCATACCCTTCTATTTATGCTGCATGTTTAAACATTTTTTAGTCCCTATAAAGCACTTTATATGTGCCACAGTGGTAAAATATCTTACACTCATTAGGTAGCACTCATCAAATCCTTTAAAAAAATTTGGTATGATATGAAATAGTTCATAAGATAGCTTCTAGTCAGGCCTACTTCTCCCTTTGAGATTCAGTATGATAAACTGCTCCACCAACTCATAAATATATAATGGAAGAGGCAGTGACTCACATATAATATACACACACAATTATATATCCTACTAAAGGTACTTATTCTTCCCACTGAAAGAAATCCTCTTTCCCTTCCCTCACCTCTTTCACATTTTCTATGTCCCTACCTTCTCAATGAGGTGTTTTCTAAACATACTGTTTAAAATTGCATATTCCCTCTCACTCCACACTTCTCAATCTCTTTCTGTCTTTTTTCTCTCATCCCCTACCTGTTATGTATTATATATTTTGGTTCTATTTGTTATTGCCTCTCCAGTTTTTGATAAATCTACTTAAATTCTAAATTCCTCAGTTTCCCTAAATAAAAAAACAGGATCAGTGAAGGTTTCACGGATGAGTGTGGTGATAGATCAGAAAGTTGGGTTACAGTTTAATAAAGTTACTACAATTATTATTACACAATAATCATTTTATAATAGTGTGGTAGATTTCAAGAAATGGTGACAAATTCCTCCTATCTCTACATGAGCACATACAGTATAATCTCTACCCTCTTAAATGTAGGCTGGTTTTATGACCTGCTTTGAGCAACAGACATGGAGCAAGTGACACTGTTTATGGTTTTACTCTCACCTTCATGTAACCCTGAGACACTCAAGTGAAGAACTCTTGGGCAGTATCTTTGAGGATGAGTGAGTATATAGAAGATGCTCAGCCAAATGACTGAACTAATGATCAATGAGTGAGAACATTTTCGACGCTATTCCTAGTCAAGACATGAGCTGACCACATGTATACTATAGGTAATTACAGCAGAACTACTGAGCTGATCCCAAATTGCTGACCTACAGAAACATTAAAAAACAAAAAAAGTTGGGCCTCCCTGGTGGCACAGTGGTTGAGCGCTGGGCTGTGAAGCTGCCCGCAGCCTCTGCAGTGCTGGTTCGATTCTCGGCCACTGGCGAGGGTCCCACATTGCGTGCAGACCTCTCCTGCCACACCTGCTGCTTCCCTCAGCAGTATGTTTCGGTTGTCTGCCTGTTCTGTTCCCCGCTCTGGCTCTGGTGAGTTCTCTCACCCTCCCACGCTTCTGACTATACCCAGAGCTTGTATAAATAAATAAATAAATCTTAAAAAAAAAAAAAAGGCTATGAAGTTTGTGGAAGGAATAGGAAACCAAGACAGTCAGATTTGCCAAAGAATCAAATTGGCAATATGATGGAAAATATTTGAATAGTTACTTATTCAAGAACCAAAAGAATAGAAATTCCACTTTTGGTCTTAGCTTAATAAGCTCCTATGGAAAAAACTGTTCTACAGGTAATAAAAAACTTTGGCAAATATAAAAACCAGCTACCTGAAAACATTAGAAGGTAAATAAAAGCAGGTAGATATCACAGGAAAGTCTACACTACAGTTTTATGTCATCTGAGAGTAGGCTATAATTGATATAACATGAGGTAAATCAGAGAGAAACCCACAGTTGTCTGGCTTTAAGAACCAGATTTCAGACTTATAGGCAATACGAATTTTGAAAGTTAGAAAGAAATCCCAAGAAAGAGAGCAAGAGAGAGGGAGAAGGCAAATGTTGCCTATAAACTGTACCTAAATTAATTTCGGTTGAATCTGAATCTTGCATGCATATGACAGAGTTTAAGTCATCCAGGTTTTACAGTAAAAATCAGAGTTCTGGACGTTGCTGCAGAGAAACCCATTTTCCTGGTGTTGCTGTTTTGACAAATGAGTCCTCTTTAGTTCCTGGAGGATGATTTTAATTATTGAAAATAAATAAAGCCTCCAAACATAAACCCAAACTTTGCTGCCTGAAATTGTATTTTCCACGCTAGACTGGAAATAAGAATATGCTTGCAACATAAATCCTTTCTGCTCCTCTCTCCCTACCCACCCACCTGCCATTCTTCATCATCTTTTTATTTTAGATGACTATCCCTGAGGGAAAGGAGGAGTAGCCAGTCCTAGAAACAGCTGCGGACTTGGTCGCCTGACTAGAGGCAAGGATCCAGTGTTAGGGTCAGGCCCCACGACTGTGGCCTTCTGGAAAGGTACAAGCCCAAAACATCACAGCAAGTTTTCCAGGCCCATCTGCAGCTCTTCCTGTAAGCAGAGGTCTTTTCCTGTGTTTGAATTCACCACCAATGGCTGTCCTACCGAAGGTAAACAGCAATGGTCTAAGCAAACTACTCTTTTTTCCTAAAGAAACCTTTTAACTTTTCGTTTGGAGGAGGCAAGAGGAGGTTGTGAGGACTGGGTGGAGGAGGTAAGGGAGGAGGTGAAACCACAGGAAACACAAGTGACCTGGGTGCTGCCCTGCATGGTTTTTCTTTCTTCTCTTTTCACCTCCCTCATTATTTTTGGCTGCATGCTTTGTGCAGGTCGCCTTCTGTTCTCTGATAGCTGCTTTGAGCCTCAGTCAGATGGGCTCATCTGTCAAACTGCACTTGTAGTCACATCACCTGAGGCCTTCATTTTTGTCTGCTTCAAAGCACCTCACAAGTGGTGAATTTTCTACTTTGAATGGAGTGTTAGAAAAAGGGAAAATCTGGACAGACTCATAACACCTCCGGAATTAGGGCTGGAAATTTCTATCTCATTTTGCAGAAAAAGAATTCAGAACCAACGAAGAGCAGTGAAACCAACTGCTAGCCCTGTGGTCATTAAATGGAAGGACAGGGCCAGGTCTGTTCCTATCTAGCCCAAAGGGGTTCTCGCTTGTCCTTAAATTCAAAGCTGTGTTTCTCAAGGAGACTTAGCCTGCCCCCAAAGCTCCTCTGTGACAATGACTTTTTGAAAGGGGATAGAGGAGGAGATGGGGAACAAGATGCCCAATGGATGGAACTTTCTTTCTTTTTTTTTTTTTTTTAAGATTTATGTATTTATTATACAAGCACTGGGTACAGTCAGAAGCGCGGGAGGGACAGAGAATTCAGCAGAGCCAGAGCGGGGAACAGAACAGGCAGACCGATGAAGTACACTGCTGAGGGGAGCAGCGGGTGGCAGGAGAGGTCTGCGCGCCATGTGGGACCCTCAACCGGCAGCTGGGGATTAAACCGGTGCTGCAGAGGCTGCGGGCAGCTTCGCAACTCAGCGCTCAACTGCTGAGCCACTGGGGAGGCCCATAGATGGAACTTTCTTTCCTCCTCCAAATACATTCTTTGCTCTTATTCATTCATTCATTCACTCATTCATTCATTCAACAAATGCCTATTAACAACTTCCCTGTGTCCAGATGACTTCCAGACACCAGAGATACAGCAATGAAACAGTGAAGTCCAGATTCCCAAGAACTTGCACTCTGTGTCTATATTAATTTCCGAGTAAAAGTATTTTTTGGTGTGAAGTTTCTGTTCATTTTTTCCCTTTCACAGAAAATAAAAACTTTTCAATGTCTAGCTTTCAAAGCATTAACTGGTACTCATCAAATTCTCATAACACTAAGTGTAGATTTTGCCATTATATAAAAAATTAGCTGCTGGCCTTTTGACCCATGGCAATTTAAAATTTATCAAGACGACACCTAAAAAGGGAACTTGCCCTCCCAACATCAACTCCACACAATAATGAATGTGGGAGAGAAATACGGAAATAAATTGACAGTAAAAGTAGTAAACTGATCTCCTATAGTTTGTTACATCCAAACTGGGATCACTATTACATTCTCCTCTGAGGTACTCCATGCAGAGCAGGACAAAGCTGTGGATTTGCTGACGCCAACCCTTTGGTTGATAGCAGTGTGAAGGTGTGTGCAATAAACTTGTTGAGTTTCAGAGTCAAACTTGGCAAATATTCTTACCTGGATCTTGTAGTTTGAAAAGTTTAAACCAAAATCTGTAACTAGCAACTTCCTAGATGCTATATTATCTTTTGGGGCAGAACAAATTTCCCCAAAACCTAGTGACTAAAAAAGACAAATATTTATTATTTTATGGTTTCTATGGGCCAGGAGCTCAGAAACAGCTCATCTGTGTGGTCTGACTCAGTCTTTCAAGAGGTTGCTGTCAGAATGTGACAGGGGCTGCAGTCCCCTGGCGGCTTGATTGGACTGATGATCCACTGTCAGGATGACTAATTCACTGGGCTATTACAGGGAGCCTCAGTTTCTCTCCACGTGGGCCTTTCCAAAGGCTCATGACATGACAACTGATTTCCCCAGAACAAGCAATCTGAGAGAGTGAACAACGAGGAAGCCCCAACAGCATTCATGATGCAGTCTCCTAAGTCTCCTAGGCTCACCATCACTGGTGCTTTATTTAATTTTTAAGAACAAATCCCAAGTCTAAGTGATTAGATCTCAAGGGCTGGGGAATTAAGCTCTATCTCTCAAAGAGAAGAGTATCAAAGCATCTACAGACATATTTTAAAACCATCAAATTCAGGTTCCTTTCAACCTCAGGAAGGATGTGAGATTATAAGGAAAAAATAATAAAGAACTGTTAGTCAATTTTATCAAGGAGGGGGGCACTCTAATCATATTTAATTTAATGTATAAAATAAAGTTATTTGCTATCCTTTGTGTAACACAGATATGTACTACTGCAAGATGTTTTGATACAGGCTGTAAGCAGAAGAAAAGATATTTATAACTGTTCTGGAAGAAGACTGAAAAAAATAGCTCTGCTGAATTATGGCAGTGAATACTGAAGAAAAATGCCTGCTCACCTCTGGCCTGATAGTAAACCACAATTGCTTTTTTAATACAGTTTCTGCCATTTCACAGCTTGAAAATGCTTATTTGCTTATATCAGATATGCTAATCTCATATTGCTTATATCAAAATGCATTATGCTGTAGACACCACATATTCCTTGGCGATTAAATGCATAGGTCTGTTCATCCTGAAGATCCATAATCTGATATTACCAAATTATACCACCACCAACCTACCAAGTATTGCAGGCTTTCTAAAAAATTTCATCCTGGGTTGTAACATGGAATGTCTAGAGTACATTTTCTTCAGTGCTAGTAATTCAAACACTGAGTTCTATTTTGCTCTCAAATCTGTTGCCCCTAGGTCAGCCTTGAGGAGGCCACAGGGTGTGTGGCCACAGGGTGTGTGGCTTCCTCAGGGAGAGTGCTGAGTTTGGTAAAGGAAAGGGTGAGAGCAGAGAAATTTAAGCATGGGATATGCCATGGGACGGTGGCAGCAAGGCAAGCAGACTAGGAGATTAGGGTGGGGCAAAGGCAGGGAGATACTCAGCTTTGCAGGTTCTGGAAATAAGGGATATGGACGGGGACATGGTGGAAAGCATTGCTGTTCAAAAGTGTGGACTTTCATAAGCCAGCTTTCCATGTGCCAGGCATCACCTATATTCTTTCTGCAATAGACTCTTGTCATGCAACATATCAGCACAGGTCTTAAACTGTATCATCCCATGACCTGTCCAGACACCAACCTGTCCTTCATGATAGCCCTTACTGGCATGATCAAACTTAGACTAGACTTGACAACTTGTCATCTGCTTCCCATCTTGGCCCTCCACAACCCAACCTTGCACAGGAACCAGAACAGATTCTCTGCAGTGCAAACATCATCATGTCCCTCCCCTGTGTAAAATGATTTCCTACCCATCTCAGGGTCAAGTTCAAATTATGAACTCAGACCACCAGGCTGTCCCTTGCACAAACAACCGCAGTCTCCATAGCTTTATCTGGCCCATGCTGCCCATTCTTTAGGTCTCAGCTCACAGGCCATTTTCTCAGGAAGACCTTCCTGACCTTCTGACCAGAGTTGGTTCTGACTAGAATAAACTCTCCTTGCTCCTATATTTCCTCTTCAAAGCACTGACCACTTAATCAGTCAACCATTTGGTATGATTTAACTTATTTAGTGTGTCTCTACTCTATGAGGCATTAAAATCCAGCAGCATATTAACCGCCCACGAGCCTTCTGGTCCATAAGACATGCTTAGTAAATTATGACCATGTGAGCCTTCTTGCCATATTATTTTTGCCTTTTATTTTATAAAATATGTTGTTCTCCAATTTGGGGGATAATTCACCAAGATTTTATTATGTGATTTGTTTGTTTGGAAGACAGGGTAAGTTACCTCTGTGGTTAAAAATTAGGGCTCTGACCTAGAATTCTCTGGGTTTGAAATATTGCTGTGCTAGCAATATTGTTAACTTATCCTATTGAGAAGTAATATAAAGTCTCTATGCCTCAATTCCCTCATCTATCAAAAAAGGAGAGGAGGGAAGAGATAGAGGACAATAATAGCAGCTACTTCATAGGACTGTTGTGAAAATTAAGTAAGTTTTGACATGTAAAGTATTTAGAATAGCGCCTGGCACATGGTAAATGAGAAATGTTAGTGATTTTGCTTTATTCCTAAAACTATAAAATATAGGTGTTGTGTTATTATTCCCACCTATCACATAAGGAAACTGGATGCATAAAACATACTTTCTTCAGTAATTTGTTCAAATGAATCCTATCATTATTTCATGTTGGGGGAAAAAAAAAACAACTAAAAGGGAAGAAAGAAATGAACATTCTCGGGGTTTGAGAGTTGGGACTTGGAAGATATAGGGGCTTGGATGAAGATGAAGAGAATAAATCAAACAACAAAGGAAGTTTCAAGCAATTTCAGGCCCAGTAACGAAACTTAGCATGTCTGTGAGCAGCCCAGAGGCGGGAGGAGAGACCCACTTTCCACGAATCTGGAAGGGACGTGGAGAGCCCAGAGAGTGTGATTCCGATCAGGAACTAGCATCTCCAGGCTGCAGCAGGAAGCAAGAACAGTGGCTCCCAATATATTCTGAAGCTGCTCAGGAATTCTGCCAATATCTCCAAGTGCAACACAATGTCCTAAAACCAAATCCATTTGATTAAAAATAATAAAAAAAAAACCCCCACTACGCTATATACCCCATATGAGAGGAAGAGGATGCGAAAGAAACCAAAAGATTACGAATGGAATGGACAATCTCACTGCAGAGAAGTGGATCCTATATCAGGCTTTAAAAAAAAATCTGGCAGTGATGGAAATATTTCTGGAGCCCCCCTATAACAGCTCCAGGCTAGCAACAATCTGATTGTCCATCTTCAGTAGAGGGGTCTATAACTGGGAAGTTACAGAATGCAATACTGTCCAGCAAGGAGAGTGAGTAAACCACAACTACACTCAATACTAGGGAGAATCTCCAGAACAAGATATTGATACAATGAAATCAAAACAAACAAGTGCAAACCAATGCTGTTTGTTAAATAAATGCACAATGAGGTGACCAAATCATGTGAGCCCTGGGGTGAGGCAGTCGATGGAGGGGTGCAGGGGTCCTCTGTATCTTGAGCTGGGTGCTCTTACTCAGATGTGTTCATTTTGTTCAAGGTCACTGACTTGTACACTTATTTCTTAGTGCACTGCTCTGAGCATTTCATTCCTTCCTTCACTTCCTCACCCTCCTGTTAATTAAAGTCAAAGTTAGTCCTGGGGTGATCAGACAGTCCTAGAGTTCTGGATAATGGGAAGGTGAAGAAGTAGCAGTTAGGCTACTTAAGAACTGGATTCCAGTTTGAATAGAATTCATATTTCTGTAATGCTGGTTCTGAGCTTAACATTTCTTCTCATTAAATTTCATTATCCTAGTTTTTTTCACCTGTCCCACAATCAGTGACAGGGAAGAACAGCCCATCTTTTCTACCTAAAAGATTTCTACATCCACATCTGCACGTGCACCTCCTCAGCCATCTGCAGTGCAAACCTCCATTCCCTCCGCTTGCACTCAGAATCTGAAAAGCAAAAAGACATGCATAGCAGGACAGTGAGCTTCACCAACCTGATGACCTGACTAGAAATAAATCTCTCCTGTGAAACCTCATGGGAGGGACTCAGGAGTTGCAGCTGCTAGACAGCCAGAGGCTGATGCTACCAGGAAGAGAGGAGACTTCTAGGATTGGCAGAGCAGGGAAAGAGGGGGCAGTCTCTGCTAGGAATCTCAAGGCAGGCCACCAGGAGGTCTGAGGGGAACAGCCTGGCACAGGCAGGCTGGAGAATCCCCTCTGAAGCACTGGGGCTGACATAGCAGAGGCCCCTGCTGCTTCACAGGAGCTTTCAACATGAGAGAGGGCCCTGCAGCCCTGCCAAGGGTGATGTCTCCAGATCCCGACTGGAGCTGCTGCATGAAACCCAAGCTGCGCAGCTGTGGTGGCCCAGGGCCCCCGCAGGCTGTCTTTGGGCGGGTCAGCTGGCCTGGAGAAAACAACCCTCTCAACGTGACAGTCCCCACATTCTGCAGACTTGAAAGGGAAATCCTTTGGATTCTGACTGGGCTCCTGGGGCTCAGCCCTGGCCTTGCCCTGAGGCTGCAAGAGGAATGAAAAGAGGGAAAGCTGCCTGTAGCTGCCACTGATTCTTCAGCCCATCGCAGACATTTCCATCCCTGCAAGGCCTGTGGAGCCTGAGCTCCTCTGTTCCTTCACACCCCTCATTTCCTCCACTGACTGAGGCCACAGAAACCTAGCCCGGCCTCTCCCAACTCGCCTCACTGTCCCCTCAGCGGCCTCCCCCCGACTCTCACTTGTCATTGTACATGTCAGCAGAGGGCTTTAGTGCCCCCCCAGTGACCCCAAGGTTTCCCCCATATGGCTGCTCCTTTCAAGAGTCCACTCCTCTTCCCGCAGCAGTCCAGTCTCATGCTTCTCTTGCTTTCTTCGCTTTGCACTTGCGTTTTCCTTCCCATTTCTACAAAGGCAGGATATAGAGGAAGGCCAGCAGAGGGCAAAGAGCAGGAGAACTGACCCAGGAGACCAGTGAGCATCTTGATTTTGCCCCTGCTGTGTGTGACCTTGGCCAGACTATAGAGACTCTTCTCTGGGTGTCAGTTTTCTTATATATAGGTGGGTTTAGATCATGTATGCCAGAAAATCCAGTGCCATGTGTTTGCAGTACTGGAGCCATGGCAAAAGCAAAGCAAAAGCCTTCATTCTTTTTGGGTCTTACAAACTTACAGTATAACAATACCTTCTGTACGCACACACTCAGACAGATAATACACATAGAGACAGTAATAGATATTAATGGGGGAAGAAAACTGTTGGACTAAAAGAATAACCTTAGTGGGTGAAGGACCCAATAAAAGTCTTACAGAGAATGCATTCACTTTAATTGCTCTTTGTAACTGCTTGTAATTGCTCAGGTTACAATTCTCCACTCCATTTTTTTTTCAAAATTGAGTGAAATAAGGAAGTACCTTAAAGGTGGTTTTTCTTTTGCTGCCACAAAGATCCACATAACTGCTGGTTCCTTTTGGTAATGAAAATGTTCGTAAGTAACCAGATTAATGAAGAACATAAGACGCACAATGCAGAGAATTTTAACCAAGACTATTCTGAAGTGCACCTAACCCTGAAGCAGAGCTCACACCTCGCCCATGAATTCCTCAACCCCCAACCATGATAAAGGATGGCCTCCTCAGTTTCTCTCTCCTCAGCCTGCCCATCATTTTCAAAAACTGTGGCTGACTTATTTCTGACCTATGAACTATGCTGCTTCACCGTATTTTGAAAACAAATTAGAAATCACCTTCCAGTTTTTCCAGAGGTGACTAAATCCAACAAGCATTCGGTATGTAAAGGACAGTTCTGAGGTAACTATGTCCAGCAGCAGCGTGGTAAGTTGCTTTTTTTTTTTTTTTTTTCACTCATCATCGAAGATGGAAGCTTGACTGTCTGTAGCATAAAACTTCATGACCAGTGCGTAAATCTGCCATTCCATCCTGAAGAATGCTAAGGATCTAGAGTCAAGTTGAGGAATTGCAGCAATGCTGGCATTTCCAAGGGCCAAGGAAGAGCCCAAAGTCCTGGCTGAACGTTTGAACCGCGCACACGGGCTGCAGGTTTGCCTCAGTGAACCCAACAGACCAAACTCTCCTTTGCTCAGAGTCAACATGGCATGATTTGTTCCCTTTTAGCTGTGTCAGTTCTGCAAACCAGATATCAGAGGCTGCAAGCTCAGAAGAGCCTGCCTTTCTGGAACACCATTTGTTTGGACAGGCCAGGCCAGTAAAGGCTTTTCATCTCTTTAAAGCTCCCGGGGCAGAGAGCATATTTAAGGAATTCCTTTTTTTCAAAGATTTTTTTTTTGCCCCTTCCAACATTTTGTTTAAGAGAAAATGAGATGTCTATCTTCTGTTTCCTTATTTTTTTTCAGGAAAGCAAAGGGTTGTTGACTTCCTCCCTCTCCCCTCCCTTCCTTCCTTCTTCCCGAAGGTACTCATCTGAGAAAAAGAGAACGAAGTATTGTTCCTGTTCTCTTTCTTAAGTCATTTGAAACACTGTCCCTGGGAGTTCTTTAAGTCCCCTGCAATCTGTACACAAGAGAAAGAGGGAGAGAGAGGGAGAGAGACAGAGAGCAAGGGATCAGGTAAAGCGCGGGGGCTGCTGCAGCCATTCAGACTCAGGAGCTGGTAAGTGACCCATGCAATCATTTCTCCTTCCATTTCACTGTCCCTGGGATGGGTATTGCTGTGGGCATCTTCCACAGAAAATACCTTACTGGGTGTAATCTGTAATCAAAGGGTACAACTGATGTATGACCCAGAATGTGAGCTTATACTTTTTTAAAGAGAAGACTGATCTTGCAGAGCTGAGGCTCACAGAACTGGAAATAGAGCTGCATTGAGGCTAAGGAGGACATTGTGTTTAATCTGAATTTTGGCACAGATAACGTGGCTGGGTTAACTGGTGAGATGTATCTCACTAGAGAATTCACTCTTCCTCAGCGCTGTGTCCTGGGAATCTTATCAAGGTGTCTGCTAAACTGTGGTTTGCTCTGGGGCTTTTGTTACACATTTTCTAGATTGAAGTGCCTTCTCTTGTTCTTTTCTTTTCTTTCCATGCAGCACCTTCCCCCCTGCAGGAATATTAATTTATAGCTGCTATTCTGCATTACTGAGGTAGGAGGAAAAAAACAAGGCAATGTCACTTTGAATTGAACTGCGTGGGGGGTGCTTATGTGTTCACGTTCCACATGTGGGTTGAGTGTAAATTTATTAGCCACTATCAATGGAAGATGTCATCTGCCACACAAAAGGAGGCTAGGATTTGGGGGCATGTAGCTTTAGGTTTGGAAAGCAACTAGAATAGAAGGATTGAGATTGATTGCTGTGTCAGTAAGAGTGACAAACTGAGCTATAGCTGCAAGTGAAAAATATTCACCCAGAACCTGATTTTTCCAAGAACCAAATAGAACACAGCAAGCTACTCATGCTTATTATATACACAACCAGTTTTTAAAAGTCTAACTTGCCTTAATTAAATTTGTCAGAAAGGATAATGTTACCAAGAATTCGTCATCAAGCCACAAGATCTTAGCCAAGCTCACGTTATCAAAAAAGGACTAGCAAGGTCTTAAAATGACTGTGTATATTTGCTAACAGTAATCATTTAATTCAGAGAGGTGCTGAATGGGGAAACCACGCATACTTTTTAAAAATATTCATTTCTATGAAATTTACTGACTGAAGTCACCTGGGAAGTGAAGAGTAAGATAAAAATAGCGGGTCTCCCAATTATAAATTAATTTGGCCAGACTCTTCATTAACCACAAGCTAGTAATTAATTTTTATTTGAAACTGAGCCATAATCTTAATAAGGTTGGAGAAAATATGATAGGATCAGACTGCAGACTATTATGTAGGTTTGGTTTCATTAGTCAAACTTTTTTCTTTTCCTTGAAGACTCTCCTTAAACTTACCGTAACATGAACAACGTAAAAGATGAATCGCACTGTTTGAGGATGCAAAAATTATTCCAGTAACAGTTGAAAGCGGTTTCCAGTTTCCCTACCAATTATTCTAAACACCCCACTTCATAGGTCTTCAGGTCAAAAGGTAGCTAGGACTGACAAAAATGGACAGTTTGCATCTTTTATTAGCAATTGTGACCCCAAAAGAACACTCAGGGCTGCAATCTTAACTAGTTCCTTTCAGTTTCATTTCTCTTTGGGAATGTATTTAATTTTGTGCCCAATTAAAACAATATCATAGAAGACTCTATAGTTTTGGTTACTGAATAAAAGCATTAGATGTTGTACTATATAAAAATAATGGCAGGGCCTCCCTGGTAGCTCAGGGGTTAAAGACAGGGCTATCAAGCGATCAACAGCCACTGTAACACAGAGTTCGATCCTGGGCAGCCAGGGACTAACCCACATGGCACAGCAGACCTCTCCTGTCTCACCCACTGCTCCCCTCAGCAGTGTATTTCAGTCGATCTCCCTATTCTGCTCCCTACTCTCTCTGGTGAATCCTCTCTCCCCCTTGTACCTCTGGCTTACACCCCAGTTCTTATATGCATAAATAAATATTTTTTAAAAATTAAAAAATAAAAATAATGGCAGCGAGTGACTCACAAAAAAATGAACAAGGCCAAGGGTGAGTGAGCCAATGGTGCAGAAAACAGCTCCCACTCCAGCATGGGTCTTCAGTGTGGCCCAGGACTAATGAGTTGGGGATATGTTCTTTCCTTAAGAGAAAAAAAAAAAAAACACTTATTCAGTATATCCATTTAAGTTGTAAAATCACTGCCATGAGGGTATCTGGATGCTGGGGTAAATTTCCTAAAGAAAAAAGCCTTGACTAGTTTCATCTAGTTGCTACTCCTCAATTTGTCTTTAGTCAGCTCCAAGGAATGAGCTGGCATTTGTGGAAACTTCCAGTGTATGATTCCTCATTGGGATCATCAGAGGCTTGTTTGTGATATCATCAGGGGAACTCCAGTTGAAATGATCCAGAATTTGACACACAGAAGATTTCGTTAATTTCTGCCAAAACTGTACATAAAACTAAATTACAGATTTTCTAAGCTAATGTTTAATATTAGGATGGGTGCTGTAGGTCTGTGTGTAAAATTAGAGAAAGCAGCACATCAGAAGCACCATCTGTGTTGCTATACAAATTTGGATCTCAATTCCAGCTTTGTTCCTCACTGACTGTGGATCTTAGGCCAGGTACTTAACCTCTTTAAGCCACAGCTTCCCCAAATGCAAAACTGCATCAACATATCAGTTGTTGTAAGAATTAAATAAAGCTAGTTTTGTAAAGCAATGGACATAATATTTGGCCAGTCGTAAGTCAATCGAAGTCAGTTGTAATTTTTTAAGAGTCACGTTAATACTGAAGAGTACAGTATTTTTTGAATGTAGAGACTAGAACACCTCCCCTCTAACCTGTGTCATTGTTCTCAGTCAGTTCTCTACCATGGGTTAACAGAATGAAAATTATTCCTCACAGGTTTAGAGTTGGGCACATATAGAAATCATGCATCCCAGATTATTGCAAAATAAAGGAAGGGAGAGTTTAATGGTTTGAGTTCATCCCCACTGGTGGCAGAAATAGCAGCATACACCTTATTAACATGCCAGCTACGCTCAGTGGTGTTCCATGCAGGGGAAAGGTGACCTGGGATCACAGTTCTCAACTTGGATGAACTGCAGTTGTATTGCAGATGTTTCATTCTCCCTTTTACCCACTTCCCCAGCACTCACTTGCTATGTGTTGTTTGGTGACCTTTTCCCTGGTCCTGGAGGGCTGGGATACTTGTTTTGGAGACCATCATGGCAGTTTCATGACTTAGCGAGAGAGAAAAGAACTTGGAGTGGGTGATATGTTCTCCCCCTACTGAGGGCTAAGCACACTCAGAGACAGATCCCTCTTCGAAAACATTTTTTTGTATTGAGTCACTTAATTTTATGATGATAAATAGAAAACCATCATCACTATAGTGTGTGTGTGTGTGTGTGAGTGCTTGCGTGCGCGTATGAGGGTGCAGAAACATTTATGTAAATCCAACTGCTATTTTTCTCTCTAAACTTTAAAACCTACATGTTGGTTTGTTGCTAAATAATAGTGATGTTTTTAGCCTTAAACTTCCCTCTCCACTTTCCAAAAGCAAAATACAACCACAACAACCAAAATCTATTATTAATAACCCAAACCTGTGAGCTCTTTTGTTAGAAGACATGCCTCTGATACAACAGAAGCTTTTTTGGGCAACCTAACCATTAGAGAGCAGAGGGATTTTATAGCAATGTACAAAAGGTTTAGCACAACAGAACAAAGACAGGTGGGTGTCAGGTGCTCCTGCTCCAATCTCTGCCTCTCCCTAAATGTGTGACTTGACAGGTTTCTTTACTTATTTAGACCCCAGTCTTGTCTATAAAATGATGGAGTCAGATGAAGTCAGTGGTTCTCAAAGTGGTCTGTCTGAGTGTGTATCATAGCACACCTGGGAGCTTCTCGCCCTTCTCCCTTGCTTGCTGCACCAGATGGTCTATGAGATTCTAACGCTGATGTCCTGTGAGTCTATAAAATCAAGAGTCAGTGTCTTGTTCCCTCTTCTTCCAGGCTGCACTGACATTAAATATAAATGTATGTTCTAAGAACCATGTTTTAAAATATAATTCCTATTCAGCATTGAATGTTCTCTCAATAAATTACTTTTGAATATATAAATTGTTCTAGAAGCTATTAGTGTTATGGACTATGGAATATCTGACCAGTTAAGAAATCTGATAAGGCTGATCAATGTTCTAGAACCATATATAAATCATACAAAAATCAATTACTTAGACCTGTAAGTACTGTAATTCTATACGAATAGCACTTTTTAATTTATGCATTTCTGATCTGTTATCTTATAGTAAACATGCATCCTTTATTTAAAGGAAAACAAAGATATTAAATTTTTCTATTAACTTTTAAAAAAATATCAGTAGATTCAACCTAATTAGAACTTTTGATTTTGTTTTTGCCTTTTTACAATGCATGTTGTGCTCAGCCTACTTTAGAAGTTAGGTCCTTTTCCCTAAGTTAATGGTGACATGGAAAAGCAAAAGATTGATAATGGTGTTTGAAAACCAGCAATTACAAGTCATGTTAAATTAACTTTAACTATAAGAAATGTATGTAACTTATGAAAAAAGTTGACCTGATTTCCTTAATTTCATTTCTACCTACATCACTCAACTTTTTTTCATATGTTTACATGGCTAAGGACGTAGAGCAGCAGTGGCCACAGGTCTCCATCTGACGGGAACAGAGAGACAACAAATATTTTATTGTTCACACTCAGAAACAGCTAGTGTAATATTGGCTGTTCTTTGTAACTATTCAAATACCAAATACATTTAGATAAGACAATATTTTTAGATAAAAGAATAAATGTGTCTTCATCAAAAGTTATGTACGATATATAAGCTCACTGGAAAATAAGCACACTGAGGGCAGGGACTTCATTTTGTTCACTGTTGTATGTCCAAGGTCTATAAAAGCACACTTCATACAATAGATGTACAATAAGTACTTGGTATACAGATGATTTAATAAGCAAGTTAGCTATAGAGTGAAATTTACTAGATATATTTAGATAAGTCCTAATAGAGCAGTCAAACTTTTGGGGATTTATACAATGCCAAGCTGCCAATATGAAGGATTTACTCCTTCCCTGATTGAGTAGAATTATGATGGCTGGTTCCATGGTTCTGTGCATATGTGGGGAGCTGCTACATGTACATTAACATGACATCTGGGTAAACACCCATCCACTTGCTTGTGGGACATAAACATTTATTACATACACAGAAAAGACTGTTGATTGCATTTTATTTTCCATTTGTTTTCTGGGCAGATGAGAGTGGCAAATTGTTTTTGGCGAGAGAATGGGTCATTTGTTTTTCCTTGACTGAAAGAGCTGTGAGCCAGGATTCAGTCTTGTAGGAAATGCTCAGAGCTTTCTGGGTTTTTTTAGGCAAGGTTGTAAATCCCAGTTAAAGGGATGCCACTGGGATGAACTTACACAAACACCATGGGTGAATTCAGGGAGGGAAATGTGATATCCTTGTTCAGCACAGTCCATTTTCCTTTATTTAATTAGGCAATGGAGACAGCTACAATGAACAAACACGGAATTGAGGCTATTTGCACTTACTTGGCAATTTAAAGTGGTGAATGGAGGGGCCTCCCCTGGTGGCGCAGCGGTTGAGCAATGGACTGCGAGGCTGCCTGCAGCCTCTGCAGCGCTGGTTTGTTCCTGGGCCACTGGCGAGGGTTCCACAAAATAAATAAATAAATAAATAAATAAATAAATAAATAAATAAATAAATAAAGTGGTGAATGTAAATATAACAAGTAGAGGTTATGACTAACACTGAGTTTAACAGCACTGGGATCCACGGTTTCTGTTAACTTGCTGTAGAAACTGAAAAATATTTATGTTCACACTGCTAAAGACTCTCTCTAGTGTCAAGTACCCAGGCAAGCAAAAGCCATTCTGACCATTCTCATATTTTCCTCTGGTATTTTAGGGCCTGACTCTCACCTTATTATGATGACCATGCTATTAAGTGGGAGAATAGGGGAACTACAAGAGGACCACCACCACCACCAGCATTTATGGAGGAGTTATTAGCAAGTCTGAGGCCTGCTAAGGAACATTATTTCACTTAGTCCTCCTAGTCTCAAAAACAGGTGATTTATTTCCTCCCATTTTAGAGATGAAAAAAGGCAACCCCCTTATTTAACAGATAAACTAGAGAATGTAAGTGATTTGCTCACTTAAATTGATGTGTTTTCAGGCTTCTCATTAAAGAGGAAGGGCCATCTGCAGCTAATAACTTTTCTTTTTAACTCTTAGGATGAGGGACATGCAAAAGTATCTTCTAAGGCAGTGCTCCTCAAAAGTAATCCAAGAACCAAGAGCATAGCATCACCTCGACTCTGTCATAGAAGCAGGCTCTTGGGCGCCTCCTGAGCTCAGGTTGGCAATTTAGCAAGATCTCTGTGTGATGCAGTTTCAGTTCCACACTGTCTTAGGGTTGTGACCTTTTGCACACACACTGATTTTGGAATATAGATCCTTACTCCAAAGAGTTACAAAGCCATTCGTTAATTTGTCCTTGCCCAAGACAACACAGCTTCCAGAGAACGGTATTACTGTATAGGTCTCAACTCTATTCAGCTCTGAGCAACATGAGGCATGATTTTTGGGGTCTCACCCAGCATGGGTCTCCTTCCATACCAAGGGAACTGAATACCTTCATTGAGGAAGGGTACAGGGTATTTTTTTTCAAGTGTGTTCTAAGCACCAATCTCCACAATCTCCTGGGCAGATTCCTATGTCTAATGAATCTGGAAAGGGGCCCAAGGCTTTGCCTATTACACAAGCTACTGGTCAGGGTAAAGAAGTGGGGACTGGGCAGCGACAAGTATTTTGGGAACATCACCCCAAAAAGGTATTCTGCTTTTTCAACATTTTGAAAAAAAACAGCAACAGTAAGAGAGTATCTCGGAGTCCTCTTGGGAAGAAGCAGTACCCTCTGCCCTCTACCAGCTTCTTCCTTTGAAATATGGGGAATGGAGACAAGCACCCTGCTACCTGCCTCATGTCTTCCTTGGGGGGAGGAGGAGTAACCAGCACCACTGCCAAGGAGCAGAGGCCAGCGCACACACCTCACTCTTCCCAGTTAGAAAACTCTGAGGAAAGAATCCTCAGTTTCCTTTGCATTGGGACTCACCGTTCTCTCTAGAACAGAAATCAAGAGGGGCTATTGTTGGAGGGGCGGGGAAAGGAAGCAGGGCCGGAAGAGAGCGAGGGAGAGGACCGGAATCGCCTCTGGTCTGCCTCAGCCTGGATGGAGATGGTGGCTTCTCCCCCTTAATCGAGGCAGGCGCTCTGGCCTTCCACGGGAAGTTCAGGGAGATGAAGAACTTCACGTTTTCAGCACTGCTTTATGGAACAACTACCGTAATATGCCATCACTTTGTTCCTGGCGTGTTTCTAATTTGGGCAGTGTTCTTCCCCACAGCATACTCTCAGACTTACTCAGTTTTTTAAAAAATGCACAAAGAGAGGTTCCAGCATTATCCTGATACTTTGAAAGTGCTGAGGAGCACTGTACTTACTCTGTCAAGATGGGGTTCTAGAACTACTAGAAATTGAACTCAGGGTGAGGAACATGCACAAAGTTTTAAAGGGATATTCCTTTCATTATCCAGAAACCCACCTCCTACTCTCTATTTAGAGAGTCGGTGGGGGAGATTATTGTGAGCACCGTGTGTTTTGACACTTAGAAGACATCCAATATTGCAGCAAGCCCTCCCGCTGCCCCAGCCACTCATAGCACAATCACCCTCTGGCTCCATAGAGATCCCCAAGGATGGAAAGTTATTTCCTGGCTGCAGCGTGGGCCCAAGGACTGAGTAGGGGCATTGGAAAAACAGCCCAGATTTGGGGAAAGAAGATGCAGTCCAAATACCACATCATTTTGAAGAAGGCAATTCTACTTGGAGTATATTCATGACCTCTAGGGGCTCACACTTCCCACTCTACTATGGCTTACACGGGGTCCTTTGTGCTCCTTCTGTACCTCACAGGACAGTTTTGGCTTCACAGATTTATGGGCCCAGCATTCCTCTACTGTGCAACTCTGCTTTGGTATCACAAATTTAATACAAGCACTTCAGGACATTGAGCTGTGAGTAAATCCTATCCCAGAAGGATTAGGACATAAAGTGCCACTTTTATTTGCTCTTCAACCAATATAGATTTCTTTGGGAGAGGGGATTGGTTTACTTAATAAGGTACTATCTCATCTGTGCATGGCATATGGCGCGTGCATGTGCGCGCGCACACACACACACACACACACACACACACACATTCTCTATCTAAAATCACTGGCTTATATGGAAGGAAACTGTGGAATAGCCCCAAATTGTTTACTAGACTGAAGACTAGGTATCTGATTCTCAATCCCCTATACTTCCCAAAGGATTTAGTATCATAAATATGTGATTCTCAGTGATATCAAAAAGAGTCTGAATTTTGTTAGTGTCAGTAGGGGAGCAGGTAAAAGAGAAGTTGTTATTTGTAAGCAATTCTTCAAGTGCTTCATTCACTTACTGTGTGTCATTTGTAAGTAATGCAGAAGAGAAAGCTAACCTTGGAGTCCGAGAGTAGAGATTTGCATATGCTTATTGTTATCGAACGAGAGGGCTGGTCAGTAAAACAAATGACATAGAAACTTAGTGTATGCATTGTATATATGTATATATACATACATATTGGTATAGCATTGTCTATCAGAGTTGGATTATGTAACTAATAATGCTGGGCCAATCAAATAACTATTTGAGGAAAGCAAACATATATCCCTACTTTATCGCAGTTAAAGTAATTCTAGATAGTTCAAAGACTGTAAATGCTAAAAAATAAAAATATTAGAATATATGGGAAATTTATAGTTGGAATCTAAGTACAGGAAAAGCACTGCTAGTTGTACTTGGAAGGTTTACCACTCCTTATACATTTTATAATATTAAAATAAAAAGCTTCTCTAGGGCCAAAACTCCATAAACAAGGTCAAAAGGCAAATAAAAGACCTGGGGAAACATTTGTAATGTGCATCACAAAGAATTTAATATGACTGAGACATGCGCAAGTGACAGGAAACACATTTCACATAACATGAATTGCTCTGACATGTGTTTAAAAAAGCCACCCTAATTCAACATAGGAAAATGCAAAGTAAAACTATTAAATGCCATTTTTTTCACCTTGATGAAACAAAAGCTGAAATGTGTCAGCATATATGTTTCTGGGGATCTGGAGAGCACTGTCCTACATTGCTGGTATACTGGTGAATTAGGAAAGTTTCTACAAAGAACAATTGCGCATGTCTATCAAAATGTTGCATTGACTCTTTTTGGAATTTACCCTATAAACATACCTATAAGACAGAAAAAGACATACATGCATTGTCATATATTTCCACAGCATTATTTGAAACAAGCAAACAAATAAAGAAGAGTGGAAATAGAAGAATTATCCACTGATAACAGACTGGTCACATACAGTACATCTATATAAAGGAACATTATGAAGTCCTAAAAAATGAAGGAATAGAATAGAGTCCAGGACTGCACCACAGATATATTTGCAATTTATTTGACAAGGTGGTGAAGGTGGTGCAATGAAGAAAGGATAGTTTTTGAAATGAATGCCACTGAAACAAACTGAATATCTAAAATTAACTTAGACTCTTCATATCACACAAATAATTAACTTGGAGTAGCTCTAAATGTAAGAGGTAGAATTACAGAACTTCTAAACACAGACAGGAGAATGTCTTTATAATCTTGGATTAATCAACATTTCTTAGTCATGATACAAAAGGCACAAATAATAAATGAAAAAATTGATGAACTGTATTTAATCGAAATTAAAATTTTTGTTTTAACATAAGCCACAAGCTAGGAGAAAAATATTTGCAAAACATAATTGACAAAGGACTTGTTTCCAGACTAAGTAAAGACTCTTAATAATAGAATGAACATCCAAGTAAAAACTGGACAAAAGTGTTGAATAGATACCTAGCCAAAGAAGATACACAAATGAAAATAAGCAAATAAAAAGTTAGTCAATCAATAGATTAGGAATATGCAAACTAAAACCACAATGAGATATACCCAATAAAACCTCTAAAACCAAAAAAACTGAAAATTCCAATGTTGGAGAGGATGTGGAGAAGGTGAAGCTCTAATGCACTGCTGGTGACAATGTTAAAGGGTACTGACACAGTGTGGCAGCTTCTTAGTAGTTAAATATACACTTCTTATACAACACAGCAACTCTCCTTTTGGGTAATTACTACCCCCATGCCCACCAGCTTTACCATGAACACAAATGATCACAGCAACATTATTTATAACTGCCCCCAATTGGAAATAAAGCAAAGTTTCATCCATTTGTGAGTGAATAAACAAAATGTTCTATACAGTCAAGTGCCACAGGATGATTTTTCAGTAAACTACAGATGACATGTAAGACAGTCGCTGTGCCATCTAGGTTTGCAGAATGACATGCCATGATGCCTGTACAATGATGAAATTGCCTAAAGATACATTTCTCAGTATCCCTGTGGTTAAGTGACCCATAACTATATATCTATACAATGAAATACAAATCAGCAATAAAAAGAAACTACTGTTACAAGCAGCAATGTGGATAAATATCAAAAACATCAAGCTAGGTGAAAGAAGCCAGACACAATATTACCAAACGAGTCAATAAATATTGAATGAGTCCACTTATATGAAATTTGGAAAAGCACAAAATTACAGAGACAGAAAGATTAGTGGTTGCCTGGGGCTGGAGGCAGAAGCTAGGAGTGACTGCAAATGAGCATAATGAAATTTTGGGAGGGATGAAATTATTCCAAAATTGAATTTTGGTAATGGTTGTAAAAATGTATAAATTTTCTAAAACTCATCAGAATGCACACTTAAAAATGCATGAATTTTATATTACATAAAATATACCTCAATAAAACTGTTAAAAAGTTGGGGAAAAGAGAATGAGGTACCTTCACATGTTCTGATAATGGAGAACTCTCCAACCTTTATAGTTAAGGGGAAAAAAGCAAGATGCTGCCAGCATATAAATGCTATCATTTTTGAGTAAGAATAAAGCATATTTTTGATATGCACAGATTATCTCCAGAAGGATGCAATAGAGCTGCTATTAGAGTTTGTCTTTAGTCAGAGAGTGGAATGCCTAGGAGACAGGGGTGCAAAGGAAATTTTTCATTGCATACAATCAAAAATAAATAACAAGGGAGAGAAGAGATGGGGCTGGGGATGGACAGAGAGTTTTGAGCCTGAGGTCAGTCATCCTAGGTCTGTGATCAAGCACAACTGTCTGAGCCTTTATTTCCTCATCTGTAAAATTAAGGGGTTGGACCGGTTCACCTCTAAGGAGGTTTTTGATTTTAAGTTCCAGGCTCCATGAATTTTTTTTTAAGGATGATCATCTCATGCCTGTCTAGATTCCTTTTGTCCTTTTCCTATGGGCCTGTCACGAACTGTCATATATAAAGCCAAACCAAAGGCTTTGTTCTTTCTTACTCAGTTATCTCTCAATTTATTTGGCCCCATTATCTTGGCACCATGTAAACTAAGGTGTCAGCTAGGATGAGAAGGTCTTCTGGAAAGCTGGGAGTGTGGGTGAGAGGGGCAAGATGTTGTAGAGTAGTTGAAACCCATGTCCCAGGGACAGCTGCTTGAGTGCAAATTCCAACCTCTTGTCTGCCAGCAGGGTGACCATTGGAAATTCTCATTTCTTTGCCTGTATGACAAATATGAAACAGCACCAACCTCTTCGGGTTTGTTGTGATGATTAAGAATGATAATGCACATAGTTGCTTAACAAAGTGTCTGCCTCACAGAAATATTCATAAATGATAACGCTTTTAATTATTAATCTGAACTCTCCCTGCACATGAGGCCTGGAATTTTCTGGTTGGGGTGGGGGAGGGTGGGAAAAAAGCATCTAAATTATCAAGCTCTGCACTCATTAATTAACACCATAAACTAGGAGTCCTGGGGTGACTTGTTTTTCCAATTCCCTATTTATTGGTACAGCCTCTCCTTTTTAGGTAAGAGTCTGGAATAACTTCTCAAAGGGGAGTCTGGAATAACTTCTGTTGTCCCAAAGCCAGTATCATTGAAAGAAACTTCTTCCAATATTCCATCCCCTGGAATCAATTATATCTTGAAAATGTGATGAATCCAGGCTGTAAAATTGTTAGATGATGTGGGAGGTTGAGCCAGTGAAGTTATACAGCAAGTTTCCAATTTGCATGATAAGGGTGGAAATACATTTGGATCAAAATATCATTTTGATATTTAATGATATTTTCATAAATTACATTTGGACTGAAACATTATTAAATATTAATATTAGGTCAATTGTATAACTGCCTCTCCATGGCACCCATGCAATAAATATGAGTTATAGCTCAAAACAAAACCAAAAATCTCCCATTACCATAATGTGCACATGCCCATATTTTCCATCTTCAGTCTCCCAAAGCACCACAGGGAGTGCAGACAATCTGCAGCCCCCTGTAACTCCACCACAGAAAAAAATTTTGATAGCTTTTAAGTCAATTGAATTTCTTATATGTGACAGTGAACCTCTTTTGCATACACTCTCTGTCTCATCAGAGAGTGGACTGTCTATCTTATCAGATCTAGATTAGCAGAACTAGATTCTAGAAGGCCCAGGTTAGCATAGTGGGTTGCCCTGCTTACTAATTCTTTTACGTGAGTCTGCTCTCCACAACTGTATTGGATCTACATTTTTCAGGGAATCTCTAGGACAGAGCACTTCAAACTCTTGCTGGTCTCCCATTAATCCTCTTTTTGCTTTGTAAAAGCTCTTATCCCCACTTGAGATGAGGGCACTGAGGCTCCCAGAAAACTCAGCTGAATTATACAGCTCTGTGATCTCCAGGACTTAATGCAAGGTGTCAAGGAGTCTGTATTTATATGTCGCGTGTTTTATGTTTGCCTACTTAGTAATGTTTTGAAAGCGTTTGTACCTCTGTTTGCAAATCTGATTCTATTATGGTCATAATAAAATATAAATTAATTAAAAGATATTACTGAATTCAAAGTAGATTTTGATTATTTTGATATTTTCCTAACTTAATAGAGATTTGCAAAATGGATTTATTTTTAAAGTTTAAACAGTGAGGCCTCATGCTGACAAGTCTGGGCACCACTGCAGTAAACAAAAGCAGGGGTTCACTTATAAATTGCAGGGAAGTATTTTGAATCATTTAGATCTTTTTGTGGCAATACATTTCCCCCCCCCTTAAATTGTTACATATAGTAAGTATGTATATTTGATAGAAGTTAGGAAGTATCTATAAGTATTTGTCATTATTGTTTAATTTCTTCCTTCATTTAACATCTATGTCCCAACAAACTCCTGGTTCCTTCCTTTATTATCTGTGTAATCTTAGGTGATTTGCTTAACCTAGTATCCTAGTTTCCTCATTGACAAAATGAGGGAAAAAGTAGTACCTGCCTCATGGCATGCTGTGACACACAAGTTAATGCATGTGATGTTTTTAACACACTCTTGTAACACAGGAAACACTCAACAAATATTACTGTTGAATTAGGCACCACTCGCCACTGTGTCATACAGAATTTGAGAGACATTTCTGAAGGGAATTAATGAATAAATGAAAATGTGAAATAGGAATAAAGGGCAAGTCTAGATCTGTAAGTCCTCTTCTACTTTCCACAGTCACCGGCAGGACAGCTATTTTCAAGCAAATGCTACTTTCAGGGGTACTCGTTCTATTCCGGGAGCTCAAGCTAGAGTGATGATGGAGCTATATAATTGGTCTAGCAGACTCTACAAGTCTATCAGCTTTATGTGTTAGATGCATCAAGACATGCATTTAAGGGATCAGGTGGGATGAGTTTGGGCTTGGAAATGATGTGACTCACAGGTTTTAGACCTAGACATGAGGAGAAAAGCAATGCTTTCTTACCACAAACCAAAGTGCCAAGGACCACAGTTTAAGAGGGTGAAAGTAAGTTAGACTGACCTTTCACAGCAGGCCCAAAGTTGATTTAGCTTAAAATCTCACTTCCAGATCATCCCACGGATAGCTATTTAGCTTTATTACATACACAGATTTACTTACTTATTTTTTAGTGTTTGCAAAGTGAGGTTTTGAAGCTTACCAGACTTTAAAATATAAGCTGAGTTTCAGGGCTAGCTAACACAGTGTTTGTTTTTAATTTTTAACAAAGACCTCATAGAGATAGGCCAATGAGGAGATAATCAGCTTCTAAGATCTGCTGCTTTATCTGACACCAAGCAGTGATTATCCTGGCAGCTACTGCTCCTTGGCTGTCCCATGTGGGTGAGGCTCTGTGCTAGTGATATGGACACTAAAGTAAATAAGGTCCAGTTCAAACCTTCCAGAAGTTTTTAGTAAATTAATGTTTCAAATCTTCCAGAAGCTTCTAGTAAATTAATGGCTATATTTAAAATGGAAATAGATATGCTTCCCTGTCATCTCCATCTACTGGTCCTCTCTCTGGCCACTGAGATCACTCAAAACAAACTTAGCCCTTCTAAGTGTCAGCTCTTTCAAGTTCTTCAACATAAGCTATCAACGCCCCAAACCTCCAACACACCTCCTTTGTTACCTGCCCAGTTCCTTCGCCATCTCAGTTAAGTATTGTTTAATGTATCCTCATCAGCAGGTCCCCTCCTCTGCATATTCCATAGTTTGACCCAGAATATTCCCCTCTCCTATCCCAATGGTTTGGCCAGTGCCCAGTAGGGTTATATTCTCTGAGGCCCATTTTTAGAGATACAGCAACTGTTGGACTCTCCCTCAAAAGGTCCATATGAAGGGGCCTGCAGTAAAAAACAAGGAACTAGATGAAAGCACTATTGACTTGCCTTATTATTTTTTTAGCTCCCCAGCCAAGATCTTCTCTTAGATCTTCCCCCTTCCTCTGTACAATCATGAGACTATCTTACCAGTGTTGTTAGAAGGCCAAAAATTAGTATAGTACTATTTAATTCCTTTTTTTTGGTGGGGGGGAGGTTACCAGGTGCTTTATATTTCTAATTTTATGAAATCTCACAAACCCTATGAAGTGGGTTATTATGTTTCAAGTCATCACATGCAACCTAAAAATGAAGGACAGGGCTTTGAGTTGCCAAAAGTATTTGTTAGACCTCTGAGGTGATCATAGAACATGAATTCTGACATGATGTGCCTTTAACTACCTAACCCCTAGATGTGGGGCTGTCGGGCTGCTTTTAGGATAACACCTATTCTGTCAAGCAGTTTACACTCAAGGGATGACAGGGGGCTCATTTGAACCAGTCCCCACCTTTCATAGCTCCCTCTTCTTTCTTCAAATAATTCTATTCATTCCCCAAACCATCTAATTTAAGTCAGTGTCTATTGAGAATTCTAGTAACTCAAACCTGGCCCTGTTGCCTTCGGACCTCCCAGCTCAGAAGTCAGGAAAATATGTAGGCAGCAAGTGCTATCTCAGGGAGAGGAAGGGGGTCTTACGGTGGGCTTCTCTTTGGTTCTTTCTACCATTAGTGGATCCTTTATGCCCTTTGTATCATTTTTTTAAAAATATTTATTTATTTACACAAGCACTGGGTACAGTCAGAAGCACGGGAGGGTGAGAGAATTCACCAGAGCCAGAGCGGAGAGCAGAACAGGCAGACCAACGAAATACACTGCTGAGGGGAGCAGCAGGCGCGGCAAGAGAGGTCTGCGGCACCATGTGGGACCCTCACTGGTGGCCGGGGATGGAACCAGCGCTGCAGAGGCTGCGGGCAGCTTCACAGCCCAGCGCTCAACCACTGCACCACCAGGGGAGGCCACCTTTGTATCATCTCTAGCAACTATCATACTTAAGTTCAATGGTTCAACTGCTAGCATCTAAGATTGGGTGTGGAAAGGGATGTCGAGTTCTGCAATGAGCCCACACAAAATAGCAGCAGCAGCTGCTCCTCTTGGAAAAGTCAGAGCCGTGCCTGTCTTCTCACCATTGCCCCTCCAAATATATACTTAATAAAAATCTTCTGCATACGTCCTTTATCACGTATCTCTTCTCCCACTGGAGGGTCTGAAAGCGAGTCATGCTGCTTGTCTCTAATTTCTGGAGGCAACTTCAAAGGTGGAGGCTTCATATAGCTCTGTCTCATCCACATTCCATTTATCTTCTCTTAAAATTTTCAACAACTGGAAGACCCACAGCCTTAATGAACACCTTCTAAATTGATCGGCTGTGATTTACTCTTTGAGTAAAACTCAAAGACATGGCTTTCTAGAGTAATTTAGTAGGTGCTTTTTTTCCTTCTAGAGTACATTCAAATACCCTGAAAGTGTACTGATGTCCTAATTCAGCAGGCTACTAAATGATTACCTCCAAATAATTTAGCTTAGCAGAGGCAGCAGACCTGTTGCCTCCCTCTCAAACCTACACACCTGGATCAGTTGCAGGAGAGGCGAGGCCACTAAAGGAGCCAGTGAGAAAAATCTAAAAACTTGAGGCCTGACCATCTTTATTCTGGCTGAAATCTCAAGAAATCTGATAACAAGTAAATCAAAGCTGCATTGCCCTCCAGGACCGACAAACTGCTAAAGGAGTGTCAGAACTGCATCCCCCATGAGGTGTCTGTGCCCCGGTTCCAGCTCCAAGATGGTAGTATGATACATTGTATGTGTGTGGGGGGCGGGGGGGCATTCTCTGTGGTTGGAAATTTTTGAAGTTAATTGGTTTTACTTTCTGGCTTATTTCCTTGATCAGACACTTCTTTCCCTTTTGTAAATTCTAAAGAGAAGGTTCTCTTCCCATTATGGGAATTCCAAACTGCTCACACAGGGGTTCTCTCATTTTCAAAAAGGGTATTAGGATACACTTCAAATAAGGCAGAAGGAAAAAAGAAAAATATCAGATGGTTTCACTTATAGGAGGAATATAGGGGAACCAAATAAGGGATCGAGGGAAAAAAGAGAGAGACAAAACTAGCAGGCAACTATAAATTGAAGACATTCAGCAGGGGAGGGTGAGGAAGCGGAATTAAAAGAGGGGCAGGAAGAGCACAAGAGACTATGGTGATGGTTTACTGGTGACTTGGTGGTGGGAATTTTACAGGGACTACACCTGAGAGGAGAAATCAAACATTGTACAAAAATGAACAATGTATGTATGTCTGTATGTGTGTGTGTGTGTATGTGTGTGTGTGTGTGTGTATATATAAAGAAGTCTTGAAATAAAGTTACTTTCATTCTTATCAAACTGAAAATAACTCTGAAGAACAGCATAGCTCAGGGCTCTTAAAGGCTAAGAAAGGTCATAAAGCAGAGAAATTTGGTGAGGAAGGAAAGAACTAACATTTATTTAAGACTGGCTAGGCCATGTACATTACCTATTTGGTATCTCATTTTACTCTTTCTCCAGATTCATGAAGCAGTATAGTGTGCATTGATTAAGATAGACCAGGTTATGCTTCAATAATAGCTTCCTAATCTCCATGACAAAAAAGAAAAAGAAAGGAAGGAAGGAAGAAAACAAGGATCTCTATATCTCACCTCCATTACATAACCATTGTATGAATCAGCTCTGGCCTGGACAAAGGTCATCTTACGTCCCAGGCTGACAGAACAGTTACCTGAAATGTTTCAGGTTGTGATGGCAAAGAGAAAGAAAATTATGTGGAATCATGGACTACATCTTGAACATTCCCAAGGAAATGACGCATCTCCCATGCTCTCACTTTGTTGGTCAAAGCAAAACACATGGCCATGCCTACATATAAAGGGAATAGGGAAATGCAATCCAATTATACATCCAGAGGAGAGAGAACAATATTCAATGAATAAAATGTTATTTATACCGTAAGTATATCTGAGAAACTGCAGGCTTCAGAGCATTAGTAGGCAATGGATCTAGGATTCTAAAGCAGGTTTCTGATTTGCTCCCCTGAATTTTTTGCTATCTTCTAGTGGGTGCATTCTACAAGCACATTATACACATTGTTCCAAGCTCTTCTTCAAATGTTTTGCTGGTCTAAAATGTCCTTGGGGGCTTAAGGAGGTATGCCCACAAACCAAGGTATGGACAAGTTAAAATGAAATCAAAATTACTGTGGCTCAGTCTGTGTTTTATTTTACCCATTTCTATTTTCTTTAAAAGGACTTCAACACATTCAGTGTGAAATCATTATTAACAGAAATGTACTTTAAAATATGACAGAAATTTTTCTTTCTAATCACAGTCTCAAGTGTGACAGGCTCTTTGCTTACTGCTTTTATTTGTTGACTAATGAGAGAAGTCCTGCCCTTAGTTTGGAAAGGCTGCTGCCTGGTGGATATTCAATATCCAGAGGAAAGGACACCTCTAATTGCCTCTATTACTTTCGAGACAGTCTCCAGAAAAAAAAATTACTTGATCAAAGGAACAATAAAATAACAAGACTGATTCTACCAATTCTAAGAAAATCAATCCCAATATTTCATCTCCCTGGGGACCAGAGGAAGTGTCACATTATATCAATTCTTCTCAGACTTTTCTAAACTAAGTACCCCTAATGGAAGAGAAAATCTGAGAAGAAATCCTAGGGCTGACACAGGAGGAATTTCCTGGGTTGTTTGTTTTGTTTTGTTTCATTTTGCTCCATTACACATCCTTATGTATTTGCATTTTTAATATTTTAAATATAAACATTTAAAAGTGTTAGGTCAGGAAGATGCACCAATGAACTCTACGCTGTGGGTAAGCCCTAGTAACAACCTCAAGTCTTCTCCATACATCAACAATAACATGCTTTTCACCTGAGAATGGGCCCCAGAGACAAAGGGATCAGATAATTATCAAGTTGAGTGTATAGTGGGTTCCCTTTAGCAGCTAGAATACCCCAGAAACCAGGAGACAATAAAGGCAAGTAAGAGGAGGAGGAAGGACAGGGGATAAGGGAAAAGAGGAACATGAAATAGCTTCCAGATAAAGACAGTTGTTAAAGAACTAAATTTTTGTTGGTTTTATTTTCCTTATCCATTAAAAAAGATAAAGTACTTTGTCCAAGGTATAGCTAACTACACTTAGCCAAATTATTCAACCTTGCTATTTTCCCAGATATAAAACATAGGCTCAAATGCTGCTCAGCCTAATGTAAAGTTTGCAAAACTCTTTGAAGACAATTGAAATATTATGTATTATTAAATAAAATGCCCATTGAGGAAGGGAACTCTCCATTAGCACTCTAGTGCCTCAGGTAGTAGTCAACACCCACTAGAGCTGGTAGTCAAATTTATGAACCCTGGTGTTGATCAGTTAAAACGGAAAATCAAAGAACAAAGAAACAGCTCAGGCAGTGACAAATGGCAGGTACCATTAAGGCATTGGCTTGGTTCAGAGAGAGATTCCTGAGCTAAAGAAGGCCTCATTTACTGGAATGGAAAAATATAAGGTCAGGAAATTGCTCAGAGGTCTCTTTTCTTTTCCTGTACACATGGAGATGCTCTATGTATTGGCTACTGTTCTGGATCAAAATTTCAGTTTTAGAAATAGTCTGTGTTGTGTCCTTGAAAAGGGAGAGGGTTGTGTGGTGTGTTCGTGTCTGCGAGGGGTGGAGCAGGGGGAGGTGGAGAGGATGTATACAGGCTTTCTGGAACCCAACTGCTTCTGTGGGCCTCACAGACAGTTATCAGAACTGAGCTGGAAGATGAGCAGCTGAGCTGGGCTTAGAGAGCTTCCAAGTCTCCTGAAGTTGCTCTGAAGTGGAGCCCAATTAGCTCTGTTGACAACACAGACTATTCTATATGTTCAAGCCTACTTAATTTTCACGTGCATGGCTGAGTTGTAATTTGTCATTCAACAAGCTTTTATGGGAAAGATATTCTAAATATACAAAACAGGGAACAAAAGATAAGCTTTCCTGTGCTAGTAGAGAGAAATGGACAATGAATAAGATAATGGAGAAAAATAAAATAGGGGGTGGGGAGATAGAATAAGAAGTGCTGGTGATGCAGATTTAGGAACGCTCCACTGAAAAGGTGATATTGAACAAAACTTGAAAGAAACAAGGGAGAACCATGTAGGTATCTGGGCAGAAGGTGCAAAGACCCTGAGGTAGGCAAATGCCTAGTCTGTGTGAAGAAACAGAGGCCAGTGGGATTGGAGTGGAGTAAGCTAGGGAGAGTGTAGTTGGCTACAAGTTCAGAGAAGTATCTATATCGTAGGGGCCTTGAAGGTCATTAGTAGGACTCTAGATTTTAGTCTAAAATACATGGAAGATGCTGGAGGGCCTTGTGACAATATCTGAGTTGCATTTTAATAGAATCAGTCTAACTACTGTATTAAATAGGCCAATGGGAGCTGAGTGCGGAATTTAGGAGAAGAATTTAGAGGCTATGAAAAGGTGACTGTCCACCTACTTCAGAGTAAAAGTCAAAGTTCCTTGAAGAAAGGCATGGTATAGACCAGCATAGAAGCAGTGGAGGTGGTAAGAAGTGATTAGATTCTGAACAGACACTAAAAACAGAGGCTACAGATTTTGCTAAGTCATGTGTGGGTGGATTCAGGTGGTCTGTTCAGGACCACATCAGTAGGTAGACTATGGGGCGAATGCCCATAACTAACCTATTTATAAGTTTTTGTGTGTTATTTTGGGGTCTTCTGAGGAGTCTCAGTCTGGCTTGGTAAGGTTCCCATGATGACTTTGCCCTCTCCCCCCCCCCTTGGATATGGCTTTTGGATGTTTATAAACAAAAGGCTATGCCCTCTGTGAGTCAAGGAGAGCATCAGACTCTGTCCGAGTCACCCAGGGGCCCCAGGAGCATGATGATACATAGACAAAGCATATTGCAAACCTAGAAATTATGCAGATAGCTTATGGGCATAGGACTATTACTTCTTCTTCACATCATGGAAGCCACATTTACTGAGATAGGCATGGGCAGAGGAAGGAAGTCAGAGTGAATGTAACCTCAAAGGTCAGGAGGCACCCAACAGTTGTGACCCAGAAGGGAGATGTGTAAGTATTGGTCACTTGTTAACCTGTGTTGCCTGGGCATTGTCTATATTTCTGGAGTAATTCTCTGAGATGAATGAGTTATCTCTGGTCTCTTCCTGTTCAGCTCACCCTCTTAACAATTGTAAATGGGGATATCTCAAGTTACTGCTGATGGCATTGTGAACAACTGAAGAGTAAATTGAGAATATAGTTTCATCAGAGGGCAGACACCCTCAGACACCTTCACCTAAAAACTCAGATCTTTGAGCCTGCCTGATTTTGGGTTCCTAACCTCTTACCTAGAATTCCAGAGCAGGCATTCAAACTCATTGTCACTAACAAATAAGTTCGCTGCTAATATCTCCATAAAACAATATCTACAAAGAGAGAACAAGGTTCAGTCTGAAAATGTTTTCCTTTTTCATTTTCATCAGCCAAAGGAGTATTAAGTTTAGGGTACCAACATATGGCACAAATGTTAATTTTAAGGAAAATCTGGCACACTCAATAAGCTAAACTCTACTACTTTCTACACATGTGACACTTGGCTTCAGGATGGTAATACAGTGCCAGGTTTTCTTAAATGTCAGGCATTTTAAGAAATGGTTTCTCTGAATTTGAAATTGCACAGACACAAATGGAAAAGACATGTTTCAAAATAAAATAAATTTGACCCCTGCAGGAAAATGAGGCAATGGTTGACCACAGATTATGGTGAAGCTTTAGTGGACCAGCAAACATCAGTGTAAAGCAGTTTTTTTTTTTTTTCTAGGCACTAAATTGTAATCCCATAGTGCATTAGCAGATGTTAATCTGCAAATATTGTGCAAATCAGGGAGGAAGAAGCCTTGCTGGCTTTTCTTAAGGATTCCTCTGTGTTACCTAAGTCATATAAGAAGGTAAAAATTATCTAGGGGAAGAGTATCTCAGCATTCTCCAGCATTCAGCAGTCCTTGTGGTCAGAGCAGTGTGCTGCTAACGTAGCTTGAGGCTGGAGTGCTGTCTTTGTTTTTACTAATTTTTCCTTAGCCACATCAGTTTATTAAGTTCATCCCAAGTTCAGATCTGATTCTCTCAACTCTACAGTGAGCAATGGCTCATTGTCATTCACCTTGGGGGTTCTCTTCTAGGTTATGTGCAAATCTAATCTTCACATCAGGGAGAAATGGAATGATTTCCTAACGGATACAGAGAGATGACAAAGTCTTCTCCAGTCTCTTGTTACCTGCTTTTGAGTGCCTAACCTCTTATCTAGAATTACAAGATGAATAGGAAGAGACCAGAGAGATCTCATTTATCTGAGAGTATTACTGACCTTGACATATAGAGTCAAGGTCATCCAGTAGGAAGAAAATACATGAACTGAGATTCCAAATGTTTAAGATCTAGAATTTTAACTCTCATATCTTTCCCGTGCTTCTGTCAGATGGAAGCACTAATAAAATCTGAACAAGTTGGTGTCTGAAACTTTTCTTCCGTGCTTGAAACATTCTCTTCATCTAACGAGGTTTTGGGGAGGACTAACCATTATAATGGGTATGACAGGAAGTTATTTAATTTCAGGTAGAAAGTGAAGGAATCTATAAAAGGTAAAAGGATAAATTTAAAGAAATTTATCATTTAAGTATAAATTAGATTGACTTTTCTGAAAATCAATTTAGCAATATATATATGATCTGAAAATGCATATTCTTTAGCTGAGTAAATCTATCACTAGATAATCTATCTCAGGAAATAATAGCAACTCAATCAAGATTTGTATACCAAGTTGTCTACTGCAGTGTTATTTGTATATAGCATAACGATGTACATAGTAAATAGAGATATAAAAGAAAATGTATTCACGCTTTACAAAAGACTCAACAGAAACCAAAATATTTACGTGGTTACGGTTGGTGGTGGTATTACTGATTATTTTCATTTTCTTCCTTAAATGTTTTAGTATTAAAGTTTACAAAAGTAATGAATTTATATTATTTAAAGCTCATTAAAAATAAATTGTGTGGAGTTGCCCACCTTAATATAATTGTGGTGCCAGCTCATTTGTTTTTTAATCTAATAGCTTGATCAATAGCCAAATTATACCAACTGCTTTCCTGACTGTCTTCTTGTTGTTCTGCTAACCATAATGCTGTGTGGGCTTTGTATTATGCCTGTCTTTTGCCAGCAGCCTAGACAGCACCCAGATAGCTGAGTCACCAGCCAGTTTTAGGGTGTCCACATATGGTGCCCATTTCTTCTTTGAATATCCCACACACTCTTTATTCACACGACGTTCATAAGCCATGAATTGGCCAGTGACTCATTTCTTCTAGAAGAAGATATACCAAGGACCACTTTAAAAATGTTACTTGCTTGATTCTCCCAAAGAAGCTCTATGCAAGATTCTCCACTGGTGTTGAATTTCCTATTAACCCCTAAAGAATAGTGATTACCCTGAAAACCCAAATGTTTCAGATATTAAAAGCAATTCACTAGGCTCTAGATTGAATTGGCACCTATGTTATTACTGTTAAATGGGCCAAATGAGATACGCCTTACCAGGTGAGACCTTCAATAGGAAGGTGTTTTGTTATTTACTCACTCATTCACGTTAGTTCTAGCTTAGGTCAGCTGCACCATTTTTCAACTAGCACAAATGAAGATTAAAAACTTGATGTTGCCAACTGTACCCTTTTTATCAGAATGCCAGAGATAGTTAATGAGGGGGGAGGAAGGAGAGAAATGGGGGGTATTGATAGAGATCAACCAAAAACCAAGCCATCCTCAATAGTTTGAAGTCAAAAAGCTCCAAATAGCAGAAAATAGGTATAAGAAAGCACTTTTAAAAACTTTCTTTTAAAAAAAAAATGAAGTAACTCTGCATTATAACATTACTTAAGTTTCAGGTGTGCATCACTAAAAGCACTCTTTCTTTTGCGAACACTTCCAAGGAAATCTCACCAACCCCCACCCCGACCCCACCCAAGGAAATATTCTTTAGCCAGAATATTCTTGATTTGATCTGCAGCATTCAAACTCTCAGAACAGGCAAATCACTATCTCCATTGGCCTTCACTACCTCATCAATTTGTCACACAGTTCTTACTCAATTTAGATTCAGCTATTTCTGCACACTTTTACATTGATTCAGAAAATGTCCTTCGCACTTTGGTTTTTGTCTATCTTATGAAATGTCATTTCAAGAATATTTACTTTCATGACTGGATTTTTTTCCAGTGTGATTTTGATTCAGTGATTCTCAGCCCTTGATACTCATTGTATATTTTGTCTTTATACATTTTAAATCTGAAATTCGGTGCCATCCTTGTCTTTGAAATCATTCTCTCCAGTTATCTAAACTACCCAAGCAAGTGCAGGTTTATATAAAGAGATTATACACACATACTGTAAAGGCAGGAATGGACACAGTGCAGGTTTTCCATGATCCCAGCAGACGGGGTAAGGGAGGAGTCAGAGTCCTGGAGCCCTCAGCAGCTTCTGCAGACTTTTATTGGGATTTACCAGGTACACGGCAGACAAGGGTGCTGGTCCCAGCCAGTCTTCACTCTATCTGGGCTCTCTGGCGTTTTCTCGTGGCCTTGCTTCTCTGCTCTCTCATGGTTGTCTCTTTCTCGGCTTCTGCTGGCGTCCCCGTGACGCTGCCCTTAATAGCCCAGTCTCAGCCCAGGTGAATCCCATCTACCTATGCCCACACCCTACTCCAGGTGCCCGCCATCAGGCATGCATTCAGCACCGCAAGGATCCATCATCTATCCTGATGGCAGGAGGGCAGAAAAGCCTGATACTTTTTACTTTACCCTACACACACACACACCACCCATCCCCCCCTTAAAAGTGCCTAATATGACCTGATGTACTTTGTCTACACATTTTCATTATTGGTGATTCCATGAGAATTGGGTATTAAGCTATTCAACTTTTCCAGTTTCTAGTCAAAGATTTTCAGAGCCCACAGTATTAAGCTAAGACACACAAAAGCCCTCTCACCAATGAGTTGGAGATTCCAACTTTGAACCAAGCTCTTCAATATCCCCTACACCATGTTGTACGAACAACTAAACAGGGTTTAGGTCTGGCAGAAAGAGTGAGATTTACACTCATCCAGAGGAAAAAGCCCATTTTGAAACTAGAGGAATAGAAATGGGTGGAAAGTCTCTTGGAAAGAAGGTAGAAGGGGGAAGGATGGCGAGGACAGTCATTTACGTGAGTATAAATTGGATGACTACTTTGTAACCTTTTTCAAGTTACCAAGCTCCTATTTCAGGGGATTTTGGGAGGCCAATTCTGCCCTAGATGTGGGCAATCTGAATGATTCAGTGGCCTGGGTCTCTTGGATTCAGGGGAACCCTTCAGGAGCCAGCAACGCAGCAAGGAGGTGAAAGGACCTACCTCACCACAAAAAAAGTTCCCTGACAGATGCCATCATTGATCACTGGCAGAATACTTTTGCCATTTGCAAAGATCTTTCACGTTTATATCGTTTATTACAGCAGCTATGTGATGTGAGAGGGGTTCATCAACATTGCATATTCTCCTTTGTACAGAACAGAAGCAAACAGAATTTCAGATTTAACTGACAATTCAAACTCACTTAGTGATTGTTTATGAAGCACTGTGAGGTGTTAAGTCCGTTGTAGAGGGGCAGTGGCTTAACCATATGTGTACGTACACATACTAGTGTACAAGCAAAGAAACTGAGCACATCTGGGGGTAAAGTGCCAGCCCAACATCTCACTCACTCTGACCTCGGGCATGACTTCCTTTCCGATCTATTTCTCATCTATAAAAAGTAATCATGGCACCTGTTTTACGGGATTGATGTGGGAACATTAATGACATAATGTTCCATTTCTTAAATTCTTTTATCTTATTGGTAGTGTGTATTCTTGAGGGTCACCTTATTAACCCTGGCATGGAAGGAATGGTGTATAAGATGCTTGGAAGCTGTGGGAGAGCAAGAGTCCTTGCACAGGGCCTGGCACAGAGCAGATGCCACATAGATCTAATTCTTCCATTGTGCCAGTTCACTTCTGAGAGCTAGATGCACTGGGAGCCTTTCCTCTGAATATCCTTGTATGGTTTATAATCCCCAAAGACCTTTCCCATGGTAACATTTAAAGTGTTGCTGGCCTTGAGCTATAAGACTCATTTAAAAAAACTCGATTATTTGCCCAGTAGGCCACTGAGTGTCTACAATAGCTCATATGTAAACCTTGAAAAGGGGTTATTGAAACAGAAAAGGCCAGCAGCAGAACCCAAGAGAGAGTTTATGTGATGGCTAAGAGCAGGACTTAGCAAACCAAAGTCCCAAGTTTAAATCCAGCCCACCACCTCTGTTTGGGCTGTTTCACTGGAACACAGCTTCTCTCATTTGTTTATGTGGTAACCCTGGCTGCTTTCATTACAATAGCAGGTTTGAGAATGTGCAACAGAGAGCCTAGGCTTCACAAAGCCAAAAATATTTACTTTTTGATCCCATACTGTAAAATTTTGCCAACCCCTGGCTAAGAGCTGCTACTTTCTGACTAGATGATCTTTGACAACTCATTTATACTTATTGTGCCTCAAGTCCTTTACCTTTAAAATAGGAATAATGGTAGAACAACATAATCATGTAAAAACCTTGCATTTGATGAATCCTCCATTAAGGATAGTTTTACATTACTACTGTCACCACTGATTTACAGCAAAGACTTTTGGGTAAAACATTCTTCTTGACCAGGAACAAAAACCTGTTGATTCAACTTGAGTTTCAAAGGTACCCCTTATAGATACCAGTAGCAACTAAAACAGTCACTCTTCCCTGGCACAATCACATTTTCTTACTATCTGTCATTTCGATGCCATTAGCATAGTTTCCAAGATATTAAAAACATATTCTACCTTTCCTATACATTTAATGTAGACATTTGGACCTGTGTCATCAACTATTTTCCAATAGTCTCTGTATGCTATCTGGAAGAGGGGGATTGAAATGAATGAGGCATTTTGTTGGAATTAAATGTCAAGAATACCAGCTGCTTCTTTCTAAAAATATGAGCTAGATATTCTAAAAGGTGTGAACCATCCATCAAAATACAAGGGAAGATTTTGCATTTAGTTGTTTATTGTTAGAAAATTTTTTTAAAAATTGTTAAGAAAACCAACCTTGACAAATGGCATTGAAAGTCAATCAGGAAAGCTGAAGAAAAAAAAAAAAAAAGTCCTACTTTGCCTCCTAAATAGTGGGAAATGCTTTCTCAATGTAAAGAAGAAGTCTTAGCCTATAGGCCAATCAGAATATGAAGGTAATTTCCAAGAGAGAAGTGAAAAAAGAAATCCCACAACTCAACCTTTTAGAAGATCATAGTCATGCAGAGAGAAAACCTTCTCCTACCCTCTTCCTCATTGACAGCTTTGCAGGTTAGAAGAGCCAGGGGACCATCCCTGTGAGTGGTCAGAGCTCCAGACCAGCTTTTTGTCAGGTGACTGCGTAGGACACTGGGATGGGGTAGATGTCTGGGATAAGGAAAAGGAGTGGGGAATGTTCTCCAGCCTAAGATTCATATGCCTGCAAATAGTGCACTGATGATATCTACCACCAGGGTATGACCTATCCAGGACACTTCCCTCTGTGGATGACCTGGACCCCAAAATGGTCATTGCCATGGGCCATGCTTCATCAACTCAGCCTTGGCAGAGAGAAGAATCTACTCCTCACTCCCATACTCCATTACTAGTAGCCTTGGTAGGTAATAGAAAGGGAGGGATGGCTGTAAGTCACAGGGATTCTTCCTTCAGAACCTCTTCTACCACCCCATATCCACTCATTCTTCTCTTACTGTACAGGCTCTGTTATGTGTGTAACACAACTTTGTTCAGTGCCTCCATCAAGTAGTTCTTACCTTGGGTGGCCATGAGAATCACCTACAGAGCTCTTAAAATACATTAATGTCTGGGTCCCAACTCTAGAGATCCTGATGTAATTTAGAGCTGGGGAGGGACTTAGGCACTGCACTTTTTTTTAGGTGCAGAGGGGCACTGTATCTTTAAAACTTTCCAAGTAATTCTAATGTGCTAACCTACTATGTGCTGGGCATTCTTCTAGATGGATACAATAATGAATAGCCTAGGCAAGGTACCAGATGTCATGGGGCTTATGGTCTAGTGGGGAAAGACACAGAATAGATGAATGAATGGCCAAATACTTTCTGATAGTACTACCAGGGAAATAAAGCTAGGAGCTATGAAAGAGAGCATTGGAAGATGGAGAAAGTCATTAATTTAGATTATGTAACTTAAGGGTGGTCAGAGGATTGTTGTTGTGGGGTCATACTTTGCTTCTTGACAGTGTGCCACTGTGTTTCCTCAGCCCAAGTTCTACAGGCTGATGAAGCATGAGAGACCCTGACTAGACAGCCTAGATCAACCACTATAACCAGAAGCTATCATAGGCCATACCTCACCCTTAGTAGTTTAATTCCAGAATTCTCCACCCTTTTAACCTTTCACCTACTCTTAATTATCCCACAATAAAGTGATATCTTACTGACAGCATCATTTATTGAACACAATTTGCTGACATGTAATAATGATAATGCTAAAGACAGACTGAACTGCACTGTGTGCAGGTACTCTGCAAGGTATTTAATCCACTGCAAAGGTAGGCATTGTCAGTCTGTTTCGTAAATGTGAAAGCCAAGACACTGAATAATTAAGAGACTAGTATTGTGGCTTACTTTTTTTTTTTTTAACCTATTAGATCCCTCTAACTCAGATAATCTTTGATCCTACCATCTCTAGCTGGTTTCCTCAAGTAGGTGGTTAGCTCCCTGAGGAAAGGCATTGCACCTACACATTTTTGTACCTCTCACCTTCCATTTACATTCTCCATGGTCTTGCTTGTGGTCGGCAGTAAATACATTAGAGATCAGTGCATTGAGATAGACTGGTGGTCACTCCTGAGCCCCAATCCTTCAGGAAGTCTTTAAGAGATTTAGCTCTTAGTTTTGTCACTTGTAAGCTCAGTAATTTTGGGAAAAAGAAAATGCCTCAGTCCTTTCCCTTCAAGACTCCCTGGTGAGGTCCTCACCAAGCAAGATTGGGACTCCTCAAAAGACCCCAGAATAACTTACAGACATTTATAAATGGGTGTCATGGGCATTTGCCCCATGGTTTACCCACAGAAAATACAAAAGAAACAATTTATTCTTTCTATCATTTTTGTTTTGCTAATTAAATTTTTAAAAACTGAAGTTAAAACATCAAATAACAAAGCCATAGCAATTTCTAGACTAGTGAGTATTATTGAATGAGGTAGACTTACGATATTTTTAGGTATAAGGAGAACTTTATACCTTTGAGTAAATGAGAGAAGCTATGGGGGCCTGCCCTCCTGGGTCATGTTTGCTGAAACATAGGCACCTTCTAGTCTATAGTGACATACTCCCTCAGAGACCCCATGGCATTTGGTCACTGTTATCCTTGGGCATTTGCAGAGCCCTCCAACATTCATTCCTAGTATTTTGAAATAAAAGGACACTTTACCTTTCTATATACTGGTCAAGAATCCCGAACCAGGAGGAAAACATGCGGAACCGGTGAGGGGGGCGGGGTGGCATGTTATCTGAGGAGCACTATCCTAGTCATTGCTATGTCTTTGCTAAACCACCTTGCTCACCTGAGATATTCTTGATAGTTTATTGATGTGGCATTGGCTTGAGATGAACTGGAAGAGGTCAAGTCAATCAATTGTTCTTTCTTTCAAGTTATACCAAAATTCTGTTTGGGATTAGGGAGCAAGAGAAACTAGAACATGGTATTTGTCAAATAAATCCCCAAGTAATTACTAAATCCCAACAATATATAAGGTGCCAGGCAAGTTTCTGACTTTCTAGCCAGGTTCTGTTAGAAAACCGATACCCACCCACTAAGAAAGGTGACTAGCAGCACAGCACACTACCAGCGATAGGCACTTCAAACATGTCAGACTTCAGAGAAATGAAGGATTTGCCTCCAGCTCCATTTTAAAGGAAAATTTCGTCTTTAATTCTCCATAAAGCTCCAGTAGGTGAGGGTCTCTCTACCTTCTGCCCTGTAGGTTCTTGGGATGGTTTGGCTGATAAATCAATAAAAGTATCAAAGAAAGAAGGCAGCTGGCTGCTCATGTAAACTTCATGGGAAAGTGGCTCCTCTGGGGCTGTCATGACTCAGAATTTGGCCTCTGGGTTTAGAAATTCATGAGCTCCATTTTGTAGGAGGACTCAGTTAAGCAGGATTATAGAAAATGATTCACAAGAGTGTGCTGTGGACCTGAATATTAATACCAATCTATTGATTTGTATGGGATAGAAGTATAGTTTCTAATGACCAGAATGGATCCTGCCTACTGAGAGTAAACTATTTTACATTTCAAAGAATACTGGAGCAATTATAGAAGATTGTTTACAGAATATGCCATCAGGGGCAAAGATTAGAACCTTGAAGGATAACTTAATGTACTATCCCCTGCTTCACAATATTCTTGCTGAACAGAAAGCATACACACACAAAAATAGTTGACCTCTGTCATATTTAAAGTGCCCCTTATGGAGGGAATAGGAATCAGTATTATCAAATTCTTGTAACACTGTTCCCCTTTATATACCATATGGATGCATGGATATACTGGATGCATCCCATAGATATGAATTGTTTAGTAGATAGAGTCTGGTTGCCTTGACTATTGTTGGAAATTTCCCAAATATCCTGCAATTCTTTTTATAAATGATGTGCAGAGTAGTATTAACATGTTTCTTTTATATTCTTAAACTTATTTTTAATTCCTTAGAGTAAACGTCATTGAGTTCTATGATATTTAATAGCTGTATAAGAACAACCACAATCAAAATACAAAACAGTTCTTCACTCTCTCACCTGAAAAAATTTTGCCTTGAGTTACACTTTTAAAGTAGTCTTTCCTCAGATGACTAACCTCATCCACTTTGAGTTGATTCTGCCACTTTTGTTTACATGTCATATTTTCTGAGGCCTACCAAACCAACTATGTTGCCATATCCAGAGATGGACAAACTGAGGCTTTTTAATGTGCATGTACACATGCATTAACGTTTATTGCTTAAGTAGGAGTGGTGTATTTTTTTAATCTATGTAAATAAAATAAAAAATTGACTAATGTTTTCCCTTTAAAAAGTTGGAGGAAAATTCTAATACTCCATTTGGAACTCTATCCACAAGAGATATTTTACCTCTGAGGGTTGGGAAAGAGAAATGCTAAGTCATATCTCCCATTCATTTCCTTCCTTTAAATGGGTTACAAGGACAGCGATAACCTCAACATGCTAGCAGCTGTTTCGGTGCTCAAGGAATTATATTCACTCCTGCTTGCCCAAAACTAAACCTAGGTATTAGGTTTAGTATTAAGTACTTTCCTAAATAAAACCTGCAGTTACTAGCTGAATTTGTTATTTTTATAGGTGATCTTTAAGAATGGTATATATGTAAGTCTATTATGGGCAATTTAAACATAGAAAACTAAACTTGACTTCAACTAAGTTCTGTTTTGGTGATATTTAGGAATATAAGTAAATCATGGTTTTAAATGTCTATTTCACATTTAAACAAGTCTCATCATCAGTTTTCTGACCACTTAGGGGATTCAGCCCATGCCATGAGCTGACAGATTACTTTCCTTTAAGAGGAATTTGGGTTTATAAATTAAATGGGACCACAAGGCTATCTAGAAGGGTTCTGGGTCCTGGCTACCAGGTATCTGGTTACTTCTTGACTCTGACCAATAACCCTGGAGAGACAATTGCAGGCCGTTAATTTCTTAAGAACATATTGCTCTATCTATCACATGTATACAGAGAACCATCTATTCTGCCAACTTCAGGAATGCAAAACAGAGTCACTGCTTGCCAAATACTTTCAGGTGAAGAACTCAACATGATAATATGATGAGGAACATACCAAAAAGTCACCAACAGTTTAAATAATATAAAATAAAATCACACATTTGAAAGTTCTCCATACATACATAAGACAATTTTGCTGATTCATTAGAACATTTAATTCTAAGACTCAATGTCTTCTGTTAGCACAAATTCAGGAAGAACCAGCTGACCCAACAAAATTCTGCTTTGGTGGAGCCTTATAAGACCCCTTTGTACAATCAGAGAGAGGTTAGCAGTCATTACATATATGTCCCATCCTGCCTTTCTGTTATCCCCACCCATTGCTTCTCTCAGCACAGCTTCTTATTCTTAAAATTATTCATAAGTCTCACCCACCTCTCTGCTTCCATCTTTGTTAAGAGCCAACTTCCAGGGTAGCCTACATAAGTAAAGTGCCACTCTCAAATTAAAGGGGAAGGTAGAATCTCCAACATTAAAAAGTAATATTTTCCAATGAAATACTGGCCATCTTCAAGTAATAAAGAAGGTGTTTTCTTTTTTTCATATGAGAGAGTAACCTTTCATGAATTTCAGGATGAACAGAACAGTGTGGAGTGAAGATAAAAAGATTGCCCCTGGCATGCTGACTCACTATGACTCTGTAACAGCATTTACTGGAATGACCTTCCATTAGAATGAGAACCACAAAATACCAGTAATTTTATCTGGGGAATATTTATATTTTGGTGCAGTAGGTGAATTCCCAATTAAAGGGCATTATTAGAAGCATTTCCCCCCCAAACTAAAGTAGTTTCATCTTGATAACACCTTGCATTTCTAATTGGTTCAAAGAGATTTTGTTTTTGTTTATAAAATCCATTCATTTCCCATGTTCCCATCACTAACTTTCATGGGTGATAGATATGTTTTCGGAACACAATGCTGAGTTCCAGATTCCTCTAACACAGACCATCCATGTATTTCCCTCCTCAAACTATGCTTCCCACATTACATTCTATTGGTTTAGTCACTGAGTATATATGCAAGAAAGCCAGTGACTTAGAATATTCTCTGGCCATAGCAATTAAAAGAAATGTAATTATTCTAAGCTTCCCCTTCCCCACCCCCACATTTGTACAAAGGATAAACTGCTACTAACTTCCCAAATATATCCTTTGGGTAGAAAAGTATAGGGCTACTACCTATTCTAGGTTTATGTTTCACATTCTCACTCCAGGGGTCTTTTATTTTTTTACCCTCTATGGCTGTTCCCTCTACCGCCTGTTGGACTTTGCAAGCATCTAGTTTTTGAATGAGTTGCAGAATCTTGTGGCACTTTGAGGATGGCCCCTTCACATTTGTTCAGTTGGGATTTAGGGCTTACTTTGAGTCAAAGGGATAGTTCAGAGTATCGTTCCTTGGAAAATGAGGAAGATAAGCATCAACACACACCAAAGGTGTGTATATTGAGATCTTTCCACTTAACTACCTACACATATATGAGTGTGTTGATAATATGATGAGGAACATACCAAAAAGTCCCTACAGTTTAAATAATATAAAATAAAATCACACATTTGAAAGTTCTCCATGGAGACTTTAAATATAAGAACCAGGTGTTCCTTCTTTCATCCTGAAGCAGTTTAGTGAATATCTACTGTGTGCCAGGCACCATGCTGGGACTGGAAACCCCACAATGAATAAAACAAAGTCCTCATTCTCACAGTTCAGCAGCAATGGAAAGAATCAGTTTGCCAGTGCTGATCTCCAGCCCTGTCCCAGAATCCGAGATTCTGAGTCTGACAAACAGGTCCTCCTCAGACTATGAGGAGGTGACTTCTGATATTAGACTAAAGGCAGTTTTTCATTTTTCCATAGACCAGATGAAATAACTCATAAGACCACCCTATCCCATGGTGTAACCACTCACCACAACCATCTGCTTTTAATGTGGCTCAAAGATATCTCCACATAGGGAAGAGAACCAAAGAGAAGGGTGAGAATATTCTTAAGCTAGAAGGTTGATCTTCACAGTGAATGGGTAAACCTATCCTGGCCTTACCTATTGGCCTCTTATTCATTTACACTCTGTTGTGACAAGACTAATTCAAGGTAAATCAGTGAAGTCTTGATTTTGAATTAACAAAGCAGAGGCCCAGATGTCAGGCAATGGTGACCAAGAGCCTCCATTTGGAAAACAGATGATGTCAGCTGACATCAACCCACTGATGCTCATCCCAACTTTTCCTGTCCATTCTTTGTTACCCTCGTGGGTTTGACATGGTCCGATGTTTAATAAGCTTTCACATACATACTTTATTTTAGGTTTCCAACAACCTTATGGGGATATACCAACCCCAATTTCGTGAGTTAGAAAATCAAGCCCCCAAACAAACTTGCTCAATTTCTCACAGCTGCTCCTACAATGACAGTATCAAACATAGATCCTCAGGCTCAAACCAACACTCTTTCCATTATCCTATAGCTACCTACTTTTACAATTTCACTTCTTTCTTTTTACATATTGTTTCAGTACATCCTGGTGGGGAACTGTCTTACCACCTGCAGGAATTTTGGGAGCAGTGACAGATTATGGACCAAGGGAGGCCCTTTTGTTCCCTGTCCTCTACCCAGCCTTAGTTAAGTAGATTTATTGCTACATTTTTTTCCCTCTTATCTCTTGCACTGGAATCCGGTATCTTCTATGGATGCATGCCAATTTTTAGAAATCAAGGGGACCACGTGGGTAGCACACACTGAAATTTTCTAGGTGTCTATTAATATTTTTGCAGAGTCTGCTCAGAGTTTTAAGTTGACTAATTTCAAGATAAATTACCTCCTAAGGAAGACATCCTTTCCCTGCTCTTCCCTTCAGTATTTCTCATACCCAATATGGACTTGTTTTTGGGTTCTGTTTCTTTTTAGGGTTTCTCCTTAGTACCCTGTACCGAAAACATAGGGATTTTAGTAACTAGTAGCAGCCAAAGCTGACTTATCTCTCAAGAAGGCTGAGAGAAAGTAGGTCCAAATCTCGACCTCTGCAAGGAGTGGTTGTGCTCCTAAGATCTTTATGCAGAAAGTGACAGCTGTTTTGAAGGGCTTGATAAATGCACATGGATGAATCTCAATGCTTTTTTAAATCTCCTGAGTTACTGATTTTATCAGAACAGACAGACTACTATTTTAGGGGTGGGGTATATATATGCACAAGCCAGAAACTGGGAGAAATGCTTTTCATCATATTGAAAGAGAAGGTAAATTAAAATGCACATATGCAAAATCTCTGCATTTGGGGGACATAAGTCTGCCATGTGTAAAAAAAAAACACACATCATCACCATTAAACAATATTTTTCTGCTTTACTAGGTCAATGGTGATAAAATACAAATGCAAACACTGAAAATAAATATGTTTTGGAATCCAGCATTAAATCAGAAGTGTCACTCCTAATACATTAAAATGAATTAATTAGCAAGACTATGTCAAAACTAAAACAAAAATATTAAGCAAAGCAATAACAATGTGTATAAAACTGAAACACCTTCAATTTCAAAATTAGTGACAACATTCTTTTTGAAGCAGTATCTTTCCAGTATAAGACACGGCATCTGATATAAAGATACTATTTATCATTAGCCATGCATTTTCAAATACATTCTTAACAATAAAATACACATATTATTCAGTATGTTCTGACCAGTCTTTTTTTTTTTTTAACTGATTCTTCAATCAAACAATCTAATATGAAGTAGAAACCACTGCCTCTTTCAACCAGATCAGGATAAAACAGACAGAACCAGTTTGCATTGGCTCTGCTGTGTCTGCCATAGTCACTGGTAGCCTGGGAGTGTTCTCACCAGTCTATAGTCTTTCTGCAAATAGAATCTTATCTCCAAAGGGGTTATAAAATCAATTGTAGGCAAAATGAAATCCCAGAGACTGGACCTGCCATCTCCCCTCTCCCCTTTTAATAGGACACATTAGCCTTATTGGAAAAAAACAATTCTATTTATAGATTAACAGGTTCTTAGTCTAGGGTCAGACACTCTTTAATCATATGTGATATTAGGAATGAGGAGGACCTGCTGAATTGCAAGCCAAGAGGATGACCTAGTAAACATGAAAAACCACCCTAGAGCCTCTGCCCTGTGGCCATCCTTTCATAGCAGCAGCACAACTCCCCCTATTCAACACCCCAGTCCCTCCTAGTCACCTAACACTAAGCATATCGTTCTCCTATTGCTCTTATCACTTCCTGCAAGTGCCTGGTTCTTAAAGCAGCAGTAGTAGAAAACCTAACATTTTGTAAGAATTTTAGGAAACGCACAAGGATGGCACATGGGACTGGGCTACCCCTTTGCTGGATATATGAACTCTTGTTCATAATTACTAAGCCCCAAACCCATGGAAACAAGTGAGCTATCTTCCCACTCACATAAACACAAAGCAAATATTAATAGACACTACTTTTTAGTTCCCTGACACATAACAGCTTTAAACAATGTCAAAACAGTCATTGAATAAGGGCACATATTTCTTTCTCTTGATCAGATGTCTGTGTATAGAACTGGGAATTCAATATTAAAGGGTCTATTTTTGTTTAAATTGTACTGCACTTCTCAGATCTCTCATAAAGACACACATGCAATTTTTGAATATTCCAAATTGTAAAACTTGTGAGAACGCATTTGCTTTACCAAAGGCTACAGCAAATCACTAAAAGCTACTGCCCCTCTCACTACCGGAGACATCACCTTGCATTGTTAAGCAAGAGGCTATTCTCAGGGGCCTGAGCCTTGAGGTAGTCCTGGGCCCTATACCACTCCTGTCTCCAGTGGCTCAGAGCCAGAACTCACACCTGGCCACACCCACTGGCTCTGTGGGAACCTCTGAGGAGCAAAGGGGGTCAATCTCTTGCAAGCTTAGAGGATTTGAGAAAAAAAGGGCTATTATTGAAAATGCAGAGTCCACCACTTGGTTCTTTGCACAAGTACCCATGTGAGGAAGATAGAATAATGTCAAGGAGGTAAGTGAAAGGCCCCTGGCTTAGACTCTGGGCCCATAGGCTCTCCTAGGCATGCCTGACGTAGTCACCAGCAGGCAGTACTGCTTAAGCAGGGCAATGTCAGGCACAGCAGGAGACACTGGAAGTCATGCTTTGACACTTGCATGAAGGAGGTGATGTAAGTGCAGTTTTCAAGTTCACAATCCTGGGATTTTTTTTTTTTATGCAAAATTGCTTCAGGTGGAAGCATAAATATGACTTTGTAACACTGGGTTATGTGCTTTTCTTAATCACATTGATCTCATCCCTTTGATATACCCCCCAACAGTATACTTCACTCAGGGTAGATACACAGAAATTCTGAAAAGTAACTTAAGCATTCACATACCTTCTGCATGGTCTCAAATATCCCCATCCTCCAGCAGCAAAGGCCCCAGGACACCACGAGGAAGTGGAAATCAGTTACCTCACAGAAGAAACAGCCCTAAAAGACACAATTTAAATCAGCATTAGTAGACAATGCAATTTCAGGCTGGACATGTCCTAGTTCTGACTCTTGAAGTGGGTAGCAGTGGGGTTTGAGAGTGTCCCTTCATTTCTCTGGGCCTTGGTACCTTCATCTTAAATAGGGATAATGGACAGACAAGTCTCAGGTTTCTCCCACACCCAGCTATGTTTCTGTAGCTAAAGACTTTCACACTGGAGCCCCGGTTGACACAAGCTTGGGGTCACACTCCAGACGGCCAGTGCTTTGCACATTAGTGACTGGCTTCACAAGGGGAAACATCAGTGATATTTTGAACAGCTCTAGAATAAATGAGGGTCAGTATTAAACAAACACGACTCTCCATAAGTTTGTACTGACATCTAGCCAAAACCATAAAGAGAAAATTACTTTGACATATATATATACACAATGGAATATTATTCAGCAATCCAAAGAGATAAACCCATGCCATTCGCAGCAATGTGGATGGAGCTAGAAGGAATTAAGCTCAGTGAAATAAGCCAGAAGGAAAAAGAAAAATATCGGATGGTTTCACTTATAGCAGGAATATAGGGAAACCAAGTAAGACATCAGTGTAAAAAGTAATAACAGTACAAAACACAACAAAGCAAAAACGGGCAATTATAAAGCAGAGACATCCTGCAGGGGAGGAGGCGGGAGAGGGATCAGGGTGCCTTGGGGAAGGACACTCCATGGGGACTACACCTGAGGGGGTGGGGTCAAGCAAATACTGTTTAAAAACGAACAATGATGTAATTTTTTTTTAATTGAAAAAAAGATGGAAAAAAAGAGAAAAAATTAAAGCTTATGTTTTGATTGTCAAAAAATATAAAAAAATAAAAAAAAAGTTTCTTTCTTTTTAAAGGAAAGTTGAAAAGGATGCAGAAGGAAATGAAGATGATCAAAGACGAGGACGTGCATTTCAATCTGGGCGTGAAGAGAGGCCCCTCCTTTCCCCACTGCCTGCAGCCCGTGGCCTCCCGCGCGAAGGCGCCTCAGAGACACCCGTTCCCGGAGGCTCTGCGCGGGCCCTTCTCCCAGTTCCGGTATGAGCCTCCCCCGGGGGACCTCGACGGGGCCTTCGAAGGAGGCGGGTCCCGCAAACGCAAGAGCATGCCCACCAAGATGCCCTCCCACCACCCCGCGGAGGAGGCCGCCGGGGGCCTCCACGCCGACGAGGGCAAAAGCCACGGCCCGCGCGGCCTCCCCTTGCTGTTCCCGCAGCCTCCGCGCCCCAAGTACGACTCGCAGATGATCGACCTGTGCAACATGGGCTTCCAGTTCTACCGCACCCGCGAACACGCGGGGGGCAAAGCCGTCAAGCAGGAGCCCGTGAAGCCCAGCGCCGTGTGGCCCCAGCCCACACCCCCGCCCTTCCTGCCGGCGCCCTACCCCTACTACCCCAAAGTCCCCCCGGGCCTCATGTTCCCCTTCTTCGTGCCCGCGTCCTCGCCGTTCCCCTTCAGCCGGCACGCCTTCCTGCCCAAGCAGCCCCCCGAGCCGCTGCTGCCGCGCAAAGCCGAGCCCCGCGAGCGCGAGGAGACCAAGCAGAAGGTGGAGCGCGTGGACGTGAACGTGCAGATCGACGATAGCTACTACGTGGACGTGGGCGGGGCGCAGAAGCGCTGGCAGTGCCCCACCTGCGACAAGTCCTACACCTCCAAGTACAACCTGGTCACCCACATCCTGGGCCACAGCGGCATCAAGCCGCACGCCTGCACCCGCTGCGGGAAGCTCTTCAAGCAGCTCAGCCACCTGCACACCCACATGCTCACCCACCAGGGCACGCGGCCCCACAAATGCCAGGTGTGCCACAAGGCCTTCACCCAGACCAGCCACCTGAAGCGCCACATGATGCAGCACAGCGAGGTGAAGCCACACAACTGCCGTGTGTGCGGCCGGGGCTTCGCCTACCCGAGCGAGCTCAAGGCCCACGAGGCCAAGCACGCCAGCGGGCGGGAGAACATCTGTGTGGAGTGCGGTCTCGACTTCCCCACCCTGGCCCAGCTGAAGAGGCACCTCACCACGCACCGGGGCCCCATCCAGTACAACTGCTCCGAGTGTGACAAGACCTTCCAGTACCCGAGCCAGCTGCAGAACCACATGATGAAGCACAAAGACATCCGGCCCTACATCTGCTCCGAGTGTGGCATGGAGTTCGTGCAGCCCCACCACCTCAAGCAGCACTCCCTCACCCACAAGGTACCAGGGCGGGGCTGGCAGGACCTTTGGGCAAAAGAGCCTTGGGGGCCAGGAGCCAGGAGCCTGGTCCAGGAGACCAGAGCTGCTCCCCACCTTTGACCCCAGGAGCAGTGCAAGCCTGGGCTTGCCTTACCTCAACCCAGACATCCTTTCTCACCTTGAGGTGGAGGAAGATGTGGAGACTTGCAGTCAAGAGCTTTCCCACCTAGCCTTCTTGAGGCCGAGGGTGGCCTAGGAATAAATGATGCTGGTAGTCTGGAGAGGAGAGGAAAGGAAAGATGAAGGAAACAGCTGGCTGTGCAGATGCCCCAAAGAATCCCTAAACTTTGGCTTCTGGAAACTAGGTACTAGCATGAATGTGTCAACAGACCCTAGCTATTCAAGACCAGCTCTGTGGCTGGGGACACACTAGTTAAAACATTCTGGAGGATTGTAGAGAGTTCTCTTGGTCTTTGCTGATGAAGTGGTTACGACCTTTGGGGTTTTGTTTGTTTTTTTCTTCCTCCACTATGAAACCTGCTTCTTATGCAATTGGCTCTAGGGGAGAAGAGGCTGGCCTGGACCAGCAGGGTCTATGCTTCCCCCAGTGGAGCACCTGTCTAATTAGGTGTAGTGACCTGTGCTTTGTTCCTGTAGGAAGCATTGGAGAGCATCTTTCTCTGCTTGGGTTTGGTTTTCTCTTCTCTAGGTTAGGTTTTCAAGGAGAAATATAGGCCCATGGGTCTCAGTTCAGCCTAGTTTGCAACCAGAGCACAGAAGCCATTCAGGATGATCTAAAAAAGGGCCTCAGTGGTATCCCTGAAATCTTACCCCAGTTCTGCTGACTTGGGTCTGCTTTGAACTTCTGTGAGGAGAGGTTTGCCCCACTGACCTCTGCATTCACACCCATGACCACAAATGGTTTTCTTGGCAGAGAGGCTTCTAGCAGACCAGAATTTCTAAAACATTCTTTAATTCTGAAAGGTCAGGGGAGGCCTTTGCCCAGTCAAGATAACATTTCTGCTCTGCCGCAATGGATTTCATTTGTTAGGTTAGAACAAAACACAGGGAATTTTCTGGCTCTGCTGCAGAGGTGAAATGTGTGGTTGCCTTGTGGGCACAGCACAAACAGCTCCTGCCCTCAAATGGCACCTGTAGATACTATCCAAGTGTAAGAACCTTCAAGAACCTAGACTAAGTCAACCACAACTGGCTTCAGGGGCTCCTATGTGTTTGGAGAAGGAATCAGATGTACATTTGGGAACATATAAAAATTCTGTATGAGAGTAGAATATGAAGTCAAAGTAAGAAAACAGCCTGGTGTCTGATTTGAATTAGGAATGTGAATTTGGAAATTAGGAAACTAAATGTATTTTAATTAAAGGCATCAGCAAATCATGAGAAGTGTTACTTATTGATAATTTCTTTGTGCTAGGTGCTTCTCATTTAATGCTCTTCAACTATGGTAAAATACCTATGGGTATCAATCCCGATTTGCAGATAAGACCCTGAGAACATGAGAAGGTCACTCAGAAATCTCTGACTCCAGCACCTGAGCTATTGAACACCACTGTTCGCACTTCCCCTTTCTCACCCTCTTCCCTCTGCTCGCCCCTAATAATCCTTCTGTGGATTCCTTCTGGAATCATCCTTCTAGTAAGTTGTTGACAGAGACCCAAACTTACCCTTTAGTGCCCTGGGAGCACTAAAACTGTCCCAGTTAAAGAAGTAGAAATAGAAGCAAAAAGAGTCAGGACTGGGCTTGGAACCCCTCCCTCCTTAATCAACTATGTATACCAGTACTATGATTTCTCTGATCCTGTTAGCATCACAGCAGCTTCCTTTGCTCCCCAAAGTTGCATCCACTCAATTGAGTTCTAGCCCACATGTGAATTTTACTTTGGACAGAGAATTCTCTTTAGAGAATTCCAAAAGCAGTGATAAATGGTTGCTTCTCCTTGGTTCCAGGACAGCTGGATCACATAGCCAGATACAGAGACAATTTTGAGAAGAAAGACGCCAAAGTAATTTTAAAATCCATCGAGAAAATAGTTCCCATTAATTTCATAATTTAAACTCACTGTTTGAATATGCAATACATTTTAAAAATTCATCTTCTGAGGAGGGCATTAAAATTTCGAGTTCTTCATTAGCATAAATCCATACTCATCTGCAATCATCTAGAGAGTATTCCAGCTGGAAACCATCCCAGGTTCTTATGACCCGCCACTTCATCTTGAGATGAGGGAGCCGTCATCGGGAAAGGCCACAAAACTTATCTAAGGTCACACAGCCAGTAAGTTGTTGACAGAGCCTGGAACACACCCTTTAGTGCCCTGGGATTGCACTTTCTACCATGTCCCAAATGAACGAAGTGGAAATATAGGCAAAGAAAGTCGGAGCTGAGCTTGGAACCCCTCCCTCCTTAATCAACGGAGGATACCAAGCACTGTGGGTTTCATAAGGTACAGTTGTTCACTAACAGCTTGTTATAACCTGTAATAACCTCACTTTTAAAGCCGTGGTTCTCTAAGTCTTCCATCTAATAAGTCATCCTGGGTGAAGATATCTTGCAAAGGCCTTTTTAGGGCAGCTCTAGTTTGGATAATGCTCTACTCATGCTGAGTCCCTAGATACACTTTCAATTGAGGGCATGGATGCTTAAGTATTCAAAAACTTCTCCACAAACAGCAAGGAAACTAGAAATTCTACTTCTGTGCTATTTTCTAATCCACAAAGTTATCCTCAGTCAAATTTCTCTATAGAACAGAAGCCAACTTATAGAAGATGCCACAGCCAAATCATGCAGAGGTCACTATGGCCTGTGGGAACCCAGGGGATCCTCTCAGAAGTGATTATCAAGCTGTAATTTATTGAAGTGTGGATGTGAGTTGTTCTGAGATTTGCAAGTCCATTAATGAGAACTCAAGAGAATGTTGGTTTTCATATGGGAAATGATAATATCACTTTAGGAGGTTTTAGTTTTTCATTATCATGAAAGCCGGATTATAGACTTATTCCATGTATCATTCCATTTGCTCTTCCCCAAATCCTATTAATCCCTGAGAATTGTTACTGTAGAATTAACCCCCGCAGCAGCAAGAACAACAAAAGCAGTAGCTTCCTTTTCTACCAATGGTCTGGATAGTTAGTGGTTTTCAGTAGAAAAAAAATAATACAATCAAAACTTTTCAAGAAAATAGTAACTTAACGAGGCTAATACCACATCATTTGGAACTCAGTGTGTGTCACCAAATGCTTTGTGGATTTTTGTGACAGAAATGAAAACTGCATTCTGATGAAAGCATGTTACTTGCTAATGATTTTTTTTTAACCTTTCCTCCCTACAGGGGGTGAAGGAGCACAAATGTGGGATTTGTGGGCGGGAGTTCACCCTGTTGGCCAACATGAAGAGGCACGTGCTGATCCACACCAACATCCGCGCCTACCAGTGTCACCTCTGCTACAAGAGTTTTGTGCAGAAACAGACCCTCAAGGCACACATGATCGTCCATTCTGACGTGAAGCCTTTCAAATGCAAGGTGGGCAGTGCACCTGGGAAGGGGCAGATCAAGGGTTGTGCAAATGGCAGACAGGGAGGCGTCTCCAAGGAACCTTCTACTCCATTTCAGCCTGGGGCTTCTCAGGCTCAGAGCAGGTCCTCAGTCCAGCTGCTGGCTCTGCCCCCCTTCCCATCCCGCCTCAGCAGTCTATTTGTCTCACCATGGAATCAGGGCCTAGGCACTAGAGACCGCCAACAGGAGAAGGTCTGGAGGTGGAAAGCTATTTGGATAATGAGGTGGTTAAAGGGTGAAGGTGATGTGGAGTCATCGTTCTAGAAAAGCGAGATGAGGTGTAGTAGCCTTTCCCTCATTCCAGTTAATTAGTAGAAGCAGCTCCTAGCACTGACCCCTCCTCCTTATCTCTTGCCTCCTGCCCTTCTGACTTTGGGCTGAGCTGTGTGATTTGAGGTTGGGTCTCTCAGAGATAGTGAAAGAGATGCTGAGGCCAACCACTCAGATGACCTCCAAGTTGCTTATTGGGCTGAGGAATAGTGTCCAAGTGACTGAGAAACAGTCACCCAGGGGTTTCCATTAATTCCTGAGGACCCTGGAGCATGGGGATTGAGGATCTCCATTAAGACCTGTTTAGATTAATTTGGCTGGATTTTTATTTCATTAGATGAAACGATGTATGAGCTGGCGATCTATAAAGCCCAAGGCACTGACTGGGATTACTCAGCAATGCCTGGGCTTTTCAAGACTGTCCCCACTCTCCCCTCCAGCATGTTTTCCTTCTCCATTTCTAAAATGAGGAGGAATCATGCTCAGGATTGGGTGGTTTAATCAAGGAATGTACCAGCGAGTGTCACCCCAGACATGAAGAGAGGGCCGAGGGGGAAGAAGAGAAAAATCACCATATATAAGCTCTATTAGAGCCTTTTGTTTGAAATATAAGTTTTCTTCTATCTGTCACTGCATGTTTGATGGGGTCCAAATAAAATTTCCACTGATTTCTACTTCTAAATTAGGGTTCCCTGCTTCCAGGGGCTGTTCCTGCTTTAATCTCCCTGCAGCATGCTCCCCACTTGAAGGAACCCCCTGTGAAGCTGACTTCTTTCCTGTGTTGGCCACTCCGGGATGGGGTGACAGGGGTCAGGAACCAGAGCTTTCCTAGACCTGTGTGGGCATCTCCGGAGGTGGGGGAGGGAGGGTTCTCCCTGCAGCCCTTTTCCTGCCACCTACTTGTGTTTCCCCTCCTTTTCTTCAGTTCCCAGTAGTTTGAAAGTCAGTTTATGTCCACCTTAAATCTTCCAAGCTGAAGGGGAGGAAGCTGCATGCAGCATGGGCTGCATAACTCACAGAACCCAGGGCAAATGAAAATGTGGGGCTCTTTCTTCAAACATTATGCATTTCAAGTTGGTAAAAGCAGAGGATTAAGCCCATATTCAGGGCCCTTCTGAGTAAGGGGCCTTGGACACATAGACCACCTCTTCTCTTGCTCTTTAGGCAGTTTCTTGAGTTCCGTCCAACTGCACAGAACCCCCTAAGTCCTTCACATTTAGCAGAGCTGTCCAGCATAGTATATAGTCCCCTAAAAATCTATCCCTGTGCAGTCTCACCATCTCCCTCCCACCTCTGCTTTGTCAATTCATGGTTAGGAGCAGTAAACCAGGCAGAAAAGGTCCCTGAAATGGAAAGATATGTCAAGGGGCATAGCCAGTACAGGAAATGGCTGAGAGAAGCAGTCTGCTTCCCTACCCTCAAGGGCCTCAGAGGGGTTCTTGAGGGCATCTGGAAGAACCTGGTATCTGAGGATTCGAAGGTTCTCTCTGGTATTATGCACAGGAGATGGCACAGTGCAGTGCCACTGGGCCCAGTGGTGCAGAATCAGCTCTTTGGGTGTTTTAGGTCCCCTTCATGAGTGACTGTTTCTCCTCTCCCTCCTGGTGGTCAACTTTACCCTTCAGAAACAACTTTATGTTGTTTTCTTGAGGTTGGATTAGACTCTGGATGCCTCGTCATACTGTTGGATCCCATAAGATGCTGAAAGGAATCCAGCTTTGGTGGGAGGCATGGTTTACATGCTCCGATGAGAGATGAGCCTGCTGCAGGAATTGGAGAGCTGGTATTCTGCACTGGTAACCCCTTCTGATGGGCAGGTCTTCTCAGGAGACCACAGAGGCTACTTAGGAGAGAGAGTGCATCCGTCATTAGAACAAGAAGAATTGGATGTTCTGCGTGGATGCCAAACTTAAGTGGCCCTTCTCCACTTCTAGACACTGAAGCAAGAACACATGTCAGGTGTACTGCCAGATTCTCCTCCTCCTCGTCCCCATCTCTCTGCAGAGTGCCACCCTGCATGGTGTCATCCTCTCTTCCTTCTTCATTTCAAAAGCACTTCAGAGTGTGTCTGAGTTTACAGATCATGTAACAAGGCTCTAGGTGTTTGCAAACTAGCTCTAGATTTCAGTGTGGGATGGACAATCTAGAGGTGGTGTCCTGTGGGTCTTGCTTCCCATCCACGTTGTGCCAGGTTCTTGGAAATCTCACCCTGGGTACAGGTGGCTGGGGATCTGAGACTTGGGGGAGGAACCGAGGGCCACTTTCTCACCACTCTGCAGTTCATAGCCAGAATGACTGGCTGGCTGCATAGCGATGTCAGAGAGCAGGCCGGACAGCTAAGCCTGGTAACAGAGAACAGTTACTCCCTCTACATGATTGATGTGACTGCAAGAAAGAGGCAGGCCTTGTTCCTGCCTCATTCTAAGAGTTAATTCTGTCTCCTTTCCCCAAAAACATGCCAAGAAGGGAAATTCTCATAGTAACAGGGTATCATTTCGTAGGATTCTTCCCACCAAGAATCCTTCCTGACATAAATCCCTCCCCCAGTCACAACACGAAATGGTTCTCTCAGAGCCCTGCTCAGTGAAAACAGCTGTCCACACCAAGCAGACGCATTTTCTCACTGTGGGATTATGCGTTAACAATAGGATGGAAAAACAGAGTGGAGGAAAGGTTTCCATTCTGTTTCTTTTTTCTTATAAAAATATTACTGCCCTTCTGGGCTCTTTTGCCATTGGCTCAACTTCTGGACTCCTTGCTTCTTGAAGCCAGCTGAGGTTTCTTCAGAGACTTGTGCCTGTAGACTTAAGCTGTGTTTTAGAAACATGCTTCCCAGAGTCTGTGTAAGCACGCAGAGGTTGATTTGGATGCTATCCTTATGGCAGCCACACTCTATAATAGCAAAGAACCAGCTGCCGTCTTTGGGAAACCTGTCAGGAAAAGCAGCCATCCAGAATTTCCGGGACAAATTCTCCTTTGAGATGGGTGAAACCCAGAGCTGCCTAAGTTATGAATCACCAGGTCATCTGCAGCCTGGTCTGAGGCAGAGGCCTGAAGGCGGAGGGAAGAGCTATTAGGACAGGATGAGGTCTCTCTGCAAAGGGTCCCTGCCAACTCCACTAAATTGGCTCTGTTTCCCCCTCCTGCTCTTAGATGCTCCAATAGGGGAGACACCAGGTGGGGGTCTTTAGGGACCTGGAGCTTGGGATCAGGGTTCTCGGCCTGGCATTGAGGGAGTTAAGGCAGTGACCAGATAGCAGCCTTTTGGCAGCAAAGCCCTCCTCAGCAGAAGGAAGGATATAGCTGTATGAACTGCCTGCTTAACAATGCCTCACATGTCCCCAGAGGCCCGCCTGCAAATAGATTTCATCTTGCTTTCTCTTGTACTTTTCAAAGCTTCCTGTTTTCTCACGGTCCTTTTGGACAGTTTACAGTCTCTCTCTCCCTCCCTCCCTCTCTCTCCCTTTGAGGAAAGGAACACCCTTCTTATTAAAAGAGAGACAGAGAGAGAAGAATGTAAGGGAAGGGCAGTTTAGCAGAGGCCATTCTCCTCAGCTGCAGGTCGCAGCTCTTTGACCTTTTCTCTCAGAATAGGAAAACACAGACTTCCTGGTGCATCTTTGTCCTCACGCTCAGATCAGGCTGGTTGGCTCGATGTAGCGTGCCTCTTCTTGGCTCCGTGGGGCTCCGGCCAGGCCCAGTGGCTGCTGACTGCCATGGCCCTGTATGCATGCAGTTGACTTCTCAGTGGCCCTGGCTGTCAGCATTATTGCTGGAGCTTGGGGAAGTTGCCTGAGGCACCTCCAGGCCCTGGACTGGGAAGGGCAGGGGCACCAGAAGGACAGATTTAGAACTCCTTTGAGGATGAGGGAACAAGGAAGCCTGGAGCAAACAGGGCTTCTGCTAACTGTTTACAGTGTTCACTGAGAATTGGAAAGTTAGGCTGGGCTCACCCAAAGTCTGCAATCTAGGATGGATCTCTTCTCATCCATATATTTCCCAGTGCTGCATCAAGCACAACTCTTCCCATTGTTATTCCTCAAGTAACCTGGCAGGTGTCCTTACTTAATCCTTCCTTTAATATTCCTTCCAAATAATTTGGTTTGAAAACACAGGATCGTCATCCTCAAAGATCTGTCCATTTCTGGAATGTACAATAATCTATTATGTACATAATAATGATAGTAATAAGAGTTAATATTTATTGAGCTCTTACTGTTTGCCAAGCCCTTACTGAATTATCTCATTCAACCCTTACAACAGCCTTCATGAGAAGCTATGAATATCATCAACATTTTACTGAAGAGAAAACAGCAAGTTCTCTGTCCCTCTGAGGTTTCACCGTCGTCGCCTTTCTGCTCTGCTATCTTGAAGCCTAATTATCTGTGCAGACTATTTTTAAAGAACAGTTCAAAACATTTGTTCCAATTTTCTATTAAATGTTGAGGTTCACCTCTCTCTCTTTAAAAGTATAGGTATAAAAGTGGGTGTAGCTGGAAAAGTGAAATTCAGGATTAGGCACACTGACACTGCTCATTAGGGCAACTGAGCACTCAGGAGGAAAACAGACTGGTGCAGCTGGCCACCTGCAAGATGCAGTCTGAGTCCTCACCACTCCGGTAGCTTCCTCTGCCTGTTTTAGTCTGCAGACCTTGGCAGGAGATGATTCAGTAAGCCTTACTTGGACTAGCTCTTAGCTTCATATCTCATGATTAAAGGGGGCCTTTTAGATGACTGTTTTTCCCTAGAGAAGAAACTTAAGAGTTTGAATGCTCCTTCCCAACTTTTTTTCTTCCTTCTAGTTGTAATTTCCCTCCTTTACTACATGTCTGCGTGGAGTCACCTTTCAAGCCCCTGTCAAGGGCGCCATCTTTAATTTACCCTCCTTCTCTGGTCTGTCTTCACTAGGAGTGACTGAAAAACTCTGAATTTCACAGAAACAAAATGTACCATACATTTGTTTATTGTCTTATGAAAAAGATGAAGAGGCCAAGTGTTCTGAATTAGGAACAAAGGACTTTGTAGAGAGGTCAGAGAGGAAGAAATCATAGATAGCTACCATGAGGATATGAATGGTATCCAAGTCCCTTGGGTCCTGAGTTAATTGTCTCCATCCTTCTGTGACTGAGGATTTTTGCTTGCAAACTAGCAAGCAAACTAGTTTAGTGTGGGAAAGGAGTAACGTTGGTGATGGTTGCATTTTGGAATTTTGCATGAAGAGTAACATATTCCTGATTTGTCTGTTTAGTCCCTCAACCAAGTACCTAGATAGTCATTAAATGTTACTAAGTATGTAGCCCTGTGCTTAATACTAAGATTGACCACAAAGAAAAGGAAGGCAGACTTTGCATTTCTGAAGACTACCTGGGGTATACTTTACTGTCCTAAACATCTTTCAAAGCTAACATACTGTCTCTCTGCGCTGAGAAACATACCATCCATTGCCTGGCCCATTAGGCCACTATGAACCATGAAGGATAACCCTGGTATATAAAAATCAAAATTTACCAACAGCAGGAAAATCATTCTCCTTTACCAGCCACAGGTCAGATTATATAGCTGACCTGTCATGTCCCACAGTGGACTTCCCCTGAGTCCTTGACATCAAGGGACAATAATATTTTAATATCTTAATGTCCTTATGTAGTATTAAAATGTCCTAGGAAGCTCAGTAGTGGGTGAATTGAATCAGAAAAACTTTAGAGTAGAAAAACACATACTGAGCTATGAACAGGATCATGTAAGGGTGATACAGCTTAATAAATTTTGTCTACTGAGAATAGAAGAACACGAGGGTCCATCCCACATGAACTCCTGAGGAAGTTGAAGTAAGGCCACTGTCTCAGACTTTCACCTGATGGGTCATCTTTTCCAAATCAATGTGGCATGCAGGTGCTCTGAATACAGATGAGTGTGGGACACCAGTGTGTCAAATTCATTCTTGCTAGTAAAGAAGTAAAAAGGGCAAAGTACTTGAAACCCCCAAATATGAATCACTGAAAAATACAGAGGCAACCATTCCTCACCCATGTGTGGGCTGCCTGCGCCAGATTTGTAATCCAGGTTGACTTTCTCTTGCCCCCAGCATTCCTTTAGGCTAATCTTCCAAAGTCACCATTTGTTAGGTTTAGTCATTCTTTCAAGCCAGTTCAGTTCTCACCTCCATAGCCACCTTGATTAATAAAATAATTAATAATTTATTAAAAAATTCAACTCAGAATTCTCACTATTGACCCTGAAAATATCTGTCAGAGAAAAAGGAAAACTGGCATCAAGTCTCGGCAGACCCTGTGCCTAAAATCCCTCTCCATGACACATCTCATTCATCCCAGAACATGGACCTCCAAGGCTGGGGAGGGAAGGAGAATGTTCCTGTCTTATCAATGTGGCCCAAGGGCAGATGCAAAATCCTCCTCTGCATTCTGCACAGTGCACCCAGGGATGTCCAGAGCTTTGCGAGGGCTTGGGGATGAGAAAAGGAAGAAAAGTGCCCCAGTCAGTTGCTTCTGATTACACGTTAGCATCTGCACACATTGCCTTTAAAGAGGCAATTCAGCAGTGTGTGGTGCATCCATTCTTTGTATTTTGACAGGAATATAGAAAGATGAAATAGAAAGAAATGATTGTGTTTATTCCTTGTAAATATGTTTACTGAGATAATATTTCAGTACTTCACTTCAGTACTTCATCTCCCAGAGAAAACAAACAGTCCTGCCTTTATATATCTCTGTGTTCCCTTTACCTTTGAAGTCCACTCCAATAATTAGCAAATTAAAAAATTAGGAAAATGTTGACTGATGCAGTCTAAAAGAAGAGTTATGTTGGGACTGCAAAGTAGGGATGGTGGTCTCTGGTGGCCAATGACTGCGTCTATTATCCCAGCTCCAACACCTACTAGCTATATACCTTGATGAGTGCCTTCACCTGAGCCTCAGTTTATCCTTCTCAAAAATGCGGAGAGGGTGATGACAATATCCATCTCCTAGGATTGATGTGACAATTAAATGAGATATTCCAAGGCCTACTTTAGACAATGCCTTCTATATTTTCACCTTTTCCAATAGTTGCATTCCAAAGATGTGTTAACAGCTTTGCAATGTGCCTGCAGCACAGGAAGGCAGATATCACAAATCTGTCCTTACTCACTGCATTTCTGAGGCTGGCCACAAATCCCATCTCTCCCTAACTTCCAGGAGAACATTTCCCTTAGAAGCAGTGTAGGTGACAGCATGTTTGTCCTCACACAGACCTGAATCTGGGATCATGGGGTGAGGGCCCCACCTCCAAGTAACCTGTGCTCTCCCTGTCATTGTCTGATAGCTGTGTGGGAAGGAATTCAACCGTATGCACAACCTAATGGGTCACATGCACCTGCACTCCGATAGCAAACCTTTCAAGTGCCTCTACTGCCCCAGCAAGTTCACCCTGAAGGGGAACCTGACACGTCACATGAAGGTCAAGCATGGGGTCATGGAGCGGGGCCTTCATTCTCAAGGTAAGCCAGTCATGGCCAGCAGATAATAAGTGGGAGCTGTACTTGTTGGTAGAGCCTGTACTTGGGGAGTTTATTCTTAATGTTGGAAAAGGGAGCATAATCTTTAAGACCACAGTAGAGTAGCAAGAGCAGGCTTATAACAAATATAATGGTAATATCTGCAGATAGTAAGTCAAAGTGGATTACAGAGCATCAGTTGGAACATCATAATGACACCAGAAAACTATTAGTTCTCGGCTCCAACCTGCAGCAGGTGCCTTGCCTCCTTTAGTCTTTAACAACTCTGGGCAGAGGAACTTCTGTTATCTCTACTTTCCAGATGGAGGAGCAGAGGCTTTAGGTATTAATTTTCCTGAAGTTGCTCAACTGAAAAGTGACAGGATCAGGACTTGAACACAGACCTTCCTGACTCTAAAGTCTGACTCTGAAGCCTTTATTGTATTCACTTCATGCCCTGCTGTCACAGAGTTTTTCTTTCCTTTCTACAAAACAGTCCTGCAAGCTCTGCTGTCAACAGAAGTATGTCTGTAGCAGGCTAGAACTCCTCTACCTGCTTACCATCAGGTACACCAGGGACAATGTTCCTGCTAGCTAGGGCTGACCAGCCCTTGTGCAGAGCGGGGAGTTTTGTCTCCCCTACTGAGTCTGAATTGAGCTGATGAAAAGTTTTCTCCTCCTTTATCTTCCTAGTCCCTTAGTTTGATAACTTTATGTTCCAGGTCTACTGAATTCAGTGAGTTGCTCCTTAATCACCTACTCAGGCAGTGCTTCAGTAAACAGACAATAATGTGCCTCTGTCCAAGCAGTGCACTTTGTGCAGATACCAGGCAGGTACCAGTGGAATGAGACCATCTCTGCCCTCTGCGAAATCTATATGTGGGGAGAGGTGGGCATATATGCAACTTCAAATCATATTCACTGCTGTTTTCTGGTCAACATTATGATCAAAGCATAGACGCTTTAGAGACACTGCTCATCGCCCCTGCAATTCCACAGCGTAGACTGTGCCATTCTCATTTTAGGCAAGAGGAAATGATGGCCAAGAGGTGTTCTATAAACTGCTCAAGTTCAAACAGCAAGTCTGAAGGCAGAACTGGGGTTCCAGCTTAAAAATTTCTGAATCGAGACAGTGTTCATTACACGGTGAAAACATGGGGGATCCATTTGCTGGATCCACCCCTTTACATAGTAGGTAGTCAGTTAGGCACACATGTTCATAAATAAGAAACACACTCATAGCTTGAAACAATGATTGTAGCTTTCAGATTTCTCACCATACCCACTGAGTTCTAAGTGACTCCTAGTGACAGAGAACTGAGCTCATTATAAACTAAGACCTGGAATTTGTACAAAAGTCCTGAAAAGATTCTGGTTAAAAAACAAATATATATATATATTTTATTCCTGACAGTGTTTTCCTCCTCAGTTATTCTTTGCACCTCTAGTTTTCAAGTTAGGCCTGGGTTTTCCAGAAGAGCCACAGTTTGCTCAGTCTCTGGGCTAGGAGCCGTACAAGGCAACAAGGAGACAGTCCTCCTTCTGAAACCTGCTTGCCATGACTTAACCCATACGCGAGCTCACATCCTAAAAGGTACCGCAACACCCCATCATTCTTCTGGAAAAATGAAGAGTCCAGCTATATATCAGAGAATCACTTTGAAAGTTTTTTTTTTTTAACAGACTTTCAACAACTTTAATATTTTCATCTACAAAAGGTGTTAACATTTTTTACTCTAGTTTTTGAAACATGATCCAGTTTTTAAATCCTCTTGTGCACCTGACAAGATTAAAGCTATAGCAACCTTCATTGTCTGACAGTATCATCAAATAGGCAAAGGGGGACATCAGCTTCCTTTGTGTGTCCCCAATACAGGAGCCTGCTTCTCCTGTGATGCAGTGCCTCCTGTATCTCCTCTTCAGTCATCCCCAGTTGCTTCTCCACCCTGTTGACTCACCCACTGAAGAACCTTCCAGATTAAATCAGGTGGAGCTTTAGCCTGTATCTGCCAGCTACTGAAAAGTCCCTCCCTACAGGCCTCAGGCCGAAACTCCTATCATGTCCTTGACAAGAGGACAAAAGGAACACTATCCTCTCTGTGCCTTCCGTGTTCCAGCTGTGCTTAGGGGGCCTGGTGATGAGGTGGCTCCCTTGACTCCGAATGGATCATCTTTTTTGCTTCAAGATGAAACTACCTTTATTATTTTATCATAGTAAAATATTTGCTTACTGTAAAGAAGTAACATAGATACATTAGAAGTAAAAAATGTTAACGTAAACTCACTTAATCATTTTTTAAATTTTGGCATATATCCTTCTAAACATTTTTTGATCAAGAGATTAGATTGGTTTTGTGATCATTCATAGATCTCCATGGTCTACACATGGCTCACTGGGTGGATGTACTATTATTTATATAACCAAACCTTTCATTAAATAGTTTCCACAGTTTCATTATAAAAAATGTGATGACGAGCATCCTTGCACATACGCTTTGTGCACCTGCTTGATGATTTTCATAGTTTAAATTCCTAGAAGGGTAATTGCTAAGTCAGAACTCTGCTTCTTTTAAGGCTTTTGATGCATAATCCCAGATTTGCGCTCCAGGGGTTAATGCCAATTTTTAGAGTCCATCTATGCCAAGGCCCATGTCTATATCCTTAATGAGAACTTATCTATTTTTAAAATGTAAAGTCAAACACTGCTAAATGACCCATTTTCGTGACTTTTCCCTGGCCTTGAACACTGCCTTTGCCTCCACAGGCTTTGGACGAGGGAGAACTGCCCTGGCGCAGGCAGCTGGAGCCCTGCGGAGTCTGGAGCAGGATGAACCCTTCGACCTCTCCCAGAAACGCCAGGGGAAGGGACCCGCCTTCCATTCAGATGGGGAGAGTGCCAGGGGCAGCTCCTGCCATGAGGAGGAGGAGGATGACAACAACTACGAGGTGGAGGAGGAAAGCCCGGGGCTGGCCCCCCAGCGCAAGCAGCTCTATTCACCCCAGGATCTATCCACCCAGCCTGAGCTGGCCGCCAGGGCTCCAGGGGAAGCCAGTGAGGAGGAGAAGGAAGATGAGCCCAAAGAATGCCAGGAGAAGAGCAGGGACGCCGTTGAGGCAGAGGCTGACCAGGAAAGAGGACTTGCCCCAAGAGACGAGTGTCTGGGCCTGCGGGCTTTGCAGAGCAACCGGCGAGACCCTTCCTTCCCTGATTACTTGTATTTCAAGCACAGAGATGAAAGCCTAAAAAAATTACTGGAGAGGAAAATGGAAAAACAAGCAGTACTCTTAGGTATCTAAGTGAACAGTTTTAAAATTACATTTGGAAAATGAGAAGTAGGCAGTTCAAATATAGCTTTCCGCATGAGCTGTCACTGGCTGGAGATGAGTGAATGGTGCAAATCTCTACAAATGGCTTAGAATAAATGATCAGGGACCATCTTCAGAAATGTAAATGCTTCTTGATCATTCACTGGGCCTTTGATTTTTAACACACATGCAGTAGAACAAACTGTACATATTTTTCTACATATCTAATTATATGTTGATGCTGAGGTGCTTATAGAATTCTATTTTTCTTTACTAATACATGGTAAATTTCTTTCTAGTTGCAAAAATACGGTGCTTGACATGTTACTTTATTAATGATTATTTAGTTGAATGTGTAAACATTATTTTTCTAAGTACATGAAAATATTAGAAGTTGTATAGATAAAAATTGCCTTTATAGTAATAGAAATACTAGAAATGATATAGGAGGGAGAGTCATTGAGGAGGACGTTGTCCGAGTAGTTGCTGCCAATGTAAAATAAAATTTCAAGAGACTGAATAATGTCGACTAAGGAAAAATCAGCAATATTTAGATTCTTCCCTAAGTCCACCTTGTTCTGCTTCAGTTGCTGTCATCGTGTGTGGCATTTGGACCTTATTTTTCAAATGGCCTGACTTGCTCAGAGCCTACAAGCTCACCCCTTGAGTGCTCAACAGAATCCCCTTTGGGGCTGTATGTTCCATAAGGCAGCAGTAAGAAGAGTTGTCACCCAGTGAGCAGTACTGGAGCTGGAGCTTAAGGGGGCAATTCTCCCTGAGATCGAGGAGCACTATCAGAACAACCATCAGGTTGTTGAGAATCATTTTGGGAGACTTTAAAATATATAATGTTGGAGGTTCCCCCTCTTGGAGATTCTGATTTCTTTGGTCTGGGAAGGAGCCCCGGGACTGGTATTTTCCAGGTTGCCCCAGGTGATTTGTCTGTGTAGCCAGACTTGAGAAAACTTGACAGAGCTAAAATAGTGACCCCCAGAACTCCCTCCCAGGAACTCCATAATTTTATCTGTTCCTTGCTTCAGACTCATGAACATAGACAACCTTGGAGTCATATTGTAAATCAGACCTTTTTATCTCTTCTGCAGGAGTCTCATGCAGAGACACACTCTTTGTGTAGATACACTCTGTATAGACACACACTTTCTGTGCCAGATGATGCCTGTGATGTTTATGGTCATTTAATAGACATTTTAAAATGCTGGTTATTTCTTCCTAGATGCTTGAATCATGATTCCTGTGAATGATGATGACTATCATGGGTTGAGCCCAGCAGGTAGGCTTTTCCTGGTGCCAAGTAAAGCAATACTGATAGGAATCTGAGTATGTGGGACACCCATAAGCAGTAACCCCCTGGTACTGCATCTATGTTTATGTAAAAACTGCTTCTCGATTGGTAGTTTCGACTCTTAATTGTATAGCTAGGTACTGTTTATTATTTTGCTTCCTCTCCTCCTAAAGTTCTCAGTTAATTTCTTTGAAGACCTGCCTCATCTCTCACAACTGGATGCCAGCTTTTTCTGTGGGCTGGGGTACTTCCCTATAAGCCTCATCTGGTTTGCTCCTTCACCTGTGTGCTTTACCAATCCTGATGCATCATTTCTTCTGCCCATTGACCTAAACCTCCTTCCTAAAGCCCTATCACTAAAGCTGCTTGGGTTTCCTAATGACAGCCATGTCCCAAAGTCAGAGCATTTACAAAGCGAATGGTCAGGGGTATACTGTGGGTTTCCGTAGTTACAAACTAAACTCTGAGCCAAGAACCTATTTCAAGTCGTCAGTGGGACAACTTGCCTTCCATTCACGTTTGAGATAGCTCAGTACCCCAGGTAAAATTGCCTGGGAGACTGGTAGAGTGCTCTATGAGGCTTCAGCTCTTAGGGTTCTGTTACATATTCTTTCTTTCAGCAGTCACTTATTGAAAACCTGCTACACAGATGCAGACTTCCAGTTTGTCCTGGAAATCCTAGCTGGAATAGGAACCAGGGGAACTAGAATAAGCAGAATTTAGTTTTTCCTTACCAAAACAAATAACATAGGAATGTTTGTGGAAACCAGTTAATGTCGAGACGGAGAGAGTAGGGTCTAGAACTGTGGCTTTCAAATTGTGTGTTGAAGAACCAGAGGTCCCTATTAGGCCCTTTCAGAGTCACAAGGGGAGAAGGTAGCAGCACTGAACCCTCCTGCTCACTTCATTTGGAGCAGTTCAAACCTCATTTGTTTTACATGTCAGCAGTCCAAGTAAAATTTCATTTGGAGGGAGGAAAAAAGGTCTAGGAAGAGTAATAAAAAATGAGTTATGGACTGTATCCTAAAGCCTGTGTTAGGTTCTTGATTCTGGGTATGAGAGACTATAGATCTAATTAATATAATTACACTAATCCTCTGAGAACTCAGGCTATGACCTTGGTTTTGTATGTTGAGTGACCAATGTACTGGTTTGTCTGGGACAAGCCTGGCTTATACTTGTTATCCCAGGGTAATTATTGTAGTATCACCTTTACTCTCGAGAGTATTCTAGCTTGGTGATGAAGTATATGATCACCCTGTGCACAAGTGCAGAGCTAAGAAAAGCCTTGACCAGCCATGTCTAATGAGCAAATTAACCAGAACACATGCTTGAAGGAGCGCTCACCAGGGCCATCCTCAGAGGATGAAAGGATAAAACCATTCAAGGTCACAATACTCTACACATTCATCTCATTGAGACACTGAAAATAGGCCGCTACCAAATGCTTTCCCAGCTTTCAACCTCCATCACTTTAAACCAACCAACTGACCAACCAAGTGGCTTATTTTCCTTTTATTCATTTTATCCAGGCCTATTATTGTCCCCTCTTGTTACCTTTCAATTCCTCTTTTATTCTCTCTTTTTAAAAATTTGACTTCCCATTGGCCATGAGACTGAGGCTGACCTTTCATAACCCCACAAGGGTAACTGGTATATTTGTATATGAGTAGTTGCATAAGAAAACCCAATGTGCATACTGTATTTATTAAGCCCTGAAGGCATTTAATAAAATATTAACATTGTGTTTTGAATTATGATCTTTGTCTGCTTTGCTGGAACAAAATGTAACAGAGCTAACATTTAAAATCCTTCACATATTTGGACAACATTACACCAAATGTTGATTTTGTACAGAATTCTGGCTTGCTATTTAAAAACTAAAACTGCAAGTGTGTAGCAATCCAAGTTGTGAATATTGCTTTCTGCTTTGGTGAAAGGCAGTTTACCTGAAAATAGCATGTAACCTATATTTTGTTAATTTAAGCAAATAAAGATATGTTGAAAAATCTGAGTTAATTATTTGCAAATACCTGACATTTTTTAAGGAAGCCGTCATTCTCAACATGTCACTCCTGCCCTCATACCCTCTGCCAGCGTAGTTCCCTTTGGTTAATTTAAGCAAATAAGATATTGGTTGGGACCTCAGCCCCAGGAATGCACAGACATTTGATTCTCCCTCCCACAAGCCTTCAAAACGGATGAGCAGATCCATTACCTCTGCAAAGATGGTGACGTTTTTCCTTGTGGGCTGGTCCTTGGAGATGAAGGACAAAAAATGTCCAGATAGCAGCTGTTGCTTATAATTCAATGGTACTCTTATGCCCCTAGATGAGGATGAGAACTTCTAACCCTGCAAAGATCAGGGTCATGGGAGTGAGAAAGTATAAAATTATTCAGTGTGCCACTGTGACTGGTGACAGTGGGGCCACTCCTGCTTCCTCTCTTGCTCCTAGGATCCAGGCATATTTCCTTTAAAGTACTAGCTCCCATATACCACATGTAATTTTTGATCCAGTTTATATACTAGAGGATGACACCCCATATTTGCTTCTAAGAAGTGCTCTAGAGAACTGGCTACTGCTGGGCAAGGTGTATGTGTTATGACTAGTAGCCAGTAGGTAGATACTGTGGTCATGGACCCATCTCTCTACTTTATTTAGTATAACATGAATCCTATAGTTTGATGTGATATATGGGATTCTGTGCCAGTAGAACAAATTCCTTCTGCCCCTACCCTGCACAATAGTGCTGGCTGAGGTTCTATGAGCAAGAAGGGCAAGCATGTGTCCATAATATGTATATATTCTATGACAAAGAACTGCTGGCTCTTCAAAATGAAAGGATATCCATGCAGTCAACTGCTCATCAAGTGATTGATTGGTTTTCTGGAACAATTTGCCTTATTGGAAGCTCAGCTGGAACTACATCAAACTAAAAATTTTCTGTACAGAAAAACAGACAATAACCAAAATAAAGAGACAACCCACAGATTGGGAGAAAATATTTGTACTCCATACAACCGATAAGGGCCTGATATCAAAGATCTACAAAGAGCTCACATGACTCAACAAAAACAAAGCAAACAACCCAGTCCGAAAATGGGCAGAAGAGCTGTAAAGACACTTCTCCACAGAGGAAATGCAAATGGCCAATGGACATAGAAAAAATTTTCAACATCACTTATAATCAGGGAAATGCAAATCAAAACCATAATGAGATACTACCTCATGCCAGTGAGAATGGTACATATGAAAAAAAAAGTAACAACAAATGCTGGTGAGGGTGTAGAGAAAAAGGAACCATCTTACACAGCTGGTGGGAATGCAAACCATTCTAACCACCATGGAAAACTGTGTAAGGTTTACTTATTAAAATGGATCTGCCAGATGACCCAGTGATTCCACCCTTAAGAATCTACCCAAAGGACACAAAAACATTAATTTGAAAGGAAATGTGCACTCTTATGTTTACTGCAGCATTATTTACAATAGCTAAGATATGGAAACGAGCTAAATACCCCAAAACAGATGACTGGATTGAGAATATGTGATATATATACACACAATGGAATACTACTCAGCAATCAAAAAAGATAAACTCATGCCATTTTCAGCATCATGGATGGAGCTAGAAGGGATTATGTTCGGTGAAATAAATCAGAAGGAAAAAGAAAAACATCAGATGGTTTCACTTATAGGAGGAATATAGGAAAACCTAACAAAGGGTCAAAAAAAGAGACAAAACTTGCAGGCAAACTACAGATCTGAGGCATACAGCAGGGGAGGGGGAGGATGAGGGATCAAAACAGAGGACGGAGGAGCACAAGGCACTACGCAGATGGTCCAAGGTTGTTGTGGTGGTGGGAGATTTATGGGGACTACATCTGAGGGGAGAAATCAAATAGTGTACAAAATTGAATAACAACGTAAGAAAATAAAAAAGCTTAATCAATAGAAGAAAAAATAGAAGCTGAGCAAGCTTGGTTGCTGGCTTGTTGGATATTCAGCAGTGGTAGTTAGAGCAACCTTGGTGACTGCAGTTCATGCTGCTGGGCCCATGTGTCGCCCATCTCTCTGCCACTGTGGCCATTTTATTCACATGTCCTTTGTTCCAGTACTGAAATGACTGTTGGCAGAGGACTGGAGTCAAATGGCAAGGTCATTCTGTCTGCCTGATTATTTAATGTCACATTCATGATGGATGCGACCCGATGACTGTTAACATATGCTACAAAAATATTCACACTTTGTATTCATTCCCATGTGTATATCCACATACTGTTTTCCCTAGACAAAGAGTAATGGCAAGGACCTGCTTTCATTAGCATGATCAGGAATTGCCTCTCTGAAAAAACAACATTCAGTTGAGCACTGACAGATAGCAGGCGCCATGGGGAAGAGTATTCCAGCCAGAGCAGACAGCATGAGCAAAGGTTGGAGGTATAAGGGAACATGTTCAAGGAGAGGCAAGAGGGAATCAAAACACAGCAGGGGAAGGAAAGCAGGGCAAGATGTGGCAGAAATGGAAAGTCACATGAAATAACGAAGTTTACGTTTTGGAAAACGTCCTGGCTGTGGTGTGGAAGATGGGTTGGAAGGAAGCCAGGATGATTCCAGGAGACCATCCAGAGCCACTTTTAATAATGTATCAGAGACAACATTGGTCAGGATTAAGGAGGTAGCAGAACAGACTCTAGAAAGACATGGTTTAAAATTTTGTTTGGGGGGGAAAGCTAATCCCTTGTTCTACCGAAGGACAACTTTAATAATAAGATAAATACATATTTTGCTAAGTATAAAATAAAATGCCATTTGCTCTAAAGTCCATCTCCTCATAATGACAGAAGGGATGAATTGGCTTTTTATAACTATCATAAACTCAAGCTCTTTCCCCATTGACAGGAGAGCAGATTTTCCAAGTAATATATATAGAATTAAGTCCATCTGGTTTCTCTCAGTTTTGTTCTGGTTTACACTGGCGAAGAAGTAAATCATCAAGACTGAGGAAGAGAATGAAGCTTCTCAGACATAGATCCTGGGAAGGAATAGCAGAAGTGAGGTCAAATGAGCTGAGAGAATATCCGAAAGCCGGTGGGAAAGGTTACAACCCCAAGACCATGAGGTGAAACTGCAAAACGTCCTTTCATCTCCCTAGGCTCTGAGGACATCTCTGACCCAGCCGCTAAAATAATACACAAGTTCATGATAATGAACATGCATGGTCAAGAAACATTTAATCATTTCCACCATACTTACTAACTAAATGCACTCCTTACACACCCATTTTAAGTCATTCAGTTCCCAAAGGGTGATAGTCCAGTTATGGGGAAGATTTTATACAGTGCACACATTATTTTGCAACAATGCAGAATAAAGGAGATATCATGTGACAAGTCCCAGTATGAAGTGACTCACTGCATCACAGACATCACCCTATGAAGGAATAAAAACCAGACACATGTGGAGGGAGTTTGTCCTGCCTTCAAGGAACACACCGTTCTTAGCAGGCCTGTGGAGACTGACAGCAACATGACTAGTGGTTTTTCAAATCTTTCTCCAAATCTCCAAAGACTTAAAGCTGAAAACTGTCTTCTTTGTGAAAACCCAGGTGTGAACCCGGCCTGGTTCTCTACAGGCATTTAATTTTTTTTTTTTTTTTTTTTTTTTGCACAGCTGAGCTGAGCCAAGAGTAACTTCCAACCCCATTACAAACTTGCTCTGTAAGAGGAGGAAGACATGCTCATTTGATAGCTGGGGAGTGACCCTTATAGGGTCCCTGGGGACCCAGTATCAGTGGTGCTCACTGTTTCCTCTTCCCTGGATGCAACAATATATTAAGAGAGAGGAAAAAAAGAGAGGAGGTTGGCTCTTTTCATGATTTTCCTTTTTAATTTTTGTTGAAAATGAACTGTGTTCTCTTGATCCTTCAAACAAATGGAGGGGAAGTGGAAGCCCAAAAGTTTCTCTTAGGTTCCCCAGAGAGGGTGGCTGTGTTTGTAGTGCGATGTGGGAAAAGTCCTTGTGTATCTGTTGCATTGTCACGTCGTACCAGGGTGATTTGCAGTGGGAAGTGTGGGATGAATACTATTTCTATATAAGAGAAAGTGATGGAGCCACAGTCTTTGAATCAAAGATCTCAGTTTGCCCTTCATCTCTAAGACGTGCTTCCCCTGACCTCCGCACCCCCATCTTTATTAGATGATGAAAGAAACGCAAGTACACTCTCTGAACTTGACCCAAACAATAAGTCCAGCCAGAATTCCTTGCTATTCAGAATGCACTTGGGTAGGGAGGGGGAGAGGGTGAGGGTGCATGGAAGGACTTGCCTGAGATCACAGAACAATGTGAAGGACAGGCTCTGCAAGTTTTTGGCATCATGCCTGAAGAATCATTCTAACCTGGCATTTAAAATATGCATTGCAAGTCTTTTCACAGGGCCGATCTTAATAAACAGATGGTCTTTGGGGGGAAAAAATGGATAGATACATTAAGAGACATCCAAAAGGATTATGAAGAACTTCTTTCAGTTTAGCAATTCATCATTTTAAGCTCACTGGCAAACAATTTGTCTCTTCTCGAAAGTAGAAATAATGAAATTGATCTCCAACCTGTCTTAGATGAGGGGGTGGATGAGGTAAAATCTATTCATCATTCTGGACTTGAAGAGATGATAGTTGTGTCATTTGCCAGTGCTGAAGGACAGCTTCCCTTCCAACCTGTAGTAAGTACAGTGAAGAAAACAGTTTTACTTGGCATGCAGGATATCTAAGTTAGAATAACATGTAAAATCCTCCGGTTGTGGTTTTGCAAGATTGCATATATACAGCATCGAGTCAATTGCTTCTCACTCCTTGAAAACCAGTTGACAATAAAAGAGAAAATCCCCTGCAATAGCCAAGTCTTTACAGGAAGAAAAGAATATCAAAGTAAGGTTATGCAGAAACTTAGAAATGGATAGTTACCATGTCAGCCTCTTAGGGGACATTCAATAAACATTCATCCAGTATAATAATGCATCTCTGTGAAGCAAGCTCTGCTGATAGAGTCTAATCTCTCAGCAGCCACTCTAAGCCCCTATCCGGACACAGGTGATTCTGTAGATTTCAAAAAGCATCTCTTTCCAAAAGCTCCACGTATCTCCACTATGTTAATCCCCTTACCTTCCTGCAGAAACACTTTATTTTTGATCTCAGATTTATCTGCTCAAATGCTCTGCCTTATTCAGTATGTCACCTCTTTGAGCAAAGGGCTTGGCCACCTCTCCATCTTCTCTAGCAAGTTTTTAGACAGATGAGATTGGAGGTAGCCACTCCCTCTGCTTCCCCTTGGAAGACTATCAGAAGGATGTAATGTTGATACATGAACATGCCAAGTACAATCTTCCAGGGGACTGCACAAAATTCTGCTGTTCAAAAATAAGCATCTTTCCATTATGGTTAATCAACACACCAGAGAAGAGTCAAGAGAAGGGCTGCTTTGCAGAATGGTGGTAAGGATCCCAGTGAAATCTTGCCCCCGGGGAGTTATCTATTAAACTGGTACAAATGAGCAAAGACCAATCAAAATTTCTGGAGATGGATCAAAGGACTTATAACAATTAAGAAATATTTATTCAACAAAATCCACAGAGTCAGTAGGAACAGTGGAATTCCATGGCTTCATCCCACCTACCGAAATGCAAATTATAGAAGGTTCTTCCAGGGGATCTGGCCATCAAGTGACAACTCCCACATCATCATAGCTCTGTGCAGAAGACCTGTCCCAGGCAGGTGACCAGGCAGTGGTGGGGATCACTGGATCCCAAAGTCCTGCTCAGTAAGGAGAGCCCAGTGGGGCAGCTGGAGAGAAGCATGGTCCCGTCCCACCACCCCCCAGTCCCGTGTTGTAGAAGATCCAGGGATTGGAAGCCAAGTGGAAGCTCTCTTCTCCCTCAACTCCTGGTGCAGGAAAGTGACTCTAATCAAGCTAAACAGCCAAGAAACATGGGAAGATCCCATTTTCCCTGGCTCTGAGGTATGGAAGACCAATTCTAAGGGAGATGTGAATGTAATCAATATATTCACAAGTTTTACAATGTATTTTTAAATTGTGGTAAATATGGATGATATAAAAAATGGCCATTTTAACCATTTTGGGATATATGATTCATTGACATTAAGTATGTTCATGATGTTATGCAGCCATTACCACTGTCAATTTCTAGAAATCTTTCATCACAGTATTCTGCATCCACTAAGCAACAACTCCCCACTCTCTCCTTTACACAGTCTCTTGTAAACCACAGACTACTTTCTGACTCCATCAAATTGACTTCTGTAGATAAAATCACAAAATATTTGTCCTGTGTACCTGTTCTATATTATTTTAAAGATTCATCCATGTGGTAGCATGTGCCAAATTTTATTCCTTTTTAAGACTGAATAATAATATATTATATGTGGGCATCATGTTTTATTTATCCATTCCTCTGCCATGGGCACTTGAGTTGTTCCCCATTTGGGGCTGTTATAAACAATGCTGCTGTGAACATTAGTATAGAATTATCTGCTTAAGCCCCTGATTTTAATTCTTTGTATATATACCTAAAAATGAAATTGCTTGGGCAGATGATAATTAAATGTTGAACTTCTTGAGGAAATGCCAAACAATTTTCTGACATGACTACAGCCTTCTATGTTCTCACCAGCAAAGCACAAATGTTTCAATTTCTCCACAGCCTCGCCCACACTTGTAATTTTCCATGTTTGGGGATAATAACCATCCTAACGGGTATGAAGTGACATCTCATTGTGATGATTTTTTTTAAAAATTAAAGCATTTAAATCCTTGTATGCATTCAGCAGTTAATGCTGAGATCTGCATTTTATAATCTTTTGACTTTTTCTTATGAATATGAAAAATGGACTGGAGGAGTTTTTTTTTTTTGACCCTTGCCAGGTGAACTGCTAGCTATTGCAGGCTGGGTGTACCCTTGGCTGGTCCTTGTAAAACCTGTATGAAAAAGATGTAGGTTAGTCCTTCCCGGGACTTCTCTGAATGGTGGGCAAGCACTGCATCTTCCCTTGGGGTTGTGCATGGTGGGAGGACAATGTGTGCATACAGAAGCAGAGAACATGTATCCAAGCAGGATTCAAATTGCTGGGAATTCTCTATCCCTTCATCCAAGCTCATAAATTTTTAACTGTAAAAATTTCAAACATGGCATGGCAGACCTCTCCTGTCTCGCCCGCTTCTTCCCTCAGCAGTGTATTTCGTCAGTCTGCCTGTTCTGTTCCCCGCTCTGTCTCTGGCGAATCCTCTCACCCTCTCGCGCATCTGGCCTGTACCCCAGTTCTTGTATAAATAAATAAATAAATAAATAAATAAATCTCTAAAAAAAATTTCAAACAAACAAAAACCTCTTGTTGGTTTGTTGAGAGTGAAACAACCAGTGTGGCTCACTTAGTACTGCTACGAGTCATTTGGGATCAAAGCCTATACTCAGCTTCTAAGTATGGAACAGTATTCACTCATCAAAACCTTGATACCTACTCAAAAAGCTGTCTTTTGTATTTGCTAATCTTTATTTTCCCAGTTGAAATTTATAAAAGGGAGATCAACCACTGCCTTTACTCATTAATAAACATTTGCTAAGCTTCTTCTATGTAACTCTGAGTAAGCGTTCCCAGTCACTATCCTAAATGATGTTATGGCCATTGCTCTTACTACCCTAACAGCAATATATCTATTTATAGACAGTTCCCAAGTTCAAAGCAGAATTATTAACTTCCTTTCAAGGCAATGATTTTCGAATTCTACTCATGTAAATTAACTATGCATAATTAATGATTAAAACTATTACTTGAAAGCCTGATCTACAACTCCCCATACCCCTCAAATTTTAAACACTAAATACTAGAAATTCCTTTTCTGGGACTTTATAAGGTCTCAGTGGAGAAAGATTTGAGTGTTTGATATTCTAAGAAACATACAACATGGTTCCTGCCCTCAAGCAATTTAGCTCTATTTATCTAAACAATGAAGTATAACATTTCTGTCATAGGTGCGTGGTTTAAGAAGGAATTCTAAGTCAGGTCTTATGGTTATAATGAACTGAAAATGGTCAAAGTCCTGGATCCATAGGGACCTCAGAAATGTCTGTGATGAGCATCCATTGTTACTTGTCTGAAGACACAGAATGACATATTTGAGACCCATGCCGTCAGCCTTCACCCCTGCAAGCTCAGGAAGAGTCATTCTAGAATACGTGTTTCTCAATAGCAACTTTATGATCTTACCACCCAACCATATTCCAGCTTGCATTCCTGGAAGAACCACATTTCCCCTAATATTATTGCAAGTCACTGTGGGCTTGAGAGAGCAGAGCCTAGAGGTTCTAGTGAAGGAATATGGCATTAAGAGAGATTCCTCTACGTGAATCCTGACTCTGCCACCAAGATGGCTGTGTGACCTGGGACAGACTGCTCAACCTCTCTCAGCCTGCTCCCATTTGCCAAACTGAGATGTCACAGGGTGATGGTGACTAGTACGGACTCTGGACTGGGGCAGACCTGAGCTCTGGTTCTGCCTCCAACTTACACTAGGGCTGCAACCTGGAGGAGATGATTCTCCGTCTCCAAGCTTGTTTTCTCATATACAAAATTGGGACTCATAGAGCATCTACCTCCTAGAACTGTGAGATTTCACTGGGATGGGGCTTATAAATGCTTAAAGCAATATCACTACTCATATGCACTAGCTCTTAATAGACATACAGCAGTGACCATACGGGAAAGCGCCTGGAGCAGAACCGACACACCGGAGACTTGCAGACATGTTGTTTTCTCTTCTCACCCCCTCATCCCCAACTGACCTGAACACAAATGTGAGTTCATTAATACTGCTTTGGGATTGATGGCATAGGGTTTGGGAGAATTGTCCCATACCTGTGCCCCTTTCCTTGCCTTCTCATTTTACTGCTTTTCCCTCAATTCTCCACACAACAGATCAACTCTTCCAAGTGGGCAGAGACACACATGCTTCTCTGCCCTGCAACCCAGACAGCTATAGGGAGACAGATTCTTGGCTAGGCCTGACATTATATGGTTATCATGAACTGAATGCATTTGCATTCTCCTGGTGTGAGCTGCATCAAAGGGCATCTGGAGGGAAAGTACCTCCCCAGCTGTGACAGGCAATCAAGCAGAATGACAGAGCCAGGTGCACTTACTGATATTCCCAGCACCAGCACCAAATTACAGCACATTAATGCGGACCTCTGAGAATGTCTCATATGTTGCTTCCAGTACATTTAGAGAGGACAACATCTTACTTTTAAGGGAAGAACAATTTAGCAAATGACAGTACAGTCTCTTAAGGTGTTTATTACACAAGGCGAACAACCTTAATGTAACCCAAGCGGCGCAGACAGGAGTGGTGTGGCATACATGGACCACTGTGTTCTTCAAACTACACTTCGTGACCCACTAATGGCTAATGAAATCAAAAATGTTAAGGGCATAATTTTTACAAAATGAAACAGAGTAGACTAACATGAATAGTAAGGGTAAATGGTTTTGGTAATAGTTTTTAAAGATATTTATAGATGGATGAATGGTTGGTGGATTAGAAAGTAAATGCTTTTCTTACTATCGGTTATGTCAAAATAGTTTTAAATCACTAAAATAGTGTATGGACAGAAATACATTTGTGCATTTTCTCAAAATAAATGAAAACAACTATTCTAGAATAAAGAATTACATGAAGGTAAGGGGAAACTTGAATCACTCAGTCAATGCCTTTTATTTACATGGTATAACTTTATCAAAAAGTGTGTGTGTGTGTGTGTGTGTGTGTGTGTGTGTGTGTGTGTGTGTGTATGAAAGAGAGAGAGAGAGAGAGAGAGAGAGAGAGAGAGAATATGAGAGAGAGATCTTCAAAGGGTATATTTCTATTCCCAGTGACCTCAGGTATTTTCTCCTCTGCTAACTAGAGCTGTGTCAGGAGAAATGTAGCTGATTAGATTCAGCTCTCCAGAGCCTCAACTAGTGGAAAGACTTGATTTTCTCCTAAAGAGTAAAGACCAGTCTTTTATTTCTTTTGGCTATCCCAGTGTCTCATCGTAGCAGCGTGTGAGAACTCTGTGTTGACCTGAAAGTCTGTACAGACACAGAAATGCACTTATCAAGACAGTTCTCTTGTAATGTCTTTATATAACTCATTTATAAGGTTTTCAGAAATTGTCTCTGAACTAACATAAATTGCCCCTTTTGTGACAAGTATACTGGGGTCTTCAGGAAGTTCACAGTAGAGAGAGGCTGCAGCATTTAGGTGGGAACAGGGTTTAGTAGGTGAAGCATGAAGGCCCAGGCGACACCAATAGCTTAGTGTGGGACAATGAGTGAGGAGCAGGCTACCAGCAATTCCAACTGTAGGGATTCATTGTTTTTGCATGCACTTGTGTATAGACAAGAACGTATACATATGTATCTTTAAGTATGTTTCAAAATAACAAGATAGTCTAAATTACTAGAGTACTGTTATTACAGGATATTGCCTAAATAAATGACAATACCTACCACCATACAATGGCATGCTACAACACTGTGGAAGAGAAGAAGGAAGCTATTTATGTGACAAATATGGAATGATTTCCAATAGGTAAAAATATAAAATTGCTATAGTAAAAAAAAAAAGGAATAATCCTGCCTACAGGGTCATGCCAGCTTCAGAAGCTCCTTTAAGGCCAATTGAGGCCATCACAACTCATCTGCAACCTCTGCCCACAACCTGTTCTTTGCCTTCTGTTCCACAGTTGTTTGTAGTGGCATACAATACAGGTTAAATCTCCCAGAACTAAGCAGCTGAGCATTATTATCCTGTAGCTCAGGAATTCAGGAGTGGTTCATTTGATCTTTCTGGCTTATGGTGTCTTATGACGTTGTGATCAAGATACCAACTGAGTCTACTTCCTCCACACCAGGTAGAGACTGATGCTGAGTGTTTGGTTATGATATCTGATTATACTTACTATGGCCAGAGGCACTGCTGAGGATCATGGGCCAAGACTGAGTCCTATTAAGACAACAGCATCACTTCTCATTTAAAGAAAATTCTGCTACCCAGATCAATGTCCCCTCTGGCCATGGCTTCAGTCTGTTTTATTACGTCTACCCTGAGCTTAACGGTATCTATTCAATATCCCTTTTAGATTTAGTGATAAACTCTCTCCTTTTTCCCTGTTAAGGTTAAGTAATCTTAATTCTAATGTATCTTTTTCCTTCAACATTCTTTTCAAAATCATTTTTCTGTTTGTATGAGTAAAAAATGGAAATATAGACAGAAATATGAATTATATGCCCTTGCAATGATTGATATATGTCATAGTATTGAGGACAGGCAGCATGTGGGGATCCTGTCCTCCCCCACCATCATGCATCCCCACAAACATCTTTTCCACAGTCCATCTTGGTTACTTTCTTAACACCCTTTAATCTTTGGTAGAATAAGTTAATTTGATTATGAAAGGGAGGGGTGCTAGAGGTGATTTGAGGATGCTGATCTGTCCATAGCCATTAGCCTCCTTTCTGTCCACCTTAAAGCTGAATCCAAATAAATCTTCACTTTATCTAAATCTAGTTTCAATTAAGCCCCCTTGCCTCTACTTCCATTTTCATCACTAAGACTTTCCAACATAGTCAAAGGAGTGACTTTTGGTTCTGGAACATTGAATGACAAATCATCCTGTTGACTTTTCAACATCTACTCAGCAGAGCAGCTGACTGGGATTTAAGAGAAAGTCTCTCGATGTTTAGTCTGCTGCCAGGTTAAGAGAATAAGTATGTTCTTTCTTTGAAAGATGTTTCTTTCTTTGAAAACAGTGATTCTTATTCAGCCTGCCCGAGCCTTTAGCTCAGGCTGCCATCCCCATGCTCCAGAAAGTCAGTCATAAAATGACAGAGTTCCACTCCCCCAAACCCTCCCACTACTCAAGCCTTCTTGCTGCCTTTTCTGCTCTCTTTTGCATTGTTTTTGAATCCCTGGACCATGAATTTGTCTTCTCCCATTTGAATCTTAGCACTCTTTGACACTGTCTCACCCTCAGTTTCCGTCACATCTAAATACCCCAGAAAACTACTTTGCCTAGTAAGTGCCAACCTATCCCATGACTGCTTTGCCATTGTTGGATTGTGTGACTTGCTGGAAAGGAAAGGAAAACTGAGTCATGGGCAAGTTTCAAATTTCCCAATTTGTGAGTCTCTGAAACTAAAGGCCATTCCAATGACATATTCCAGCGAAAAATCCTAATGGGGCTATCAGCTCATGTTGGCAACTGTGGTTTCTTAAAAGTCTAATGAAGTTCAACTTCTCTAATAGAGTTCAAGTCTTTCTAGGTTGATGACACCTGAAATATGATATTTAGGACTATTTGTGTGCCTACCTCCACCTCAAATACAGTCCTTAGTGCTCAGAAAGTTTTAAAATGTAATATTCCAGCTCAATTGTTATTCTCATTTGTTAGGCAGAGGAGTTCTCCAGGATGATATGGAAAAAAAAAAAAAAAAACACAACAACAACCACAACCTCATTTAGAGAAGAATTTATTAAGGAGTTCTATTCCTTTCTATTACCATGGCACTCCTTTAGTCTCATCTTTCCAACAACTATCACCACCTCCTGAGACTTTGTCTTTGTATAAGTTATTCTAAGAACAACCCTTACACTCCAATATCTATATACCCAATGATTTTCCAGGTAGAAGGTGTTTTTTTGTGGATCTTATCCATAGTGAGGGATGAGGAGATAACTGTAGTTAACTTGTCCTGATCAATTTAGAACAGTCTGGAGTATGTTTGAAAAGGAGAGCCTATTCTGACTCCACCCCCATGTCTATGTGCTCACATGGAATGAATAGTAAATCTTTGAAGAAACACACATATGGCTGGTTCTAGATAAAAGACAAAAAAAGTGGGCATCACCATCTTTTATTCTTTTTTTTTAAGAGTCTGTCTTTAAAGGAAGATGGTCATGAGAAATGAGCAGCTAGCTACATGGTTGGCATACCATGTATCAGTGAGAATCAGTTCCTGGCAAAGGTCAAGGGTCAATTAAAAAAACCTTGAAGAAACACATTTAATAGGACAAGAAAAAACAGCTTCCTGAAATTATGAGAGGCAGAAAAAAATCTAAGAAAAGCTGTAATAGCAAGTATTATGAAGGGTACCCGGAGGTACCTATGGGAGGGTTCATTAATGGTATTGAAGGGACAATAAATAATTTTCAGAAAGAAATAATGGGAAAACATATTTTTGTCATATACTACCCTGTATACTCTTCCAACTGGCTATTCCTAAATAATATTCTTCATAATCAATCCTGAATTCTTTGAGCCACTCTAGTGAATTAACTGAAACTGAGGCAGGTGTCTGATGAATCTCTGATCTATAATCATTGGGTCAGAAGCCCAGATAATAGCCTGAGCTTGTAATGTAAGGATGGGCTCATGGGAACAACAACAACAACAACAAAAGAACAAATGGGAAAGACTCAGGAACAATATTTATGATTCCTATGCCTATATGATTACTCCAAAATATGATTTTTAAAACAATTCAGTATTTTAATATGTGTACATGCATTTGTTTATTGATATTCCTTTCTAAAAGATTTTGGACCACAAGGTAAATAGAATATCAGAGGTTTTATTAAAATTGATTCAGAGATTACTGGTATTCCTGGACTTCAGTCTTCAGATTCCTATGGGAAGTCTCATCCTGATGAAAGCAGAGCATTTCATAAATTTCTAATGGCCCTTTCTAACAATATCTTTTTTCAGAAGTAGATAAATCAATAAAGGCAATACTGATCAATGCTTCTACCTGAGGAAAGAAGTCGAATTTACTGGTAAATTGGAAGTGCGATAAACCTTGGGAGACAGTAGTTAGTGGACATAAGTTTTTCTTCAGAATTCTGATATGTATTCACCCCGTTATAGATTATTGCACCCTGATTCCCTCTGGGATAATTACCTCCCCAGTTGCATGCATTCTTATCGGGCATGTCAATCAGGGTTTCATGCCTTCCTCAAGTCACGCGCTGGGTGTAGAACTGGGCTAACTCTGTCCGACACACTGTCTCCCCTTGGACTTTTAATTTTAAGTAGATTGACAAGGACAGAATAATTCCTGCTAAGTAAACTCCTGGGCCTACCCTGCTTCTTTCTGTTTCAGAGCCGGGCTCCAAATCTCTCGTCACTCCATGAGTTTCCTGATAACCCTCCCAATAAATTCCATTTTGTTTAATTTAGCCATAGTCTGTTTCTGCTGCTATGAAAACCCTTTATTGAATATGCACTCCATATAAACCTGGTGATAACCCAAAGTAAAACAGGGCATGATGAGGCATCTATCTGAGGTTTAAAAACTCAGACAAGATAGGAATGTTGACATAACTAGAGCCTATAAAGGGGGAAGTGATTTGACTACACACAACAAATCTGAAAACACAATTAAAAAATTATTTTTGGATAAAGTCAAAGAGAGAGAAATTCAAGGAATCCAGTGAGTGGTTGATGGGCCACTTTAAGGAAATCAGGTTGTAAAAGATCACACACACATAGGATTAGAGAACAGTACATTACTAAGGGGAAAAGAAAAATTCGCATAAAAGACTAAAAATCACATGGAAGGCTGAAGCCAAGGGGTAAAAAAAAAAAAAAGATCAAAGCGATAGAAACACCTAGAGACCTAGAGCATCAAAATGATCTTTCATTGGATATGCCAGAACAAAAATGACCAGGAACATGTACTGATGCTGATATTCTAAGGCTAACGGATGACAGGAGGGAAATAGAATTTCTTTACAGCTCTTATTTTGCTTCCATCTTCCTTATGATGGTGAAAGATCATCAAATCTGAAAGTATGGGATGAATGTGGTATAGAGGTAATTGAAGTTGAAGATCAGAGTCCAGATAGTAAGAGAAAAAGAAACCTCTGTAAAAGATTTCGTTCTTTAGACTTGGATGAATTGTATCCCAATGTGCTGAAAGAAATAACCCAAGTAAGTGTAAAATTACTGCCAATAATTTTTGCTAAGCCGAAAAGAATGGAAAAGGAGCCTGAAACTTTGAGCTACACAAATGACCTTATTTCTGAAAGAAAGCTGGGTAATATAATACTGCATTTTGTGACCTACAAATAGTCACTGTGAAGTCAGTTTATTTGGAAATTACAAGACTTAGATCCTGCCTGCAGGCTGCAGAGTGATTCTCATGGCCTGTATAGTACTTTGTTGAAAACATGTACAAAAACACTAAACCCACTTTGTGGTTCACTCCGGGCTAGAAGGAATAGAAAACATATGAGGTGTAAGAAAAACTCTAAAAATGATTTCTATGGATTAGTTATGTGCAAAAAAGTATGAATAATTTGGAAAGATGTTTATTAAGGTCCTAGAAAGATATGCTCCAACGTATTCATAATGGCTGTCGAGGTGGGTGGCATTATAAAACTTTGGATGTTCATCTTTTTATTTCTCTCAATTTCATGACACTTTTGGTAATGAAAAGTATTCCTTTCATAATAAGAAAAAATAATAGACATTTCAAAAAGAAAAAAATCTCAAAACAATATAAAAACAAATCAGAAGAAAATTAACATGAATAAACTCTTAAAAACAAGGTAAAAAAAAAAAGTATTACATAACCATAAAATAGGGGTAAGATGGGTCTGAAAATAATTCATATGAAAACTATTAGAAGTCTTGTGCCCAAAGTCAACATGTGCCAAGAGAGTAGACAGATGCAATCTCAGGCAATGGCAGGATGAGGGGAATATAAGGCTGGGAATAGGGAAGTGCTGGTTTGAATGAACACTGGCTGGACCCCATATGGAAAACTGTGCCTGGTTCTGAGCTCCATATACAAAGATGATCATTGGCTGATAGAAGGGTCAGAGGAGGGTCAACTAAAGAGTGACAGGTTTGGAGGCCATGTCACCTGAAATCATAGAGCCAATTATTTTAGGTCAGAGAAGACCTAAGGGATAGTTGACAGATGTCACAACAGCAGCTGTCACAGGCATAGCTCGTGGGACTGGACAAAATGAAATCTGTAGATCAGACAAACCCACAGCTGAGTGGCTATGACTAGGGATATTTCTAGCATCTGGAAGCCCAGATGAACAACAGAAAATCATGCTGATGACAATAAGCAGATATCTAGAAAATCAAATAGTATAACAGCATCTGAGAGTAGAGAGGGGGTACCCAGCAATATCCTGGTACCCTGAGGGAGCATTCCAGTTCCGGAGGAGCTGGGGTGAAAGGTAGGCAACAAAAGGAACAACTGAGAAATGGGGATGCACAGAAGGATTCAGTGAATGTTGAGCAGTAGTTCTCCAAACATGGTCTCAGAAGGCTATAACATCAGCATATCTAGTAATGAGCTAGAAATGCAAATGCCTGGGCCCTCAGAAATTACTGAATAAGAAACACTCAGAAATCTATGCTTATCATTAGAATCTGTGATCCTGGGCCTCCCCTGGTGGTGCAGGCAGTTGAGTGCTGCACTGAGAATCTGTCCGCAGCCTCTGCAGCATGGGTTCGATCCCTGAACCCAGGCGTCGAGGGTCCCACATGGCTTGGCAGACGTCTCCTGTCTCTCCCGCTGCTCCCCTCAGCAGTGTGTTTCATCAGTCTCCCTGTTCTGCTCCCCACTCTGTCTCTGGTGAATCCTCTCACCCTCCCACATATCTGGCCTGTGCCCGGGTTCTTGTATAAATAAATAAAATAAATCTTTAAAAAAAAAAAAGAATCTGGGGCCTCCCCAGTGGTGCAGCGATTGAGCGCTGGGTTACGAAGCTGCCTGCAGCCTCTGCAGCACCGGTTCAATCCCAGCCACCGGGGGAGGGTCCCACATGGCGCGCAGACCTCTCCTGCCGCCTGCTGCTCCCTTCAGCAGTGTACTTCGTCAATCTGCCTTTTCTGCTCTCCGCTCTGTCTCTGGTGAATTCTCTCACCCTTCCGTGCTTCTGACTGTACCCAGTGCTTGTATAAATAAATAAATAAATCTTTAAAAAAAAAAAGAAAAGAATCTGTGATCCTAGGGCCTCCCTAGTGGCACAGGGGTTATAGTCTCAGCACTATCAAGCTATTGGCAGCCACTGAGACATGAGTTCGATCCCTAGCCAGGGAGATGCCCACATGGCAAAGGAGACCTCTCCTGTCTCACCCGCTGCTCCCCTCAGCAGTGTATTTCAGTCAGTCTGCCTGTTCTGCTCCCTACTCTGTCTCTTGTGAATCCTCTTATTTCCTGCACCTCTGGCCTGTACTCCAGTTCTAGAATGCATAAATAAAAAATAAATAAATAAATCTTTAAGAGAAAAAAGAATCTGTGATTCTAACATATGCTCAGGATTGAGTACCCCGGCTTAGTAATTAAGTACGTGGACTCAAGAGTCAGAATATATATGTATATAGTTCTGCCAGTTACTAGCTATGTGGTTTTAATTCCTCATCTGTAAAATGGGAATAGAAATAATACCTACCTTATAGAGTAGTAATCTCTCTCTCTCTCTCTCTCTCTCTCTCTCTCACACACACACACACACACACACCCCACTTAGAACAGTGACTCTGGCATATGTGAGAGTTAGCAAACACTTTTCTTTTTATCAGCCATTAAAATTACAAAAGTCAGGGAGAACCAACCATCTCACTGCCTAATGTGGAAGTACAGAGGTTCTTTTAGTTGTTGTTTTATTAAAGATTTATTTATGCATAGAAGAAGTGGGGTGTAGGCCAGAGGTATGGCGGTGGGGGGAGAGGTAAAAGGGTTTACCAGAGACAGAGTGGGGAGCAGGACAGGCAGATGAACTGAAATCCACCACTGAAGGGAGCAGTGGGCAAGACAGGAAAGGTCTGCTGTGCCATGTGGATTAGCTCCTTGCCTTCGAATTGAACTCAGGCTGCAGTGACTACAGCACTGAGATTCAAGCCCTATGTCAGCAGGGAGGCCCAGTACAGAGGTTTGAATTAAAGTGTCATTTTATCGGGATCCCTGGCTGGCAGTGCAGTTAAGCAGTCCCTGCTGTGGAGACTGGGAGCTCACAGAGGAGGTGCGTGAGTCCACCAACTGCTCTGAACATTTGAATACCGTGCTACCCTATTCCACATTACTCCTAAAAAGCAAAACTAAGACTAAAGGACAAGATGTACTCAATGAAAACAAAACAAAAATAACCTAGACTCAAGAATTAAAATAATAATAAGGAATGAAATGTAGAATGGCCTGAGTTAAGATGAAGATGTTGGTGGTGGAATGAGCCAGCTTCTGAAAAGTAGGTTATTTCCTACCATATGGGTGTTTTCTGAAGCTGGGTTGTCTAAGCTGGGAAGAAAGTTAAGAGTCCCAGTGTTTCCTTCCACTCTTTAGACTCTAGGAGTCTAGATTTTTGAGTTTTGAGACCCCTGCTTCCTCCCCTTAGGAATGTCCATTCTGCCAGCATAAATGTTCCCCTCCATCAATGTCTATTATTTTCTTTGGCTCACAATTATTTCAGTTTTGGAATCCAGATGTGACCTGATTTTGAGTCTGGAATGAATTAATATGTAACAAGATGAGTTATTGTATTATAGTAATATTGCAGGCTTTTTTTCTTCACTCCTTACTTTGTCTTTTGAAAAGAAACAAAAAGGATCTTATTCCCACCATCCCATAAATAAAAGTTAGTCAGTTAGGCCTCTATTTTTATCTTCAAGGAAAGTTAACAGGAGAAAGAGGGAGGGAGAGAGAGAGAGAGAGAGAGAGAGAGAGAGAGAGAGAGAAGGAATGTTGCAGACACCAGGAAGACAGTCCTAAAGAGCTCTTACTTTCAAAGTCTGGAGATCACCCTCCATGGAGAAAGCCTTTTGTGGTTTGAGGATGAAAGAGGACAGTGCTTTCTACTGGAGTCGGAGGTTTCCAGGAAACTAGCAGAGAGAGGGCTCTGGGTTCCCTCTGGGGCAGAATCTGACTCAGGACATGTATAAGGCTACAGATGCCAGATCTCTAGTGAAGCTACAGATCTGCTGTCCTCCCCGTTTAACAGGTGCCAGCCCCAACAACAGCAGTATGCAGCCCAAGGAGCCATAGTGTCAAGAGTGACTAGTGTGACCCAATAAGCAGATGCCTTTCCTGTCTCTTCTTCCTGTCCCCTACACACACACACACACACACACACACCCCTTTGGAGACATATCTTTAAGGAGCCACTGTCTAGGTACAAATCAAAGGAAAGAAAGAACATAAAAAAAAAAATGACAGATATAACACTGATATCAGGTTGATATTAACTATTAACTCTTGCAAGTATAATGTTGGGACCAGAATTTGTTTTAGAAAAACAAAGACAGCTGTCATTGCTTGGTGCTGATGTGGTCTAATACAATGCCTATCTATATTTATATCTATATCTATATCTGTATCTATGTGTGAGTGTACACATATATAGTGTATGTTTATACACATACTTATATACATAAATATATATATAAGTCAATCAATAAATCTGCATTGAGTATGAAGTGACATGGTGCCAAAACATAATGGTGGATGGTGTGTGTCTTTTTTTGAAAACAATTATCTAGAAATTATTACAAAGGCTCAACAAAGTCACAAGTGACTCATATCTCTCTGTGCATCCGTGAGGACTTTGTGTCATCACTACAGTGACATGGTAAAAAATGTCAGTTAGAGCCCAGTGATAGGAACATAAAGGCAGTGTCTGCTTAGATTCAGCTAAGCCCCTGATATTGTGAGCTGAGGGCCAGGGGCCAGGAAAAAGCTTTGGCTCTGCCTTAGCTGCTGTAAACGATTGTGAGCAAACTGCTTCCTTTCTGCATGTCCTATAGGCTTTTATTTACTTTAGCTGATGTGTTTTTGGTTTGAATCCTGGATGTGTTAATGGATAGCTTTATTTGAAATGTTGAGTCACAGAGCTAAGGAAGTTGACTCGCCGACGGAAGAGTAAACGCCAACACCTGTGGCCTATTTCAGAGCCAAGACAAGTCTGTTTCCAGAGGTAGAAATTTTATTATGTTCTGTGAGAAAATTATTCTCTATCTATAAACTTTTGTGTTTATATAATGCTGGTTGTGCTGATGTGGTTCGTTTCAAGGAGAGTACTCCTGCAGTCATTCTGTAAACATCAGGCGCATGCTTGCACGCTATGAGCCTTGGCTGGGCTGGGCTCAGGCACATGAAGCTAAGGAGAAAAGGTCTTCTGAGAGTTGGCAGTCACTGAGCTGGGGCAATCAAAATGCATTTCTTGCTGGATTTTTGAGTTGCGTCACACTGTATATAGTATTTCAACAGTGATATGAGTTCAAGAATTCAGAAGAGCAAATATTAAGGGGAAGTCTCAATGTTCAGAAATAAAATGAACAGACCCTTGTGAATGTCAACTCTCACTTTGCATGTGAAAGGGCAATTCATAAATGATTTCGCTTGGTTTTTAGGATATTTATTGAACACTCCTGATGTGTATGAGAAATGTGTCAATAATGGTTGTCACCTTGGTAGAGTTAAAGGAGATTGTAGGGTACATGGACATTATCAGGTTTTTTCCATCCTCCCTCCATTAGCATCAGTGATCAACACCTGCAGGCTTACACGTGTGCCTGATGGTGGTGCCTGAAGCATGGTGTGGGCGTGAATAAGTGAGCACAGCTGAGCCCAGAGACTGAGCATATATGGGCAGAGGATGGGGAACGGCAGAAGACCATGCGGCAGAGAGCAGTAGTAGAGACCAGCAAAGAGATGGTGAGGGAACCCCAGAGAGCCCAGAGAGAGTGAAGATTTGCCCGGGGCTAGGAGGCCTGACGGCCTCATAGCCTCCAGGCCTCCCACCTGCCCTGCACCTGGTTGCCTCACTACAAATGATGTAGAAAGATCATAAAAAGCCACTGAGGGCTCCAGAACGCCTCCTTTACCTGTGTGCTTTGATCAAAGAAAACCTGCTCTATGCCTTCCTGAAACTACAGAGATGTTAATATTTTTCCATTTGCTTTTCTAGTTTTCTTACTATACATGCATGTATGTGTATATATATATATATATATATATCTCCTTTGAAATTGAGGTAAATGTTATTTATTGATTTAAATACTAAATTCTAACAAAAGAGTTATGATTAGGCCTTTACTCATTATTGTCAGTGTACACTGGTAGGCCCTTTGTAGAAATGCTTTGTAGAAAGCATTTAGCAATGCAGCATACCCTTCTATTTCACATTCTCTTCTATTCTGTGCCAGCCTTGGTTCTTTTGTCCTCAGGTTACTTATATCTTCTTCTGTTCTGCTTTGGACCACAGGGGACTGATCCCTGTGGGTCATGGGCCTCAGAGCCCCTGGTCACCTGGCTATGGGAAACACCAGTGAGGAATTGGGGGGGTGAAAGGAAAAGTGTTCCTCTGCCTTGGGTGGAACACCTTAAAGCCACTGCTAGGGATCCAGCTCCTTCTGTCCCACCTGCCGTCTGTGATTCTAGATCTCATGGGATGCTTATAGGGGTGCTAATGGTATCACCCTTATACTCTGGGTTGCCTTACTTCCACTAATGGTTCCCTAACCAATCTTAGACCCCATGTGTAGGGTAAGGTAAAAGGTATCAGGCTTTTCTGCCCTCCTGCCATTAGGATGGAGGACGGAACCCTGCGGTCCTGAATGCATGCCTGATGGCGGGCACCTGGAGTGGGGTATGGGCATAGGTAGATGGGATTCGACTGGGCTTTTAAGGGCGGCGTCACGGGGATGCCAGCAGAAGCCGAGAGAGAAGCAAGAGAATCAGAACACGAGAGAAGGCCGGAGAGCCCAGATAGAGTGAGGATTTGCTGGGGGCTGGGAGGACTGCCAGCCTCCCGGCCCCCCCAGCACCCCTGCCTACCATATGCCTGGTGAACCTCAACAAAAGCCTGAAAACCTGCTGAGGGCTCTAGGACTCTGACTCCTCCTTTACCCGGTCTGCTGGATCAGAAAACCTGCTCCGTGTCCAGTCCTGCCTTTACACCGTGTAATCAATTTTTTTTGCACTAAATCCCCGCTGTTATAGAAACTTCAGAATGGTTTTCCTGATTGGACTCTCATTGATACTCATCTGGCCCATCACTCACTTCTAATAATCTATCAGAGAAGGTAACATCAAAGATCTGTATAAAAGAAAAGTTCAGTACAACATTATCATTTGGGAAAAACTAGAAGCAACATAAATGTCTAATAGGAAGTGTTGTTGGTTGATTTGTGTCCCTCCAAATACGTATGTTCAAGTCCCAACCTCCAGTACCTGTACCTGTGACTGTATTTAGAAATAGGGTCTCCCTGATGTTAAGATTATCATCGTCAATTAGAGTGGACCCTAATCTAAGGAGTGGTGTCTTTATAAGAAGAAGGAAATAGGGACACACAAGAGAGAATGCCACATGATAATAGAAACAGAAATTGGGTGAAGTGGCTGCAAGCCAAGGATTGCTGGCAACCTCCAGCAGGTAGAAAAAGCAAGGAAATAGTATTCCCTAAAGTTTTCACAGGGAGCACTGGCCTGCCAATGGCTGGATTTCAGACTAGCTCCAGAACTGTAAGAGAATACATATCTGTCTTTTATGCCACCTACTTGGTTTCAGTAGTCTTAGGAAATGAATTTAGTAAGCCAATGATTAATAAATGTTTTTAGAAGAACTGGAATTACTAAAAATATTGTGTGTGTATACACACACATATATACATACACATACATGTAAATATCTATCTAGAAAATTACATTAAACCTAAAATAGAGATTTATAAAATGCAGATTCCTGGGCCCTAGTCTAGATATTCTGATGCAATAAGATCTGCCTTAGTAGCCAGGAACATATTTGAGAACTCTTAGCCATCATCAGGTGGAATATTTCTCATCACTCATGACTGAAGTCAGTCACAACTGTATTTAACTCTTGTTCCCTGTCATATAGTTTGAATGATTTAAGGAGGGAGGAGCAAAAGAGTGCAAGTGAGCACTTTTCTTGGTTTCCACTCTCAAGTAGTCTCAGATTCAATGGAGCCTTAATTTCCAGTTAATTAACTTGTCAATCTTACTTAGAAGAAATTGGTTTCCTTCAATCAAAACTGGGAAGATAGCATTGAAATCTGAAGAGGTGTTTGCCAGCTTTCTGACAGTGTTAGATAAGGCTCTTCTGATGTCATATTACAGAAATCAACTCCAGCTACCTTAAACATAAGTAGGTGGATAAGTTAAGTAAATAAGTAACAAGTGAAATATCAGGAAAATCTGAGCAACCATCCTAAGGGAAGGCTGGATCCAAGGAAGGTCCATTACATTAGCAAGCATACCAGGTCACTACCTTCACTCAACAGCGTGGACAACTGGTGTCTGTGCTTCTCAGTTCAAACTTTCAAATTCCTCGGAGACACATCTGATGGGCTCCATTTAGGCCAGGGGTCCCCCGCACTATTCAACGATGCCTAAGAAAGGATAGTCTCAAGTAATTCAGACACAGCATTTGGCAACCCATCCACGTGACTAGGGGCCAGTTCTCAGAGAAGAGGAAACAAGTGAGTGCAACTCACTTGCCTGAGAGGCCACACTCTCCTGACCTCCGCCCTCATTCCCTAATCTTGGTCCCTTTCTAAGAGTGGATCTTAAGCCTTTTCATAGGTTAGACCATTTCTGTCTTCTGAAATTCTTCCCAAATCCTCATTCTCCACAGTTCCCACTCATGTGAAATTTGGGTTCTTGTTCATCTTGTACACTTGCACATTTCTGTGAAACCCCCTCTCAGAGGAGAATCTTTTAGGATCAATGAGGTGATTCTGCTCTTTTGATCAATGACACCAGGAAATCAAAGCCAATAGGCTGGCAGGTATGGACTGTCTTTCCTGGTGTCAGTGGTGGGTCATGTTGAATCTTCATACTAGTTTCCCTTAAAACTACCATCAGGCAACTGGCTGGTTAGGGATACAGTCTTTGGCTAAAAAAGTTTTTCCCAGTGTACAGGCTAGGGGAGAAGTTAATCCAGGCATAACACCACCACGCCCTGTATGGAATGAATTACTAGTTCTGAAAACCACTTATGTTCACACCAATTCAATTTTTTCTTCGCGGGCAAGCTGACCACACTGTTAAAAATCGAAGCTATTTCCTTGGTTACCTTCATAAAACTTTACTTTTTCTTCACAGAAACCATCCTAGCCATCACATCATCAAACCTTATCTCTAACAGCACAAATCATTCATCAGAGTCATGGCAAGGTGCCACAAGACTCAGGTATGTTGTCCACTGAATTAAGAAAAGCATATTCTGGAAATCCTTAGTTGATACAAACTGTGTGCCATAGGGGCCAGTTACATAATGTTTCTGTGACTGTTTTCTCATCAGTAAGGGGATCCCCTCCCTCAGGGGATTGTTGAGATGCTTAAGTGTAAAAAAAAAATTAGAGAAGTTCCTGGCATGTGGCAAGTACTCAACAAATGTTATAACATTTCATCATGCCCTCAAGGAATGTCTGATGTTCCTTGTCTCCATGAACATTGTAACTATTAGTTTCCATGTCTTTTCTCATTCCTAAATGAGGGCAACAGATATCTCCAGCCTCCAAGGAGCCAATGAGGCTGGATGCATTCTTGAGTGTTTGCTGAAAGAAAATTGTGACTCCAACATTCTTGTGTGAAATGAATGTGTTAGGGAGAGGGTTTGCCCAAAGATCATGCAGAGTGGAGATGACTAGTTAGGGCTTTTGTGTGACCTTGGGCAGTTGTTTACTCATTCTTGGCCTCAGTTTTTATGTGTTAACCTGTGGGTAAGACTTACTTCATAGCATTGTGTGAGACTTGAATGTGATAACAGGAGTAAAGTGCTTAGCACATGATAAGCATAAGTAATAACTACTACTAGAAAAAAAAAATAGCCATATGAGTAAGAGCTTCCTCACCAAAAGTTGTAAGTAGCACCCTGACAAAAGTCAGCAATACCACAACCAGTGCATCTGGCTCCAAATCTACTTTTACCAAATGCCCTCTAGATAGTCTTTGGCTTCCAACCCTAAACTTTCCTAGAGGCTAATGGGGCTCATTAGCCAATTGGAGTCTACTTGAATCTTTTGAGTCTTGTTTTAAATGGGCACTTATAAATTTTCTCTAAGAGTCCCATGGAGCTGGAACACCACCTGGATAAATAAAGAGCTATTTCTGAACTTGCAAAAATCAAGACTGGTGCTTGGTGGTTCCCTTTTGGTGGGTCACCCAGTTCAATCACACTTACCAGTGGCAGCAGCAGCTCATCCTGCTTCCATGTAAGAGTAAGAAACCACAAGTGGAAGACAGATCTGGATCGATGGAAGCTGATGAAGGCAGCACTGTATCTTAGGAAAGCAAGTTATACTGAGATACTTTTATTCTGGGAATACTCTGTTAGAAGGCACAGTGATAATTCCAGTTCATGTCTTTATATAAACTATCCTATTTTTATTGGTTTGAAAGGTATTATTGTTAGGTTTTAAAAAGTGAGGTGCAGAGGGTTGTATATTATGCTGAAATTCATGTAAAAATGTTCAAATGTCTGACAACCGAACTATCTCCAGAAAGAGTGATGAAAAACGGATGACCTTGGAGGTCTATCATGAAAGGAACGGGCTGTTTGGAGAGGGACAGGAGGAATTCTCCTTGTGTGCCCCTTTGAAGCTGTTAAATTTTGAACCATGTGAATCTATTTGCTTGTTCAAAGACCACATTTAAAAATGCTGAGAAATTACATGAAAGAATCCACTTCTGCCACATTCAGTAATTTCCTGAAGTCCCATGTACATCTATGGGTAATTCATACTTATGACCTAATTAGTTCAAAAGCTGCATTTTAGTCATTCCGTTCTTAGAAATATTTATTTTCTAATTCTCTTTTAAATCACCTGCTACTTGGCTATCAATTTCCACTCCTTTTTCAATACCAATAAAATTTTTAAAGAGAAATTTTTTGAATTGGAAAGGGAGCAAGATCATTCCAAAGATGTCCAGATGGTATTTCTTGAGTGGGGGTGTGAGGAGGTGATGTAAAAGCAAAAAGAAAAGGGGAACATTGTTTAATTCTCATTTTCTGTTTCCATTCATTGTGAGATAAGACCTATATTTGGTCAACATTGTTGAACTTGCCCTAAATCTCTAGTTACCTAAGAAAAATGAATGATTAGCTCAGGTGCTTAGCAGACCCTTTGATTTATAGGAACTCTCAGGACACCCTTTAATTCCTTGGCATGGAGTGGTGGGCTTCGTCCCCATACTGCCTGCAGCTTCCTCGTGAGACTGGAATGAACAGAACAAGCAGGGAGTGAAGGTGAGCACTGCAATTGCCCACTCTGCCTTCATTGCCTTCCCCACCTCACAATGGCTCTTGCCTTGAGCTTTCTGACCTCTCCTTCATCCCAGGACTCTCCCACCACACAGAGAAGACAGACAGAAACTTATACCCTATGACTCGGCTCTACAATGGGAATCTATCACCACAAATTAATATGGAATTTTTTTTTAGCATTCTCAGACCCCCAAAATAACCTCCCAAATCATAGGACGGAGGAATTTTCTACTCTTGGATAGTGGGGGAATGTTGTATGGCAAAGGTTGTGAGACATTATTGTGCCTCTGAATCACCTACAAAAGTTGTTAAAATCCAAATTTCTGCACCCCACTTTCAGGTTTTCATCCAGAAGTCTGGTGAGGGGGCCAATAATTTGCCTATCTAACAAGTTCTCAGGTTGCTGCTAAAATTGCTGGTCTGGGGATCTGGGATTTCTTACTTATGTACGGTCTCTCTTCTTCTAAAAGTCTGGTCTCTTCTTAGATAGCATCTAAGTCTAATCAATGAATTAAGTCTATTATCATGGAAGAACTAGGGCTTTGGGTGCAGGTAAAAAGATTCAGAGAGTCTATCATTTGTTAACTGTGTGATGCTGAACAAGAACCGTAAGTTGGAGTCTTCCTGGTGGTGCAGGGGTTAAAGACAGCACTGCCAAGCTATCACCAGCCACTGCAGCATGAGTCCAATCCCCAGACAGCCAGGGAACAACCCACATGGCACAGCAGACCTCTCCTGCCTTGCCTGCTGCTCCCCTCAGCAGTGTGTCTCAGTAGATCTACCTGTTCTGCTCCCCACTCTCTTCAGTGAATCTTCTCACCCACCCACCCCCAAGCCTCTGGCTTACACCCCAGTTCCGGTATGCATGGGTAAGTGAATCTTTAAAAAAAAAAAAACATAACTTCTCTCAGGCTTAATGCCCTCATCTATAAAATGGGAATACGAACACCAACCTCATGTAATTAAGTAACATAATTATGTGACGGACCCAGACTATGTTAGGTAGTCAACAAATTCTATTACTTTAGCCCCCCACCCCTGCCCTGTTGCGATGACAACACCACACTGACAAATGGGAGTCGTGGAGTAAGCTATAAAATGCAGGATGCTCCTGAAGAGAAAGATCCTGGCCTTTTTATTGATAGAATAATCATACAGTATCAGTTGTGAGGACAAGGAGGACAAAAAGAAAAGGGAGGGGTGAAACTAGAAAAGTGCTCTGTCATCTATAGTATCTGGGGTTGTGAGTCTGCCCTCCAGGCACTTCTCATCTGCTTGATGACTTGGTATTGTCATTGAGATCTAGCCCTAGACTCCCAGCCATTGTTTCAATCTTATCAACAAGGCTTTCCACTGATCAGCTTCTGGGGTCCCTTGTCACACATCAGTCCTCACCCCGCTGGGCATTCCTGGTCATAACTTGTGATGTATAGGTCAGGAGTATGTTTATGCATCAGTCATCAGCCGCCCACCCCCCCCCCCCCCCCCCCCCGCATTTCCCGTCATACCTCACGACACATAGCCTTCCCAGATGACCAAGGTTTAAGCTCTTGGTTGATTTGAAAGGCACCTTGTAAGGTTTGGCTCCAATGACTGACTGATGGGGTAATTCTGACCTTGTATAGGAATGCAGAACTGTAAGTTACAAAAAGTGGTGGCCAAACAGGCTACTTAGGATTAACAGACACACAGACCCCCTGTCCTGATGTGTGACAGGCTAATCACTGTTCAAAGTGTTACCCCATCTAGGAATGCCCAGGATGACAAGAGCATTTACGTGTATTTTTACAGACTCTATATTTACAAGACAAGTTTCTATATATTGTCTTCTGAAAGAGGCATGAGAATCTAACAAATACCCAAAGTACTTTTTGTAGACACCATCGTTTGAAAGCAACTGCTATCTCATTTAATCTTCATAACAACCTAAAAGGTGGCATTGTTAATCAGATGTTGTAGAAGAGAAGGGAGGACTAAAAGGGGATGAAACAATGGCGTGCTAGAACACCACCAATGACACAATCCCAAACCTCTGACTTGTGAACTCAGTTTTTTAATACAAAGATAAAAATCCTTCATGGTAGTATTTTAGGCATCAGAGACTAGAAAGAGAGGCAGATATTTTTGTCCAGTGGATGATCCTTGACACCACCTGATGCCTGATGTGTGATTTACATGGGAATTTGGGAAGCTTACCGTTCAGTTCACATTTGGTATTTTCCAGGTATTTGGCTCTTGTGCTGTTAAGGTAAGGAAGGAAGCACCTTATCCAGGTGTCCTGCGGCCTTTCAACTTTGAATGGCTGATCAAGTGCCAGTTGGCTGTCAGGAATGGAATATTTAGTGACCCTGCTGGCAGACGAGCTTCCTACTTTTCCATTCCTCCTTCTATAGTTTGAGTCTTAATAAGGGAAGGATGCAGTTGCTCCTAAATGTGGTTCTGGGAAATCTTAACCCAGGAAAGAACAAATCTTGGCTTGCACCTTTATAAGTGGGTTTGGCCATCTGCCAACACACCAACAGTTGGGTTATTTATACTGCAAAAGGAAACAATTTACTTTTAAGCTACCTCCTTTCAGCTTCTGTCCAATCCAAAATGTCCCAGAAACAAAAAGTCAGGGTTGAAATTAATAAAGCAAAATATTTAATGGACATCCACATATCTTCTTATCATAATAGCAAAATTCCACTTGGTTACCGATATTCGAGATTCAGTGTTCAAATGGTCATTTAAAATTGAAACCGACCTGACCTGATTCTTTCTCTGATCTTCCCACCCTGAGCTTCATTTGTTTCTTGGGAATTCCTTTTGTGGCACTTGTGTAAGGAATGTCCCTCAGGCTATCTTGAAGAAAAAATTTTTTTTGTACTTACTTATTTTGGTTAAAGTATGCTTGTGTGAGAAACCTAACTGTGGACAAAGTTACTGAAATTAGTCAAGAGAGAAAGTAATCCCAGAGTTGGCACAAAGTTTGATGACTGAAAATGGGTTTCTTATAGAAAAGGACATTCTGACCTCTGTGGTTGTGGCAGCAAAATCCTGTAAGCCAAAAATTTCCCCCATGAGCTTTGGGAGGGAAATCCCACTTTCTCATCAAAGAATTGTAATTTAATCCCCTTCTGCTTCCAATTAGAAAGAGAACATGCTTTTTCTTGATGTTGATATCCCCAAAATTCACAATAAATCTCACTTGGAATATGATGCCTGTAACTTAGCAGTTAGATCCGGTGCTTGTGGAAAAGAAATTGAACACTAGACTGTGAAATACTTAAGAGTTCAAATTCATTTTTCCACTCTGCTTTGAGAGGTAAGCATGAGCCTAGATTGAAATGGGTAGTAATAGGCTCCAGGAGGAACCAGTAACTGTGAAATAGACCATTTTTACACTGTAGGTTCAGCTAATTTGTGGTGTTCACACACCATGATGAAATCAAATCAGAAGCATTAAACCAATTTCTGCAGTCTAGCTAAAGACCCAAAACAAGAGTTAATGAGCCCAGTGAGTGGATAAACACAAAGATACTTCCTGGGAATATTATCAGATCACAAAAATATAAATCACAAGTTATTGTTTTCTTTACACATTATGAATTTCTCCAGCTGGAATGGAAAATTTCAAGAGGAATACCAACTCATGTGTCTGCTACCTAAGTAGACCTTGTCTCCCAGATATGGACAAAGTTACTGAACTTGCTCCATCTCCCTGTAGGTAGGCTGTTTCTTTGCCCACTAGGAGCATCAACCACTGGAATTTTCAGAGAATATAAGACAAGAGATAAGCCAAAGTCCTTCTCCATCAGTTTGAGTACAATTTTCCTCAGCACTAAAGTTTAATTCTGGACTTAAGCTCCAGACTGATTTGCTTTATATAACTCTGAACTTAAACTCCATAAATTTGTTGCATGCTGCAATGAGGAAGATAGAGATAGTTAGACTAGGTCTTGTGCAACACAAATAGTTTATGGGAAATCTAGAAGCATGAACAATATCATGTACCACTCAGTCTATTCATCCATTCAGAAAACATTTATTGAGCAGCACTAGACAACCCTAAGATGTGCCCTTCACAGAGGTTTCCAAACTCTGGACACAAGGGAGAGTTCCTGCCCTCAAGGAGCTCATAGAGAAGTGGAAGAAAATCACACATGGTCTGGCAGTGACAATAAAAGAAGAAAGAGCTCAGGTGTCATGATGAGTACCAGGGACACGGCGCTCACAGATTCAGGGTCTTGGTCCTGCTGTGGGGGATCAAGGGCAGCTACTTGTAAGGTCTACACTAGAGAAGGCTCGGAAGCACAGATAACATCTGAACAAGCTACAAAAAAGAGAGAGAAGAGTTCAAGGTATACATGCAACATGTCCCAAGAGATGAAGGAGAGAAAATGGTGTGTCCAGAAGAAGCCATTTAGACAAGCTGAGTAGACAGAGGAAAGTTGCCAAGACAATGAGAAAAGAGAAGGGGAAGGGAAAAGAGGAAAGCAAGGGGGACCAAGAGAGAAGAAGAGAACTTGGAGCCAGTGTCCTCCCTATGCTCTAGTGAGCAGATTCTCTTGCGTGTCAGCACATGGGTCTTTTTCCTTGCATTAGCGTGTGACTACTCTGTTCCTTGCCATCAAATTTTTGTAACCCTAACTGGAACTCTTGATATTCAACAGACTGATATGCAAGTAGGTCTGCCACCTTTTTTTTTTTTTTTTTTTAAGTACATAGCTAATAGGCTTGTGGTTTGCATGGAACACTTAACATTAATCTGCCATTTTTCTTAGGTACAAATTGCTACCGAAAATTTAAAAAAAAAAACATGAACTTGAAAGGAAAATTGCACTTCCATTTTTATTGCAGCACTGTTCACTATAACAAAGGAAACAACATAAATACCCCCAAAACAGATGGGTGGAGGAAGATGTAGGCTATATACACAGTGGAATATTACTCAGCAATCAAAAATGAAAAACTCATGACATTTGTGGCACTATAGAGGGAGCTGGGAAGGGATAGTGCTAAGTGAAATAACTCAGAAAGAAAAAGATAAACACCAGATGGTGTCACTAAGATGTGGAATACATAGTAACTAAACAAAGGGTCAGATAAAGATAAGCTTAAAAACTAACCCTTAAAAGCCTACTATAGAACTGATTCAGGAAGGTTTGGGTTTGTGGGTGGGGTGAGAACAGAGGAAAGGAAGCACAATGGACTATGGTGGCTGACTTGATAGTGGGTGGGCTGGAGTGGTGACACCTGATAGGGGTGTCCAGATGTTACCTCATTTAAAAATAAATGATTAAATGAATTAAATTGAAAATAATGAAAGAAAGACCTCCCTTTTAGTTTGGGGGCTCAACAATTGGCTATTAATGGATAATTAGAGAAAACATTGGTTGTTGACATTTAAAAGCAATTTTAACCTAATCAGTATATTTTGGTGGGAAAGGTATTACAAAAACAGTTTAAAGAAACAAAACAGGCCTCCCCTGGTGGCACAGTGGTTGAGAGCTGGGCTGCGAAGCTGTCCACAGCCTCTGCAGTACTGGTTCGATCCCCAGCCACCAGCAAGGGTCCCACATGGCGCATAGACCTCTCCTGCCACGCCCGCTGCTCCCCTCAGCGTGTATTTTGTCAGTCTGCCTGTTCTGTTCCCTGCTCTGGCTCTGGTGAATTCTCTCACCCTTCCGCGCTTCTGACTGTACCCAGTGCAGAAAGAAAGAAAGAAAGAAAGGAAAGAAAGAAAGAAAGAAAGAAAGAAAGAAAAGAAAGAAAGAAAGAAAGAAAAGAAAGAAGAAAGAAAGAAAGAAAGAAAGAAAGAAAAAGAAAGAAAGAAAGAAAGAAAGAAAGAAGAAAGAAAGAAAGAAAGAAGAAGAAAGAAAAGAAAGAAAGAAAGAAAGAAAGAAAGAAAGAAAACAAGTGATATGACTCCTTAGATATCAACATTTTTATCTTTTTAATAACTATGCTAAATAAACCCTTCGTTCAACGAATAATAACTGCTTCACAACAATAACAAAAATAGCCTACCTTATTTTAGAGAATTCATTCTTTTCTCTCTACTTTACCACTTCCTATTCAATCATTGTCTATTAAATTTTTTCACACCACACTCAGAAACCGATAACACAAAGTTACTGAACATAAACATCTCTAGCCTGCCTCTTTCTTACAGTTTTGTTCCTCATTTTTCTTCCCACTTCCCCTTAAAGAGGCTTTTTCTCTCTTTCCTAAATGGGCGCAAGTCCCTAATTAGTCCTGTGAAAGTTTCTGCAGAATCTTATTTTCAAACGTTTTTTCTCATGCAAAATGCCTTGAGGGCCCTCACCCAACACAAAGATCTCCAAAAACAAGGTGGCTATTCCTGAGAGGAAAAAAAAAGAAATCCTAAGAAGCTTGGTCACAAATCAATAATAGGATTTCCAAACACTTGCAGCCATAAACAAAAAACAGAGAGACTTTTCACAGGCTCTTCTTGGTAAATATCATTGGCCTTCATTTTCTTAGCCACACCCTCTAATTTTATTTATCCTTTCCAACTAATAAAAACAACAACAGTGTGCCACCAGGTGCATCCCCGCCCCTGGTCTCCTGCCATGCTTTCCATTGTCTGCTTAATGTTTTTTTTATTACCAACCATTTAATCCAATCCACCATTCCCTTGTTTCTTTGCTAACTGTATTGTGCCCCAGGGCTTAGGACGGAGCACCCAAGAAGGCAATAGGACAGCCCTTCTGTGCTCTGGCAGCCATGCAGCCCCTTGCCGCCATCCTCTGCAAGAACTCACATTCCCTTGACTGAGCCATTTCTCATGGTGCGTGAACCACATTCTATCTCTACTTCTCTCTGGAAGTTTCAATTCTTAAAACTTGGCAAAACTGAATCTCTTCTTAATTTCCCCCCAACAAATTGAATTCCTCTCTGTGAGAACACTTTTCTCACAGAATTTTTACCTCTTTTGGCTTCCCACTTTACATACTTTATTCTCACCTTGAATCTATTTTTGTCTGGGTGCTATCCATTTCTGCCAATTTAAAATGTGCAAGATATAGGCTAACCCCCATTTCTCCAATTACCTTGAAAACATCTGAAGGAAATTTGTTTTGCTTATTTAGTTCTTTAAAGAGTATGTTTAATTCATGGGTACTGTGGTGTTGGGCTAACTACGGGGACTATACCTGAAGATAGAAACAAAATATTGTATAAAAATGAACAATGACGTAAGAAAATAATTACTGTTTTAAAAAGATTTATTTCTATTTATTTATGCATACAAGGCCAGAAGTGTGGGGGAGGGGCCGGTGAGAGGATTCACCAGAGACAGAGTGGGGAACAGAACAGGCAGATTGACTGAAATACACTGCTGAGGGGAGCAGCTGGCGAGATAGGAGAGGTCTGCTGCATATGTGGGTCAGCTCCCTGGCTGGGGATCAGGGATTGAACTCGTGCTGGTGCTGCAGTGCCGAAGGATAGCTTCACAATGCTGAGTCTACTCCCTTGCACCACCAGGGAAGCCCAGAAAATAATTAATTAAAAAAAAAAAAAGGAAAATGTTTAAGCAACTGTTCCCAAGTGTAGTGTTTATCGGTAAGGACTGGGAAGAGATTGGGTCTTTTTATTTTTACCTATTTTTGTTTAAGGTTTTTATGATAATAATGTCCTATTTTTGTAATGAAAAGTGTGTCATTCAAAAACAGCTTTACATTGTTCAGAAAGTAGACCCTGTTTTTTAAACTCCCCCACAATGATGGTCATCAAGATTTTCACAGGTAAATTCAACCATCAATCAAGTTATTTATTGCAAAGAAGAGAGGAGCAGAGTTAGAGGCTGTGGCCATCAGGGAGGTGTCAGCTGTGAACGTAAGTGTGAGCTTCACACTAGGAAGGCTGAGCATAGACGGAGATTTAGATCGTTATGAAATAAAACTTTGTAAGTGATTTAGATGTCCCTTTAGAAACTTCTGATGCACGAGGAAAGGGTACTTCTTAATTTTTTCTCCTACAGTTTGAGATTCTCAGAAATTTTTCAAAATTAGCACATTACTATTATAATTAAACACACACACACATTCTGCCATCGATGGTAAATTTAATCAGTTTTCTTTCCCAACATGGTATTTGTGAAGATCCCAGCAGGTGACCAGAGGTCAACAGGCTCTGCTGATGGACCCAAAAAGGGCAGGCTTCCAGGGGCCAGAACCAAGCAGCAAAGGACAGAGGAAAGATGGAAGGAAAGAATGGAAAACATTCAGCCCTGGTTTGATGACTAAGATCCTTTGGTAGTTATACTTTTCTGGAACACCATAGTCAAGTATTGAAGTATATATTCAGTCACAGCCATTTGTGTATGCCACCAATAAGTCTGGGTCTAAACCTCTGCCTTCTGGGTCTAAACCAATGGGTGCTAGCAACCACATTTCTAGGCCTAGAGAGTTTAGGGGAAAATTGCCAGTCTCTGGAAATATTCCTCCCAATGCCAATCCATTGACTTATATGTGGCTCATGGCACTCCAGTAAGCCAAGTGTAGGGCCAGCCCCTTTAAAGATCTGTCTCTCAGTTGCCTTCCTGATTCTCATAACCTATTTGCAAGTCTGCAAACTTAATTCCTATTTCTAATTTTGCAATCAGAAAGTTGCCCATCTCCAGTGTCACATTTCAAAATTCAGGCATTTTCTGAATTCCTAAATAAAGGATAGTCTATCTACAGAATTAAACTTGTCTCAGTTTTTGGTTTTTTCCACATGTTTGTTTTTTTTTTTTTTTTTTTTTTTTTTTTTTTTTTTTTTTTTTATTTTGTTGAGTTTTCTTTTTTTTTTTTTTTTTTTTTTTTTATTTTTTTTAATAATAAATTTTATTGTTGTATCCCCATACAATTGCAGCCCCCCCATTCTGAACCCAATCCCTCCCCTCCCACCCCCACCCCCTAAAAGTGTCTCTGGTTCATAGTTTTTTGTTGATTTTGATTTTCACTTTCTTATAGTTATTCGTTTTCCTGGTCCCTTATTTAAGTTTTCTAGATTCCTGCTATGAGTGAGACCATCCGGTATTTTTCTTTTCTTTTGGCTTATTTCGCTGAGCATGATCCCTTCCAGCGCCATCCATGTTGCTGCAAATTGCATGTGTTTATCTTTTTTGAATGCTGAGTAATATTCCATGGTATATATGGACCACATCTTCTTGATCCAGTCATCTATTTTTGGGCATTTGGGTTGTTTCCAAAGCTTAGCTATTGTAAACAGTGCTGCTATAAACATAGGGGTGCAGGTGTTCTTTGGAATTGATGTTTCTGTGTCCTTTGGGTAAATACCTAGGAGTGGAATTGCTGGATCATATGGAAGCTCTATGTTTAGTAGGTCCAGAAATCTCCACACAGCTTTCCACAGTGGTTGGACCAGTTTGCACTCCCACCAACAGTGTAGAAGAGTTCCTTTTTCTCCACACCCTCGCCAGCATTTGTTGTTGCTAGTTTTTTTAATATGTGCCATTCTCACTGGTGTAAGATGGTATCTCATGGTAGTTTTGATTTGCATTTCCCTGATGGCAAGTGATGTTGAACATTTTTTCATATGCCTGTTGGCCATTTGCATTTCCTCTTGAGAGAAGTTTCTTTTTAGCTCTTCTGCCCATTTTTTGACTGGATTATTTTCTTTGTTGTTGTTGAGTCTCATCAGCTCTTTGCAGATTTTTGTGATCAGTCCTTTATCATTAGTGTTGTGTGCAAAAATGTTCTCCCAGTTGGTGGGGTTTCTCTTTGTTTTTGTTATTGTCTCTTTTGCTGTGCAGAAGCTCTTTAATTTGATGTAGTCCCAGCTGTTTATCTTTGCCTTCACTATCACTGCTTTGGGTGATGTGTTGTAAAGATGTCTTTGATGTGCAAATCACGTAGTGTTTCGCCTATATTTCCTTCTATATATTTATGGTTTCAGGTCTTATGTCTAGTTCTTTAATCCATTTTGAGTTGATTTTTTGTGTATGGTGTGAGGTAGTGGTCAAGCTTCATTCTTTTGCATGTAGCGACCCAGTTTTCCCAGCACCATTTATTGAACAAACTTTCTTTGCTCCAATGCATATTCTTTGCTCCTTTGTCAAAGATTAGTTGACCATAAATCTGTGGGTTTATTTCTGGATTTTCTATTCGATTCCATTGGTCTGTATGTCTGTTCTTGTTCCAATACCATGCAGTTTTGATGATTATGGCTTTGTAGTAGAGTTTGAAGTCTGGGAGTGTAATGCCTCCATTCCCTTCTTTTTTTTTCAGGAGAGCTTTGGCTATTCGGGGTTTTTTGTGATTCCATATGAATTTCATCAATAATTGTTCTATTTCTTTGAAGAATGACATTGAAATTTTGATTGGAATAGCGTTGAATCTGTATATTGCTTTTGGAAGGATGGCCATTTTAATAATGTTTATTCTTCCAATCCACGAGCAGGGGATGTCTCTCCATTTCTTTGTGTCTTCTTCTATTTCTTTTAACAGTGTTTTATAGTTTTCTTTGTATAGGTCCTTTACCTCTTTTGTTAGATTGATTCCCAAATATTTGATTTTTTTGTTTCAATAACAAAAGGGATGGTTTTTTGATTTCTTCTTCTTCAGATTTATTGTTTGTGTATAGGAAGGCTACTGACTTTTGCGTGTTGATTTTGTATCCTGCCACTTTACTGAACTGATTGATGAGTTGAATTAGCTTTTCTGTGGAGTTTTTGGGGTTCTCTATGTATAATATCATATCGTCTGCAAATAGTGATAGTTTGACTTCTTCTTTTCCTATTTGGATTCCTTGGATGTCTTTCTCTTGTCTTATTGCCCTGGCTAGGACTTCCAGTATTATATTGAAAAGCAGTGGTGAGAGTGGACATCCTTGTCTTGTTCCAGATCTTAATGGAATTGCTTTCAGCTTTTCACCATTGAGAATGATACTGGCTGTTGGCTTGTCATAGATGGACTTTATGATGTTGAGGTATGTTCCTTGTATCCCAAGAATTTCAAGGGCTTTTATCATGAATGGGTGTTGCACTTTGTCGAAAGCTTTCTCAGCATCTATTGATATTATCATGGTGTTTTTATATTTCTTTTTGTTGATGTGTTGGATAACGTTGATTGATTTTCGGATGTTAAACCATCCTTGTGCCCCTGGAATGAATCCTACTTGGTCGTGGTGAATTATATTATGGATACATTGTTGGATTCTGATGGCTAAAATTTTATTGAGGATTTTTGCATCAGTGTTCATTAGGGAGATTGGCCTGTAGTTTTCCTTTTTTGTGTTGTCCTTGTTCGGTTTTGGTATTAGTGTAATGTTGGCTTCATAGAACGTGTTTGGTATTGTCCCTTCCTTCTCAATTTTTTGGAAGAGTTTGTGAAGGATAGGCACTAATTCATCTCTGAATGTTGGTAGAATTCATTTGTAAATCCATCAGGTCCTGGGCTTTTGTTTTTGGGAGGTTTTTAATTACCATTTCAATTTCGCTAATTGTAATTGGTCTGTTTAGGTGTTCTATTTCTTCTTTATCTAGCTTTGGGTGATTGTAGAGTTGTAGGAATTTGTCCATCTCCTCTAGATTGTTAAAACTTGTTTCCATATAACTGTTCATAGTAGTTACTGATTATTCTTTTGATTTCTGCTGTGTCCGTTGTGATTTCTCCTCTTTCATTGATGATCCTGTTTATTTGTGCTTTCTCCCTTTTTTCCTTTGTGAGCCTGGCTAGGGGTTTGTCTATTTTATTGATTTTTTCAAAGAACCAGCTCTTGGTTTCATTGATCTTTTGGATTGTTTTTTTAGTTTCAATTTCATTTATTTCTGCTTTGGTTTTTATTATTTCTTTTCTTCTACTGGTTTTGGGGTTTTTTTGTTGTTCTTTTTCTAGATCTTTGAGCTTCAAGATTAGGTTGTTTCTTTGAGTTCTTTCTTGTTTCTTGATGTGAGCTTCTATTGCTATATATTTTCCTCTTATTACTGCTTTTGCTGCATCCCATACATTTAGGATATTGTGTCCTCCTTGTCGTTCAATTCAAAAATTTTTTAATTTCCTCTTTGATCTCCTCCTAGTCCAGTGGTCTTCCAGTAGTGTGGTTTTTAATCTCCATGAGGTAGGAAAGTCCTTGCCTTCTTTTTATGGTTTATTTCTAGTTTGATGCCTTCATGGTCAGAAAGATGGTTGATATGATTTAATCTTGGTGTATCTGTTGATGTTTGTCTTGTGCCCCAGTATGTGATCGATCCTGGAGAATGATCCGTGTGCGCTTGAGAAAAATGTGTACTCCGTTTTTTTGGGGTTTAGTGTTCTATAGATGTCTGTTAAGCCCAATTGCTCTAGGTCCTTATTTAGAGCTTTGGTTTCTTTACTTATTTTTGTCTTGTTGATCTATCCATTGTTGATAGTGGTGTGTTGAAGTCTCCCACTACGTATGTGTTTTCTCTGATGTCTGTTTTCAGAGAGGACAACAGTTGTCTGATATATTTTGGTGCTCCTTCGTTTGGTGCATATATGTTATGAGTGTTATTTCTTCTTGAAGTATTGTCCCTTGATCATAATGTAGTGACCATTGGGGTCTCTTTTTATCTTTTTGAGTTTGAAATCTGTTTTATCTGATATAAGTATAGCTGTTCCTGCTTCTTTTTTGGCCCATTTGCTTGTAGGATTGTTTTCCATCCTTTAACTTTGAGCCTATTTTTATCTTTTGTAGCTAAATGTTTCCTGTAGACAGCAAAAGGTTGGGTTTTGTTTCTTAATCCAGGCTGCAACTCTGTGTCTTTTTATTGAAGAGTTTAGTCCATTTACATTTAGAGTTAATATTGATATGTTAACATCTGTATTTGCCATTGTGTTTGTCTTTCCTTTGATTTTATTTATTTATTCTTTTAATAACTTTTTTTTTTTTTTTTTGGCCTTCTTTCATTGTTATTCGTCCCTCTGAGGTTCTGCTTTAGGACTCCTTGTAGTATTTTTGGAGTGGGGGTTTAGTTGCAATGAAATTCCGGAGTTTCTGTTTGTCGGGGAGGTCCATATTCTTTCTTCAAAGAGGAAGGAGAGCTTTGCGGGATAGAGTATTCTTGGTTGGCATCTGTTTTCTGGAGTCTGTTGACTATGTCCCTCCACTCTCTCCTTGCCCGTAGTGTTTCTTCGGAGAAGTCTGATGTCAGCCTGATTGGCTTTCTTTGAATGTTATCTGTTTCTTCCCTCTTGCCAGCTTCATTATTTTTCCTTGTCCTGGATTCTTGGGAGCTTTTACTATTATGTGTCTTGCTGTATTTTTTCTTTCGTCGTGGAAGTTTGGTGTTCTTCTTGCTTCTTGTATATCAATTTTCAGCTCCTTCTTCACATTTGGGAAGTTCTCTTCAATTATCTCTTTGAATATTTTCTCTGTTCCTACTTCTCTCTCCTCTCCTTCTGGTATTCCTATAACTCTTATATTTCCTTTCCTCATGGAGTCAGATAGTTCCCGAAGTCTTTCTTCATTCTTTTCCTTCGTACTTCTCTTTCCTTTTCTGTTTTGGTTCTTTTTATTTCTGTGTCTTCAAGAGCACTTATTCGTTCTTCCATTCATCAATTCTGCTTTCATTGCTTTTCCCAGAATTCTTTAGTTCTTCCACTAATTCTTTGATCTCCTGCATTCTTTACTTCCCTCTTTAGGGACTCAATTTCATTCTTCTGATCGTTGATTATTTTTCCTTATCATTGTTTTCCTTTATGACTTCTGTCAGTTTTTTAATCACAGCAATTTTAAATTCTCTTTCTGGAAGGCTCAGAAGTTCTTCCAAGTTACTGTCGTTGCAATCTGAGGGCTGGTTTTCTTTTTGTGGTGTGCTTTTTTTCTGGAGAGTTGCTAGGTTGCGTGTGGTTCTTCTCCTCCCTACTGTCTGTTTCTAATTTGCCGTATGCGTTGGGACACTGTGTAGTTGGGACTGGCCGGCATCTTGGGTGAGCTTCTCTGCTCCCCTCTGTTCCTCCAGGAGTCATCTGTCAGTTTCAAGTAGTCTTTATTGGAGAAAGGTCCCTGTCCTAAAATGTCGATGTGGGGACACACTCCCCTGTGCGCCTGGTCTGCCCCGGCGGTGGGTTCCTGCTCCCCCACTGGGCTTGGACTGCAGGCCAGAGGGGGTCTGGCGTGGGCGAACTTCCCCGCTCACCTCTGGCTCCTGAGGAAGCCTTCTGCAGGTAGTCTTTACTGAAGAAATGTCCCTGTTCCTAAAATGGTGATGTGGGACACACTCCCTGCACGTACGGTGTCAGGCACACTCTTCTGCGTGCCTGGTCTGCCCGGCTGTGGGCGCTCGCTCCCCTGTGGGCTCAGACTACTGGTCGGAAGGGCCCAGGCGTGGGCTAACTCCCTAGCTGGCCACTATCTCCTTCAGGAGCCTGTGCTGGCTACAAGTCGCTAGGTGCGCAGAGATCTCTCCTAGAGCCCTTGGGGAGCTGATTTTCCACCCCGTGGACAGGGAGCAGAGCGGGGATGGTAGGGTACACTCAACGGCTTTGGGGTGCTGTGTCTGCCTTGTGCCCCACCGTCGTGCGGAACCCACGCCCCTAATTTCGTGGCCCCGGGTCTCAGTTCCAAAGCCCTCAGTTTCCAGGACGCGGGCTGTAGCCCAGATCAGTGGCGCGGGAATGGCGCCTTTTGAATCCCGCTCCCCTGCCTGGGCGCCTGGTTCCTGCTCACTCCGGGAGGGCTCCGCGCGTCTCCCCGCAAGCCTAGGTCGTCTCCCGGCAAGCCTAGGTAGTAGGCGCGGGGACCTGGGCAGCTGCGATCCGATCCGCGCAATCCGCGCCGCTTTCCCCGCGCAATCCCGCTCCGCGTCTGTTTTTCTGGCGCGCTGCTTCCGCGCAGGCTTACCGGCGGCGGGGCTGTGTGCTGGGCTGGCCTCCTCCTGGGCGGGGCTCTCTGCAATGGCACCCGGAGCTCACCTCCGCGGCGGATCCTGCGGGGGTTCTCCACAGCTCCCGTTCACAGGGTGTGGTGGCTGCAATAGTTCCTTTCCACTCACAGTCCCTGCTTGCTGCGTCCTTTTTCTTGTTGGCAGTTTTAGTTTGTCGTTTTCCTCCTCTCTGCCGGTCGGAGAGTGCCGCCTCTGTGGGCGGGGGGGGGGAGCAGGGCAGGTTTCTGCGCTTCCCTGCCTTCTGGTCCTCTTTTATGGCCACTTTCTTCTTCGGGCAGTTTGCTGGAGTCGTCCGTTTATCTCCGTGTCACACAGTTCTCACTGGGACCTGCCGCTTTTCCTCCTATTAATTTTTTTTTAATGGGAGATCTTACTCGCAGCGTCTCCTCGCCGCCATGTTCCACATGTTTGTTTTAAATGCTGACATTTGTCTTAAGATAGGCATTCTTTATTTATGCCTTCTTCATTCAAAATACCTTTCTCTTTTAAGGACTTTTTTTATTTTTTAGCAACTCTTTATCTTATCAATCACCTTAAAATCTCTCTGGAAAAATCTCCTTCTGACAAGTACAGTCTTACTTCTGTGAAAAACTTATACTCATGGTGGAGTCATATGTAAGAAATAGTCTTAAAGTTTATCTATGTCAACCTGTTTATTTGACTGATGAGAAAAGTTCTTCCTGCTTTTTTCTCTCTTAATAACAGTGCTTAGATTTCAACTAATCCCTTCCTCTTGCATTTATTCTACGGTATCATTTATCTTTCAACTAGAGTCTAGGATCCCCAGCACCTCTAATAAGATAAAAACAAAAAACAGTAAGGATTCTTCCTCTCAGGGAGCTTTTCCTATATCCCACCCCCCTCCCCCAATCAGATTTCTGATGACAGCAGGATTCCCTCTTAGCATCTGATTGGGTTGACAGTGCAATGGAGAGTTTCATCCTGAGGGCCTGTTTCACTTTCCAGCATTCTGGCATCTAATGCCAGTATCCTTTAATGGAGGGGTGCAATTGTATGGGGAATATAACCAAAATGAAAATGCATACATTGTACAAAAATGAAAAATGTAAAAATTATATAAAATAAAATATTTAAAAAAATGAAAAATAGATCTCTTTGCCCCAGACCTTCTTTGGGTCCTTGTAGTAGAGTCTACTGGGTTCCTACTCTGCAGGGGACATGTACACAAGCAGCTCCCACCCCCAAGAGACACCTCATCCTCGCAAACCCTTGGAAGTGGAATCATTGTTCCCATTTTAAAGGGAAATTAACAGAGAGATTATGCATCCTGTCTGGGACAATTTAACTGCTTGGGGACAGAGCTGGGAGAAAAAACTGGAATTTTTGGACTCCATCTTTTCCATATCATTATTTTCCTTACATATCACTGACTGAGCACTTTGGTTTTCCTTCCTTTCTTTTATACTATACTGACTAGCTCAAGCCCATGTCACCAAAAAAAGGGATAAGAGAGTGATAGAACAATAACCTCCAATCCTTCCTTGACCCACCGAGTGTTAAGGTCCCCCAAAAGACCTCTCCTTTTTCTATTTCTGGAAAGAATCAGTAGCATTACTCTTAAACCATGTCTTCTAATTCCTCCACCTTCTTGTTAATATTAATGTTAGGTTTCCTGCAACTTGTTTCTAATAGTAATTTCATGTCATGTTTTAAGTCCCCCCCCCCTTTATACAATGCCAGCTCTTATTCCTTAATTCTGAAAGCAATCTATTAGATTGTGCCTATCTGAAACATGATCCATAAAATAAAAATATTGATAAATTGGACTTCATCAAAATCAAAAGCTTGTGTTTCAAAAGACCTCATTAAGAAAATTTAAAAAATGGGGCCTACCTAGAGGCGCAAGGGATTAAGCACCGCACTATGACACAATCTGCAGTCTCTGCAGCACCAGTTCGATCCCCAGCCGGCCAGGGAGAAACCCACATGGTGCAGCAGACCTCTCCTGACTCGCCTGCTACTCCCCTCAGCAGTGTACTTCAGTCAATCTGCCTGTTCTGTTTCCCACTCTGTCTCTGGTGAATCCTCTCACCCCCTGTATCTCTGGCCTGTACCCCAGCTCTTATATGCATAAATAAATATATCTTTAAAAAAATGAAAATTAAAAAATAAGTCACAGATTGGGAGAAAATATTTGCAAATCACTTGTCTAATAAACAACTTGTATCTAGAAGATATGTATATGAACTCTTACAATTCAATAATAAGAAGACAAATAACCAAATAAAAATGAGAAAAATGTGTAAATAGGCATTTCACAAAAGAAGAAGGTACAGGAATATTTTATAAAAGAAAAAAAGAGAAGATATTAGGAAAACGTAAGAATAAGCATATGAAAAGGTGTTTTTTGTCATTTCGCATTATTAATGCAAATTAAAGCAACAATGAGTTAGCTTTTCACACTCATCAAAATGGCTAAAATCTAAAAGACAAACAACATGAAGTGTTGATGAGGATATAGAAAAGTGGAAATCACATACATTGCTGATGAGGATGTCAAACCGTACAACCATTTTGGAGAATGGTTTCATAGTGTCTTAAAAATCTAAACGCAAATTAACCATGCAACTCAGCACTTCCACTCTGAAGTATCTACCCAAGAGAAATAAAAGCAAGCAATCAAACATATACAAAGACTTTCACAAAATGTTCTTTGTAGTATTATTCATAACAGGCAAAATATGTCAACAGGAAGAAGCCAGATGTGCAGAAGAGCACATATTGTATTTCATTTATATGAAATATATATGGATGGAAATTAGATTAATGGTTGCCAGAGGCTGAAGGTAGCAAGGAATTTATTGCAAATGAGATAAGGAAATTTTGCGGAGCAATGGAGAAAACTGGATGTGGTGATGGTTGCACAACTCCTGATTGGTTGAAAATAATTGAACACTTACAATGGATAAATTTTATAGTATGTAAATTAGGCAATTGGCTTTTTCATTTCAACTTAGCTAAGTTTTTATCTTCAATTACATTGACTTTTGAACACTTGAGCCTACCCTAATGGCTATGCATTTATTCAATTCTAAGAAAACTCTAGCATCACTTAACAGTGTCCAGATGCATTACATTGTATCGTAGAGTCCTATGCCCTTTCTGACAACTGAGCAACATAAACACAAATAGATCTTAAAGTTTATTGAGTGACATTAACACAAAGAGACTTTAAAGTGTGTGTTGATTTCCTTTAGTGGATATACCAAATTTTGGTATTGCTAGTCTTCAAAATCTAACACCAAATAAACAGACACATTTGAAATGCTGACTTTTAAACCTGAAAGAATGATTTCACTTTGTTCAGTCAATTTAAAGATTTAAATAGCAAGTGGTGAAAAGAGGCCACATATTTTGCTTTCATCGGGGTCAACTTTTTTCATCAAAATCTAGGTGACCTATTACCCATCAGATTAGGTTTTTTCCTGCAAAGAGGGCATTAACCTATTTGGTTTCATGCCGGTAGGTCAACGATGCTTGCCGTTTGTCCTCACCCCATCCAAACATCATGTGGCTGCTTTAGACTTCTACTATTTTAGAAATGAGAATGATTGCACTTGGGAAAAGGGCCAGTGTGACTGAAGAAACCAGACTAGAGGTGGCTTATAGACAGAATCTCCCTGTTTTGGTTTTCAGTAACTGGAATGAAATTATATTTCTTTTTTCAGATTACTTAAAGAACTGTTATCGCCACATAATTTATAACTGGTCTCTGTGCTGTACACCTGAGACAGTTTACCTGTCATCTACTAAATATGCTCTAGCAAGATCAGAAGTTGTAGGTTCTTCGCTTGACAAACACTTGTTCAAACAAAAATAGCATGAACAATGGAGGAAATTAGATTGTAATTCATTAGGCAACTCCAATGTAAATGCTATAATCTGCATGGATTCCTTGAGTGTTCACAAACTTGAATTCCCCCCTTGTCTATATAGGTCATTGGTACACCTGGAAATGAAAAGGCATCTGATGATGCATGTCCCCAGAAATACAGTCAGCTAGTTGCTAAGAGACTCACAGTAAGGTATTTACCTTGATAATTTACTAGGTCTCAGGATAGGTCTTAAAATTAGAAATTTATTAATCCATTTGCTTGATTGATTGATAGTTGGCAGACACTGTGAATTAATTCCTCCTTCAGAGGCAGATTCACATTAACAAAGCTCCAAGACTGATAAACACAAATCAGAATGCCAATCCATTAATTTATTATGAACTGTCAAGTCATCAGAAGGCATGTAGACTTAGCAAATTGGTGCACTCCCCAACTTATGAGTTACAATCAGAGAAGTGAGTTTGGTTGGTTTCTTACTTTTTTAGTCTGCTCAGGCTGCCATAGCAAAATATCATAGACTGTGTGGTTTCAAAAACATAACTTTATTCCTCATGGTTCTGGAGGCTGGAAATGAAAGATCAAGGTGCTGGCCAATTTGCTTCCTTGTGAGTGTTGTCTTTCTGGCATGCAGACAATCACTTTCTCATGGTGTCTTCACAAGGAGGAGAGAGAGAGATGGAAGGGGGTAGAGAGAGAGATTTGATGTCTTCTCTTATGGAGACACTAATCCTATTGGATCATGACTCTACACTTATAACCTCATTGAACCTTAATTACTTCTTTAAATTACTTCCTATCTCAAACTGAACTATATTGAGAATTGAGGTTTCCATATATGAGGTGGGTGTTGGCGGGCACAAGTCAGCCCATAATTCATCACCTTCCAGATCCTCCTCTTTCTCCTCTTGTACCTAGTTTCTGCCCAATGAATAGGGGGAGAGAGACATAATTAAGCAGGGCCATTTCTACTTGTCTGAAGCTGGTGTGAGCATTCAGCACACTCCTGCAGTCTGGCAGAGTGTATACACAATTGATTCTTTTAGGGGAAATATTTGTCAATACTTGGGAGACCTCTTATATCTATTCTCTCCTCCTGCTCCATGATATGACTCTTTCCTCAGTTCCTAAGAATTCCAGAGCTGACCTCTAGCTTCTTCCCTTCCCCTGTCCTCTTCAGGCAAGCCACTTGCACAAACATGAATTAATTTCACACCAATTGTCTCTTTGTGTGAGCCAATATGTTCATTGGAAACACTCATTCTTCTTACTTGCGTCTACTTTCTCCCTTGGAGTCCCAGTCTCTGGGAGAACAGATCAGCGACAATACAGTATCCAGATTGCCTTTGCTTCTGCAGGCAGAGTCCAGAATGCATTTCCCCTTCTCCTTCCTAAAGTGCAAGAGACATTTTCAGGTTGGTGAGTAGTGTCCCCAAAGCTCTTGTCTCTTGACCTGAGGGAAGTCTCCCACTCACTCAAAGTCCTCCCTAATATCATAGGGAATTGGTCCTTAACATCAGGACAAATCTCTTTTTGGTGTATGCTTTCCTGTACTACAATGTTGAAAACAATTTTTAGAATCCCTTGCAATTCCTGGATGCAAACTATGCTCTGCTATTAATGGCACCTGAGGAAGATCTGGAAGACAGAAAGGAACAGGGAGGTAGGACAAGGGATCTTCTACTGTATGAATGACTATGGAGATGGAGATAGTACTTCTCTGCATCTATAGTCCAGCATTCAACCATTATCTTCATGGACATTAAGAAGCAGTTACATTGGTGATGGCACATGTTTCCTTATTTGGCGATCACAACTGTGATGGTGTGATTCTTAACATCCACAATTTGAGAGTTCAAGCTTTGGGCTCTGGACTCCTTACTTCTGGGTGATGGCCAAAGTAGTAACTCTTCTGGGACTCATCAGTTGTCCTGTTCTGAAAGTCATTTCTGTAGGCTGCTCTGAATTTACTCCTTTGGAATTCCTAACATTCGTTGAGCACCAAATTCTTAAAGTATATCTTTTTCTAATTGAAATATCGATAGCAGTTTCTGTTTCCAGGGATCATCCAAAAGATCCCTGACACACTTGCCCTTAGGAAAGGGATTAGAGGAAGAAATTCCCTGGAACAGCAACACCTAGGATTATAAACTTCTTGAGGAAAGTCCTTATTCTCAGCCCCTGAGAGCACTTCTTTCTCCAGAGCCCTTATCATGCTTGATCATATGAAAGGGCCACTGTATTTAAAATAGCACATTTCACTCACAGGGAAGATATCTTCATTTACAAATCTCTACATACTCAAGAATCTAGCCAGTGTTTTATTTACTTGAATAATGCAGAGTAATCTCCCCATAACCCAAAAATATTGACAAAATCGCTTGACTGTTATTTGGTGTGGCCTCAGGAACACTCAAAAAGGTAGACAAACCTCTCTAGACCAAGATCCTGTAAAGAGCAACTTTTCGTCCAGAATACTCACTCCATCAATTAACACTGCACATCAGAGGCTGATTCTTTTTGAGATTTTGTTTCCTGATGAAATGTAGCTAGCCCAGTCATTGTGATAGTTGAACTTGTGATCCAGAAGTCCCTTACCAAGCTCATCCTAACCAGTGCTCAGAGCATGTTTGATGAGAAGGAAGCTAAAAGAACATGAGGACCGTGACCAGTAGCACAAAGGAATGAATGTGGCCTGGGGTGGGTTTCACTTCCTCTATTCCCCCACGCCACCCCACGTAAAGTAGGAGAAATATTGTTTAAAGTGAATAATATACTTTCTCACTGGGTTGCTACATGCAAAAGAATGAAGCTTGACTACTACTTCACACCATGCACAAAAACCAACTCAAAATGGATTAAAGAACTAGACATAAGACCCGAAACCATAAAATATATAGAAGGAAATATAAATGAAACACTACATGACATACACCTCAGTAACATCTTTAGAGACACATCACTCAAGGCAGTGATAGTGAAGGGAAAGATAAACAGCTGGGACTACATCAAATTAAAGAGCTTCTGTACTGCAAAAGAGACAGTAACCAACACAAAGACACACCTCACTTGTTGGGAGAAAGTTTTTGCGCACAACACTAATGATAAAGGACCAATCACAAAAATCTACAAAGAGCTGATGAGACTCAACAAAAACAAAGTAAATAACCCAGTCAAAAAATGGTCAGAAGAGCTAATAAGATACTTCTCCAAAGAGGAAATGCAAATGGCCAACAGGCATATGGAAAAACATTCAACATCACTTGTTATTAGGGAAATGCAAATCAAAACTACCATGAGATACCATCTTACACCAGTGAGAATGGCACATATTAAAAAAAACTAGCAACAACTAATGTTGGTGAGGATGTAGAGAAAAAGGAACTCTCCTGCACAGTTGGTGGGAGTGCAAAGTGGTCCAACCACTATGGAGAACTGTGTGGAGGTTCCTCAGTCTGCTAAAAACGGAGCTTCCATGTGATCCAGCAATTCCACTCCTAGGTATTTACCCAAAGGACACAGAAACAGTAATTCAAAGGACACCTGCACCCCCATGTTTACCGCAGCACTTATTCACAATAGGTAAGCTCTGGAAACAACCCAAATGCCCAAAAATAGATGACTGGATCAAGAAGATGTGGTACATATATACCATGGAATATTACTCAGCAATCAAAAAAGATAAACTCATGCCATTTGCAGCAACATGGATGGAGCTAGAGGGGATCATGCTCAGTGAAATAAGCCAGAAAAAAAGAAAAATACTGGATGGTCTCACTCATAGCAGGAATTTAGAAAACCTAAATAAGGGACCAGGAAAAAGACTAATTAAAATAAAGTAAAAATCAAAATCAACAGGCAACTAAACATCAGAGACAAACTACGGGCGGGAGGGCGGGAGGTGGAGAGAAGGGAGTAGGATCAAATAAGGGTGGTGGAATTTTATGGGGAATATAACCAAGATGAAAATGCATGCATTGTGCAAAAATGAAAAATGATGTAAAAATATATAAAATAAAATTTTAAAAAAAATAATATACTGTATACTTTCTCTTAAAATTAGGTAGAGTGTGAACAAAAGCAGTTTTTGGAAGCATAGCTACTTGTCTTGCATCATAACATCCCCTAAGAAAAAACTGGTTTTCTTACTCCAGTGATACAACTTCAAGATTAGGCCTCTAGCCCCTGCTTTGCTCAAATTGCTGTCCCTCAGGCCCGCCCCTGTAGAAATTCTGGAGCTGCCCCTATGACTCAGAATACTAGAGAGTGAGGGGTCCCTCTAAAGTGGGAGAAAATTGAGGACGAAAAAGGAGGGACCCAGACAAGCCTGGACCTCCTTTTCAGTTTTGCCTGGAGGGAGCATACGTGGTTTCTATAGCCTTCATCGCGGGCATGCCTAACTCTCAAAATAACTACACGAAAAATCTCTCCCCTCCAAAAGCTTGCATGATGCTTTTTATTCCAATCTGAGTCATGGCTATGTTCTTTGAGTCATCTGCCAGGACTGAATCAAAGCTCACAATGTTCTTCCTATGTGCACACTTTCTGGCTTTCCCCTAAATTTTATTTTGGCAACATTGAAAAAAAAAAGGCTCCAAGATCTCCTGCATTCCAAGGATCTCAGCTCTACCCCTTGATCCCTCCCGTGTCCTCCCTCTTCTTGGCAGGTTCGGCAAGGTCACCAACTTCCTTTGTCCTTCTTCTCCCCTTGTCCCTTGTGTCACTTTCCTGCCTCCTTTCCTGGCATTATTCTCTCCACCAAATGCTTCTTCCCCCTCTTAGTGTTCTCTCTATCCCCAGGGGCAGTGGTGTTCACTGGCTCACCAGGGAAGACACTGAGAAGGAAGCAGACAGCCTTGGACAAGGTCTTAATGTCCTAGAGCCTCAGTTTTTCTGTGACTTCAAATAGTTCTTGGTAAATATCCAGATTTTTGTTTAAGAGCATTTGGATAAAAATCTTACCAGATTTTAATTTGTCTCTGGGTGTCTTTAATTTCTCCTTCGATTTTCTCATTAACCCAATAATCATAGAGGAGTATATTATTCAGTCTCCACATATTAGAGGTCGTTCCCGCTTTCTTTTGTGGCTGATTTCTAGTTTGATACCATTGTGATCAGAGAAGATGCTTGATATGGTTTCAATCTTCATGAATTTATTGATATTTCTCAATATGAAAAATACTTGAGAATGTTCCATGTGCACTTTAAAAGAATGTTCTTCAACCTTTGTGGGGGTAGCCAATGTCTATTTCGGTCTGTTAATTGTTATATCTTTTGGTGTACTTTCATTTGGTGTGTATAATATATATATATATATTATATAATATATATATAGAGAGAGAGGAGAGAGAGGAGAGAGAGAGAGAGAGTTATGTCTTCCTGATGTATTGATCCCTTAGTCATTATATAATATTCATCCCTCCCTTTGTTACATTTTTTAAGAAGGTTAAAAACTAGACTTTTGTCATTAATAAAATGTAATATATACAGAAGTTGCTTTATAATGTTGTATACCAGAAACCTATCTGATGTTTTAAATCAATTTTATTTCAATTAAAAATATTTTTTAGATTTGTCACATCATAGGTATACTCCATCCTTATATAGAAAAAAATCCCGTCATTATGTAGGACATTTCTTACTTGAAAGTAATTTCCTAAATGTTAGCCAAAAGGTTCCTGGTAAAATAATGGTGTTTTCATTAAACAGCATGAGGTGGCTCTTAAAGGACAGCATCTAGAGAACAAAGAATGCAGTTTGAAGAATAACGTGTCCAGTGTAATCCATGTTTTAAAAAATATAGGCTGCATGCTATGTGTCAGTATTATGCTATCTATTAACAGATAAGTTTGCACGTGGCTAGAAAAATTCTGAAAGGATATAGACCACATATAGCAGTGATTACTCTGCAGAGAGGAAGAGGTGTAGGAAGCAAAGAAGGGAATTTTAATTTTTTTTCTATGCCTCTCAACTGCTTGAATTTTTACTAATATTCTTCAATAATTAAATGATGCTATCTGAATAACTTTGGTTACATCTTCTACATCCTGGTTAGAACTTATAGATGTTTTAAATTCTTACAAAATAATGATCTTATAGACACCATTTTTCTTTGGATCCCATTTACAAAATGTCATTCATTCTAAAAAAGATTACACATTTGACTGCTTTGCCCTTGGCAAAGTGAGAGGAAAAGGGCTAAGGCTGAGGAGAAGCACAGCTAGTTTTCCTTTCCCTCATTAGGTTCAAATCAAAGAACTAACTCTATTTTATCTGATTAATTTAGGCCCATTTCTTTTTTTTTTTTTTTTTTTTTAAACAGAAAGGTGTTTATTTTTCTTGAACAGATTATTCAGTTTTCTTTTTTTTTTTTTTTCAATTCTTTATATTTTTTATTTTTTTTATTTTTTTTTTAAATATTAAATTTTATTTTATATTCCCCATACAATTGCAAACGCCCCATTCTGACCCCAATCCTTCCCCTCCCGCCCCCCCACCCCCCAAAAAGTGTCTCTGGTTCATAGTTTTTGTTGATTTGATTTTCACTTTCTTATATTCATTTCCTGGTCCCTTATTTAAGTTTTCTAGATTCCTGCTATGAGTGAGACCATCCGGTATTTTTCTTTTTCTTTTTGGCTTATTTCGCTGAGCATGATCCCTTCCAGTGCCATCCATGTTGCTGCAAATTGCATGTGTTTATCTTTTTGAATGCTGAGTAATATTCCATGGTATATATGTTACCACATCTTCTTGATCCAGTCATCTATTTTGGGCATTTGGGTTGTTTCCAAAGCTTAGCTATTGTAAACAGTGCTGCTATAAACATAGGAGTGCAGGTGCTCTTGGAATTGATGTTTCTGTGTCCTTTGGGTAAATACCTAGAGTGGAATTGCTGGATCATATGGAAGCTCTATGTTTAGTAGGTCCAGAAATCTCCACACAGCTCTCCATAGTGGTTGGACCAGTTTGCACTCCCACCAACAGTGCAGAAGAGTTCCTTTTTCTCCACACCCTCGCCAACATTTGTTGTTGCTAGTTTTTTTAATATGTGCCATTCTCACTGGTGTGAGATGGTATCTCATGGTAGTTTTGATTTGCATTTCCCTGATTACAAGTGATGTTGAACATTTTTTCATATGTCTGTTGGCCATTTGCATTTCCTCTTCAGAGAAGTTTCTTTTTAGCTCTTCTGCCCATTTTTTGACTGGATTATTTTCTTTGTTGTTGCTGAGTCTCATCAGCTCTTTGCAGATTTTTGTGATCAGTCCTTTATCATTAGTGTTGGGTGCAAAAATGTTCTCCCAGTTGTGGGGTTTCTCTTTGTTTTTGTTATTGTCTCTTTTGCTGTGCAGAAGCTCTTTAATTTGATGTAGTCCCAGCTGTTTATCTTTCTCTTCACTATCACTGCTTTGGTGATGTGTCTGTAAAGATGTCTTTGATGTGCAAATCCGTAGTGTTTCGCCTATATTTCCTTCTATGTATTTTATGGTTTCAGGTCTTATGTCTAGTTCTTTAATCCATTTTGAGTTGATTTTTGTGTATGGTGTGAGGTAGTGGTCAAGCTTCATTCTTTTGCATGTAGCGACCCAGTTTTCCCAGCACCATTTATTGAACAAACTTTCTTTGCTCCAATGCATAGTCTTTGCTCCTTTGTCAAAGATTAGTTGACCATAAATCTGTGGGTTTATTTCTGGATTTTCTATTCGATTCCATTGGTCTGTATGTCTGTTCTTGTTCCAATACCATGCAGTTTTGATGATTATGGCTTTGTAGTAGAGTTTGAAGTCTGGGAGTGTGATGCCTCCATTTCCTTCTTTTTTTTTCAGTAGAGCTTTGGCTATTCGGGGTTTTTGGTGATTCCATATGAATTTCATCAATAATTGTTCTATTTCTTTGAAGAATGCCATTGAGATTTTGATTGGAATAGCATTGAATCTGTATATTGCTTTTGGTAGGATGGCCATTTTAATAATGTTTATTCTTCCAATCCATGAGCAGGGGATGTCTTTCCATTTCTTTGTGTCTTCTTCTATTTCTTTTAACAGTGTTTTATAGTTTTCTTTGTATAGGTCCTTTACCTCTTTTGTTAGATTTATTCCCAAATATTTGATTTTTTTTGTTTCGATAATAAAAGGGGTGGTTTTTTTGATTTCTTCTTCTTCAGATTTATTGTTTGTGTATAGGAAGGCTACTGACTTTTGCGTGTTGATTTTGTATCCTGCCACTTTACTGAATTGATTGATGAGTTGAATTAGTTTTTCTGTGGAGATTTTGGGGTTCTCTATGTATATTATCATATCATCTGCAAATAGTGATAGTTTGACTTCTTCTTTTCCTATTTGGATTCCTTGGATGTCTTTCTCTTGTCTTATTGCTCTGGCTAGGACTTCCAGTATTATATTGAAAAGCAGTGGTGAGAGTGGACATCCTTGTCTTGTTCCAGATCTTAATGGAATTGCTTTCAGCTTTTCACCATTGAGAATGATACTGGCTGTTGGCTTGTCATAGATGGCCTTTATGATGTTGAGGTATGTTCCTTGTATCCCAAGAATTTCAAGGGCTTTTATTATGAATGGGTGTTGCACTTTGTCGAAAGCTTTCTCAGCATCTATTGATATTATCATATGGTTTTTATATTTCTTTTTGTTGATGTGTTGGATAACGTTGATTGATTTTCGGATGTTAAACCATCCTTGTGCCCCTGGAATGAATCCAACTTGGTCGTGATGAATTATCTTATGGATACATTGTTGGATTCTGATAGCTAAAATTTTATTGAGGATTTTTGCATCAGTGTTCATTAGGGAGATTGGCCTATAGTTTTCCTTTTTTGTGTTGTCCTTATTCGGTTTTGGTATTAGTGTAATATTGGCTTCATAGAACGTGTTTGGTATTGTCCCTTCCTTCTCAATTTTTGGAAGAGTTTGTGAAGGATAGGCACTAATTCGTCTCTGAATGTTTGGTAGAATTCATTTGTAAATCCATCAGGTCCTGGGCTTTTGTTTTGGGGGAGGTTTTTAATTACCATTTCAATTTCACTGCTTGTAATTGGTCTGTTTAGGTGTTCTATTTCTTCTTTATCTAGCTTTGGGTGATTGTAGAGTTGTAGGAATTTGTCCATCTCCTCTAGATTGTTGAACTTGTTTCCATATAACTGTTCATAGTAGTTACTGATTATTCTTTTGATTTCTGCTGTGTCCGTTGTGATTTCTCCTCTTTCATTTATGATTCTGTGTATTTTGTGCTTTCTCCCTTTTTTCCTTTGTGAGCCTGGCTAGGGGTTTGTCTATTTTATTTATTTTTTCAAAGAACCAGCTCTTGGTTTCATTGATCTTTTGGATTGTTTTTTTAGTTTCAATTTCATTTATTTCTGCTTTGGTTTTTATTATTTCTTTTCTTCTACTGGTTCTGGGGTTTTTTGTTGTTCTTTTTCTAGATCTTTGAGCTTCGAGATTAGGTTGTTTCTTTGAGTTCTTTCTTGTTTTTGATGTGAGCTTCTATTGCTATATATTTTCCTCTTATTACTGCTTTTGCTGCATCCCATACATTTAGGATATTGGTGTCCTCCTTGTCATTCAATTCAAAGAATTTTTTAATTTCTTCTTTGATCTCCTCGTTAGTCCAGTGGTCTTCCAGTAGTGTGGCTTTTAATCTCCATGAGGTAGGATAGTTCCTTGCCTTCTTTTTATGATTTATTTCTAGTTTGATGCCTTCGTGGTCAGAAAAGATGGTTGGTATGATTTCAATCTTGGTGTATCTGTTGATGTTTGTCTTGTGCCCCAGTATGTGATCAATCCTGGAGAATGATCCGTGTGCGCTTGAGAAAAATGTGTACTCCGTTTTTTTTGGGTTTAGTGTTCTATAGATGTCTGTTAAGCCCAAATGCTCTAGGTCCTTATTTAGAGCTTTAGTTTCTTTACTTATTTTTTGTCTTGTTGATCTATCCATTGTTGATAGTGGTGTGTTGAAGTCTCCCACTACGTATGTGTTTTCTCTGATGTCTGTTTTCAGAGAGGACAACAGTTGTCTGATATATTTTGGTGCTCTTTCGTTTGGTGAGTATATGTTAATGAGTGTTATTTCTTCTTGAAGTATTGTCCCCTTAATCATAATGTAGTGACCATTGGGGTCTCTTTTTATTTTTTTGAGTTTGAAGTCTGTTTTATCTGATATAAGTATAGCTGTTCCTGCTTTCTTTTTTGGCCCATTTGCTTGTAGGATTGTTTTCCATCCTTTGACTTTGAGCCTATTTTTATCTTTTGTAGCTAAATGTGTTTCCTGGAGACAGCAAAAGGTTGGGTTTTGTTTCTTAATCCAGGCTGCAACTCTGTGTCTTTTTATTGAAGAGTTTAGTCCATTTACATTTAGAGTTAATATTGATATGTTAGCATCTGTATTTGCCATTATGTTTGTCTTTCCTTTGATTTTATTTATTTATTCTTTTAATAACTTTTTTTTTTTTTGGTCTTCTTTTGTTGTTATTCGTCCCTCTGAGGTTCTGGCTTTAGGATTCCTTGTAGTATTTTTTGGAGTGGGGGTTTAGTCGCAATGAAATTCCAGAGTTTCTCTTTGTCTGGGAAGGTCCATATTCTTTCTTCATGGAGGAAAGAGAGCTTTGCGGGATAGAGTATTCTTGGTTGGCATCTGTTTTCTTGGAGTCTGTTGACTATGTCCCTCCACTCTCTCCTTGCCCGTAGTGTTTCTTCAGAGAAGTCTGATGTCAGCCTGATTGGTTTTCCTTTGAATGTTATCTGTTTCTTCCCTCTTGTCAGCTTCATTATTTTTTCCTTGTCCTGGATTCTTGGGAGCTTTACTATTATGTGTCTTGCTGTGTTTTTCCTTTCGTCGTGGAAGTTTGGTGTTCTTCTTGCTTCTTGTATATCAATTTTCAGCTCCTTCTTCTCATTTGGGAAGTTCTCTTCAATTATATCCATGAATATTTTCTCTGTTCCTACATCTCTCTCCTCTCCTTCTGGAATTCCTATAACTCTTATATTTCCTTTCCTCATGGAGTCAGATAGTTCCCGAAGTCTTTCTTCATTCTTTTTCCTTCGTACTTCTCTTTCCTTTTCTGTTTTGGTTCTTTTTATTTCTGTGTCTTCAAGATTACTTATTCGTTCTTCCATTTCATCTATTCTGCTTTCATTGCTTTTCCCAGAGTTCTTTAGTTCCTCCATTAATTCTTTGATCTCCTGCATTTCTCTTACTTCCCTCTTTAGGGACTCAATTTCCTTCTTCTGATCTATCACTTTTTTAATCATGGCAATTTTAAATTCTCTTTCTGGAAGGCTCAGAAGTTCTTCCAAGTTGCTGTCGTTGCAATCTGGGGAGTGGTTTTCTTTTTGTGGTGTGCTTCTTTCCTGAGGAGTTTTTAGGTTGCGTGTGGTTCTTCTACTCCCTACTGTCTGTTTTCTAATTTGTCGTATGCGTTGGGACACTGTGTTGCTCGGACTGACTGACATCTTGGGTGAACTTCTCCGCTCCCCTCTGGCTCTTCCAGGAGCCATCTCTGTCTTCTGGGGGAGCTTTCTGCTGGTTTTAGGCAGTTTTTACTGAAGAAATGTCCCTGTTCTCAAATGGCGAAGAGGGATGCAGTCCCTGCGCCTCGGGTTTCAGGCACACTCTTCTGCGCACCCGGTCTGCCCCGGACGTGGGTGCCTGCTCCCTCTGTGGGCTCAGACTGCTGGTCGGAAGGGGCCTGGCGTGGAATAACTTCCCGGCTGGCCACTGGGTCCTCCAGAAACCTTCTGCCCTTTTCAAGCAGTCTTAAGAAATGTCCTGTTTTATAGGGTGTTAGTGACTGTTTTTTTTCCTGGTCGCTAGGTGGCGCCAGAGATCTCTCCTATTGTCCTTGGGGGGCTGTTTTTCGCCTCCCCCCACCCCGTGGGACAGAGAACAGAGCGGGAATGGTAGGGTACACCTCAACAGCTTTGGGGTGCTGTGTCTGCCTTGTGCCCCACCGTCGTGGAGAAACCACGCCCCGAATTTTCGTGCCCCGGGTCTCAGTTCAAAGCCCTCAGTTCCAGGACACGGGCTGTAGCCCAGTTCAGTGGCGCGGGAATGGCGCCTTTTGCACCGCTCCCGTGAATTTAGGCCCATTTTCTACCTCAGAGACAGTAGCTTAGCTTGTGTAGACTGAGTAGGACTAAATTATTTATTTCAATCCTGTTGTATTTGCTGCCAAACCATTTCGATTTCACATGAAGTTAACTATAGTGGAGTTTTTACTTATCTTCTGTCACCCAAAGTAGCCATTTCTGTCTGATTCTTTTCATTAGTAGCATTTCTATGAACTTGTTTTCTTTGCAGAAAGTGAGAGCATAAAATAGCCCTGTTTCCTCTCTCTGTGACTTGTTAGGGTGATTGAGATGCTTGAGGTGGGGAAGTCAGAAGACTTGAAATGGGAGAGAGATGATGCTCCTTGAGAGTGAAACAAGAAAACTAAGCTCTCACTTTCCCAAGGGCAAAGTTACAGCGATGCGTGAAATATTAAAGCAGCAAGATACACACATTTGTACCCATTATCTTCAGTCCCTACGTCTTCTCAGGGTAACCTGACTTAGCTTTGGTAATAGATCTCCCTTGTACCGAGTGCTCCTAGGAGGAAATTAGTCAGAACAACTTGGGAGTGTGATTTCCTCCTTCTTCCCTCCTTCTACCGTCCAGCCTATTTTAAGACAGCTGTACGTAAACAGGCCTATTGCCTGTGTGACTCAGCTCTGCTAATCACGGAGAGCAGGAGTTTGCTTGGCAGGAGAATCAGTTACTGTCTGGAAACTGCCATGCTTACGGCTCATGTCGGTGTTCTCTTCTGTGCAAGCATGAGGATTTGATGAAAATTACATGTCAATTCTATGCATTTTGAGCAATTTGGACGTTATGTGTTGCACAGTATTAGTACAAATCTTGGGAACAACATCAACATTAAAACCTTTATTCTCATTGTTTAAAAAATGCATGTATTTAACTATGAGATACCTGTTTATGCATTTTCAGATTTATACCTCCATTCTTCCTGAGGGTCCCACTGTCACCAGTCTGACGGAGCCCTTCATCTCTCACTGGCACAATGCCTCCTGAGTGGTCTCCTTGCTTCTGTTCTGGCCCCACTACAACCTGTCCTCTCCATACAATGCAGAACAATCATTTAAAAACACAGATCAGTTCTCATCCCAGTCTACTTTACAAATCCTTCATTTCATGAATAAAGCAGAAACCTCCTTTGCAAACACTCAGCCCAGCTTCCTCTGGACCTTGGCATTGGGCATTGTCCTCTCAACACTGCAGCCACATGTCTGAGACCACACCTGATTCATCCTGCCTCTCTCCTCTCTGCCTGGGAGCTATTCCTCCTGGATGGTTGTTCCCTTGATGAGCTTTTTCTCTACTCTCTAGACTCGAAGACTCCTCAAGGTGCCTTCCCAGACACACTTACCAAAGTTGCCCTTTCTTATTTATTCTCCTTTACAGCTTCCTAGTCATGTTCTTTTAGTATTTATGATACTCTACAATTATGTGCTTATTGTCTTCCACCCCCAGCTGACTGAAAACTCCATATGGGAATGAGCAAATAGAGCTTATATTCTAGATGCTTAGTTCAAGGATCTACCAAAGCCTCTAAAAGTCTGGATAACAAGGACTCTTTGCTTCAGTCAGGCTCCTGAACCTTCTCCTAGGCCCATCTGTACACTCCCCTGTAACTAAAATTCAGTTTTAGCAAGTCTAAGCATTTCATGCTAAGTCCATTTAACCTGCATATTTGATCCCCCTTAATTGAGTTCTTTACCCTCCATCATCTTCCAGATGATGTCTGGTCACCCCAGTCTATCTTCAGTAAGAATCCTGTTAGGTTGAGTTAGGCAAACCCTCTTCTCCTGACATTTCCTCTAGGTAATTTTCCATCTACTTGCCCACATCCAGCTCTCTGGTTATAAATTTCCACCTGCTCATGCTGTATTCAGAATTGAACCCAACCCCTCTCCCCCATTTAAAATCCCAATGCAGTGGTTCCCTATACCTATAAGGATGGTCCTTCAAAAAGTCTGCTTTATCGTCTTTAACAAGTGTCATTGAATATTTTTTTAATGAGGGCCCATGTTACATGCTCCTACCACATCATTAGTGTGAGTCATCAGAGCAAAACTTGCCTTAATGCTCTTGTTAACGTCATCAACTTTATTTGCTTGAGCAATTTGTGAACACTAGTATAAATCTGTTAACCCTTTTATGGTGAAAACCTGTAAGTAAAGCTTTTACGTCAACATCATAGACGTAGGATATAGAAAATAGCCAGTTTGAGACAAAAGTGTTACTTAGGTTCACTTTCCATCAGTTTGAGGGGTGCCAATAGACAGTTTTTCTGATGGAGTAAAATATTAGGGAAGAGTTTAATGGGACAGGATACAGAAGTATGACTTAGCTCTCCCAAATAAAATGTTTTCACAATGACCTCATTATTTTATTTGAAACAATGGGAATTCCAAGATCATTGGCACATCAGACTCAAAAATAATCAGGAAACTATTTTAACATACTCTTAAGTCTCTGTTAATACCTCCTTCAATAATCAGTAAGATTCTTGTATGTGTCCACACAAACAAAAATATTAATGCAACCAGAATTTTAATTTTTTAGTTTTCAACAATAATGTGTATATTTGTGAATATGTAGTCAAAGTCATAAATGATTTTTATTTTTTGGGAACTTAAATTTGCAGAAAATCAAGCATGAAATGCAGAAAATCAAGCATGGCTATTACAAAATGTACTTAAATTTGACTACATAGTGTCAGGGTTTTAAAACAAAACAGCCATGATTATTGCCACTGACAAAGTATGGGCTAATAAGACAGGGTCTGTTGTAAACTATTAAATAATCAGTTGAAGGAATGCACATTTACTGAATTTCTCCTATGACCTTAGGAAGTTAGACAAGGTTCCTGCCTTAAGAAACTTAAATTTGGATGGGAAAGGTAACACAGACTTTACTATATTTTATACTTATTATATTATTGAGTGCCTACTTACATGTATTAAGTGCTCACTACTTCCAGGTTCTTTGCAAGACCTTATGTATGTCACTTAATCCTTCAAAACAACCCTTCAGGCGCTTTATGTAATCATTCAACATTTAAGACATTTGAAGCTTGGAACAGTTAATGAGCTTGTCTACACAGCTAGAAAGCAGCAGAGCTAGGATTTTACCTAGATCTGCTTGACTCAAAGGGCCTGAGCTTTTTCAACCATCCCCAATGTGCTACGGTCATGAGATACTACTCATGCTCTCTCCAGAAATGCACAAATAAGATTAAAATGTGAACTTCATGTGGGATGGACCATGTACATTTTGTTCTCCATTTGTCCCCAGAACCTCAGAAAACCCAGGCAGTGACTCCCACACAGTAGGTCTCTGATAAATTTTGAATGAACACATAAAACTTTGAAAGGAACAGATTCTGGCTCAGAGCAGAGAGGAACAGAGGGAAATTATAAATAACTCCCAGTATGTAAAATTGGGGGTGGGGGAACTGATTGAATGTATTACCATATTAGAATAAAGATTTAAATCAGTCAGCGGATAGATTGGAAACAGAAAAAGAGAGTGAAGGTATAGGACAGAAGATCCAGGTCCTTTCCAGGAATTCTGGTTTAAATAAGTCAATTTTAAAAGCTTATTTAATGATATCTTATACTTGGAAGTTGAAAATCCCCCTTTATATGCAGATGCAATCGATATTTGAGTGGAGAAATGGAGACCTAGATCTGGGGCAAATGCACCGAAAGGAGGGATGCCAGGGGGCATACTGAATTTTTCCAGGAGACACAGGTCCTTGCAACCACCTCAGCTCCACATGCTGTGAGAATTCAGGAGAGGAACATCTGAGACACTGGAGTAGGTTGGACTAACTCTGTGGAGATGAACTTGGTGACATTTACAGCGCCTCATTACCAAGTCCCTCAAAGGACTGGTGTAGGGTAAGGTAAAAAGTATCAGGCTTTTCTGCCCTCCCGCCATTACGATAGATGAGGGAACCCTGTGGTCCTGAATGCATGCCTGATGGCGGGCACCTGAAGTGGGTACACCTGGGCTGAGAGACTGAGTTTATAAGGGTGGCATCACGGGGACGCCAGCAAAAGCCAAGAATGAACAGAAGCCAAGAGAAGAAGAGAAGCAGAGAGAACACCAGAGAGCCCAGATAGAGAGAAGATTTGCTGGGGGCTGGGAGGACTGCCAGCCTCCCAGTCCCCCAGCACCCCTGCCTGCCATATGCCTGGTAAATCTAAATAAAAGACCTGCTAAAGCCACTGAGGACTCTGACCCCTCCTTTACCCGGTCTGCTGGATCAGAAAACCTGCTCTGTGGTCTTCCTGCCCCTACAACTGACTTTCAATAGCAGGCAAAGGGTACAATGCACACTACAGGCAGTTTCACCTGGAACTAGCAGAATGTGGGACCAGATTTGGTGCCCCACAAATGTTGGTGAAAATGTTCACTGAGCATAAATACTGGCTTCAGGACAGAGCATCCTGAGGAGGTCATTGGTGACTTTAGCATGAGAAGTTTCAGTTAGGTGGATGGGAGAGATAGTAGCCTTGGATGTGCCGGAAAAAAAAAAAAATGGGAGGTGAGAAAATGGTTGCAAAAGGACAGAGACAAAGCCAGAGACAGGTATGGGGCCAGAGGCAGGAAAGGACAATGGAGCGTCCTTCTCAGGACTACCTTAGTAGTTTTAGAGCTTGAAGTAGTTTACCTCTCACTCAGGGATTCCTAAAGGACCCATGAAAGAGTTTGGCAGGGGTAGCAGGGTCTGTGGGGTTGGAGGTGGACCTTGGGCCTCCTGACAGTTTACAAAGATCCCATGTGTGCGCACTTTTGTGGAGAAAGGGTACATAGCCTTCATCAGATTTTCATGACCCACAGATGTTTAAAAATCACTGATCTAATCTATTCCCTTAATTTAAAATATAGGAAACTAAGACCCAAAAAGCCAAGTGATGTGGTGCAACTTCATCCAGTTACTTAAGGGCTGGCTCTGAATTGCAGAACTAAGATATACAAATAACCCAGCCACTGACTTTCACCCATGAGAGTATAGGGAGTTGTTCTTGAAGGACCCAGTTACAAAAAAGTTAGACTGCTCTCTGAAATCTGTGCATAGTTTAAGAGAGGATAGAGAGCTGTTGAGTCCATTCAAGCTCCCTGCTGAAACAAATAACCTCAAGATCTCTGTCTCTTAACACAGTTTAAGCTTATTACTCCCATCACATATGATATGAATTGCGAAGCTTTCCTCCAAGTGGTGATGCAGGGACCATGATTTCTTTCATTGAATGGCCCCACTTACATGGAGTCTTTAACTTTTAGGCATGCAGATGAGCAAGAAGGAAGGCATGGAAGACCATGAACTTTAGTATAGGACCTTACTCCCACCCACATTCCATTGACTAGACTTCAGTCATAAGGTTTCAACTAACTGCAAGGGAGACTGGCAAATGGAACCTTCCCGTGTGCCCCTGAGGGTGCCAATCATGATGATTTGCCTGGGAATGTCCCTGTTTTAGCACCTGAAGCCCCACATCCCAGACAAATCTGAAAGCAAGTTGATCCAGCACAGACCCAAGTGATGGAAGAAGTGGACGTGGCTTTAATAACCATCTAACAGCCACAGGATGCTGATAGGGACTATTAGAATCATTTATCATGAGTTCAACATCTCAAACAATTGAGAAATAAAAAATATAAGAAAGACAGGTGAGTCTGGAGGGAGAGTAATAGTTGCCTTTTCCACTGGAACTGGAGGAATTTATAGGGGCCAGAAAGGAGCAATAGTAGGTAGGACAAGCAGTAAAATCTGTTCATTTTATTTTTCAGTTTCCTTCCTTATAGTCAACAGAGTTCTTTTCTTAATTATAAAATAATGAAAAATTATTGTCATTATTAGAAATTCAAACAATACAGGAAAGTAAGATAACAGAAAAGAAAAATATCCTGCCATCTCAGCCTCAGAAATATCCATACTCATAGTTCGTTTATACATTTCTAGCTTCCTGTACTAACACAGGACTAAGGGTAAAAATTAGAAAGGCAATGAGCAAAGGACCCAGAAAAGGACTGAAATTGTGAGTGTCTGGGAACACAGCACACAGCAAAGTGGAGGCTCCATACCACAGTGAAACAAGGCAATGAAGTGATCTTGGCAAGAAGTGAATGATGGAGGCAAGCAGGGACATTCTAGAATGCTGTGTGTACCTGTGCATACTCTTGTCCACCTCTTACAAAAATGGGATCATTTTTTCCCCCAAAACTTGTTCTTTTTCACTTGGAGGTCTTCCCATATCAGTATATTTAGAACTAATTTATCACCTAAAAACAGCTATATAGTACAATACAGTGTATGTGCAAAATTTGATTAACCAATGGACTATTGATAGGAATAGTTACTAATTTTTTCTAGTGAGAGCAGATAGATATTATTAAGTAAATACCCATAAAAGAATATCTGATGGCTTAATGTCTATGATACTGTAGGTCAACAGCGATACATATTGAAATTTCTGCATCACATACTGTGTACACGATTGACTAATTCTTTACACCTTTACCAATATTGGATACTATATATTCATTTATTTACTGCCAATCTGGTGGGCGGAGGATCTCATTTAAAATTTTATTTTAATTATTGAGTTTGAATGAGTTTTCATATCTTTCTTACCTATAGGTATTTATTTTTTTAAAGATTTATTTATTTATGCATACAAGAGTTGGGGTATAGGCCAGAGGTGTAGGGCGTGAGAGGATTCACCAGAGACAGAGTGGGGAACAGAACAGACAGATTAACTGAAGTACACTGCTGAGGGGAGCAGCAGGTGAGGTCTACTGTGCCATGTGGGTTGCCCCCTGGCCGGCTGGGGATCGAACTTGTGCTGCAGAGGCTGAGATTGCTTCATAGGTTGCATCTTAACCCCTTGCGCCACCAGGGAGACCCACCTATAGGTATTTATTCTGCAAATTACTAGTTCTTGACTTTTGTTTCTGATTACTTTAGGTCAACTCCCTCTCTAGGCCTATAAAAATGTTACAGTAGAGTTTTGTGATGTCATTGAACTAGACAGCATTTGCTGTGTTGTAAAACCATGAAAACCACTGCCCATCAGTATTTTGGAGTCACTTGCTCCTTTGAGGGACATAGCCAGGCACCAATTTTCATTTATAACCAGTCATATTTATTCCTAGTCTTTTTTTACCACCTTGATCCATGGGCCCCCAGACTCCTAACTTTCACCAATCAATTTAATCTTTGCAAGATGAAACATTTAATATGGCCTTTGGGAATGGTCTCCATGCCTTCATTTTTATGGATTTGTGGCTTTCTGGGGAAGAAACACACCTTTCCTTTTGAATTCAAGCTGTCTTCCTATTTGTACTTCCCATTTTTCCATCACAGCCAGAACTTATGCCACCATAAGTTCAAATTAGTCCATGTGTCTGTTCCAATTAGCATTGAGCACACTGAGCTGAAACACCAAATTTCCCCCAATATTCTTTGTACCTAGTCTGAGGTTGGATAAACTGAAAGAAAGAAGTTCTAGGAATTGTGGCACAGGCTGCTTTCTGGATCATCAGGGGTGAAAACGAAAAGTGACAAGGCAAGAAAATTTAAATACAGATGATAGAAACCAGTAAAACCATAGGTTGGCTACATTAGAACCATAGAGCAGCAAGGGGTACTAAACCTGGCCAAGGACATTACCCAAATATTTTACCAGTCACTGTCTGCATGCACAACTACAAGCCTACTCAGGTTCAGAGTACAATAATGGGACTTATTTAACAAACCAGGGAAAATAGAGTCACTGAGCCAAAAAATGGCTGTTTACCTCAGCCGAAGCAGTGTCCTGTGTTTCCAAGTCCTAAATACAAACAGCTCCCAAGATAGTGTCTTCCTGCCTCTGTGGACCTGGAAGCCAGACTGTAGGCCGGGATCCAACTTACGAAGGTAGCAGAAGACACAACAGGAGCTGCTCACGGGAGCTGCGCCAGCGCAGCACCAGACAAACAACACTAAACAGCAGCTGTAGCAACCAAACAACCAGACAAACGGCCACACTCACGCAGCTCAGTGAGGAGCTGGGCTCCAGGTCTCTGCCTTCCCTTCCAGGCTGTCACAGCAGCAAAGCTGGGAACAGTGTCAGTCGCTTGGTTACCTGCAAAGCCTCCAAACTTTTTTTCTCTGAGATTGACTGCTGGAAGCCTCTCCATGTCCTTCAGAGGCCCCCAGCAGCCTTCTGAAAGATCAGCATGGTGGGGGGCAAAAATTGCTGACCCTGGAATCACTGAATATTTGAAAATGCTGAAATTCCCCAAACTGAATCCCAAACACTGAACCCTGGGGGGGCTGCTTCTGCAGTCCCTTCTGTTTCTTATCACCTGGGGCTATCAATCCTCACCAGCAACCCCTCAGGGAAAACCACCTGTAACAGTCTTAGGCTTCAGCTCCCTTTTACAGGTTGGCGATGTTTAGAGATCTTAAAATTATAGGATTTGGCATGAAAATGTCCATTGGATGAGACCCAAACCAATCCTCCCGTTTTATGGGTGAGACCCAGGTAGTTGCCGGCACTGCCCAAGCTGGTGCTGCCGTGAGCATCAGAGCTGAAACGCAGATGTCCTTGGCTGGCCATCCAGTCTTTCCTTCCCTTTGGACTGTCTTTTTTTTTTTTTTCTCCCTAATATAATTGGAAGAAATTCATTAGAAGTTTTCTGTATTATTAATTATAAAAGTCATTTTAGTAATCACCTCTCACACAGGAGGAAACTGAGGTTCAGAGAAATGGGATGAGTGCTTCGGGTCGCAGGACTAGTGAGTGTACACCAGTCACGAGGCACGGGGGCACATCTTCCCATTGCCAGTGAGAGCTTTCTCTACCACTGCCTCTCCCACCAGGGATTATCTGAGTTCTCAAAGCAGGGTGAAATATTTTTGAAGTGTCAGACTGTGATGGTTCCCTTAGAAGGTGAAGCAGGGGCCTCCCCGGTGGCACAGCGGGTTGCGCACAGCACTGTGAAGCTGTCCACAGGCACTGCAGTGCGGGTTCGATTCCCGACCGGCCAGGGAGATTCCCACATGGGGTGGCAGACCTCTCCTGTTGCACCTTCTGCTTCCCTTAGCAGTGTTTTTGGTCCGTCTGCCTGTTCTGCTCCCCGCTCTGTCTCTGGTGAATTCTCTCACCCTCCCGCATCTCTGGCCTGTGCCCCAGTTCTTGTATAAATAAATAAATCTTAAAAAAAGAAGGCAAAGCAATATGAGGTGCCTTCCTCTCTGTGCTCTGAGATGTTAGTCTGTCTGTGAAGGCAATCTCACCCTGTACCATGTGTCTTCCCAAAAACAGATGGACCTCGTGGTCCTACTGGTTTTGTGACTTGTGCAACAGTGTATGTATTCAGAGTAGGTGTGTTTATTTTTCTAGTAATATATGTCACTACTCCTTTTTACTGTTTAAATTAGGTTCTTTGGTTTATAAGGAATACTGATGTAAGTTATCTTTATACAAGGGGATTTTATTGTAGGAACTGAGATTGCTTTAAGGCCTGAGGCAGCCTGAGGAACCAGCCAGCCCAGCAACCCGTTATTCTCTCTTACTCAGGTCTTCTTGTTTCTCCTTGCTCAGTTCTCCTCTCTCCACTAACTGGCTGATTCTGCTTGTTAGAGGCTTCTAAACTTTCTTAACTCTGGCTTGCTCATGACTTTTGCTTGCCATGTCTCCGACTTTCCCTTAGGGTATTTTTACAGCTTCTACTCCTGTTGCTGGAGGCTCATTCCTTCTGTGTTTCCTAGTTCCAGCTCTAGAAAGACAAGGAATCTGATTGACTCAGCTCATCTTTTTGTACTAGGACATAAGTTGTTACTCTCCAGACTATAGGAGTGATTCCCTTTTGGTTGGGTATCCATCCCTGCACCAAACAGATGTGCCCAAAGAAGGCTTTGGCCATGTGACCAATTACCTTCCAAACTGGAGGTCTGTTGGTGGGTTAATGTGTTTCAAAGAGGCTGAGTGATCATAAATACCTCTAATGCATCTGCTTTTTTAAAAATTAAGATTCAAATGTCAAGGAACTGAATCTGTTAATTGGCATCTTTTGTGAATTTTGGGGGAATTATGAAAATATGTTATTCAGGAACTTTCAACTATCTAATAGTGAGTCATGGCAAAACTATAATTTCCCATGCATGAAGTGGTTGGCGCTTTTCCAGTGCTTATATTGGGATCTACTCCCTTGAAATTGAAGTTTCATTGTGTCACAGGCAGATAATAAACCATGCTCCTTGGCCTTTAAGCTTTGTCCTGACAGGGCCTTGTCACATCTACAGTCCCCACCTAGCCCATTCCTTGATGACGACCCTACTGCCCTTAGACTTATACTCACATGTAAATCCTATTTCATGACCCATTTGATAGAAATCAGTTGATTTAGAAGCTTGGAAGGGTGAGGAATTGATTAGGCATGCAGAAAAAAGAAATTAACTTTTGAGCATCTACCATGAACCTGGTGTGAACATTCTCATTTTATAGACAAGAAAGGTAAGGTTCAGAGAAGATTGCACACTTACCCAGAGACACAACAAACAAATAGTAAACTACAATTTAACCCAGATCCAACTAGTTCCAGATCCCACACTTCTCAAATTCAACTCCTACCTTCAGGTTAATGGTTGAGAAGGAGGAAAGGGGGCAGAAGTTTGTTCCAGGAGAGGAGAATGGAGCCTATCACAGGTAAAGCCATACAGGTGAGCAAACAGAAAGAGGCGCAGGGACTATTTACAGGAACAGCAGATTCCTGTTGGAGATGGAGGAAGATCAAACGTCACTGGCAGCCAAATTCTTGCATAATATAAAGATCAGGCTAGTGTGTAACTGACATTTTTGGAGGCCTTGGGGAGTCACTAAAGGCAAGACATGACATGATTTAGGCAGCTGTTTAGAAGGATTAGTCTGGAGACAGGTGTCAGAGATTGGAATAGGAAAAGACCCCTGGTGATTTAAGCACACATAGCTATGGAGGCCCCAGTAATATTAGGGAATGTGTCACAGCTGGCTTCACAGTCTTAAGAAGGGACCTTTTTTAACATCTCCACCTCCTTTTCTTCTCTGTGACAATCACACATTTGGAATTGTCAGTCCTCTAGGAACTGAATTCTGCTATTAAGCATCACCTTCGACGGAGAGAAATGCCGTTCATCTCTTATATTCTATTTGAAACTTTCAAATGTTGCATTTTTATTTTTAAAAACAGAACTTCTCCAAAGGGTAGTGAGCACTGGGAAGCTGAGCCTGTGGTCTAAATTTCCCCTGAAAGTCTTAACCACTGGTGAGATTTTGTCTGTGTATCAATCATGCCATTTCCATCCTCATTCTCTGTTCCTGTCACTCCAAGTGTGAGAAGAGATAGATGAGTGAGATAAAAGAGAAGTTCCTATGACATTGCCTTCTACTTCTTCTCCATAGTAAAATTACCATGAAATTACTTGGAAGAAGTTACAAGTGATTTGGCTAAGGCACTCATGCATTTGTCTTGGGAAGAGTGAAAGTCTGTAAATTTTATTTCTTCCCAGAGTTCACACTATTCAGGCATTTATATAACTCAGGCATGCCAATAACATAAATAATGTTAGCTCTGAAACATATCTTTCTGCCACTTGAGATCAAGTGTCAGGTTTGAAGCTGAGTTAATCGATTTGGTTGGTGAGAAATCTGAAGAGGAGAACGTTTAACCCCTAAGCCCTGTGGTGTCTGTAATAAATGAGTAAAATTACCAGGGGGTAAAATGGTGACAGGCTGACCTGCCTTTTATTTTGCCCCAGGTTAAACTTGGAACCTGTCTTTCTTGACACAGCTGAAGTCATAAAACAAACTCACAGCCTTGACATGATCAGAGGAAGAAGTCCTCTATGCAAAATTTAAGCTGGTGATGCCCCCACCCAGTGAAATATTATAAAACAAAATAAAAGACCTTAATTGGCTACCTTCAGTATTAATGTACTTTGCTAAATTCATTTCCCTTAAATTAAGTGCCAGAGAATGTGTGTACTGTTGTGGTAACAATCTGCATTGAAGCAGAATGAGGGGCTAAATTTTCAAATTTCATTTAACCCCAAGGGCACACTCTTCACCAAGTGGTTCCTCTGCTGAGCACTAACATCATCTCTGGTCCTTACAGCACAGACCCTTAGATGCTTCAGATAATGCATCCCCCCTGGTTTCCCAAAGAAGCCACTTTGAGGGGGCTGTGTGGATGAGAAGGAAGGCTCTGGCTATTACATCACGGGACTTTGCTGTCTGGCATTGAAGTCAGAAGCTGGGTGAACCTCAAACCAGTCCCTTAGAGTTACCTAACCAATGGGATCACCCTGCCCTCTGCTTGAGCTCTTACCACTGGGTTGAGTGGACATATGGGTTATTAGTTTCAGGGAAGAATTGTGAGAAGTTGTGTATGTCCAAGAGAATTCAGGTGTCAAGGCAGGCATCGTGCACTGTGCTGTTGTACTGAGTTCTATTCCAGGTGATGGACTCATCCATATATTTTGCAACTCTGGAAATCCTGGGACCCAGGATAGACTGACCCCATCATAGGGTCATGGGACAGCAGTGTGAGGAACAAATAAAAGATGCAAAAGGCTACTGAAAAGGTCAAGACTCTGCTTTTAAAATTATCTGTAGTCATGAGCAGATCCTTCCACAGCACATTTCTCACTTCTGCCACCACCCCATCCCCCCACCTTACAGAAACAGAGGGACTGTCACTTTGACCTCATTTCCCATTAGCTGAATGGGAAAATAATCAACAACTCCTAGGATGCTTTATGTACTATCACCTGTGAAATAAAATTGGAGATGCCTCAGTTGTCTGAATTTATGTTGCTGGAAATGTAGGTTGGTGAGGCTAAGAGAAAGATGTATGATGTTTGAGATTGTGACATCACTCGTGCTTTGCACAGCTCATTCAGGATGAATACCAGGTGGATGACACTATGATTCTTTCTGTTGTCATTCTCTGAGAAGTCAAGCACCTTCTTTTCTTCAATGAGAACCCTATAGCTTACTATTAGCATTGTATAAGCAAATGAGCAACATTGTTCTGTAAAATAAACCTGTAATCCCCATTCCCCCATCCCCCCAAAGAAGGAATGCCAAACATTCTCCTGAATTGTATACTTATGGGGTACAATTTTAGGTAGAGGTTACCTCTATCTTCCCATACATACCCTCACAGGCTCCATGATCATCATCATTAGATGACTAGATATTTAGGGGAAGGAAAAAGTACCCAGAATATGGATTATTTCATATATACATAAACTTGGTGATAATATTCATATGAATAATAACACAGGATATGAATTTCCCTTAGAATAAATTTTCTATCATTGCCTGATGCTTTCTTTGCCTTCTCTTGCCTTCAGTCTTAGAAAACTAGCTGCACATTCCTTAGACTCGCATTTATCACTTGGATGAGTCCTTCTCACCTGCAGAAGAGTGTCATAGCGATTCAATGCTGTGATCATGCACATGCCTCAAAGTACGTGGGCAAATCTGCTTCCATATACATCAAAGTTCTGAAAGCATTTTCTTCCTTCTGCCAACTCATTCTGGAGTGAAATTTGGCAACCTTGGATTGGGAAGTGAAGATCACCTTGTTCTGTGGAAAGTGAAAGAGGAATTGAAGCAAGGAAGCTAACGCTCTTCATGTAGTTCCAGAATATCTACTCTCTCCTGTCCCCAGCCCTCCTATTACCAGGGATGGTCAAAGCTTCGTTGTCTGGTACATTTTTTAAAATATGGCTTTAAACGCTTTATTGCGGTTGGAAGAAGACATCTAAGAAGCAAAGATCCATTGTACTCTTCAGGAACAACTTTTTTTTTTTTTTTTTTTTGTGATTCACACTGCATACCAAGAAGAATTTTGGTGTGCACACCTGTGAGTGTTATAGATCCCTGTACCAATTCATGTTACCGCCACCACAATCAGGATATATAACATTTCCATTGCCCCCCAAGATTCCCATCACATCCCTTTGTAGTTACATTCTCCTCTGCTCCCACCCTTGTAACTGCTAATCTGCTCCCCATATAGTTTTGCCATTTTTCTAGAAAGCCATAGCAATGGAATCAGGCAGTGTGTAAACTTTTGAAACTATCTTCTCTCCCTCAACAGCCTGACTTTGAGATTCACCTTTGCTGTTGCATTATCAATAGCTTATTCCTTTTTATTATCGAACAAGACTCTGTTGTCCTAGTGCATACTGAACTTGCAATTTTTCCGTGTGGAACTTGGGATTTTTCCCGATAGCACACACTCCATGAGTGGGAAAGATAGCACTTGGGTAACCAAGTAAGAAGTAGCTGAGGTTTATTCTTCAAATTCTTTAGTTACTTGTCATAATCATGTTGGGTGATCACCTGAAGATGAAAAGGAGTAAAAGTCTGATTTTAGGAGTAAAAGAAATCCAGAGATAGCAGAAGATGGAATCACTTAGGCTTTCAATAGCCCCTTTGCCTGGAATTTGTAGGTTATTGATATATTTCATCCTGAAGTTGCCCAGCGTGTTTTATGGGCACTACCTAATTAAGTGGATCTCAAAAGGAATGTTTGACCTCACCCAGGGGATGTCTGATAATATCTGGAGACATTTTTGGTTGTCAGACTGGGGGAGTGTTAATAGTATCTAGTGGACAGAGGCCAGGGTTGCTACTAAATGTCCTACAATGTATAGGATGCCCCCCAAAACAAAGAATTATTGGGTCCAGACTGTCACCAGGGCCTAGATTGAGAAACCTGATCTAATGCATCCCAGAACTTCCTTCAAAAAATGCATTTTATGTGTTTGGCTTGGGCTGAAGACATCAACAACAACATCAAAAAATGAATAGCCTTTTTGTGAAGAGTCATTATTTTCCTCCAAATTTTAAATGATAGGCAAGGAAGTAGAAGTCAGAAAGATGAGGCGAGTGATTAGTCAAACGCAGGAAGAACTTGTTCCATTCCTTCAAACAACATTCATAGTGAGCAACCTGTTGTTCCCCAGATAACTAACTCTGACCAAAGCTCATTTTACTCACTGCCCCCACATTTGTCTTTACTTGGAGAGCTCAGTCCTTAGGGGTCACCATCATTGGATGCTTTGTCCAATATTTCTCCTTGAGGCTCCCGCAGCATCTGACACTAACCTGTCACATCATATTCTTCACAGTGCCTGAACTTATTGGTCTCTCATCATTGTGGTGTCCCCTACACAGAGGCCAACATCTGGCCAGTTATTAAGTTGGGTCTTAATAATTGCTGAATTAAAACCACAAATTTCTAGATACATTTGTATAATCACTTATCCATATGCTTGGTCATTTAATAAATACTTACTAAGTACCTACTACGTGCAAGGCAGACTCTAAATGCAGGATATACAGCAGCAAGCAAGAGACAAAACCCCAGTCTTCATAGGGCTTATATTCTAGAGCATTCTATAGAAAATAGCAAGATTTTTCTGTAAAAGGCCAGGTAATAAATATTTTTATTTGGCTTTGCAAAATCTGCTGTCTCTACTACAACTCCTGAGCCCTCAGTTATAGTGTAAGAGCAGCCAAAGACAGTATGTCAATGAATGAGAGTGATGCTATCCCAATATAATTTTATTTACAAAAAAACCACACAGCAAGTGTGATTTGGCACTCAGGCTATAGTTGCCAACCTCAGTTCAAGAGAAAAGACAAATAATGTACAAGTAAATATAAAATTCAGGCAGTGAGTGACTGAATAAAGAAAAGAATGGAGGTGTGATCTGTACGAGGTGGTCAGGGAAGGCCCCTCTGAGGAGGAGACATTTAATCAGCTATCTGAAAGAAGTGAGGGAGCTAGTAGAGACACCAGCTGGGGCAAAGGCCCTGAAGCAGGAACTGGGGGGCTTTAGGGCACAGGAAGAAGTCCTCTGTGGCAGGAATAATGCAAGCAGGGCATGTGTATGAGGTTGCTGACATCATTGGGGCCAAAGTTACCTTGTGGACTTTGGAGTTGATTCTCAGTGTGACAGGGCAAACTTGAACTCATTTTGAGAAAGGAAATAGCATGTTCTGAATTTTTACCATCAAGCAGAAGGCATCAGGGTGACTCCCCACAGCCCCCACTTGTTCACACAATAGGTTTGGGTGAATTAGGAAAAGGGTTCCCTATAGTAGAAAGCAGCTTAGGATTTTTGCTTTCATATAGCACCTCTGCCAAGTGTCCTTAGTTGGGGTACAAATTTGCACAGAAGTACATTACACCATGGTCCTAGATCTTAGGGGCTGCTGAGGTTACTGTAATAAATTTGTATCAAATTGGTCTTCTTGAGACTTTCTGGGACTTTGATATATTTAGTATGCAAATGATTGTAATTAGTGCAGTGGTTTCTGGGCTCAGTGTTTAGGGGCAAATGAGAGGGTGTCAAATCTTAGGGGTACCCTTAAAAGGAGCCTCAGTTCTTTCCTGAGAACTTTCACCACTTGGACAAGCAGTTCCCCTTCTCCTTCATCTTGAGGTGATACAAAGCAGTACAGATGAGGAAAACAGGAGAGGGAGTAAGCAGCAAAGGTACCTCTCTAAGCTATGGAAACTTGTGTAAAAGGAACCTTGTGGTGATAATGATGGTTTTCATTTCCTATTCTTTGTTGAATGACAGGTTGCCAGGAAAGCTAGTCACATATTTGCATGCAGGTTAAATTTCTCAAAATCTGAACCATGCTAGCCCAGTGACTGAAAAGAATGGGAAACAAACTTCTACGCTGCTGACACCATCAATGGCAACATTTCCTTAGAAGCCTGGTGTGGCTCTGTGGATCTGATTGGAACAAATCCAATTGTGGACTCACAACTTTTAGCTGGCCTTATTTATTTATTGATTGATTGATTTATAGATTTATAGATTTATTTATACAAGAGCTGGGGTACAGGCTGGAGGCGTGGGAGGGTGAGAGAATTCACCAGAGACAGAGTGGGGAGCAGAACAGGCCGACTGACTGAAATACACTGCTGAGGAAAGCAGCGGGCAAGACAGGAGGGGTCTGCCATGCCATGTGGGAATCTCCCTGGCCTGCCAGGAATCAAACTGGCGACGTGGAGGCTATGGACAGACTCACAGCACTGTGCTCAATCTGCTGTGCCACATATTCTTTTGGACAGGAAGTCTGATGGACAAGGTGAAAAAAATGACATCTCATCATTATCACCAAGGCATCCAAAATTACCCTAGACGAGCTCATCATGGACTGGCATCTTGTACTTTTTTATGTGCTTTTGGAGGTTCTGACATCAGGGATGAAGCAGTGCTTTCCAAACAGTGTGGATTTTACCTAAAAGTGTTGTCAACTGAGTCATAATAGGTATCGTGGTTCTTTCTCTCCCCATAGTTGACTTCACTAGGCGTACAATCTTCCATAATCTCACATGCATGCTATCTTTGACACCACATAGTCAGAGGTCTGACCAAATTGCTGCATTCATTGATCAATTTCTGAAAATGGGAAAATGGGATCAACTTAAAAAATAAACAGTCCTCTCATGGTTATGGATGAGCACTATTTGGTTGCCTCAGCTTAAAACAATAAACATGGAAGTGATGGAATTATATTATTACTTTTGTGATAATCTTCCAAGGGGGCCTCCCTGGTGGCACAAGAGGTTGAGCACAGCGCTGTGAAGCTGTCTGCAGCCTCTGCAGCACGAGTTCCAGCCCCAGCCAGGGAGCTTCTCACATGGTGCAGCAGACCTCTCCTGACTCGCCTGCTACTCCCCTCAGCAAGTGTACTTTGGTCTATCTGCCTGTTCTGTTCACCGCTCTGTTTCTGGTGGATCCTCTCACCCTCTCCCCATACCTCTGGCCTGTACCCCAGTTCTTGTAATCATAAATAAATCTTAAAAAAAAAATCTTCCAAGGTATAATAGAGAATGAGAGATCTAGCCCTAGAGTTGGGCTTTCAGACTAGATCTTAAGTTCAAATTTGTTAGGTGTCCGACTATCATCTCTGGAAATGTCAAACTTGCACATTTCATTATTTTCAATCTATCCTATTTTCCATGCAAAAATGGATACTTGCTAAATGTTCTCTGTTGAACACTGGAGAAGTTGAATTCTATGTTGGTTTGCGGTAAAAAGCAGTTTTAGTTTGTTAATCTTGCCACTACCTTACTTTGAGGGTCTTGACTTATGTCAAAGACAGAATAAGCTGTGCAAGATACTGGCAGGGAAGATATTTGGGGAGCAAGTGACCTGCTACCTTTCTACAGAATATCCCCTAACAGCAGCTGGTAAAGAAAATGCCTTTAGCTTGTTGTTTGCTTTCCCAACTCTACTTATCCAGGTGTTCTCTGTTGCAATAAGAGTTCTATGTTAGAGGGAAAGCGGGACTGAAAGTAAGCCTCTGGCTTCTCCTAAGTTCCAGTAAAGCAGCCTCCATTCTGAGTCAGTGAGTGAAAGAACGAGGACACAGGAAGCCAAACTCCGTCACCAAAGAACCCAAAAAAAGGGACCGAAAATATTTTTTACAAAGGGAGAAGCGCTAACAAAATAAAGACACAAAATAGAAGAACAGAAAAAGGAAAAAGAGGAAGTAGATTTAAAGGAGGAAAAAATATATAAGGCATTACTTTACTGAAATATGAACAGAAGGCAAAATTGTACTCAATGTCCGCCAGTGCAGATTGCTGGCCAGGACTAGTTCAGGGACACCGAGACTCCCTTTATCTATTTCTCTGAAGCTTCAAAATGGAGTTAGGAGATTTCTGTCTGGACTTAGTGAGCTGGGTATCTTTGCTTCCTTCATGGGTTTGCATATAACATAATTACAACACAGTGAAATAACTTATAAAGTCATGTCAACACTTGTGAGGTGAAATGTGGAATTGAGAGGATTTGTTTTTTTTGTGTTTTTAAAGATGTATTTATTTTATAGAATAACCGGGGTATAGGCCAGATGCGCGGGAGGGTGAGAGGATTCACCAGAGACAGAGAGGGGAACAGAACAGGCAGACTGACGAAACACACTGCTGAGGGGAGCAGCGGGAGAGACAGGAGAGGTCTGCCGCACCATGTGGGACCCTCGCCGGCTGGCGAGGATTGAACCGGCACTTCAGGCTGTAGACAGCTTCACAGCGTGGCGCTCAACCACCTGCGTCACCAGGGGAGGTCCAGAATTGAGAAGACTTGAAGTAGAAAAAAAGATTTAGAAAACAGATCCAAATAGTCCATATGAATGAAAAGTGTGTACTTTGGGGCCAGCTCCTTAGGCTACTAAGTTCAAAATTTTGACTCTAGGAGGTAAGAAGGCAAGAACATTAGCAGTTCAGAACTGCCATCCATACCAGTTGGTTCTCTGCTTCGCTTCTCTGGTCTCCACGCTGTCGAGACAGTTCCTGCTTGAGTGACCGTCATACTGATGCTTTCCTTGAGATGTAGGTGGTATGTCCTAGCAGCATGACCTCCACCTGGGCAGTGCAGTAGAACATTACATTCAGGTGACCCCTCCCCCCCACCTCCAATATCCGCATGTGATGAAAAGCCTGCAATTACAGGTAAAGAGAAACAGCGGGCACTCAACTCCAGATGCCTAGTTGCTTCAGCAGGTGTTTGGGTTATATGTGAGATAAATCACAGAAAACACGTGGGGGATAACATTTGCTATAGAATTCCCCCCAAGCCTTTTTTTCAGTACCCGTGTCCCTGAAGGGGCGTGCCCAAGCCCTACCAACTCAACAGGGCACATTTAGAGAAATTAACGATTTGCCTTTTTAACTTCCGTCAGTTGTTGCAGGCTGTCCAGTTGCAGCATCTCCTGCAGGTACTTTTGGTGACTCACAAGAGTTATCTATGGAATACTCATGAGCAAGTCATCCTGTGCTGCAAAGAAGGGTCCCTGCCACCATCCTTCTCTGGGGGGGTCTGTCAGGGATGCCCTTCTCAGAATCCCAACCCCGTACCGCTGATAATGATTATTCTCTGAAGTGCCCATGCAGCTCACAGGTGTGTGATAATGAAAACTTGGTCTTGGCCCTACCTATTCCTAAAAGGGACAGTGATAAATACATCAAGACACCAACATCTGATTCAATAAATCTTACTTAATGGAGAAAATTCCAAGAGCGAGTACCTTCCTGATGATACAAGAAGAGGTAGTCAGGTTGTTATCATTTGAGGAATCTGAGACTGGTAGAAAGACAACAGAAATCATTAAGGGCCTAATTCTTTTCACTTGACCATCACACACCAATGTGATTTCAGTAAATGAAGGCAATTAGCTCATTGTAGGATTTCTTCCTTCTTAATTTAGAAGGAAACTTTTTCTTAAGGGAGACAAATGCTATTTTCTTGAATAAGGAGTTGAATTGGATATGTTCTCATGAAACATCAGCATGTACCCACACTCCTGTGTGCTGTCCTACCTGCAGAGGATTGGCCTCGCTGTTTTCTCTATTCTCAAAACATCCTTTCAATAATGGATGATTCTTAATCCACCCGAAGGCAATTAATCTCTCCTAAGGTCTACCTATGGCTGCCATTCCTATCTAGCCTGAACTATGGAACTGTTTCCTGTGAATTATAGCAACAGAAGATACGAAAGTCTCTTTCAAAAACAGTGACTCTGAGCGCCCTCTGCTGTCTACAGTAAGTTCTGCTGTTATATATGAATGAAAAAACACAAAGCGTGAAGCTGGCCAGGGAGGGATTACTGAAAAACAAAACAAAAACCCAAAAAGCCCAAACACACACAAATGTATATGTGCATTTATGCATGCATTTATAACATGTAACATAATGTTACACACATATATATTTTTTTTTTGCTCAGAGGCCCCTTTGATATTCTGTTGTAGCAATAGTGCTGACAACCAGACAACCTCTCCTGAAAAATGCACTCATACACACACTCACACGGCTACCTTTAAGGCCAGCAACATCCAGAGACTGAGTTAAAAACATGAACCCTGACATCAGTACCCTAGACTCCCCCAATCCCTGGTATCACATCCATGGACAAGTAAATTGACCTCTCTGAAGATAAACCTCTTCAGTTTCTTCATCTATGAAATGAGGTAATAATATCTAGTAGGGCTTCCTGAAGATTAAATGAGATACAAAGTTCTTTGCAGAGGGCCTGACAGATGCTCCTTGCTGTTTTTCTCTTTAATTTCTTTCACAAACCCTAGCATACAAAGCCCTGCTGTTAAATGCCTTGTTACCTGAGCAAAGAAATTCCTTGTGACCTGTGTCAAAGAAAGGAGTATGCTCATCTAAACTGGAAATGACATTTTGTCCACTCCTTCCGGAGAGAAACAAAGTCTTTGGCATTTGAAACTGAAACTGAAGATCACTTTAATTCTCTCATATCTTCATGGTTACATGTGTCCCCCTGGGGTACAGGGGGATACACCAGGAGTTTCTACCGCTTCATTGCCAGGAATGTGACTTGCTATCATAGTTTTAGAGCAGTTACTAGGAAGGGTTATGCCTTCCTTTGTGATGCTAACTGTCATTCAACAGGATGATCTCATAGTCTGGGAGTGAGAGATTTGGGGAATTAAGTGACAGAGGGACAGTTGGCTCTTCTGGGTGAGCAGCTTGGCCTCACTTCAGGTGGGAAAGAAGAATCAGGGAAGATGAGGTATGTGAACATTACTCAGCAATGCATTTCCCAGGCAGGCCTGCGGTGACCCACCCGGCTGGACTCAGAGGCTCCTGGTACATTTCCCCTCAGAGCCTGATTAAACTAGGCCTTTGCTCTGAGTCAGCCAGCTTTGGAGTGTTTTCAGCTGCCAGCCGTGATTAGCAGCCGAGTTTGGGGTTGTTTCTTTTTCCCCCTCTGTGGGCCTTCATTACCCACCCTCACGTTCAATCCCTGTGTTAATGCTGCCCTGGAGGCCACAGCTCATGGAAGGAGGGTCAACAGCTCTAGGCGAGAGTGGGTAGGTGTGCAGTTCAGCAGTGTTTTAATCCTTTCATTAGCAGTCCTGGTGCCCCCAACCCCTCACTTCTCTCTCAGATTAGCAGAGTGCTTATAAATACTGGAGGAGGGGGAGCCCCATGGAATTGAAAGTGGAAGAGGAGCTCTGGTTCCTATGTTAACACGTTAGTCAATTCAGGCCCCTTACCGGCATTTCCACTTCTCTGGGTCTTAGCTATGTAACATGTACAACTGGAGTAGAAAGCGCAGCTAGCTTAGGAGACAGCTGTGAAACACTTAAAGTGTGCCACTGTCACATATGTCACTGTCACATATGCCACATGGTGATTTGAGCATCTGTCGCCCTGGACTTAGCACTTGTTCCAATTGCAATCATGTGGTCATTTGCCGGTTACCCAGTTAATGTCTTTTCCTCTTGTAGAATGGAAGCTCTGTGAGAAGAGGGCATTTTTAAATGCCTTTTGTTTTGAGTCCATGTGAATGTATAAGGAATATTTTAGTCAGAATTATACCAATATCAACTGGTCTTTACTCAGAAGAATTTTAAAGGGTGAGGCCACTGAAGCCAACTTAATTCCTTGATCCGTTTTCTATGTCATACAGTTGAACCATTTACTTTAAAAATCTTTTAATTTACTTTTCTAAAAGATTTCCATCGGGATCAATTCATAATGATTTGTTTCCCTACATGTATTTGCAGTTCAAATTTTACTGACCATAGCTTTTGCCATTGTGATTTTGTAAATGGCTTTTTTGTCTACTGAGTTTCATTTACCCAAGTCCAATTTGGAGGTAGAATGTTACAAATTTGAAGTTTGGGTTATTTTTGTCAAGCTTTGTGCTGTTTTGCCATATGTTGCCTTCCTTAGTTCGCATGGATTTCAAATATACATGTTTGAAAATATTAAGATCTTTGATACTAAGATCTACGATACTAAGATCATTGATCTTAAATCAAAATGTCCTGGAACTCCTGATTTATTGAATTCAGCGAGGACCTGGGCTGGGTCAACCTTAGTGAGAGTCCTCATGAATAAAAGCAAAAGACAGAGGTATAGTAAGTGCTGGCACGAACCCCTAAAAGGTCTGCTGGGATATATGCCAACTCAGCAGTTACTTGCTCAGGGGTCCAGGGACAAGCCCACACTTTGCTGCTCTCTCCTTCTTCCTCACAACAGAAGTGAGAGGACCCGTAGAATGGTTCTGAATCCCAAGCCAGCAGTGCTAGGGAGAAACACAAGCCTCCTTTTACAACAGTGGTTTAAAGTGTAGTCCTCAGACCAGCACTTGAGAATTTATTAGAAATTCAAATTATTGGGTCCCAGATCTTAGGAATCAGAAATTCTAGAGATGGACCCAGCAATCTGAGTTTGAACGAATTCTCCAGGTGGCTCTGATACTCAAGTGTGAGGACCTACACTTAACTGTCCTCTTGACTATGAAAAAGGGTAAGAGGAAGATAGCCAGAGAGAGCAAACTTTTGTCAAAAAGAAATCAAAGCCTAAAATAACCTTTAAGTATGATCAAGTCTTCTATAAACCTCTTTTTCAAGTCTCAATAAGACCAGCATTCATAAAAAAATTTTGTTCACTTGCAAAGAACTAGAGAGATCTGCAACTTTTTCTACCTGAATTGTAGTAGATAAATCTTGACCTCGCCATTATAATTTTCCAGTAATATTCATTATGAATTAGTTCAAAATTTGACTCATCTTCAATGAAACTGTTGGCTAAATTTGCCCAGAACTGGTCTTTCATGACCGCGTCTACTCTCCCATAGGATTTTTGTCACTCTGCAGAGCACTATCAACAGAAGCAAAAGGCAAATGATTAGTTCAAAATGTCTTTAAGTTCAACATGGCAGGTTAAAATATTCTGCTTTGGAAAGGGGTCTTACCTGTCTTTTCCCTGTGGCATCTCAAGAGACTTTCAGTGTTTTATCCTTTTTAGATGCTCAATATAGATTTGCTGATTGAAGGGAAAATCCTTATGGGTGTGTGTCGGGGCAGGAAGGACACAGTGCAGGTTTTCTGATCCAGCAGACCGGGAAAAGGAGGAGTCAGAGTCCTCAGTGGCTTTTGCAGTTCTTCTATTTAGATTCACCAGGCATATGGCAGGCAGGGGTGCTGGAGTGCTGGGGGGCCGGGAGGCTGGCAGTCCTCCCAGTCCCCAGCAAATCCTCGCTCTGTCTGGGCTCTCTGGCGTTCTCTCGGCTTCCGTTCGTTCTTGGCTTCTGCTGGCGTCCCCATGAAGCCGCCCTTATAAACTCAGTCTCTCAGCCGAGGTGTACCCACTTCAGGTGCCCGCCATCAGGCATGCATTCAGGACCGCAGAGTTCCCTCTTCTATCCTAATGGTGGGAAGGCAGAAAAGCCTGATACTTTTTTGCCTTACCCTACAGTGTGACAACTAAAGAATGCCTCATGGAAGAGCTGGTATGAGTTGGCCCTTGAAAAATGGGCAGAAAATAATGGATAGTTCAGGCATTTTAGGTGGGAGAGCAAGACAGACAAGATACCTATATAACTCTAATGAAGAATAGAAAATAGGCAAAGATAGTACAGGTATGTTGATAGGTACAGGGCACATAGGTGGCTTGCCTCACCTGACTCGAGGGGGAAGGTGGGACTGAAAAGTCTTCCAGATAAAAAGTTATACCTGAACCATGAGTAGAGGGGAGAAGAGGTGTGGAGTTGTGATGGGGCTGGATGGGCAGTCCTGAGTCAGGTTATAAAGGACCTTGGAAACCATTCTAGTCTGACTCTATTCAGTGGAGCCCTCAGGAAGTTTTCAACAGGGAAGATGACAAATTTGTCTTGGAAGCCTCACCCTGGCTACAGCGTAGAGGATAGCTGAGAGATGGATGATTGATGATGGTGGCCTTAATTAGGGAAGTAGCAAAGAAAAAGGAGAGTTTAAAGAGCTTGCTGGATAAAACCTATCTGTGGTCATTTAAATCACGTCCGTCAATCTTTGACATTCCTACCAGAGAAGGCGGGAGGTGTGGTCCTTTCCAGATCTGGATGGGTCTGCGGCTGAGTAGAAGTTATGTGACTTCTGACATTAGGTCCTGTAGGGTAAAGAAAATATCAGGCTTTTCTGTCCTTCCGCCATCAGGATAGATGATGGATCCTTGTCCTGAATGCATGCCTGATGGCGGGCACCTGGAGTAGGGTGTGGGCATAGGTAGATGGGATTCAGCTGAGTTAAGACTGTGCTTTTAAGGGCGGCGTCACGGGGACGCCAGCAGCAGCAGCAGCAGAAGCAGCAGCAGTAGAAGCAGCAGTAGAAGCAGCAGTAGAAGCCGAAGCACAAGCCGAGAAGCAGCAGAACGAACGCCAGAGAGTCCAGATAGAGTGAAGACTTGCTGGCTGACAGGCCTCCCAGCCCCCCAGCCAGCACCCCTGCCTGCCATATGCCTGGTGAACCCCCAATAAAAGACCTGCAAAACTACTGAGGACTCTGACTCCTCCTTTACCCGGTCTGCATGGGATCAGAAAACCTGCACCGTGTCCAGTTCCTGACATTACAGGTCCTAAAAGGTGACAATAGCTCTGACTGGTCGTCTTGGGACACTCATTCCCTCGTAGTTGGCAATAAAGCCAGGAGGAAGCCACGTGGAGATGAGGAGGGCCCAGCTGAGGTACCAGCACCAACTCACAGAATTATTGTGAGGAAGTTTTTGAGGCAAGTTCAGTCCCAGCCATCACCTGACTATAACTAAGAGACCCTCAGTAAGAACTGTGTGTGAAATCCTAGGACAATGAGAAAGAATGAAATGATGGATATAGTGTTAAGCCACTGAGTTCTGAAGTGTCTTTGACACAGATAGGCAACCAGAATACAATCCTGCTATCAGCTCAGTAATGAGGCATATCCATTCATCTCTCTGTCATACTGTGCTCTACCACCATGCTGATTTTTGGACTAGAGCAAAATTTACAATAAGTAAATGAAAGCAACTGACAGGACACATAACAGAGTTGGGGATAAGATGTTTTGTCCTATCAAATATTCTCATGGACAGAACGAGTAAAATGCTTTAGGCAAATCATCAATGGTAAAGAAACAGCATTTTTGAAAGCAATTACTGAATTTTAAACCCTGAGATGCACTATACTATCTATATTGATTATGCGTCTTCTGTAGTTGTTTTTAGCCTTGAGAAACAGCTATCTGGGGGAGACAGGTGCTACACACACAGTTCCATCTCCACTTAGTTGCCCCTGGGTGAGCCCCTGGAGCAGGTGGCAGAGCCCAGCTTTGCAGCCGTTGCCTGCTGCTCAGAGAAACAGGGCTTGGAAAGGTCAATGCTGCTAGTTATTGCTCACAAAATTCTTTTTTCTCTTTTGCTAATGAAAGGTTGCCCCCTAACACCGGGGTCACATTCACTCAGGGTGTAATAGCATTTGAATGCTTTGTGAATGTTGGGGGACAGGAAGTGTGCCCTATTATTCCCTAAGACTTTGAAGGTAGAGAAGTTCAAATACTTTTTTTTTGCTTTTGCAAACACCAGACACACACAAGATACAATTAGAGTCATGAAGGCAGAGAGAATTTTCTTAAAATGGAGCTAATATTTTATAGAGCATAAACAGAAGCAGCTCCTAACATTTCTGAACAGGAGGAAGAAGTCATTTGTTTATATAATTCTTCAACTAGCAGCAATAACAGTAGTTATCGTTCACATAGCATGTGCTTTGTGCCTGGCACGCTCTGCCTGCTGCACACTTACTACCTCATTCATTCTCACAGCAAGCCTCCAAGGTTGGTATTATCCCCATTAACAAATGAGTAAATTGAGGCAAATCCAGGCCACCCATAAGCTGTGGGAGTCTTTAGTATTCTTTCACCAAAGAGTTTCCTTTTCCTTCTGTGAAGAGCTATAATGTGGTAGAAGGAGAAGAGTACAAGATGAAGAATCTGGATTTTCATCTCAGCTCTACCTCACACAAGCTGTGCCATTTGGATGTCATTTTCTGGATCTGAAAGATGAGGTTGTTAAATTAAGAGACCCTGAGTCTCAAAATTTCTGATTCTATGAACATTTCTTGCCTCAGAATAACAATGAAGTCAGCCTTAGTTTTTGAAGTACTCTAGGAAGCTGGCTGAGAGGCCTGAACATAACTGGAGCCTCCAGGAGGTACAAGAGAGTAGGGATCACTGTGGATTTTCTTTTGAACACAAGAAGCAGAGAAGGAGAAGCTCACCAGGGCTCTGGTTCAAACCATCAAGTGATGGATCAGCTCTTATGACCTGTTCTTGTGGCACATTTATTTTTACAGAAAAAGAAAATGTCCTAAGAAAGAATTGAGAAAATCATTGACAAATGAGAAGAACTATTTAGGACGCACATAGAAAACTTAACAATGCAGAGAGCATAATGTGGTTTTTATTGGTCTCATTTGCCCATGACCAAAGCAGTAATCACTTAAACTCAGGCTATTTAACAGTTCTGAGAGCTAAATTCTGGTTTTGTTTGTATTGCTAAATAAATAAAATATAACCTCAAGTTTTTTCAGGAACCTTTTTATTGCTCTTATATTTGAGAAAATTTAACCCTACTGAACCTTCAATGAAAATTTCCAATCAATACAGAGATTCACATAGGCACTATTATTTTACAGACGGAAAAATGAGGACTCAAGTATCTTATTTCGGGTTACAGATAAATGATGACAGTGAGAAAATCCTGGGTTGTTTTCTGGTTTCAGAGCTCCCAAATTCAGCAAAAGTAACTTGCGGCAAGTAACTATCCTCTGGATTTTAAAGTTGACCACTTCTAGTGAAACTCCTTCCCACCAGTGCTTAATGGCTTCCACTCTGGTACTGGAAACTGCACTGGAGGACATGACCACATTTCTTTCGGGATCCTGGCAATTTGCACAGAAGAAATGCTCCTTTCTGGGGGAGCTGAGTTTCCCGCTTGCTTTTTCTCTAGACCTTCACAGTGGGACACAACATATAAACGTCTCAAGTCTTATGCCAGCACTCCATGAACTCGGAAATTTAAGGAGGAGACCGGGTGTTATTTAGTATAGTGTCCACTGGAGTATGGTGCCTGGTTTCCCAGGAAGCTGGTTAACTCTCTAGAAGCAGGCCTACCCCATCTCAGTAGGATAGGGTTACTCAGCCCACAGGGACCGGTTGAGTGGCTGGAAGGTCCGGCGGCTGATTGTCCTCTTGCTTAATTGCACCAAGTGGGAGCTCCTGTTCCTGGGGGTGTGGCAGAGCAGAGCATCCAAAGAGTAAGTGGTGACCTGGCCATTTATATACAGTTTCCCAAGGATCTCATCAAATCTGGCCACAAGGTCAGGCACATCCTTCACTTTTTCCCTCACTTTGGCGAGCTGAAAAAAAAAACAGGAGCAGATCATAATATCTCTGCAAGATTCCTTCCTTGTTCTTCCTACCCTCCAAGCACAGACACAGATGTGCAAAAGGGTATAGTGCACACCTAACATGGTGAAAGCCAGGGCCCTTGGAGGGATGACGGACTATCAGGGATTCACAAGCTACACACAAAATTCATAATTAGTACTTCAAAATCATTACCTGCTTATCTTGTAAAAGGGAGGTTACCTATATCTCACAAAAGGGGGGTTCCAATGATGCATATTATCCAGTGAAACATACTAGAGAGAGAGAGGTCAAAGAGCAACAGAAGCAAGATTGTCTCAGTTCATTAGAGTAAGGCATGGCCAAATCACATAGAGCTTTACAGTCCGTGACAAAGTGTTTTGGAATTCATTCTAAAAGTCTTTTGAGAGTCTAAATTGGGACACGATCTGTTTAGGTTTAAAAGTTGTTTTGAGAATTAGAGGACAATGATGTGTGGGCTGACTGGAGGATACCATCATAGCCCAAATGAGAGAGGATGATGGTTTAGATTGGGAAATGTATCAAAAGATGGAGAAGTAGAGGTATGTGAGGTCTACTTTCAAGGTTAAACTGAAAGGATTTATTGTTGAAGAGGTGAAGGACAGGAAGGAGTCAAAGAGATCTTCCCAATTTTGGCTTTAGCAACTGGGCAATGGGTGGTATCGTTCACTGAGCAAGGGAAGATGGTAACCAGACTCGTAGGGTAAAATCATGAATTCTGTCTTGACATGATTGAGATGCCTATGAAATGTCTAAGAGGACAGGTTCAAAAAGGTTGTTGGGGAGAGCTGTGTGGAGATTTCTGGACCTACTAACCATAGAGCTTCCATATGATCCAGCAATTCCACTCCTAGGTATTTACCCAAAGGACACAGAAACATCCATTCCAAAGAACACCTGCACCCCTATGTTTATAGCAGCACTATTTACAATAGCTAAGCTTTGGAAACAGCCCAAATGCCCAAAAATAGATGACTGGATCAAGAAGATGTGGTACATATATACCATGGAATATTACTCAGCATTCAAAAAAGATAAACACATGCAATTTGCAGCAACATGGATGGCGCTGGAAGGGATCATGCTCAGTGAAATAAGCCAAAAAGAAAAAGAAAAATACCGGATGGTCTCACTCATAGCAGGAATCTAGAAAACTTAAATAAGGGACCAGGAAAATGAATAACTATAAGAAAGTGAAAATCAAAATCAACAAAAAACTATGAACCAGAGACACTTTTTGGGGGGTGGGGGGCAGGAGGGGAGGGATTGGGGTCAGAATGGGGGGGCTGCAATTGTATGGGGAATATAAAAATAAAATTTATTATTTAAAAAAAAAAAAACAAAAAAACCCAAAAAGGTTGTTGGATATACAAGTATAGGACAGGGAGGGGAGGTCTAGAGGTACAAATACTAGAGTCATAGGTAGAAGAATGGTGCTTACTTAATTCTACAAAAATGGGTAAGCTCAAAATTAGAATGTGATGCTACTTTCTGAACAAAATCAATACTTTACTTAGTTTAATCCTAACAGCATTTCTTGATAAAATGTAATTGTGATCAAGGTTCCTATCAGATCCTTCGGTCATCTTCTAGACAGATCATGATTCTATATGCTCCCTGCCTGCCTTCCTTTCAAATAAGGGCTTCCGACTGAACCATCAGATTAAGTTGAAGCACTTCTTATAAAGAAAAGTATGTCTGGTCCTCATCTTCAAGGTACAGTGACACAATGTGCAGCACGAGACTGCCCAAAGAAGCAAAGGGAATACTCCATGCTGCGGTAACTCTGATCTGATTGTGTAGTCTACACCATGGTCACATCACTCAAGAACAGCAGAACCAGTGCAGAGCAGTGTCACTAGAACCATTCTGCAATTTGAGCAGAAAAGAGTACACTGCATTTCTTAATTGTTTTAGAAAAGAAATCAATGAAAAAACAGCTGATGTTTGAAAGGCTTCAGTCACAGTACTGCAGGAAATCAACAATTCTCTTCAACACTCCTCTGGTGGTAAAACAGCACCTATGATAGTTTATAGTCTTTTCTCCACACATGGTACATTTTTAATAACTACTGATATAAACACTAAATACAACATTTGTAAACTGCAGTTTTATAATCAAAGACTCAACACGCAATCTCATAAACATACCTTTAGAACTAGCTCAAGAGCCCTGGAGGTTATATGAATCAATTTATTTCTCAACAAGCCACTTCCTGAGGGAATACACAAGGACCAGGGGAATACACTGAACTGGAGGGCAAGTTTTTTCACTGTTATCAGTACATCAGCCTTACAGGCTTAGGAGGAAAAAAAAAAACAACCAACCCAAAAAGTCAAATAAAAATGATCAGTGTTTTTCAAAGTGAGCTTTGTCTAGCTGCTTTCGTCATGTCGCTGGGGTAACGTGGTGATAGACAAGGACTGAGGAGTGACTGTCAACATCCAAGATGTTGGGGAAACTGAAGCTGCATGGTTAGTGCATGAACTCACGATTGTGCACTTTGACATCTGCTCTACTTTTCTAAACTTACTCCAGAACGGTATGGGGTGGTCACAATCTACAAAAAGCTAAGACCTCAATAGAAAGAAGCTATTGATGATTTCTATTGATGATTCTATTCTTTCTGGTCTGATGAAAGGATAATGATTGATTAAATTTCATGTCTAGTTAGTTTTCTGACAATTCCCCTTTATCAGGTGGAAGTGAGAGTATCGGCCAGGGCTGGGGATTCAAAGGTGAGTGGGGGGTGAGAAAGCAGCCACCTGCCCTCTATTTGCCACCTCAGATACCACTCAGGCCCAGCACTCAAAGGCAAGGGGAGGGAGAAAAGCAGGGAGGCAGGACCAACCCCTTTGATACGCAAAATGGCAATAACGGCAACATCACTAACAGTATGATCACTGCCAACAATTACCATTTCTTTTTAGTTCTTTTCCCCTTAGGTTTCATGCTACTAGTGATGGACAAATTATTAAATTTTAAAGGACTTGCAACAACTCCTCTTTGTGTGCTTATTGAGACATCAATGTGATACATGGGTTCATTTATTTCATTTTGTTTTTATATTTTAAGGAATTTTCTCTACATTTAATTTGGCTTTCTTAATTTTACAATAAAATTTCAATGGTCCCACTAGGTGGTCTATTTGGGAGTTAAAACCACAATTTAAATATAGAATATTTTATATAGTTTAATATCTGACAGGTCCTGCACCTCTTACTGTTCTTTCATAGGGTTTTCTAGCTATTTTTGCTAGGCTGCGCAGTTCCTACTAAACTTCACAGGAAAAAAAAAAAAAAAACAAATGGCATTTTTCTTGGGATCATATTACATGACCACATTACTTGGGAGGAACCGACTTTATGAGGCTGAGTATTTCTATCTAAACACTTATTATGTCTCTCATCTGTTTAAGGAAAGGGAGATTTTGTTTTTTAAAGATGAAAGATGCTACAGCCTATTGCTTGCCGATGGGGATGATCCACAGGGCAGGGAACATTGTTGATCCCCAGATGCATTGAAGAGGACCAGAAGGGATGAGTTTCAGGGCACAACTGGGGAGCTGACTGTAGAGAGGTGGGCACAGTTGCCATGACTTCTGGAGGGAAGGCTGAGCAGACAGGAAGAAAAGCAACAGGTTGCTGAAGTGACCATAGTTCTGCCTGCTTCTCTTTTTCTGAGAAACAGGATGCAAGGTTACCAACTGAGAGCAAGGAGTAGGGAGAAGGTATCTGAAGGTTCAAGGAAAAGAAGAAAAAGAGTATGGGGACCTATGAAAACAGTGTGGAGAAAAGAACAATGTAAAGGGAAAAGCTCTGCCCGAATTTCAGAGGATATATGCCATTGGAAGAAAACAATTTTTGCATGCATGCATGGGAGTCTAAGAAGAGGAACAACAGAAAGACAACTCCTTTCTATTTGACAGTCTCCTTAAGGAGGTGGGCTACAGAATTACAAAATCAAGTGGACATTTTAAAGAGCGCCCTTTCATCTTTAAGTGATTTCTCTAGCAATCACATACTCACCACTTCTTCTGAGAACTCATGTTTTTTCACAAATCTTGATAAATTTCCTTCTGTAGCTTCTTTCAGTATATCTATCAGGTCTTTCAACATATTTGATTTGATATAGATCATAAGCTAAACAGAAAGAAGAAACAAGCAAGGACAAGTATTCAACATGGAGAAACGTGCCCTGTTATTCTATATGTATAGGCATCTGCTCTGCTTTTATGCACTTCCCTAACATATGTGTTTATGCAAGTTCAAAAAAATGCTTTAATGTCTGTCTATCCATCAGCCAAAATTTGCCTTCCAATAGTTAATCAAAATGCCACAACTTTAAAACTTGCTTATGGGTAGAAATGGGGAGAACCTGGATCTTGGAGTGTGTATACTTGGGCTAGAGTCCTGGCACCAGTGGTGACCAGCTTTGAAACTCTAGCCAGACACTTAATATCTCTTCAATTTCATTTGTAAAATGAGAAAAACACGTTTCATTCCACATTTTGAGTTACTGTGAACACTAAATAAAATTTCAGCACAAAGGAAGTAGTACTTAATAAACAGTACTATCAGTTTTTACTAGTTTCAGAGGACATGGCACATGGTCTCCTAAGATTGACTCTGGAGCAAATGATACCTTTACCTTTACCCATTCAGTTATTCATTTAAGTTAGAAAATTACAGGCATGTAGGTTGCTGCAGGTATAAAGTGGAAGCTGGCTAAAGTTCTAATAAGGCACTCCTACTCATAGTGAGCTATTAAGGAAGTTTCAAAATTGGGTACCATACTTGACTTTCAAAATGATGCCACTAGTAACTTTCCATCATTCAGAAACAATTAACACAGGAAAAGGAACACATTCCCCCATCCTCTTTATAACCAATGTTCACTGGTACAATTTTAAAAATATGGAAAAATTTAAAGAAAATGAGAATTCAGAATTTACCAAGTAATGTTAACCATTGTTTGTAATTTCATGTATTACCTTCTACATGTGTTTATTCCCCTTCAAATGATCCTGATTTTTGTTAATTATCATACATGAACACATTTTCATAGAATTAGGACATTTTAGAAAAGAAAACCTTATTTTTAATGATGAATGCATGAGTAATCTATCATACAAATAAAATAATACACCAAATAAAACAACAGCATGCTTTATTATATTGATAAATGCACATACATTTTGAAAAATCTGTTGATTCCTTAGACTTGATTCCCGGAAGCAAAACACTAAGTCAATGGGTATAAACATTTTAAGGCTCTTGATTCTTAGGTAGTTTTTGTAGAAGTGACATTCCTTTTTAAACCAGGCTAGCTAAGTTCTCTTAGTGGTTCATTTTGTAACAATTTTTGTTTGTTGAGCAGTTGATCAGAATGAGGGGTTATCTTTGGTCCTGAAAATGATCCCAAGTACATAAATTCAAAGGCCCAATCCAAGGTCAGTGTTTCAAAGCACAGGCAAAATCACAGGCACATACTTTGTTGGGACACACCCCTCTTTGGGTTTCTCACATTCAAACAGAAGCACTGACTACTTTTATTCCAGACTCTCCTTTCAAGGATGTTTGTATAACTGACAGCCCAGGAGGATAGATGCGGTATACAAAGAGAAGACATGCTTACTGTTCACTGCAAGAGAATTTGGTACCCCAAGTTCAAGATTCCTCTCTTTTAATTCCCATGCATGTAGACCTTTTTACATCATGCCATGGGAATTAGGTTCAAGAAACTCGATACAAAAATGCTAATACTCTGGCTACTGCTACTGCTGTGAGCACTAATCTGTCCTTCACCTCTCAGTGTCTTGCGAGCTCTAACAGCATCTATGAAATGGGCAGGCTAACACATTAGCTTGGAAGTAGGTAAAACAAGATAGAGTTGGCAATAATAAGAATCAGAGAACTCTTAATAGTTCATAACAATCTTGTTAATAAAAACCATCCCTGGTTTGGTTGGCAATGGTCTGTTTTATTGAGGACAAGGGCAAGTCTGCCTTATTGAATGTTACAACTCTGAGACTAGTACTGAGTAGACCCTCAACAATGAGAGTTTCCCTAGAAATTTTCAAGGAAGAACTTTCTAAGGCTCCACTATTCATGGTGTGCTCCTGGAAAAGTTCAACTTTTCATCATAAATTTTTCCAGTTTCTCTTCCTGTCTCTACCAACTCTGATTCAGGAAGGATTTCAAGAGTTTGGTTCAATATTTGAAATATACTGAAAGGAAACACAGATGAGGCAATTACTGATGAAAGGCAAAGAAAAAATTTAAAGGTAGGAGCTTGTCTCAAATCGAAGTCTCAGAGCGCAGCTAAGGAAAGCTAAATCAGGGTACAGCACATTGCTTTAATCTTACAGATTTCAAACAAAGGGCTAGGAAAATTGAATTAGCAAGGAGCAGGGGAATTTTGATAAGAAGAACTATACAAAAAAAAAAACATGTACTTCTTACTACTCTGACTTTCTGAGACCTTAGGAAAGTCACTGGATGTCTCTGAATAAGAAAAGGAACAGAAGTCTTAAACATGCAGAAATTTCATATTTCTTTGCAAGTTTGCTGTATTTGAAGAATATCATAGTATGAGATTGCTAACTTTCTAATCATTATTCATTCTCTTCCCTACCCCCATTTTACTGATAACAGAACTCCCTAACTTTAATTGATACTGTTCTATACAGAATCCAAAGACTGTATTTCTCAGGTTTCTTTCTAGATGAGGCCATGAGATTAAATTCTGGCCTATAATATGAAAGTATGCATTGTTGGGTGAGATGTTCAGAAAAGCAGCCTTAAAAAGGAACCACTTTTTTTGTCCTTTATTTTATCTACTTCTTGCTGGAAGAGATGCAATGGATGGAAGTCACAGGCTTATGGTGGTATGGAATTACAGAATGAAACCAGTCTCTGTGATATCATGGATGTCACACCAGACCTACACAGAAGAAAAATAAGCCCTCCTAATTTATATAGATTCTTGGGGTGATTTTTGTTTTGTTTTGTTTTTTGAGATCTACATTGTTTCCAACCAAATACAATTCTTAAATTATAGACATAGGCAACATTCTGTCACAAATGGGTATATGAGAAATAAGTTCCGTTTCCTTTCCTACTTGTGCAGTCCAAAGTCTTCCTAGCGTGAATCAGAACTTGAGTGTGACTTTAGTGATTACAGACAGGGACTTTAAATAGTCATCTATTTACGTGTGTTAACACGTAAATAATAAAAGCAGCAAAACTAACCACTTTTCTCCTGCAAGGTAATTTGATTTCAAAATAGGACACCATTTGGAGACTGCCAGATTTTTAGAGAAATGATCAGAATTAAAATAGAATCAGTGGAAAGTTACCCTGTGATCATCTCTGCTACTTTCAGACAAATAAGGAAGTGGAAATCCCATCCTTTAATACTGAGCAGCATTGCTAAAGAAGGGGCTATAGTTCTTTAGATGGGTTTGAATTCAGACCAAAAGGGCAGAGTCAACATGCACGTGCCTTGATGAGATCATCTGCTAAATCAATGCAGTATGCAATGTAGCAAGTATTAGCTGGGAAAATGGAATATCAGGCCTTCTGGGTCATATTGGCAGCAAGAGCAATTTCGATGAAAAGAAAATTAGGTTGAGCAGGGGAAATTAGGTAAGTTCAAATTCAATTTGGCAGCAGAAAAAGATTTTAGTATAAGGCATTAATATTTAAAGTAGATCAGGAAAAAATGATTTTCATTTTTTTCTGAGAGTACAGATTCTCTACTCAGCTCATCTGTCAGGTTTCCATTTCTTAATAATTAACAAATGGCCCTTAAGGATTCCAAGTAGATGACTCAGTCTTTGAGAAGCTAGGGCCCATTAAAGCAATTTTTAAAAAACCTGTTCTAATAACAGAGACCCAGACCCTGAAAGGTTATTAAACCTGAGAATGGCAATCATTTCTTTTCATCGTTCCTAAGGATGATGAAAAAGGCTTCTATTGAAATATGAGAAATTGAGATTGGACATTTGGAAGAATTTCCTGACAGCAAATTTTTAAACAAGAAAACTATCTTTAATTTTCCTGACAATAGATAATTCTGTGACCCAATTCACTGACAGGATATTTTATTTGAGGCTCCCTGTATAGTGCTGGCCTGAAACATGCCTATACCATCGTATTTAGCGGCTGCCTTTCCCTCCTAGCAATGACAACGGGAGCAGTGCCTGATGCCCCCGGATTTCTCCTGCTACTGTCAGTGTGCAGCTTGTCTCTCAGAAGGCTCCTGTTTTATTTCCACCAAAGCACTTTTTCATTGAAAAAAAAAAAAAACAAAACAAAAAACCACGGGCCTCCCTGGTGGCGCAAGGTGTTAAGATGCAGCACTATGAAGCTATCCACAGCCACTGCAGCATGAGTTCGATCCCCAGCCACGGGGGTGACCCACAGGGCGCAGCAGAACTCTCCTGCCTCGCCCACTGCGCCCCTCAGCTGTGTATGTCAGTAGATCTGGCTGTTCTGCTCCCCACTGTGTCTGGTGAAACCTCTCACCCCCCCCCACATCTCTGGCCTGCACCCCAACTCTTGTATGCATAAAAAATAAATCTTTAAAAAAAAAACAACCACAACTGTCATTACCAGACTCACCTAACAGTCATGAAAAACAGCCAAGGATTGAAATAGATGAGGAATCTAAGTTTGAGGATGTGGAATCTGTGCACAATGGCATTCATTTTTGACAGCCTGCCTTCTGTTCTTTTCATTATTCAGGAAGAGCAACTAATCCCAATCGTAGGTAAGATAGACACATCCTTTTCTCATTTGTCTGGATTGACCAGGAAACCCTACGCTTTATAGTCAGATCTGATTGAGCCAATGTACTGATTAGCTGTAAGAACTTAGGTAATTTACTTAGCCTTTTTTTTTTTAAAAGATTTATTTATTTATTTATACAAGAACCAGGGTACAGGACAGATGCTCAAGAGGGTGAGAGGATTCACCAGAGACAGAGCGGGGAACAGAACAGGCAGACTGACGAAACACACTGCTGAGGGGAGCAGTGGGCAAGACAGAGAGGTCTGCTGAGCCATGTGAGACCCTCACTGGCCGGCCGGGATCGAACCGGCGCTGAAGAGACTGAGGACAGCTTCACAGTGCGGTGCTCAACCACCTGCGCCACCAGGGGAGGCCCAATTTACTTAGCCTTTGAATCTTTATCTTCCACACTGATAACATGGAGAAATACTGTTCTGACAGTATTTAAAAAAATGAACCAACGGATAATGGATATAAAGTACCTAACATGGTACTTAAGTTCAATTAATTAAAACCCTGCCCATCTCCCTTTTCAATTTTTCACCAGCAATCCTTGTTGTTCCCCAAAGCCTAACTTCGACTCTAGGAAAAGCTACTCATGATCCACATAACACTCCTCTCACCACGCTCTCCTGTATTTCTTTCCTGCCTGACACTACCACTTGCAATCCCAGCAGGTCGGCTTCTGTCCACCTGCGGGCCTGCTCTCTCAGAATTAGCTTGTACTTGGAAACCAGAGCTGTTCATGTCTGACAGGAAGCAGAGAAGATAAAAAGCAGCTGGCATCTGCTGGCACAGCGGGCTTCCTGGTCTATCTGTCTTACAGTATTATTGGCTTCAGTAACTTGAACTTTCGGACTCTGACCCTTTGCCACCTTGACCTCCCAGTCCTGTTTTAGGTTGTGAGCTTTTCAGGCTGACCCCCTGCTCCAACCCATGATTTCTACTGGGTGCAGTCTTGGGGCAGGCTGTGACAGGCAGGGCTCCAGCCCTCTTGGAATTCTGCAACTGGTGCTATTTCTTCTATCTTATGCTTCTCCTGCCTCACCATGAATGTCTTGTAAACTCATTTCTGGGTCCTCTTTCTTCCCTTTGTGTGGGTTCATCAGTTCATATCAGATCGATTAACAGGTTTATAAAGACCAATTCTTTTTTGTTCAGTTGATTGTTCATATATTTTGTAGCTTTTATTCTACTAGTCAAACAGCAATCAGAGGGAAGAAAACAATTACAAAATACAACATTAGAAGCACGAAAAAAATTACTCAAGTAAGAAAAAAATTACTCATTTGACAAGCATCCAGTTTATGAAGTTGTCTATTTAGAATTCTCATACTGGTCTTTTTTTTTTTCCCAATCTTTTTTTCCTTTTTTTTTTTTTTTTAATTTTTATATTCCCCATACAATTGCAACCCCAATTTTGACCCCAATCCCTCTTTACCCCCCAAAAAAGTGTTTCTGGTTCATAGTTGTTTGTTGATTTTGATTTTTTTTCTTTCTTATAGTTATTCTTTTTCCTGGTCCATATTTAGGTTTTCTAGATTCCTGCTATGAGTGAGACCATCCGGTATTTTTCTTTTTCTTTCTGGCTTATTTCGCTGAGCATGATCCCTTCCAGCTCCATTCATGTTGCTAAAAATTGCATGTGTTTATCTTTTTTGAATGCTGAATAATATCCCATTGTGTATATGTACCACATCTTGAGCCAGTCATCTATTTTTGGGCATTTGGGTTGTTTCCAAAGCTTAGCTATTGTAAATAGTGCTGCTATAAACATAGGGGTGCAGGTGCTCTGTGGAATTAATGTTTCTGTGTCCTTTGGGTAAATACCTAGGAGTGGAATTGCTGGATCATATAGACGCTCTATGTTAAGTAGGTTGAGTAATCTCCACACAGCTTTCCATAGTGGTGGGACCAGTTTGCACTCCCACCAGCAGTGCAGGAGAGTTCCTTTCTCTCCACATCCTCGCCAACATTTCTGTTGCTAGTTTTTTTAATATGTGCCATTCTCACTGGTGTAAGATGGTATCTCATGGTAGTTTTGATTTGCATTTCCCTGATTGCAAGTGACGTTGAACATTTTTTCATATGCCTGGTGGCCATTTGTATTTCCTCTTCGGAGAAGTTTCTTTTTAGGTCTTCTGCCCATTTTTTGACTGGATTATTTTCTTTGTTTTTGTTGAGTCTCATCAGCTCTTTGTAGATTTTTGTGATCAGTCCTTTATCATTAGTGTTGGGGGCAAAAAAATGTTCTCCCAGTCGGTGGGGTTTCTCTTTGTTTTGGTTATTGTCTCTTTTGCTGTGCAGAAACTTTTTAATTTGATGTAGTCCCAGCTGTTGATCTTTGCCTTCACTATCACTGCTTTGGGTGATGCATCTGTAAAGATGTCTTTGAGGTGCATGTCAGGTAGTGTTTTGCCTATATTTCCGTCTATATATTTTATGGTTTCAGGTCTTATGTCTAGTTCTTTAATCCATTTTGAGTTGGTTTTTGTGCATGGTGTGAGGTAGTAGTCAAGCTTCATTCTTTTGCATGTAGCAACACAGTTTTCTCAGCACCATTTATTGAACAAACTTTCTTTACTCCAGTGTATGTTCTTTGCTCCTTTGTCAAAGATTAGTTGACCATAGATCTGTGGGTTTATTTCTGGGTTTTCTATTTGGTTCCATTGGTCCATGTGTCTGTTCTGGTTCCAATGCCATACAGTTTTGATTATTATAGCTTTGTAGTATAGTTTGAAATCTGGGAGAGTGATGCCGCCATTCCCTTCTTTTTTTTTCAGGAGGGTTTTGGCAATTTGGGGTTTTTGGTGGCTCCATATGAATTTCATCAATATTTTTTTCTATTTCTTTGAAGAATGACATTGAAATTTTAATTGGAATAGCATTGAATCTGTAAATTGCTTTTGGTAGGATGGCCATTTTGATAATGTTAATTCTTCTGATCCATGAGCAAGGGATGTCTTTACATTTCTTTGTGTCTACTTCTATCTCTTTTAACAGTGTTTTATAGTTTTCTTTGTATAGGTCCTTTACTTCTTTTGTTAGGTTTATTCCCAAGTATTTGATTTTTTGTTTCAATAATAAAACGAATGGTTTTCTTGATTTCTTCTTCTTCAGATTTATTGTTTGTGTATAGGAAGGCTACTGATTTTTGTTCGTTGATTTTGTATCTTGCCACTTTACTGAACTGATTAATTAGTTGGATTAGTTTTTCTGTGGAGTTTTTGGGGTTCTCTATGTATATTATATCATCCACAAATAGTGATAGTTTGACTTCTTCCTTGCCTATTTGGATTCCTTGTATGTCTTTCTCTTGTCTTATTGCTCTGGCTAGGACTTCCAGTATTATCTTGAAAAGCAGTGGTGAGAGTGGACATCCTTGTCTTGTTCCAGATCTTAATGGGAATGCTTTCAGCTTTTCACCATTGAGAATGATATTGGCTGTGGGCTTGTCATAGATGGCCTTTATGATGTGGAGTTATGTTCCTTGTATCCCGAGAATTTCAAGGGACTATAAAGACCAGTTCTTAACTGACAGCTCTGACATCCCACCCAGGCTCATGAAAGCTGCAAACTATAAGATCTTTTTTTGGATATTTTTCCTTCCAAATTCATCACTTTCCCCACCCAGGTTCTCTGTTATCACTGTCTCCATCTTTCTGGCTCCTTAGATTCATCTTTCTCTTATGTAAAAACATTTTTGAAAAATAAATATGAAGTCAAATATAAAGTGTTCTAACCTCAAATGTCTTAGCAGACCTTATTCTCTAAAGTTTACCATCTGGGCATTGGTCTGGGTGTGACATTTGAAGATAATCGCTACAGGCCAAACTGAAAGCCCTAAAAGCCGGGACTTAGGCCTGAGTCCTATTCACTGGGTTCTAGGAATTTGGACCAATGAATATTCTTTTTTACTTAATATACTTCACTTCAAACAAATAGGCCAGTACTAGCAAACATCAACTGAACACTAATTACATGCCAAGTACTACGTTAACTACTTTATATGAATTATCCTTTCAATTCTCCTAATGAAAGGATGATATTATCAACATCACTGTTTCAGAAAAAAGGAAATGGTGTGCATAGATGTTAAGCAACTTGCCTAAGGACACAGAGTAGTAAGAGGTGTTTACAATTAACATTCCTTTAAACAGAACCCTCAGCAAAATGAATTGCCCAACAAAGAATGCCCTTCCACCACCATCCCTCTGGCCCCATAGTCCTCCTTTAAAACACTGCTCAACAATGGTCTCCTCCCAAAGGTGCTGGCCAGTCCTGCCCTGCCCTTCACTCCCCAGTCCTAGAGTACTGCACTGGCTGTGATCCATTATCCCAGTTCATGTCATACTAGTGTATACACATTTCTATTTTTCTGACAATGCTTTCTTCATCTTGACCCGCTGACATTTCAGAAACTCTGTTTTTGAAATTTAGAGGCTTTTCTTTCTTTTTTTGGTGGGGGGAGGAGTGATTAGGGAGGATACAACACAAATGTACTTAGCATATAAGAAGGGCCTCATGGGGGGGACCAAGAGGGGACCATGATGTCACTAATGAAAGGAGAGCCTTTTAAAGTATTTTCACTGCTCCAGGAAGATGTAGTGACTCCCAGCTCAACAGGGCAGATGGGCCCTGGCAGGCAACCAATAATGAAAATTGCTTATGTCAGCACTTGCCACATCAGGTAATACTGACTCCGTAAGTCAGGAGCCATGGATGGAACGCAATTGGCATACAGGTTTCTCTCAGGTTTCGGTAACGAGACGAGAGTACATCTTATTCTCTCCCTTCTTTCTACATCTACAGTCTCTGCAGTCACATGTTCTATCTGCAGCATTTAGATGCATCTCATATCTGAGCCTGTCTACATTTCCCAGCTATTTATGAACTCCCAGAAGCACAGTACACTGTAACATCCAACAGAGCTCAATAAGAGAATAAGCTAAACAAAGACCTTTGGAGATCAAAAGGCATTGTTCACAGACCAAAAATCTAGATATCATTCTATTACATTTCAGGTCTCACTTTGAACCATAAAGAAGTCACTTACATTTAAATTAGTGCAGATTATGCTTTCTGGTTTCAGGATTTGAGAAAAAATGGATGCAGCTTTTGCAACTTGGTTCTAGAAGAAACAAAATTATAATACCTCATCAGATGAACATTACTTTGCTACATAAAGATGATTTAAAGAGGTCAGGATATTCCTGTTTATAGTACCATAGGCTTTTGAAATCTACAAAGAAAAAACTTTTTTTGGCAATCAAAAATGAACATTGTATAAAATGCTTTCTATGGTGTCATACTACAACATGTTTTGAATAACCTGACTAAAATGAATAACCAATATTTAATATGAAGGACTAAGGAGGGAATTTCCCTTTCTGGAATCGGCTTAAAACAAAACAAATTAACACAACAAAAACAAGAATGAGAAACAGAAATGCAAACCCCACCTTTGACATAATTAGAACACAGCAGAAATCTCAAGCCACAAGAGAGTTGGAAGCATTACTAAAAACACTGGACATGGAGCATGGGTAGTTCTGGAGAAAGCAGTGAGAGAACATTGCTCCACATCTCAGAAAGAGCCCACAAAATAGTTCTCAAAGGTGAGGGGGACAATTGTAAGTATAAAAACCTCAATTCTTGTTTACCTGATGGTAGGACTAGTAATGAGGAATTTCTAGATCCTTCTAGTGGCAGAAGTAAGGTTAATCAAGGACAAGCCATATTTGCAGGAAGCAGTGCTACAGCAAACCACTGTCATGTCTGTTCCAATTGGCCAGGGAGAAATAAAGCCTACATGCGTGTGCAGACAAAACTCTGCATTGAGTACAAAAAATCCCTGCTAGCCTAGAACATGACAACATCGCTCTGGGCTCTCTCTGACATGACTCTTCTGCAAGTGGCTGGTTTAAGAGAAACGTGTTTTTCAATAATGAGTAATCAAAAAGGACCAGCAGATGATCTGTATAAAGAAACTATGAGGGAAAAAAGAGAGAAACAATACAGCAAAACAAAATAAGCAAATAATGTCATGCTTGAAGTCAGGGCAAAAGCATTAAATAAGACCAAGAAAGGCATTTTATCATGCTATAGTGAGAGATGAAAATCACGATCTAACATTTACAACATTGACATATATGTACTATACACACACACACACACACACATTGCATGCTATATTTATATGCATGCTATGTGTGTGTGTATGTGTGTGTATTAGAAAGTAAAGGCAAAAATTGGTAACTGTGCATCTTCTTAACTCCCTGTCCTTCCGTGACTTTCTCAGCAGTACATGAAATGAATCATTCTGACATTGTCATCTGTAATTAATGATAAACAGTTCTCCAGACATATTTTACTAGTTGGGTAAAAAGCCTGGCTTGGCTATTATTTGTGCTACCTTGGAGCAGGCTACCTTGGGAGGGACTCTTCAAGAGGATAAGCTCCAGAACATTCTCTGAAGTGTGACATCTGGTAGGTCTGCTCTCCTCCCTGACTGTCAGTTGCTTCCATCTGTTCACTGAGGGGGCAGGCCAAAAGACCCCTAAAACCTCTTACAAATAATGCTATTTGAGTGTAAGTAAGAATAGATGATAGACCCATTTCTGCAATGGGGTAACCCAGAAGTCCTATTCACCTGAGGTGCATTCAGCTTTAGAGAGAGTTAACTAAGTTATTTTCTAAAGAATATTACATAGTAAACAGATTATCTGAAATTTTCATTTTAATTATTTGAGGAATTCCTCTCAGCATACAGCTTCCCTGATTCTCCACGGGATCTTGGCCAGCCCCTTGTACGTAGCAATGCATGTCAGGTTGTCAACCACAAATGAAAACATTCTTTGGAGGCATAGGTATCAATGTAGGTTGCCATGGCACCAACGGCAGTGGTCTCTTTTTCTTTATGACAGAGTCAGTAAGGAACAAAGATAAACTAAAAGCAAGAACAAAGAAAAGAAGTAATTTCCTGTCCACTGCCAGTTCCCTATGTGTCCCCCAAAGCCGTACCTGATTCAGAGCTAATGCCACAGCAAAACAGGATGCTCTTCTGGAGAGGACTTCTTCTTTGATTAGAGCCTCTTCTCTTAATGTAGTACAGATCTTAAAAGACTCAGGGCTGTTCTGGGATGAAATAGGATTGCTCAGTAAATAAGTGTCATAATACTTGTGTATATGGGGGTGAGGGGACAGACAACAGCAATGAGGCAGTAACCACTAGGAGTAGGGAGGTGGCACAGGGAGGGGGGATCAGGTCACGTGGAGGTTTTGTAGTGATGCTATATCCTGCTACTGAAAATTTGAATCTCAGTGAATTGCCCTAGTTTTGACGTCAGTATTGCAAAGCAACAGCTTCATAAAAAAATTCAAATCTTCCTTTCTTTCTGTATTTCTAAGAAATAGAGCCAATTAATTTGGTATATAAATACCAAGAGCAATTCACCTGGTAGTAAACCTGAATCCCAGTGTAGACCCTTTTTCACCCTCATCCCCCATCCCCTTCCAATTATCTTGGAACCTATCCCCTTTGTGATTGTCCCGCTTCTGGCTGTAGTCAGCAGATTCCAGTTTTGTGTTTGGGCTTCACTTCTTTGTCTTTTTACTACTCTGTTCCTGGCATTTGCTGATTCCCATTGTATACAGTGTAGTGGAGAGTACATTCCATTCCGTGGAACTAAAAAATGTTGTCGGTACTTCGCGAGAACTGCTTGCAAGTTACGGTTTCCCCCTTTACTACAAGACTATAAACAAAAACTTATTTTATCCTTAAAAAAACAGATAAATGTCAGGAACCTTTTAAGTTCAATAAAATGATTAACAGTGCTCAGTATTTCAGATTTCCTTTTGCAAGAATTTCCCAGAGCTTATCTCAAGTCATTTAAAAGAACAAGACTATCTGCAAACAGACCAGATTTTAAAAAAAATACACACACACACACACACACACATTTAGCAGTTCAAATCTAAATTAACTTTATTTTTAAAGCTCTTTGTCAATTTTCTGACTTGAGGCAGTTTTACCTGCAGTATCTGGGCAGGCTGATTTCTAGACACAGGAAACCAGAAAGTACAAGTGCAAAGAGTCAGCCTGCTCGTATGCTACAAAACAGAGTAAAGCTCAACAACACTAGCAAATATTTCCTGACATAATTTCCAGTCTGAAAATATGCATTTAAGTCAAATATTTGAAAACATGAATAGTAATCTGAAAGAATAGTAAGTCATGAAAGAATTCCATGGAAATGAAACTGAAAAACTGAATCTTCTTCCTTGGTACATGCTGTAGGTGGATTAGGTTTATGAGAGCAGGACCAGCTTGACATCTATCTATATATTTGTCATGACAAGATTCGCGGCTGAAATCCTCAAGTAAAATCTGAACTTGATGAGAGGACACTCCCTAGAATGGACTGGAATTTGTAATGACTGATGAGTTCAAGTTTTCAATTCTGGTCTCCTCTCAGTGAAACAAGTTATTCTTGGACATACTACAGGGGAGAAAAGTCCTCTGGCTCTAAGTAGTAAAATTAAATTCTCTTCACTTGAGTGTACTCTCTTCAGAAAACTGGGTTATCACAGCTGATGCTTAAGTGTTGTGTGTCCTGCTCCCCAAAATCATAAAATGCTATGGCTGGAAAAGGCCATCAAATAATCAGGGGTCAGTAAATGAGGAGCCTCAGGCCCAATGCAGAACATAGCAAAAATAGTTTTTATACTTTTAATGGTTTGTAAAACCAAAAATAAATAACATGTGATGGAAACCCTATGTGGCAGAGATTTTATATGGTCTCCAAAGCCTAAATACATATTCTCTGGTCTTTTATAGAAATAGTTTGCTGACCCCTGAATTTCACATCATCTCATAAATAAGCTAAGTACTAGACAGTCAAAGCAGTTGCAGCTAAAACTGACAGTAGATGGAAAGGTTCTTAATTTCCTGGTTAGTTTTCTTTTGACTATAACTCATTGTCCTCTTGTTTGGTAAGCTGCTATCACTACACTTCTCAGGGGCGTTTTCAAAGACCCATCTTCTACCTTGCTTGGTGTTCCTTCATGTGCAACATAAAAAGGTTTTCTTATTCAGGTTTCCAAAATTTCAATAGCATGAATGATGACAGTCATGCACTGAATTATTTCACAATTTTAGTTATTCATTTATTCAATAAAGACAGTTTTTCTGTAAGAAACAGTCTTAACACAGAAAAGACATCAGGATTTACAAGTCATGCCCTCTGTCCTCAAAGAGTTCATTTTAATGTTACATACATTTATTAAAGGTTGACTGTGTGCCAGGCACTGTTTTAGGTGCTGGCATTCAAAGATGCCTCAAGGAGCTAACATACGAGTGAGGGCGATGAAATGAGCATTAACTCAATACATATCGGGCACTATTAATTGCCACATATGTGATATAAATAGAACATGATTAAGGGATGCTAGAGGATGGAGAGATCACGTCTAAGTAAGGTGACCCAGAAACATTTACTGATGAGGACAAAGTAGCCCTTGAGGACAAAGTAGCCCTTCATTTGACAATGAAGGATGCTAAGATTTCCAGGGGAGAAGGCAACAGAGAAGACTGGTTTAATGTAGCTGAGCCTGATCCCAGAAGCAAGATGACTCTAGACTAGACTTTGAACCTGGCATAGTTTCATGTTCTCACATGAATAGCCAGAAGAGGTGAAAGATGTTAAATTGCTTTTTCCATGATAAAACTATCTAGTACAGCTAACATCAGTTTTTCTAAAAATGAACATATTAAAATGGATATATCTGTACCAGATAGAAAGACTTCAGAGGAAGTGACTCTTATTTGTACAAAAAAAAAATCCTATTTCAAACACTTCCACAATGCTCTAAAAGTTAAGGGACGATAGTCTTACCAGTTTGTAGCAAATTGCAAAAGCAAGGACATAGGTATCTTTGCTGAACTTCACATCTTGGTTTTTCATCTCAACCAATACTTCCAAAGCACCTGCCAAAAGTCCGGATTGGTCCAGTAGTGTTAGATATGCTCCAGAGAGTTCCAAGTCCTTCACTATTCACCCCAGAACTCTACTCTGTTCAGCACCATCTACTGAAAAGTGTACTACAGCACAATAAAAGCTATTTGTCAAGGTCATTTGTAATGAACTAAATTTCAAAATAAAAGGTCAGATCATGCAAGAACTAACATTTTAATACCTGTTATAATTCTAGTGTAAGTAAAATCTGGGGTGTTCAGTTGAAGGCATGACTTATGATGCAATAATGTTTTCACACTTAAAGAATAAGATCTCAGTTATTCAGTCACTCACTGGGAATATAAGGCACATTTGTGCACAGCCCATTATTTTTCCTAACTGCTATATGAGCAAAGACATCACATTATTTCATCAAACATAAATGCAAAACTTACTTTTATATTTGCCTTTGATAAATAAGATATCCATCAAAATGTTAAAAGATGTGGAGTCTGAGAAGAAACCTCGTAAATGCTAATGAGTAAAAACAATAAAGTTTGGTTAAAAGTGGCAACAATTAAGACAGTTACTTATACTGCATTTTCTCTGTCTAGGACTTATTTTTGCTAATACCTAATTCATCTGGCCTCTTAAATTCCCTAATAAATTCTGATATACCAAGAATTTATTTCTCAAAATAATTAAAATACTACCCATTCTCCTGGCTACCATGCTTTTAGCAATGGGCACAATGAACAGAGGCAAAAGATATGGCAAGAAAGCTCTTGTTTTAGAAATACAGTGAAGAATATCTTTATGAGTGAAGAATATCTTTACAAGGTGTGGCTCTGCCATGCTCAAGAGAAAAGAAACACGCCAATTAACCCTGGCAGGGGTCCTAGATCCTGGGTGGCAGCAAACTAATATGAAATTGCAGCCATAAGTACACTTGAAGACTAAGCAAGGGGGAGGGGTCTTATGAACTATGATTCCCCTTCCTTTTGGCAAACAAACAATACACAGTTGTTTTTGAAATAATTTGCTACATAGTAAAGATTATTAAAAATTACCAATTAGAATGTCATGTCATTATTAAAATTATTGTTATTTTGCGAATAACAATTCACAAAAACATTTTTTTAAATGTTCTCAATGTTTTATTGATGAACACTTTCTATGCTATGGTAATATGACACATAATATTCAAATACTCCATTAAATGCCATGCTCAAGTTTACTCCTTTCTGAGAGCTCAATACTCCATTAAATGCCATGCTCAAGTTTACTCCTTTCTGAGAGCTCCTATGCAAACCCTGTTCTAGATGATGAGAATAAAATATGATGAACAAGATACACACCCTCCCCTAAAGTCTAGAGGGGCTACCACCAAGTGAAGTTTAAATTCTGGTAGGGGAGACAATGAACAAGTGAATAACACAAGCAAAAAAAAAAAAAAACCTATACATAATTTCAAGTTTCCATGTAGGCCATGAAAAATAATGAAACAGGATAAAGGACGGGAGAAGATGCTGGAAGGTGGTCAGAAAATGCTCTCTGAAAAGAAGAGACTTCCTTGAAGCAAAGAAGAAAGCCTCCACGACTGAGGTGTAGGGCATTTTAGTGTGGGGCACAGACACAGTGTGTCAGAGCAAGAACAATGTCCAGAGTGGAGAGAGCCCAGGGGGAGAGTGGCAGGAGAAAAGCAACTACTCAGGGCCCAGAGGTCAAAGGCAGGTCTGAGCTGTATTCCTAGTGATGGGAAGACTGGAGCAGTCCTGCTCAGTAAAAAGACACCACAAGCCACCAGCGTGAACAATGTGTGCAGTTCTAAATTTTGAGTAGTCTCCTTTGAAAAAGTAAAAATACATAAGATGAGTTTTATTTTTTTTTAATGCTTTTTTAAAAAAAATTTATTATATAAGGCCTCCCCTGGTGGCACAGTGGTTGAGTGCTGGGCTGCGAAGCTGCCCGCAGTCTCTGCAGCACCGGTTCGATCCCCGGCCACCAGCTAGGGTCCCACATGGCGCGCAGACCTTTCCTGCCGCCCGCTGCTTCCCTCAGCAGTGTATTTCGTCAGTCTGCCTGTTCTGCTCTCCACTCTGACTCTGGTGAATCCTCTCACCCTCCCGCGCTTCTGACTGTACCCAGTGCTTGTATAAATAAATAAATAAATCTTTAAAAAATAATTATTATATATATTTTTACATCATTTTTCATTTTTGCACAATGTATGCATTTTTATCTTGGCTATCGTCCCCCTACAATTCCCACCACCCTTGTTTTGATCCTACTCCCTTCTCGCCCCCACCCTACCCCCCAGCCCGACTGCGTCTATGGTTTATAGTTGCTTGTTGATTTTGATTTTTACTTTATTATAATTAGTCTTTTTCCTGGCCCCTTATTTAGGTTTTCTAAATTCCTGCTATGAGTGAAACTATCCGGTATTTTGGTATTTTTTTCTTTCTGGCTTATTTTGCTGAACATGATCCCTTCCAGCTCCATCCATGTTGCTGCAAATTGCATGAGTTTATCTTTTTTGATTGCTGAGTAATATTTCAGATCAGTTTTAATCATGTTGTTCCACCCACTAAATTCAAAATACAATTTCAACATATCATTAATATAAAAATTTGGAAGATTACTTTAGTCTCTTTTTTATACCAAGTATCTGAAAAATGCATCATGTAGTTTATACTGACAGTATGTGTAAATGTGAGCTAGTCAGCATAGAAGGCCCTGTAAGTGCAGGTGGCTGGTGGCTACTACACTGTCAGGGAACACAAAAAGTCAAAGTGGAAGCAGAGTTAGGTTTATGTCATTTCAATCTGAAGTTTATACTATTACCCAGAAAGCTTCCTCACACGCAAATATTTCATACATAGGTAGGTTAAAAAAAAGTTTTCTTTCCTTTTTCCTTTTTTTTTTGTTTTTATCATCATACTTCTAGCTATGATTTATCACAGTGAAATTTTCATTTTCCTTTAATTACAAATAACATATGCTTCTTATTAGTCAAATAATACAAAAATGAATAAAGTAAAAAGTGAGAATTTCTTATCATTTTACCCTGTAAAAAGGAAGTCATTTAGTTTATATCCTTTCAGATTTTTAATACATATAAACTCAGATGTAAATACATATGGATAGCTCTACTTTTAGGGGAAAACATGGGCTCAAACTAGGAACTATCCTGATAGCACCTTTTCTCTGCTTATTAATATACTGCAGTCATCTTTCTTATACATAAAAGAGGAGTAAGCCAAGAGCTAACAGTTCCACCAGGGGCAGAACAATCTGTATTAAAAAAAAGTGAGAGGGAGGACTATTTTTTTATGGAAGTTCCTAAAAATACCAAAATGTCCCTGGTGGCCAGCCCCAGTCCCAAAACTGAACAATTGTTTCTGATCATAGATGAACTTACAATGTCTGAGTCCCAGTTCCCTCACAAACTGGCAAGAATAATGGTATCTACGTCACCTGGTCTATTGTGGGAAACAAATGAGATAAAACATATGAAGTGCTTAAGCACAGGCTCTGGTATAGTCAACATTCAATAAATAATCACAAAAACAATTCTTATTATCTCTGTTTGCAGGAAAAGAAAATCAGAAAAGAGATGAAAGTACTTTAAAAATAGAAAAGCACTGTATGACACTGCCTTCAATAAGAAGTAAAAATATAAAACAGGAGAGAAGCACAGGTGAAGGAAAGGAAAGGCAGTCTTTTGGGGGAATGGGGTTGAAGGGGGTAAGAGGGAAAGCAATCTTAAAATAGCAACCTGTCTTATACTACCTCCTACTAAAAGTTCCTGAAAAGAGGAAGTTATCAGACCCAGGTAGATATACGGCCAAGGCAGGTAGATACCTTGTTAGCTGTACCTACACCGCTTCCTCTATACCTCTGTGTAAAGAGATCTACATCTCTTCTTAGGTTCTGACTCCAAGGAAACCTTAAAAATGCAGGGGAGATATCATTTATTCAGACCAGCAGCCTTTCTCTGAAAATCTAACCCAGGAAGAATGTATATAGGAGAGATACCTTGCCTAACACCACTAAAAACACTTGCTCCTCAGCACAAGGAAATCCCACTGCAGAGAAAGCAAACAGTAACCTGGTCCTTGATGAGCTCCACTGCAGATTCCTCAAGATCCAACTCGTAGCACAACCTGATGAAAAGTGGTCCAAACTTGTATTCCCCCAAAGTGACATTTCGGTTCTCTGCGTGGTACCTGGTGATCAAAATGACTCAATGAGCAAAAAGGCAAAGAGTCAAGGAAAAGGAAAGGATAGACAGAGCTATGCACTCTGCTAGGTGTTTGGAAGCACAATGAAGAATGACGTGCTCTATAGTCCAGAGGGTAAAAGTAATAATCCAAGGAAACAGAACGCACAAGCATGCCTGGCATTTAAACCAACTAAACAACAAAACAAACAGGTTGTTGGAGGCCTGTATACCCTGTGAAACGAAAGGAAAAATGTACATCATAGCCATCTTTCAATTTAACAACAACCTGTTAAGACTGAGCGTGAGCCTACGCAAGGGAATAGCAGAGGCCTTGAAACTATAAGCCTATCAGAATGAAATGTCTCTTTGTATGTCCCATCTAGGAAGAACAAAGGAAAGGAGTGGGGTGATGCTCTGTCCCCCTCAAACCTAGCTTCATCCCCATATAGGAGGGCATACAATCAATAGATGCATTTTGCAATTCAGAACAATCTGTTTTTCCAGCTCAAGAAAAGGTTTGTGTGAGCTACACTTATGTAGATAAACAAGTCAAATGTTGTTTTCAAAGTTTAATTTTAGGAAAAGGCTAACTTCAAAAACAGTGACATAATATGGCTTGAGGTCTCTACATGCCATCAGTCTGCCATTTAGAATGGCAGAACCATAAATGGCTAGTTGAATTTCTTTCAGTAACAACTCTTTCTGCTTTAGACACCAAGACAAAGTAAGTAACTCATGATTACATGTTAATCAGATTTTAGGAAGATTCATTCATTATATATATATGAATGAATTCCAAATACCATGGAGAAAAACTCACTTAAAAAAGCTGAATACTTTTTAACCTCTGGCTAAAATCATGGAGGAAAGTCAGAGTAGTATTATAGATACTCTATTGTAAACACATATATTGCCAAACAGAATGATGTGTATTTTTAAAGATACATTTCCTAATCCAATTTGTGTTAGATGAGTGTGAAGATCTGGGAAATTAGTAAGTGAAATAAGAAACAGATTTCTTTGGGCATAAATGGTCTATTTTTCCATTTGCAGCACCAAGCAAGTAGTAGGAACACAGTAAGTATTTGCTAAATGAATGAATATAAATGCCTGGGGCTTAGGGAAGGCATCTGGAGAAGAGATTTGGACATCAGCTGTACACAGGATATAGCTAAATTCTTGGAAGTGCATGAAATTGCTTAAGAAAAGGAAGAGAGTGAGAAAAGATGAAGGCTAGCAGAATTCTAAGGAAACACCTCACCTGTAAATGACATTTTTAGCCAGCTCCACATCGTCCCGGGACTCACACAAATGAAGCAAGGTTCTCAGCTCGTCCTTCAATATGAGTTTATTCTGGGTCAATTTCTCTTCCAAGTTTCTCAAATAGGTTTCTGGAAGAAATCACAGTGTGGTGACCATCATGCAGGCTCACTGAGACTCTCAGGATCCTGATCTCAGCAAGGAGGGGAGCTGGCCATTATAAAGGGACACTGAGAGGGCCTCAGAGCAAGCAGCTCCCCTCCTTGACTGGTCTCCTCTAGAGCAGAGTGTCAGGGATGGTGCACAAAGCAAAAAACATCATATTTTAGGGGGGACAGATACAGGTGCCACTCAAAAATTTAAACACAGAATGTCTGCAGGTACAAACACAAGAATATGTATTTTTGACACTTGGGTGATCTTTGTACACACTAAAGTTTTACAGTTGTCACAAAGGCTTAGTCTAAAGAACTGTATCTATACTCATGAAAGGGAAAAAAAACCCCAAAATTGAAAGAAACGTAACCAAGGTATCCAAACCACCAACTGGCAGAGCAACAAGCTGGAAAACCCAAATGTAAATGTGAACATGATTCAGGAATGCCTCATCTGATTCAACTTACCGTTTTCATTCTCTTGATCTTTCTACCCAGTAGTTAGAATACATGTCACTGTATTAAATAATGCACAGGGGGTAAAACAAAACAATTCTCTAAACAGCAGCCAACATTGGCAGAAATGGAATCACTTCAAGGTAATCCTCTCTGTCCCTTGTCTGTATATATGATCAACTGTGGGGACAGTCAAACACCAAAGGAAACACTGATTCTTCCATTAGGAAGAGACTGAATTCTTGCCAATTTGTGGGCTGAGAAGTAAGGCTGGCACCAAGCATCTGCTTTCCAGAAGGGCTTTTCTTAGTATCATAAGTTGCCTAGTCTATAGGACTTGCTCCAAGGCCCAGCGCTTTACAGGAATGCTGCTTAAAGGAGTGGCACACTATACATAAAAACACCAGATCTGGAAGGTGAAGCAGACACTCTTCTTGATTTATAAGAAAAGAAGTCCCAACAGGTTGAGATGAAGCAATGGATCCTGCAATCTTTATTTGCAGAATGATTCCGGAGGACCTAGGCTAAAATCTAGGCTCTATCACTTCCATGTTTTGGGAAGACTCTGGTCTGTGAGACTTGATTCCTCGTGTGTAAAGTGAGGATTGAGGTATCAACCTCATGGGGTTATCCTGAGATACCTAAGTATTGAAGGCATTTAGCATGGGGCCTAACATACAGTAACTGCCAATAATTACAGACATTGTTCTCATTTTCATTCTTGTCATTTGTCAGATTCAAAAGGGTTTAGTCTGTTAAATATTCCCAAACATCTAAAAGATTTTAATGGGATTACATTTTATCTTGTATTTCATCCATCCTAATAAATCTTAAGAATCCAAAATCTCAACAGAGGCAATCTGTACTTTAAAACAAATCAATCAAGATTTAAGTGCTAAAGCAATTCAGTCAGAGATGTCCTGTGTGCCCCTCATGAAGAAAGGTATGGTGCCTGCCTTGAAAGAGCTTAAAGTCTATGGAGAATGATAACATATATCTATCCAAAGTCATCTAAAAACAATGATGGAGGAGGCAATAAGTGACTGACTACAAACATAACAGGGGGGAAGAGAGAAAGCAGGGTGGCAGAAACACACCTGATTGGTGGAAGTGGAGAGGTACCAGATGGGAAGAGGCTGAATAGGAATGGAAAAATTGAGGGGGGGGGATGGTGCATTCTTAGTGTGGGAATCAGCACAAGTAACAGCAGCACAGAACTAAGAATGAAAGGTGGTAAAGGGAGAACAAGGACTAGATTAACAGGCAATTACATTGGACTCCAGAAAGGGAATGGTCCTTCATGGAAAAGCTAGGAAGTCAGGGGCCTCCCCTGGTGGCGCAGGCAGCTGAACACAGCACTGTGAAGCTGTCCACAGCCTCTGCAGTGGCCAGTTTGATCCCGGCCAGCAGGCAAGGGTCGCACATGGCACAGCAGACCTCTCCTGTCTCGCCCGCTGCTCCCTGCAGCAGTGTATTTCATTGGTCTGCCTGTTCTGTTCCCCGCTCTGTCTCTAATGAATCCTCTCACCCTCCCGCGCATCTGGCCTATACCCTGGTTCTTGTATAAAGTAAATAAATAAATCTTTAAAAAAAAGAAAAAGAAAAGCTAGGAAGTCAGGAGGGTGTTTGCACATTGTGTGGTCAACAGAGTACCATTAGATGTTCTTATAAGGAGGAAATGTTGACAGCATTTTATAAATATCAACCTGACAATGGAGTAAATTGGTACTTATGACATTAATTGCATTTCAGAACATATGCCCAACCATAGCATAGCCTTAGGAAGATTATGACAATTGGAAAAAACAAACAGACAATGACGAGGGGCACTAACTCTGGAAACCTCATACAGTTCCAAAAGATCTGGAATAAAAAGGAAAGACTAAGGAAAATCTTGATTGTGTCTACTAAACCAGAGATTAATATATTCTCCCCAACTCCTAAGGCTGCTCCTGTTCTGCAGGGGTGGTATATAATAAACAGCATGGTAAGTGGAATGGCATGGTGAGGGAAGACTGATTCCAGAAGGCAGAACTATGAGCAAATGGAAGCAAGAAATGTTAATTGCACGCTCATAAAATTTAATGGTGAGAGGAAAGAGGGCTGAAAAGTCAATGGGAACAAACAAAGAGTTATTAAAAGAGGAGAGCCTTATAATGTTTATTAAGGAGTCTGAAGTTCTGGGGAAAACTCAATGTGCAGGAAAAGGGAATGTATGCAACAAGATTTCTCAGAATCTGAAAGGAAGTAGGACCCAGGGCAGTGGTGCTATGTTTTTATAAGAAAAAATTTCAAACATATCCAAAACTAGAGAGAACAGTATAATGATCTCCCACAGCCCATTAACATTGATCAATATTTTGTTAATTTTTAGGCAAAATCTTTGTTTGCGCCTACTGACCTTTCCAGCATAGAGTAGAAAATAGAAAAATGCATCAATTCAATAGCACGGTCTTATTTCATAATTTTCAATTATGTGTAGATATGTATGTGTATACTGGCAATACAATGTAAAATGTATTTTTTTACTGAGGGCTGCATCAGAAAGGTTGAAAGCCAGGCACCTGGCGTAGTTTTTCTGACTTGTGCACACAAGTTGCCTAGGTTTGGCATTTCTATCAACCTCCTAGTTATTTTGATCTTTGAATCTTACCTTTAGTGGCACAAAACTATTAGTCCTCTATAGAGAGGACTATTTCTGGTGCTAGGTTTAGTATCTCTCTGGGATTCTGGAAAAAAGGCATTAGAGAGCTCTAAACTTTAGTAATGGAGAGTGAAATGAAAGGTAAACATAAAGGTAGACCAGGAATCTAAGAATAAGCAGTCTCAATCTTTTCTGAGATATAAAGGTCCTGAAGAGACTGAATAGAGAGAAAGAAAGAAGAAACAGATCATAGAAAGAATTAACAAAATAAATTCTAATACCTTTGGTGCCAGGAAGATTATGTGCAATAGCCACCTTCTTATGCTGAAATTCTTTCAATTTCACAATATTATCTGTAAGTAGATATCTTTTAGCTAAAAATAAAAAAAAGAAGAAAATCATTTTGACTGTTTTATACATAGTAGATAGATGAGTAGAGGTTGATTGCTACTTTAACGATTGATCTTATCTTCATCTAGTATAAGTCACTGATCTCGACAGGTACAAACATGCCAGTGACCCACCAGGAAAAAACACCTCCCAATTACCAGAGAATGCAATAAGTTTATTTTGTGTGCAGGAAAGGAGCAAGTGATTAACTGCCTATGGAATGTGTTGAGAGGAAGCTGGGATTTGAAAGACAAATAGACATTCACCATCTGGTTAAGTGATGACAACGGCATTAAAACACATACACAACTCTCATTTAAATGCACAACAGGCATCTCTAATTTCCATTTATAGGTAAAAGCCTATGGTGTATTGTAACTTTAAAAAGTTATAGTGAGACAACAGCTATGTCTGTCATTTGAGAAAGAAGGAGTTATGGCCTCTCAGATTTGGGCTCTAGAAAACCACAAGATGCATCCCAAATTACTGACCACAACTTAGTAGAGAAGATAAGGAAACATCTGTCTTTGGGACACTCAGCTGAGCATGAACTGGAGCCTGCCCAAAGAATCACCCACTAAAAGAGAGCTGTGTATTGCAATAAGGAAAAAGAATAAAAACCATTATTAAAGGAAAGGCAGTCTAGTGGAGTGATTAGAGCAGGACTCTGCTTTTGAGCTGCCTGCAGTCTCTCTACCAGTTACCTCTGACGTTGGGCAAATTACTTAACCCACTGTTTCCTTCACAGCAAGTAGAGAAAAGAATGGGACCTATCTTATTGAGTGCTGTGAGGAGCAAAGGAATTAATGTATATAAACTACATTAGAATAAGGAATTAATGTATATAAACTACATTGAGCACAAAGTGTTCAATATTTTATCATCACTAGTATTTTCAAAATTAGCCATTTTCATAAAGACACCAAGGGATACTTTTACAATGAGGAAAACTGCTCAAAGTTTTTCAGATTGCTAGCTGCAGTCAGACTTCGGCGCCCAAGCTCTGCAGCGCAGTCACTCAAAGGGCAGAGGGTGTTTGCGGAGACCTGAGTCGCAAGGTCAGAGGGAATTCTACAGACCCAAGGTCAAGACCCCGCTCGGGTTTGTCCTTTGGTTCCCAGGAACATTGGCATTCACACCATTCGGTGGCCACCGCTGGACCCACGTGCAACCAGAGGACAGGGTCACACACAGCTGCTCCAGGCCAGTGGGGGACTGAAGAGCCGCTGTATCATCAAAGCAATGCCCGCTGAGGCCTAAAATTCCCTTTTGTCCCACCGACCCTCCTTCAAGGTCAGAGACCGCAGATACCTCCGAGAGGGCAGCGGCAGCAGGTGGTGCCCGAGCCTCCCACCCCGGGATATACGGAACTCCGCAGCGCCTGCAGCAGAAATAGGTTCTTGGGTCCACACGCAGTAGCCATGCTGTCCCGGGCCACACCAACGCGCGGAGCCCGGGAGGGGGGCGGAGCATACGTCTGTGACTCCACCCCTTCCTTTCACCCCCCCGCCCGGCTTTTCCCTTGGTATGCCCCAAGATGGCGGCCTCCATAGCGCGGCGCGGTGTCCTCCTGGCGCAGAAAATAGCTCTGCCTCAGCTCTCACTGGCAGGTTGGTGACAGCTTCCTTCTTGGGGATGCTTCATTACTCCCCCTGAGAATTCTCTTCCTTAAGCGAAGGAAGCGATGGGCTTTCAAGAAGAAAGGAAATCTTTCTGCGATCGGTTAAGAAACCATCTAGGGGTGTTAGGTAGCAAAAAAAGGGGGAGGTAGGGCCTCTCATTCATTTTCTTTCCCAAATATCTACCTATCCAAAGGTGTGAAGAGCAGAGGAAGGTCTTGACATGAGGGCTTTTGCGTATCATTTTCTGGGTTTGTGTGTTAAGGTGGTCATCTTTTTGCTGACCATAAAAAACTCAAATATGTTAACCTCTGGGGCTATGAAAAATTTCTCCCTGCTGAGGTTTCCATGGAGGGTCGTCATAAACGTCCCCCTTATCAGCTCACATCTGGATGATACCTGGTCTTCACTTTGTGGAAGAACTGTTCTAAATTCTTAATAAAGTACCAATCTCACTTTACCGAATGACCTTGGACACAACTTTTGTTTGACCTTTCTTTGCCGCAGTTGACACGTGTAGAAAATACATGCTAATAGTTTCTTCTAAAGTACTTTGATATGTGAGTTGAATTGCAGCCCACTCAAAACCCATTTGATCTTACGACACTGGGGAAAAAAATCCTAACAGTTGTAGAATATAATTCTTAACAGGTATTAACATTATGTGTTTAAAATGCAATTATTACAATCCATATGTCCAATGCCTATTGTCTCCTCTTTCCAACTGACCTTTTCTAACCTCTATAAAACACACACTCTTGGTCACACTTCTCTAGGAACATTACATATAATGTGAAACCTAATTGCTACCAGAAGTTTCCTGAGGATTAACCAGTTGACCTAGCTGGCAAACATATTTTGCCACACATTAGGTAAAATGGGATGTGCAGTACCTGGCACCTCACTAAGAATTAGCTTAGTAGCTATTATCACCAGTATCTTTAATTATAAGTGTTAGTAAGTTTAAACAAGACCTGAATTGTCTATCAGGGAAAGAGTTTTATGGTTGCTTAAAATGTTTGGGGGAGGGGGGAATCATTCTAACAAGGGGCAAAAAAATTAGTTAAGGGTGAATTGAAAGAATTATCAATTAGCATTTCAGTCTTAGTTTCAACTGAACTTGTTGATTACACCTGTGCTGTTGGCTATTAGTTAAAATTAAATAAAATTAATATTCAGTTCCTTAACCAGACTACCTACATTGTAAGTGTCCAATAAACATTTAATAGTGGCTATTGTACTGGACAGCTCAGAATTGCATGTTTCCTATACCGAAAGTTATATTGAACAAGCACTGTCTTGAAATCAGGAACTGAAGACTAAGGCATGTAATGTAAAGTATGTAAGATAGTATACCATGAACCACTGGGAATTTGAGAATGCTCATAGGAGCTTGACTTTAAGCCATCAAAACATGTTGATGCATTATAGGGTGAGAGGGAAAATATGCTACTTTGTGTAAACTCTTAACAAATCATATTTAGAACAGTTGGTGCTTCTGTTGATTCTCCTTACAACATAATGGAGAAGGGCAACGAATGTGATCAAGAGGTTGCAGGGCAAATTTATTGAGATATAGAGAAAAAATGGACTTTGATATATGAAGAGGTTAGAGGAAGCAAACTTAATAGACACCTACTACATAATAAATGTTAGGCTAGGCACTTAATGTATGCCCTCATTTAAACAACAATATGAGGTAGGCATTATTTCTGTTTTATATAGGATGAATGAGGTTCAGAGATCTGGGGTAAAGCCTTCATTTTTATAGTGTTTATCATAAGGCAAGCATTCAAACTTAGACTTTCTGACTCTGAAGAGTATGTGTGTCCTCAGTCATACTGCTTCCCTTTGGATGGATGGTAAACATGTTCGCAGACATTTGACCAAACATTAATTTTATAACTATAAACTTTGAAATTGTAGTCCTTGAAATATCTTTTTCAGAATTAAATAAAGAGGCTCATAGACCTAAATCTGTGAGGTTGATATTTTGTCTTTCATTTCAGGTATAGTGTGAGGGCCAGCATCATCATCATTACCTGGAAACTTATTAAAAATGAGAATCTGATTTCTTCCCCAGAACTCTTGATCAGAATCTGCATTTCACTAAGATTGATATACACATTAAAGTTTGAAAAACTAATCTAGATTTTCCACTTTGCCATTGTCCACTCATTGTAATGTTCTGTCTCTGACTTTATAGAAATTTTGATTCTACTACACAGATCTTCCAAATACTATACAGGATGGAAAAAACTTTAAATGGTATCTCAGAAAAAGGTGAACATCCTGCTAAAAGGTTTACATAAAGTGGAATGTTTGTCTTTCTCGGGTAGTAGTTTCCAGTTGCTGTAGAAAGTCTTACAAACATGTTACAAAATCTTAAACTGTAAGATGATTGTTAAGCATTCTTAGCGAGTTAGCAGTAGCCTGGCAGATTAAGTTAGCATTCTCAGAAGTTTTAGGGCTCACCTCATTCAGTGGAACAAGTGGTCCTAAAGTTATAGGAACAGAATGATCAGCCTTTTTACCCAAAATATCATTGTAAAAATTTTCAGTTTTCTGCATCTTCTACTTGTAGGTTGAAAGTATTTTGTCATAAACTGAATGATGAACAATGCACTGTTGGTTATTATAATAGATTCTATTCTATAATAGAGTCTCCTATTATAATAGAATTTTTAAACTAGTAAATTGGAAATATGACAGAGATATGTTTATTAAACATAAACTGATTCTGTTGTGAAACCATGTCTGTTAATGTCTTTTTCCTCAGGTAAAAGATGCCTGCTTTCTGCAGCGTATGTGGACAGCCACAAATGGGAAGCAAGAGAAAAAGAAGATTGTCACCTGGGTGGGTACATGTTAGTTCAGTCATTCCATAATATATATCATGTAGCTCTTATTCATATCTATGAAATGATGTTTTTATGATGATCCAATTTACATAAGCACATTTTAAGTGTTAAAAGGTATGATTACTTGGCAAAATCATTTTTACTGTCCTGAAGATTTCTATTTCTTTTTTTTTTTTTTTAAGATTTATATATTTATGCATATAAAAGCTGGGGTGTAGCCCACAGGCGTGAAGCAGGGTGGTGAGAGGATTCACCAGAGACAGAGTAGGGAGCAGAACAGGCGCATCAACTGAAATACACTGCTGAGGGGAGTAGTGGGCAAAACAAGAGAGATCTGCTGTACCATGTGGATCAGCTTCCTGCCCAGGGATCGAACTAGTATTGCAGTGGATGCAGATAACTTCATAGTACTGAGACCTAACCCCTTGTGCCACCAGGGAAGCCTCTATTTCATTTTTTGCCTTGATTACTGACCTATATGAAGAAATCTTTTCTTTCTTGTGTTTTGGCCAATTTTATCATATAGTTAGCTGCTCTACAGCCTATTTGTTTTACATTATTTGCAGAGAAAAATGTATTTTATATATATTTTATATATTTTTATATTTCCTACTTTTTTATTGTTATTTCTTGTTTCTTCAGAGCTCTTCTCTATCATTAGCAGGTGGCAGATTTGAAAGCTGTATTATAATCTCATTTAAGTCATTTAGAGAAGGTAGATAGCTAACGCTACTCAGGCAGTAAGCTCCTAATTATGCCCCCTTTCTCTGTTGCCTATGTCATGTTACACAGATAACAACCTTTCTTTTATAAAATAATAAGCCTTAAAAGAAATCACTGAATCTACTGCTTTTGGTTTTGTCTGCCCTTCACAATATTTCACATCAGTGGGACATTGATAAGGCTCGTGATTGGTGATAGCTTTATGGGACTAATGTAAAACTTTTGAGCCAATTCTAGTGCTGATCTAATACTTTACCTTAGTTTGTGTTCTTTGCTTCTTTTGTCATATGTTAAATAAGAATAAAGCCCCTGTATGTATGGATTCTTCCCATAATTGGGGCACGAGGGCATTCTTTTATATCTGTCTAATGGCTAACTGGGGTAGAGTAAGGAGTTCAACTAAATCCTTATTTTCTCCCCTGGTAATGTGATCGTAAGACCAGAGTTTGTGAGCACTGGAATGGGTATACTGGCAAGGGTCAACCAAAGCAGAGTTGTAGAGAATAAAGATGAGTAACTATATGCTTTCACTAAAATGCAGAATCACTGTGAACAACAGATAGAAATGTAGATAATGTGGTGTGTTGATGAAGTCAAATACCAGAAATGGCGTCATCACAAAGTAGGGAATAACTTGGTAAGATTCTGAACGAATCTAAGTGCTGTCTTTCTTCAGTGTACATGGTAGTTAACGTTTCTGAAAAATGAATGTTATTTTCAAGTTATGCACAAAAAGTACTTCATGTTTATATGAAAAATGGAGTTTCGTTAGTTATAAACAGGGTGTTTTAATTATTAAATAATGTGAATGTCTTGCCATGTCACAGATGGCCTGGTATGTGGGACAAATAGTTTTCCCTTTCTCTTTGGGAATAGTTCTAAACTTAGGGATAAAAGGTTTAGAATAACATAAAGAGCATCTTAATACCTTTTGCCCAGGTTCACCTAATATCATTTTAACCCATATGCTTTAGTTTTCTTATTCTGTCTATATACAAACTTTTCTTGTAACTATTTGCATATTTGTTGCCTATTTTACAGCTCTCTATCCTGATAGATACCTGACATGTTTTAAAGAAACTAGTCCCTTTTTAAAAAACAGAATATTCTTTTTTGGTGCATCTCATGATTTGATTTAGTATATGCTTCCCAGGCTGGAATATTGTCAGTAATATTGTGTCCTCAGCGTAGCACATCTTCAGATGCTTGATGTCCATCTGCTCTGGCTGGTGTTGTTAACTTTGATCACCCAGTCAGCTGTATCTGTTTTCCCCCAATGGAGAGTTACTATTTTTCCTTGTGAATAATAGACAACTTCTAGGAAGTCATTTTAATGTCTTGATAAGTATCCTGCCGCTTATCAAAAGTTCACCCTTAGATTTAGTGTCTGGTGATACTTTTTGCCTGAATCAATCTTTATCATGATGGTTGCAAATTTATGGTTTTCCAGCTCCATTAATAACACATATACTAGTTAATTCTCGGTATTCTATTCATACTTAGTATTCTGCTATAAGCAGGAGCCCTCTTCTATGCTCCCATTTCTTTCTTTGAACTCTGTTTTATAATCACTGTGGTCTTGTGGAGGGTGGATTCCTTTTTTTAATTAATTTATTTTTTTGTTTTCATTCTTTCTTAATTTATTTAATTTTATATATATTTTTATATCATCGTTCATTTTTTCTGTGTATATATATTTACATCATTGTTCATTTTTAAACAATATTTGCTTCCCCTAATGACTCATTGCCATCCTTAATTATTGGAGTGGTCACATTGTCCCAGATTTGGCTAGTAGAAACTCCTCAAGCTGGCTTGCAGTGTTCCAGCTCTTTGTGTACCTTTCCTGCTTTAGCCATGTATTCAACTATTTCTTTTAAGAAGTACTGGTTCTTTTTAGTAGGGAATGGTCTTAGAAGCCAAGATTTGGGCACTAGATGTTCTCTTTTAACTGTGGAGTTTTTGCTTTCTGCCGCATTCAGTGAACAGAGCTAGGACAAATATGCATACACATACACATAAATCTATACATATGCACATACATGCATATGCATACATACATGCAATTCAAATAATGAATTAATACTAAAGCCTTCCATTTCAGGTCATCCCCACAGGTTCTTTCATGCCCTTCTTTAGGACTAAAGTATCTCCCTTCCATACTGAAAACTCCCAACAGGGATGATGTTTTCCTATAGTGGACAGTCACAATGGGGGTTATCTAATTTTCCTGTGTTCTGCCCATTAAGTGCCAGCAATGCCCTGTGAGTCATTGCAATAGGAAAAAAAGTGACCACTAGGGGCAATAGTAGCCCTTTTGAGAACCACTGTTCTAGTGTTGAAACCACCATGGACTCAATTATATTGCAAAGCTTGTTCTGATGTACTGTGTGTGAAGGAAGTACAGAGAAGAGAAAGATGTATTTCAGGAAAGCTATCAACACTTTCCTAGGTGTGAAGGGGAAATAGGAAAGGAGACCATTATATTTGACAGCTTGGTATGGAATATAGTCAACTCTTATTCAGACACAAATGTAGGGGAACATTGTCATTGATTCTTGAATAAACAGAAACTTCCATAGAAGAGCATGGTAATCTGCAGCTGGCAGATATTACACGGAGGTAATTGTCTCCTCTTGTTGAAAGCAGTACTAGCTACCATTTACTAATACCACCATCTGGAACTGAACACCCTCCTACTGAATCCCTGTCTAGCTAGAACTCGTCTTTCCTCCCCCTGTATTCTTACGGCACTTTGTACCATAATTCTGCAGTGTGATGTGAAGAGTCTGTACTTGAGGGACAGACATGTGGGTGTCATCCCTAGCTGTTGCAGCTTTCAGAAACTGTGTCGCTTAACCTCGTCCTCAGTTCCTGTACCTAAAGTAGGGATGATGATAATGCCTGTCTCAGTAAATACCCTTACCTACAGCAAGGTGCTCCAAAAATAAGTGGAATGAGCAAGCTCCTAGGGCTATATGAAATGTGGAACGCAAAATAGGTTTTGAAACTACTATGGAACTGCTTGAAAGAAGAGACAGTTTGAGATATATTTTTTCCTACTGTGTCATAGGAATTAATTAAAACAGACCTTCGCTGCTAACGCTGTACATGTTTTTCCTGTTATTCGAATGTTTGGGCTGGGATTTGTGCCCTGAGAAAGTGAAGGCGAGGCATGTGACCAGGCTCGCGCTAGCGGCTGCATCTCACAGAGTGGGCAGTAGGTGGCACTGTGGCCTCTGCGGAGACAGCCGTGCGTCTCCGCCCGCCCAGGGTTTGGGCGTGGGCTGGTGGGGCAGCCAGCCGGGTGCGCGCGTGCGCGGAGGCCCGCCCGCTGCATGTGGAGCGCCCTGATTGGCGCTGCGACCTGGTGCGGGCTCGCTGATTGGGGGCGATGGGGGGGCGATATGAGGCTGTCTCTCTGCGCGTCCCCATTGGAGGGCGGGAGTGGAGTGGGGTGGGGTGGGGTGGGGCGGCGAGGCGCAGCGGACCTGGGTGAGGGTGCGGGGCTGGGGCTGGGTCGCCTTCTGCTCTGGTGCTGTCGCCTCCGCCGAATCTCGCGGAGGGCACCTGAGTGCTTAGATGGGGGTGCTGCTCCGGTGCCGCGCTCCACTCACCTGCACTTAGTGTCGTTTGTTGGGAGACTTTGGGCAGGGGTACGGGCAACTGCCCAGTTTAGTGAGAGCGTGGTTAGCACCCCGAGTGCCGTGTAGTGCAGGGTGCCGACGTTGCAGTCCAGGGCTCGGGCGGGGCCTGAATGCAGGCCGGCCCGCTGACATAAAACTCAAAGGTTAGTGTAACCGAGCTGGATTCTGTGCCAGGTATTGCCCGGGCGCTGTTGCATCTAATGCTCACTGCAGCTGGCTAAAGCAGCTGCTGTTTTTCCCATTGGACATGAAGAAACTGAGGCAAGATCCTGGCATTTGCTTTGGGTCATGCTGTATTACCTTTGTGCTCAAAAATAACTTTCTCAATGATAGCTCTAGTACCTGCTGTTCCGCCGTAGTGTCTGCCCGTGCGTTGAAGCTGTAGATACCTTTTTTAAGTAGTGTGTGTACGCTGAAAAGTGCGCAAATCACAATGATGAATCAGACTGAATTAACACGGCAAACAAACCTGTGTAAGGAAAAAGGCCTTTCCTGCCTCTCTAGCTGTCCAATTGTTGGGGGGAAAAGGATGTCCTAAAGCTAATTCCATACAGGCTTTGTGGACTCCACCCCCACCCCAGGCCAAAGACACTGGGAACTCCAAATCCCATCACAACCAAAGGGAAGGTGGCTGGGCCCTGAGGGTGGAGTTAAGCAGCCAGGTTGGTTTAAAGCCAGACACTTGGGCTTTGGAGGGGTTCCCCCATTTTGGCTCTCCGCCAGCTCTGAGAATGACTCCAGGTCGGTGGATGGGGTAGGACGCATTAAAGACTTTATTTCCCTATTTTCTCCCTGAGTTGTACATTTTCCTTATTTCCTTTTACCTTGTAAATAAACCTTTTATTAACCTTTTGTGTATGCCTGTAGTGGAGTATTAATAAGTCCCTTGTAAGCGCGAGGGTAAGGACCCACAGCCAGGCAACCCGTTCAATATTGGGGCTGCCTTATAACACTACCTGTGGCTTCCAGTCTCCTTTTCAGATGTAACCATTATCTTGATTCTAACCCCAAAGATTGCTTCAAATGTTTTATAATGTAAAAACATGCAAAAGTAGAGTGAATGATATAAGGAAACGCCCTTACTGATCCCCTGGCTTCAACAATTATTAGCTCAGAACCAATCTTCCTCTCATTCCCCCATCCTTACCCTTTGGATTATTTTGAGGCAAATTCCAGACAGCTTGTCATTTCACCTATAAATATTTTAATATATGTCTCTGAAAGATAATTTTATCTTCAATGCCCTTTATCACACCTAAATTGTTGATAATCATTTAAATTAGAAATTTCCAATCGCAAATTTTCCTAATACTCACGGTTTTTTAGTGGTTTGGTTGAAAACGCATCCACATAAGATCCATGGGATGGTTATGTCCCCCCACTTCTGGTGCTTCTTTTTTTAAGTCTTTTTAATAAAACCATAAAAAAGAAGAGAGAATACTATTATGACAACACATATGTCACCCAGCTTCAACTTTCATCAATTTCCTGCCAGTCTTGTTGCCTCCATCTCCTACCCTATTACCGGATTACTTTTTAATAAGACCTTGTTAGGAGAGTTTTTATATGTATTTTGATATGTACCTCTGAAAAATAAGGATTTTTTAAAAAAAATGCCATTCTCATATCTAAAAATTACTCATCTCTTAGCATCAATAAATATCCCACAGTGTTCAATTTCACAAATATCTTATAAATTTCTTTTTAACTGAGAGTTTGTTGAAATAGGGTTTAACTATGATTCATACATTGTGGTGTGTTGAGAGGTCTCTTAACTCTCTTTTAATCTCTGTTTCTCTTTTTCTTGCAGTATATTCTAAAAGAAAACAGGTCTTTTGTCTCAGAACTTCCCACATTCTGGATTTGCTGTTTTCATCCTTATGGTGTTATTTGACATGTTCCTCTACCTTCCATATGCTGTATAAAAATGGCAGTAAGAGAGAGACTTGATCAGATCCGTGTTTTTTTTTGTGTGTGTGTGTTTTTCTTTTTTGTCTTTTGGCATGAATACTTCCTTAGGAAATGTTGTTTACTTTTGTCAGGAGGCATCCAACATTTGGTTGTCCCTCTGTGATGTTAAAAAACATTCTCGTGATCATTGCTTGGATTCACTATTTCATTAGGAGCAGCAAATATTGCTATTTAAATTCTATTATTTGCCCTCATTTATTACCCAGAAAATTTTTGTAAAAGAATTTCCATTCATCAACTTTACTTATTATGAGGTACTGTTTGTATGGAAGAGAGAGTTTTCAGAATAATGTGTGGACCCCCTAACATCCTCCAAAAATGATCAGTGAGAGGTTGTTTTTTTAAAAAATATCATTATGAACTCATGGACTTGAACATTTGAGACAATTTATTCATTGCAGTTGATATTATTATTAAAAGGACCTTAGTTCTCCAGCTATCCTCTGTAGAGTTCTTGGGAGTTTTTGGACTTTCCAACTCTAGTTAGATGTTAGTTTTCAACTGTTTCTATACTGGAATTCTCTTTGGTTAAAATAAATAATGAATTAAAGCCTTGTTTCTTCCACTAATATGCAGATCTATTGGGACGTTTAGGGCAGCTGTTGCACGACAGACTAAGACCCACAGTGACTGGGACTCAGGAAAAAACTATTTTGGAGAACTGGGTAGCGTGCTGTTAGGAGGGCAGAACTGATGGGGAAGTTTCCTGGGTTTCGGAGGCTTGCTTGAGTTACCATGCTAGAAGGCTGGGGTTCAGGTGACTTGCACTGAATTGGAACGAATTGAAATCAAATATTTTATTTCTGATTTTTCAGTTTGTAAGTTTTTAGTTTGTTCCTGTTTTTAAGAATTCCCTTTCCATATCCAGAGAGATTTACACCACCAACACATTTAAATTCAGGTGGAAACTAAGTACTGTGGTCACCTCTCACACCTCCAATTAGCTGAGATTTAGTTTTCTTTGTCATTACATCTGTGGAGGTCTTTGATTCATTGCAGTTTTTATAAAACCCTGTTCTCTCAGCCTATTGGAGATTTTGTAAAACCTGCTTTCCTAATTTTTATCAGTTCCACATTTACAGCTCTGGCGTAGATTGATTTCCTAGGTTCCATATTTTTATGCTGGCAGTTCAAGAGATGGGTCTGACCTATGTGTATTAGCCTTTGTCAGTCTCATTTTCTTAGTATGTATGTGCACAAAGCTTGCTTTCATATTTACTTTTGTATTGGAACTATTTGCTTTAAAACTTATGGTGGTGGCCCCCCTGGTGGCTTAGCGGTTAATTCTCAGCTCTATCACCACTGGTGCCTGAGTTGGATACCTGGTTAGGGAACCAACCCACATAAGGAACAGCAGCCCTCTCCTGTCTTGCCTGATGCTCCTCTTAGCAGTGTATTTCAGTAAATCTGCCTGTTCTGCTCCCCATTCTGGTGAATCCTCTCACCCCCCACACCTCTGGCCTACACCCCAGTTCTTCTGTGCAAAATAAATAATGTGAAGATTAAAAAATAAATAAAAATAAAGTTTATGGTGACAGAGACAAATAGAAGAAAATCTAAAATTCTCCCAAATGATTCCTAGGTAAGTTTTCCTTACTTCCTTCTATTTTATGTATTTTGTATGTCAACTGTCCTTTCATTTTGTTTTAAATGTAGCAAACAAAAAATAGTTTCAGCCTGTGTTTTCTAGATCACTTCTAGGAAGTACAGTAATAATTTGTATCTAGTTCTTTATTACAATAAATTAGATAAGATGCATAGATGGCCCTAAGGTCAGAATGACCTTAGTGTAGACTAAAGGAGTAATGATAATGTACAGAAATCATAGAAATCGTGAAAAGCTGAAATTGATCAAATTTGTCGCCTGAAACTCACAGGATTCAATATAAACCCTATCTTCCTCTTATTTACCTTGCTCATCATAACTTTGATCTATTTCCATAACAGATTCTATGATGATTAGGCAGATTGCCATTCTGTGGATATTATCTATTTTGAAGCTATGTTGCTTCGGTGCATACCCAGTTAATATTACCTTCCTGAAAAAATGAATTTTTGATCATTATGTAATGATCCATTTAATCTATAAAAACCCTTGTTTTTTTTAACCTGTAAGTGTATTGTATCTGGTGTTAATAAAGGTATGCCAGCTTTTTTATGGGGGGGGGGGCTACCATTTGCCTAGTGTAATTTTCACAAACTTATTTCCAATTATTATATGTTCATATGATTTATACAGCTAGAAGATAGATAGATAGATAGATAGATAGATAGATAGATAGATAGATAGATAGATAGATATTAAACCAATCTGACAATCATTGTCTTTTTAACTGGAAAATTTAGCTGTTTATATAGTCATCTCATGATTACTGATATATATTTAGATTTATTCCTAACTTTTTTTTGTGATTTTTTTTTCCCTATCTTCCTCATTTTTCCCCCTTTGTTTTCTTTTGGATTGATTTAGGGTGTTCTTGTTTTTCACATTTTTCTACTTGTACTAGTCTAGAAATTACATCCTCTACTTATATACCATTGGATTTTATGACTACATGCATACTGAAAAAAATGAGACCGTAGAAAGATGACACACACAAGTCAGTCATCTCTAGAATTGCCAACATAGAATTTAGATCTTTGGAATGGTAGATTGCAGAGTCTACATATATTAGATGGTTGTTCTGTAACTTCTAGCTTGCATATTTCACTGAAATTCTAATGGTTGTCACAATCTATTCTCCTTTAGTCCAGTCACAAACATACTATATATTGTTATCTGACACTAGTTTTGTCCTTTAAGACACACATATGTGAGACATTGTTATTTTAAACAATGTTCCTCCCTATTTAATCTATTTTATTTACTTACAAGTTTTCTAGCCTCCCAAGTTTTCCATTTAAAAACATCTTCTAAAAAAGCACTTCTAAAAAGTTCCTTTTGTGAATGTTTTTGAAAAACAGCGTAAGTTCTGGTTGCTTGTGAAAAATGTCTTTATTTTTTCCCGTAATGTTAAAAGATAGTTTTGTTAGATATGTGATTCTATCTTGATAGTATTTACTCCCAGTATTATTCTATTATGTTCTGTTTTTGCTTTTGAGAAAACACCATATAATATAGTTGTTTTTCTTATGTAATTTATCTTGTCTTTCTGGCTACTGTTAAAATCCTCTTACTCTTCAGGTTCATTATAATGTATTATGATTTGTGTTTAATTTTACTTAATTTACTTGAGGTTTTATGTATTTCCTGAATCTGAAAGCCTGTATCTTTCTGTCAAAAACCTAGCTATTATCTCGTCATATATCCCCTCTCCCCATTCTTCTATTAACTTCTTTTGGAAATTCAGTTAAATCATTTTTGATCTTACTGTTCTATTTTCTATATTTCTTTACTCTTTTATATTTTTCATCTTTATCTTTACTGCATTCTGTGTGATTTCTTTCAGGTCTTTCAGTTCACTGATTCTTATCTCATCTGTGTCTAACCTAACCTTTAACTTATTCATCAAGTTACTTTTTTCACGGCTCTGTTGAGGTATTCATTGCATAAAACAAACTGCATGTGTTTACAGTGTACAGTTTGATAGGTTTTGACATATGTATGTGTGACTATGTGAAATCATCACTACAATCAAGATGAGCCTACCACTTCCTCCCAAAGTTTTCTCCTACTCCTTGATAATCCTTTCCATCTGCCTCTTCCCAAATCCTCAAGCAACCTCTGATATGCTTTATGTCACTATAGTTTAGTTTGCATTTTCTAGAATTTAGTGCAATAAAATCAACTTTTTAAGCCACTTTAAACAAATTTAAACAAAATCCAAGGTTGGTATATCTTGGATCACATAGGAAGTGAGAATTAGGGCCCCAAATAGGTGTAAGGGCTGACTTTGTAGGTTAGAATCCCCAGGGACAATATCCTTGTTTACTTGGTGGGGGGTAGGGGGGCATTTATGTTTTAGTTCACCTTTCTAATACTGGTACAGCCCTCGGTGGTTCTGGCTTTACCTGAAGACCTCTAAATCAGCTTCTCATCTTACAAAGTCCTTGATTTTATCCTCTGTGCCCCCTACTCCAAGTCATTAAAACCAAAGCCTGGCATCACTGGGTGTACATGGATGCTCTCGGGGACTGCTGCCCTCAGCATTCCCTTAAACACTCAGGGTTTGTTGCTCCCATCTTACCTGTGATCACTGACAAAAATTACATCTACCTCTTGAAAGCTAAGGTATACATTTGAAAAAATAGTTTGAATATTTTATTTGTGTTTTAATTTTATAGTAGAATTTTTAAAGGGATATTTAGTCCACCTTATTCCAGAAATGGAAGTGAGCAAAATATCTTCTCAAGCTTCATAAAAACATCTAACACTTACAGTTTTCCCTCCTTAGTAGTTCTCAAACATAACTCAATCTAGTGCTTGAGAGGCTACAGCACAATCTCCTCTGGCATTTGTTCAGAAATTTGACTTCTCCTCATACCTACAAATTAGAATCACTCTCCAGGTGTAAGTTTAGGAATCTGAAGTTATGGAGTTCCTCAGGTGTTCATATCCTCCACCAAGTTTGTAACCCATTACACTTCTATTCTTGGAATAGCACAGAGTCCTCAATAAAATCTTCTATGTCCTTAGATCATCAATGGTATTGTTTTCTTCAAACAAGAGGTCATTTTTACACTAGCACACTTTTAATTTCCTGGACATACATCCATTTTGTCTCTAAAGCTCTAAGTTTTGTTAAAGGAACAGTTCAAATTTCCCATATTCAAAATTCCCACTTTCCTAGACAGTCTTTGTTGACCTCAACCATCCGCTGCAGTGAATGTTGCTGAGGATCTGAGTGACAGGCAAGAAAGCATCATATTTGGCACACCCCTTTGAATAAAACTCAGGCATCTGTGGGCTCTTCACTGAAATATGAAGGGAAGCTTTGACTGCTCATGCCCAGGTCCAGAAGCCTGTAGTGCTGGCCCTCTGCAGGCTGCAGCTGCCCCAGCTTTCCTGGCCATCCCTGCCCTTTGCGGTTTTCTGCTTCATCCATCTCACCAGCACTATCATGTGAGGTGACTGGTCACATTATATTATATTTAGGAGAAAATCTTTCTCTGACTTACAATATGCAAATGTTATTCATCAGATGCTGGCTCTGCAGCTGTTGCCTTTTGGAGGTCCTAGCCAATTTTACTTGGTGTGAAAGATTAAAATGGAATCTTGAGTTAACACACAACCGAGGCAATCAGAGAAATCAGCTCAATCTAATGTTTAATTCTATATTTTGTACTATGTGAAACCCACGAGGAAATGGATGCTTGTGGGCCATTGTAATTAGGGCAATAGACCTTCATCTGGCCTTTTTCAGTTAAAATTTAAAATTTTGAGTAAAGGGATGTAATTTTTTTATATTGCCTGTCATCTCAACACAGGAGTCTTTATTATGAAGTGAGCATTTAGATTTTATGTCATGGAAGGGCTGTTTGCTGTCTTTCTGTAAGCCAGTAGGTTTAACAATATTAATTTGCCCTAGTGTGAAGAGGTTTTAGGATCCCCTGTGTGTTTAACATTCTTTAATCCCCTTGTGTCAATCCCTTTAAGAAAAGCTTATCACTTTCATATGATAACAGGTTTTAGGGGTTTTGCAAAAGTTGCTCTCCCCTGTAGTTACTGAGTCATTGAGCACATAACTCCAGAAAGAGAGAAAAAATGGTAAATTACACAGCAGTAGATCTTCAACAAATACTTGTCAATGATTACCTGTTTATTACTTGACACTAATTTCTTTCACCAGGGAATAAAAAAGTTTTGGAAATCTAATTACTTCTATTTCCTTCCTTCTTTCTCTGCTTCCCTCCCTAGCCCCCCTCTGTCCTTCCTTTCTTTTTATTCATTCAGATATTTATTAAATGCTTTTTATGTGACTATTTTAGGGACTGAGAATATATCAATGAGTTAAATCCTTGCCCTCATGGAGTTTACTTCTAGTGTAAAAGAGAAAAAACAAAAACACACAGATGAACTGATGTAGGCATTTGTAGGTCATAGAAACTATTTTGGATTCTTTGCCCAAGTACTATAGGAAGCTATTGACTATTTGAGAAAAAAGAATGACAGGATTTATCTTTTACAGGCTCTCTCAGATTGCTGTGTGAAGATTGTTAGTAATGAAGCCACTGGTGGTAGTAAGGTCACTAGTCAGGAGGTGAAAAATATCAGTGGCTTAGCTGTGGAGGAAGTGAGAAATATATATTCATATTTCAAATCTAAAACCTATAGGACTTACTGACAGTTGGTTATAAAGTGTAAAAAAGAATAGAGTCAAGGACAAAACCAAGGTTTTGTCCCGAGTAAGCCAGTGAATGTAGTGGCCATTTACTGAGATGGAAAATACCTGAGAAAATTCTGGTTTGAAGTGGAAATTTGGAGAATTAAGAGGACAGATAATGTTTATAGATACCTATTAGAGACCCAAGTGAAGAAGTCATCTATGCAATTGGAAAAAAGTCTGGAGTTAGAGACAGAAGTGAGAGTGGATAGACATTTAAGTGTGGATAATCTATAGATGATAATTAAAGCTGTGGGAAAGGGGATGAAATCACTCAGGGACTGAGCAGATGGTGAAGAACAGTCTACTACTCAGACTTAGAACATACCACATTTCAAAGGCAAGAAGAGAGCCTGCAAAGGAACCCAAGAGAGAGAAGAGTATGATATGAAGGATAGAATGGTCAACTATATTAAATGCTAGTGAGATGTCAAGTAAGATAAAGAATTAACCACTGGATGTAACAATGTGGAAGTAGTCTTTGGTATTAGTGGAGTGCTAGAAAACAAAATGTGATTTGATGAGTTCAAGAGAGAATGGACTAGGGAAGTAGCAACAGTTTTATCAGGAATGGCTCTTGAGAAGGCTGCTGGGGGGAGCAAAGGATAAGAAACTAGAAGGAGATAAAAGGGTAAGTAAGATTTTTGTCATTTTTGTTTGTTGCAGTGTGTAAAGTTCATCCTTTGTTAAAAAGTACAAGAAGGGGCCTCCCCTGGTGGCGCAGCGGTTGAGCACTGGGCTGTGAAGCTGCCCGCAGCCTCTGCAGCGCTGGTTCCATCCCCGGCCACCAGTGAGGGTCCCACATGGTGCGCAGACCTCTCCTGCTGCGCCCGCTGCTCCCCTCAGCAGTATATTTTGTCAGTCTGCCTTTTCTGTTCCCCACTCTGGCTCTGGTGAATTCTCTCACCCTCCCGCGCTTCTGACTGTACCTAGTGCTTGTATAAATAAATAAATAAATCTTAAAAAAAAAAAAATAGAAGGCAGAATATATGGGTTCAGATGCTAGTTACCTGGTAGACTTGATGGTAAGAGGATAAAGTTCTCTTTTAGTTGCTTCTATTTTATACTCAGGGAAATAAAACAGAATCATGAGCTGAGAAACCAAGACTGAGGAGAAAGAACATATTGTGAGTTTGAGAAGCAGAGAGAAGGTGTGAAATAATCATTGTGGAGAGTAGGTTGCCTTGGATTTAACATCCTTTTAGACTCTGAGATAAGAGTGTGATCTCAGGAATACCAAGTGTCTTTATAGATGTTCTGCTAAAAAGAACCAGAATAGGAATAGTTCGGGCCAAAATTCATTAAGTATGGGATACCTTCATAATTTCTTCAGGGAATATATAAAATCGTTTGATAAATTCCAATTTAAAAAATTTATGAATATATTTTCCTGGTTCAGAATGCAAAAGGAATAAACATGAAAGCAATGAGTCTCCTTCCCTTGACTCTCCTGCCATCTAGTTCCTTTCCCTGGAGTGTGGCAGTGACACTTTTTAGTGTCTTCTTCCAGGAGTACTTTATTGATCCATTTTTAAAAAGCTAAATCTATGCTAGGATTTTTAAATAATCCTATTCCAATTAAATAAATCACTTTAACATGTTAGTAGTGTGCCTGAATCCTCTTTAATATATATAAAAATAATTTCTAAAAAGAGCAAGAAAGACCGCCTGCTATAAACTGACTCCATAATGTTGGCAGCCATCTGGCAGGAGTTGTATCTGTTAGATTTTTCTTAAGAAATATGTATATTTAACAAGGTTCTTTTTCTTTCTTTGTCTTCACAGCTGACCTAGCATCTTTAATGGATAAAACATATGAGAGAAAGTTGCCTGTTAGTTCTTTAACAATATCCCGGGTAAGAAAATTTAAATATACACACATTTATTTTTTTCTCCCAAAGAAGGAGGAAGAAAGTAAGGAAGTCTCTTTATGTAGATGAGGCTGGGTAGATTAAAAAAACTTTCATAAGAGATATTTTTCCAGAGTTTGATATGTATAGTTGCTAATAGATATTTTATGATAAAGTAAAGCAAATTTCTTTGACTAAAATAAAAGATAATAAATTTACCAGTATCAATGATTACTGTTGTGTATCTCATTTATCTTAATTTTTCTGGAATATAATATTCTGGTATATAATAATTTTTTTAAAGTTCATATACCATTCAAAGTAACAGTATTTACGTGTTAATATTGGAAGTGATTTTGGTAGCTGAGAAAGTTTATGAAAAAATGAATGTTAATGTTAAACTGCTACAAAGTAATAGAAGGGAGGATAATATTGTGCTTGGCATCAGGAATAGTAATTGACAGACATCATTGTTGAACACCTTCTATGCCAGATTCTATGCCTGCTTCCTTGTTTTCATTTCTTTTTCTTTTCTCTCTTTTTCTTTATTCATGCAAGCAAAAGAAATATTAATCTTCATTGGGTCACAACCCAAATCCAAATTATTGGTTGATCTATTTTCAAAAAAATTGGAATATAAATTGTTGAATTGAATTTAGATATCATCTGTATTTTCATCATGATCTCCAGTGTCATCAAACTGACTTTATCATCATCTACAGGCTCAAATGTATTATCAGTCTCATTGATTTTACCATGCTCTGGAAGCTTGCTATATACCTTAAAACTTAGAGCTTTATCTGTATTTTATATTCGTTATGTTTATCAAGGTAACATTGGTTACCTTGGTAACACTGGTTTACCACACTGTGTATGTGTGAACACTCTGTATATTCACACCTTTACCAAATGTGTGTTATCACACTATGCCTGCCACCAAAGCCTTAATAATCTTCCACTTTAGTCTATTAGGTCTCCTTCTCCACCTGACCCCCACTTGAGCTCCCTCCCTTTCTGATAGCCTCAGTTCTGCAGCCAGTTTAAAGGCTTTGGTTTGTTTTGTTTTTGTTCATTCTTTGCTTTTTTTTTATTCCAGATATTAATAAAAACATCTGGTGTTTGTCTTTCTTACTTAATTCACTCAACCCCCCCACACATACACTTTATTTTTAATAGCTGAGTAGTATTCTCGTGTGTATTTATATCACATTTTCTTCATCCACTCACCTGTCATTGGGAACTTTGGTTTTTTCCATAGCTTGGCTGTTGTAAATAGTGCTGCAACGAACAAAGGAGTGCATATATTCTCTTCAACTTAGTGGGTTTTTTGTATTCTTCATGAGTGGAATTGCTGGATCATGTGGTATACCTATTTTTGATATTTTGAGAAACGTTACATTGTTTTTCAGAGGGGTTGAATCAGTCTACGTTCCCATCAACAGTATAAAAGGGTTCATTTTTCTCCGCGGGCCCTTACCAACATTTTGCTGTTTCTGGTCTTTTTCATATAAAAAGGCCATTCTCACACATGTGAATAGTGTGTCGTTGTGTTTGATTTGCATTTCTCTGATAAGTGATAATGAGCATTTTTCATGTGCCTGTTAGCCATCTGTATGTCTTCTTGGAGAAGTGTCTATATAGATCTTCTGCCCATTTTTTGATTGGGTTATTTATACTTTTTCTTGTTGTATGAGTGCTTTGTAGATCTTTGACATTAGCCCCTGGTCAAATATATGATATGCAAATTTATTTTCCCACTTGGCAGGGTGCGTCTTCCTTTTAATGATTGTTTCTTTCACTGTGCAACGCTTTTAAATTTTATATAGTCTCATTTACTTATCTTTGCTTTTATTTCCCTTGCTGTGGTAGTTGAATGCTCAAAGACATCACTGAAGTCATGGTCTTGGGGTGTTTTGACCTATGCTTTCTCAGTATTTTATGGTTTCAGGTCTTACAACCAAGTTTTTGGCCCATTTTGAATTAATTGTATGTATGGTGCGAGAGAATGGTCCAGTTTCATTCTTCTGCATGTAGCTGTTGAATTTTCGCAACACTTGTATGTTTTCATTTTACTTGGCTTTCTCCATTGTATGTTCTTTGTCTCTGTGTCATAAATTAACTGTCCATGTAAGAGTTTATTTCTGAGCTCCATATTCTGTTGATCTGTGTGTTTATTGTTTTATTCCAATGCCATATCATTTTGATTACTATAACTTTGTAGCACAGTTCAAGTGTGGGAATGTAATACCTCCTTTTCTGTCAGGATTGCTTGGCTTTTTAGGGTCTTTTTGTGGTTCCATACAAATTTCAGTAATGTTGTCTCTATTTCCTTCAAGAATGCCATTGGAATTTTGATAGGGATCACAATTAAATCTGTATATTGCTTTGGATATGATTGCCATTTCAACAATTAATTCTTCCAGCCTGTGCTTGTTCACTGCTTCTAGTCTGCCATCTTAGAGCAATATCTTCCTGTATTAGTTTTTTTAAAGTGTATTCTCTTGCTTAATTCTCATAGCAGCTGTATAAGATAAACATTATTACCTCCATTTTACATGTAAGACTCAGAATGTTGATAGCTATCTCAAGTTGACACAGCTCCTAAGTGGAAAAGTTTGACTTCAAGTCAATTTTTCTTTTCTGTTTGCCTCCTTCACAATATCTGTTTCTGTCTTTATCATGAATTCACTTTGTGGGCCCCCCTCAGTTTCCTCACTTCCATTATAAGAACAATAGTATCTTCCTTGAAGGGCTGAGATGATGCTAAAATGAAATCTTAGTTGTGAGAGTTCTTTGCATCATAAAATTCAGGGTATTTTTAAATGTAGAGAAGGAAAAGGAAGGAAAATACAGTGAATCCTCACTTTATGTCATCGATAGGTTCTTGGAAACTGCAGCTTTCAGTGAAAACATTTTCTCATTGGAGCTCAGGGCAGATGCCTCTATTCTGTTTATACAGATGGAGGAACTAAGTTCCAGAGGGACTATGCCATCTGTTTATGTCACACAGCAAGCAAACAGGAGAGCTGAGTCTCAATTTCAGATCCTGCGTTTGAACCATATTTTTTCTGCCACTTAATGAGATTTCTACATCAAATCTATAAGTCCTAGGCCTTTGTTGAAGGTCACTTCCTTTTTACTCCTTTCTCACTATGAGGTTTAAATATGTTCACAACATGCATTATCTCCTATTCCATCTTTTTTTGGGGGAGCGGGTCTCTTGAGTCTTAGTCTAGTCCTGTTTGTTCGTTTGGTTTAGAGTTAAGAAACATATTCAGGAATTTTATGATTTGAGGGAGACTTTGTTGGTAGAACAGTCACAGGTTGACTAGCATAGAACTAAATCAGGGTAGGAAAAATGGTTCCCAGACTGAATTCTGTACATTAAACATTTTATCTCTTGAGCAATATTTTTTTCATCCATTAGCGTCTTCATCCTTTTAACTACATATCCCCATGTATTTGGAGGTTGGAATGTGGAGAAAATGTCAGGGTTTAAAGATAAAGGGAAATAGTGATAGGTACTGATAACTGTAGTAGGAGTAGCTCTCTTTTTCTAAGGAGGGTCCATGTTTGATTTTCAGCTTTTCTGACTAAGGTTGTTTTTATAGATAGAAAAAGAGAAGCCATTATATACCTTCTGTTTGTGTTATCATAAAGGGGTTTCTAGGATGGAGCCACACCACATGCACTTTGTTTTTTAAGGTCAGTGTATGAGTTAGACCCAGTATATGGCATGATTTGTATCTAATCAAAGGTTTCTTTTTCTGTATTTTAGTTTGTGGATGGCATTTCATCACGAGAAGAGATAGACCATGCAGAATATTATCTTTACAAGTAAGTTTTTCATTAAATTTGACTATACACACTGCTACTTCACACCTATTTTTAATATAGAAAGTGACATGTATTGTATAGAATGTCCAGCACCTTGCTTTTTAAATTTGTTTTTGAGATCTTTTCACACCAATATTTAGAGCACTTCCACATGTTTTCATGCATTCTTTTTTACAGACTTTAGATTTTGTATCTAGTCTCCTAAATGTAAATTTGTAATTTCAGTAGCTGTGGCCCAGTTGCTCTCCATCAGGGTTTTACCTGTTTATGTTCCCATAGGCAAAGTATAAGAAAAGCCTGTTTTTACAGCTTGGCCTATAGGGGTATTTTCTTTCACATTTTTGAATTTTTTTGTTTAAGTCAGATAGGTAAAAAATTATGTTATCTGTTTATCTCTCTTCTTTTTTAATTGAGATGGACATACACTCATATACGCTATTTGGCACCTATTTTCATTAACACTATATTTCAAAACTTTTCTATTACTTGATTTTCTTCATTTTTTTCTCATAGCTGTGATCAGTTCAACTGTGAAGTACAGATACTGACCCATGTGTAAAAAGAAGCATATTCAGCCCAGCACTATTTATAGTAGTAAAAGACTGGAATAACCTAAAGCTTGTTAAATAGGGGACTAGTCAAATAAATTATGGTTTTTCCTTGTAGTTGATTTGTTTACCTATCAATTATCTGTCAAAATGATACTTTACAACTACCTACCTTTTTATTGTACTTTAAAAATTTTGATTGATGATTTGTTTTAATTCTTAGGCTCTAAAAATAGACGCAGATTTAAATTTGAATTGTTTCCAGTAAGCATTGCATTAAAATTTCCTATTTGATCCTTTTTTTGATCAAAAGAGTTTTCAGTTATTTCCATTTGGATATATGTTGAAGAAATTTCTTTTTAGTGAAAACTTATTTATTATATTTGATTTTGCTTGTAATGAGGCTTGTTTTTTTCCTGAATTGGGTAAATTCTACATTTTTTTGGTGTTTTCTGTTTAAGTATAAATCTAAAGTAGATTAGATTCCACATGATAAAAAACAGCTAAGTCCAGGATTACCTTTACCAATATCCTGAGTTTAAATTCTAGGTCCTGAAAACTTATTTGCAAGTTCCCTACTACTCTTAGTTAAGCTAAACAGAAATGGATCTCTTCATGAGAGTAAGTCCTGCCTCCCTTTACTGTTCTTTGATACTGTAGGTCTCCATGATAGTTATTTTTACCTATGGAGCAAGGTATATTTGGTCTGACATCTGCTCAGTTCTTATTCTTATGCTTTGTTTGTGGCAAAACACAGAGAATAATTCTAATTTCTAAACAGAAAACTGTTTCTTAGAATTCTTTCCTTTGGGGCACAGTGCCTTAGTCTTGGGAAAATATGTCCCAAATTTGCAAGTACCTCTACATAAGCTAAATTTCAGTGATTCAACATGTTACACCTACTGTGGCACCAGGCTCTGTCCGTGGTGCTGAGCACATAGTGATCAATAAGTCAGACACTGTCCCTGTCCTCTTACATTAAAAGCTTAACTGTGAAGTTCAAGTCCTGCCTTTAAGACCTTCATGTTTAGTTCTTCACATGATGTCTCGTTTTGTGTGGCCTGGAGTCTTACTGAAAGTTTCATAAAAATTTCTATTTTCGGGCCTCCCTGGTGGCACAAGGGGTTAAGACGCAATCTCTGAAGCTGTCCACAGCCTCTGCAGCTTGAGTTTGATCCCCGGCCAGCCAGGGAGCAACCCACATGGCGCAGCAGACCTCTCCTGGCTCGCCCGCTGCTCCCTCAGCAGTGTACTTTGGTCATTCTGCCTGTTCTGTTCCCCACTCTGTCTCTGGTGAATCCTCTCACCCCCCCACCCCTCTGGCCTATACCCCAGCTCTTGTATGTATAAATAAATAAATTTAAAAAAATTCTGTTTTCCTGTTTCCATGTAGAAGATATAGATCGTATAGATGATTTTTCTCCATCTTAAATCTGAACCACCATTTAAAAATCACATTCTTTGTTTTAATCAAAACTAATGTTCTAAGTGTCCTCATCACTTTTTAGATTTCTGTTCTCTCTTTCATTGCCAAGAAAATTAGTTCTTTTTTTTTTTTTTTTTCAGTTTCTTTTTAAGGACAGAACATCTTTATGAATTCATAAGATTATTGTGTGTGTGAGACTAGGTATTTAACTCCATAAAGCTCCATCAGGATGTAGATGTCAGAGGTTGGCTAGATTCACTGACTAGCTAAGTGTGCCTCATTTCTGCTTTCCAGCATTAGAGTAGACAGAATATTGTAATGCCTCAGCCAAATTAAAAATTACAGTTATGAATTCTTGGGGTTTCTCTCCAGTAATCAAAATCAAGAGCATTAATTGTGAAGACACCAAGGGTCTGTAGTATTTGCACAAGTTAGGTCTTCAGCATTCATTTGGTTGCTGTGCCTAACATCCTCACACAGAATAACTGCAGACATCTCAGGGTAAACTTAAAATTGCAGGTCTAGAGGGAGAAACACAGAGGCAATTTCTAAGCCTACAATTAGCAGCTTCTTGCTGGCCAGTCCTGAGGATACCTCATTCTCCAGACAGTATTGTCTTTGAGGGTGAGGACCTGAACAGGACTTTCAACTGCACTTCTGCCGGAGAACTCATGCCACAAAAATGTTTAGAATCCTGTTGTGAGACTTTGCTTAAAGAAAGCCTTTTACTTAGGTTTATGTCTTGCTTCTTAACCCCAGGCCTTTTGAAGTTTTCTAGATCTTTATGTTTTCTTAGGAATAAGGCTTCTTTTTATTTTGGTTTAGATCTTATAGAATAAGACAATCATAGGGCCTCCCCAGTGGCGCAGTGGTTGAGTGCTGGGTTGCAAGACTGCCCACAGCCTCTGCTGCACCGGTTCAATCCCCGGCCACTGGGTGAGGGTCCTGCATGGCGCGCAGACCTCTCCTGCCGCCCGCTGCTCCCCTCAGCAGTGTACCTCGTCATTCTGCCTGCTCTGCTCTCTGCTCTGACTCTGGTGAATTCTCTCACCCACCCATGCTTCTGACTGTACCCAGTGCTTGTATAAATAAATAAATAAATCTTTAAAAAAAAAAAGAATAAGACAATTATATGGTTGATATGTGTTCTGTTTTCCAAATGAAAACAAATAAAACCAGTCTCTTAAGTTTCTCCACTGGAGCAGGAAGAAAGTGTGGGGAAAAGTGAAAAGGTCTAGACAGATCCTGAGATGCTGTTCCTTAGGAGACCAGTGCTAAGATGGGCAGGAACATCTCTGTTTGATTTTGGTGTCTCTCCGTTCCCCCTGCCTTCTATGCATGGTGAGGGGAGAAGCTACCATGTTTCCCATTAGTAGAGAAAGTTTTGTGGCACCGAGGGGGAAGTTAAGAGAACAATACAACTGATGGCAGCTGAGAGTAAGAACCATCCTGTTGGTGATCTGATTAGTGGGCATTACAAATTGATTGCTTATTTATGCTTTAAATTTTTTATAAGAGTTTTTTTATCCCCCTTGTTAATTTTTAAAAACTTGAGCAAACTTTTTTTTCTGACACATAGGATTAATTCCTGCTTCCTGTTCACTTTTTCTCTTTTTGATTTTCTACCTCTGCTTTGCTATAAATTTATAGCAATCGTAAGCATCTTTATTTTACTGATGCAAAAGATTAACGCATAAAAACTCACTGAGTACACCCAAAGTAGGAGGTATATATGTGTGTATATGAGCAATGCCCTGCCCTGACCAGAGAAGGGAAGCCCTGGGATGAAATGTGAACACTGGGACAGTGTTATGAAGACACTTTTTTTCCCAGGGCCACATATTATCAGTAAGGCTCCCAGATGGGGCTTCGCTTTATTTTTAGGGGAACTGAGGCAGAAGGGATTCCCATGAAGAGCTGAGTCAAGAGCCTGATAGGGCAGGAGAAAAATTAAATTAAGGGTAAGAGGAACTCCTTTGTGTTTTCTGTAGTCTGTGGGTTTTGTCATTTGTTTTCTAAGAATCATGTCTTTTTTGAGGGGAGTGGCTCCTTCCTGGGCCACATTGTCAATAGTTCTGAGTTTATGATTCTCCAAGTTGATGTGCACAGCCCACATGCAGACAGGTGAGCCCTGAGGCAGGTTCTATGTCTCCATCTTCAGGAGATAAAGCTGCCTGTCATCAGCAAAATTGCAACCTCAGTGAAAGCTGTTATTTTCATGTTTATAACAAGCTTTAATAATTTCTGTATTCATTTTTGATTGTTGCATTAATAGAATGCAAATTCAAGCCATAAAAATTCCTTTTTACCAAATGTTATCTTCTTCATGGATATGTTTGCAAATTACATTTTTAAAGGCTTATTTAGACTTTCAAATCATTTCAGAACCTTGACAGTTTAGAGATGCATGAAATTAGACTTGCTTCTTTTACTATCAGAGCATCAATAATAAGAAGTGATAATTTAATCTGCAGCATAATGATCATTCTTATGGAGAAGTGATAGAAATTTCTAACATATATATTCTATTTTAAGAATATAAATATTCTAAAATGTAGCCTTTTAGTTTTTAGCAAAAGATGGGGAATGCTGATTTAATTATTGTGCAATAAGAAAAGAGTGTTGCAGTTCTCCATGGGAAGGCCTGTTTTTCTCAAATACAGCTCTGTTGTCATGGAGAGTGGCATGCCACCCGTTAATGAGAGAGGAAGTCAAGGTTGTGAGGCAGGTGATGTGCTGCCAACACGTTCATCCTCTCTGTACCTTGGCCTCAAGCATCTTTTATCATTTGCTTAACTGACCTGGCAGATACCAGGCGTCCCTGGTTGGAGACGGATGGCAGGTCAGGAACAGCTGGGGCAAGGCAGATGGCAGTCTGCATGTCTCCAAGTCCCAGGTTGGCAGCCAGCCTAAAAAGAGAGGACCAAAATAGCTTCATTTTCCAATAAGCAGTAAGTGGTTCCTTAGAAGGTGAGTGTACTATCCCGAGCCGATGGTTCAAGAATCCATTTCTGCCTATAGGCAGAGGGGACGATAGGGGTTTATTAGAAGAGAACAGCATTCATGAGTTCAAGCATAGTAATTTTCCTTTGGGGGGCATTGAGATTGTTTGTTTTATAGCTCTGAAAGAATATTTAAATATTTTCTGTTAGCATATTGCCAGGTCTCATTATGTTTGAACATTATTAAGAAAAGAGTAAAAGCCCGAGGGAAGATAAATGACTCTTAGAGTGTTTTGTTCTTTTTTAAAGAAATGCTCCTATAGTTAATGTTGCCAAGTGCTTTATTTGCTGCTCCTTACCGCAGGCCTAGGGGAGATTCCCTATTGCTAACAGCCCTGCATTAGACAATAACATTGTCAGGGACATTGTCCACCACACTGCTGGGGCTTTGTGACGATGTTAGGATTAGGATGAGAACCCTCAGCCTCTCCCCTCCTTCACACCTTGTATTTCTCTCCCTCCTAGTCTTGTTATTTCAGCCTGGAGCCTGGTCATGGGAGGGCTAAGGGGGTAACTTTCAAAAGAATTTTCCTCGTTTTGGTTCTAACATTCCACCAAACTTCCCAGTATGATCTCACACCTTAGATAGTGACTTTCTTTATCTTCTGGTTTGATGTATTGGTCCTGTGGATTGAAATAATGATTCCAGTAATAGTGATAGAGTTATTAGATAATCAAAGGTTCAAACCCTGGGATAGTCTGGCAAGTAATTACGCTGAGAGAAAGCCCCACCTGTCACAAGTGTGAGTAAGATTGTATAGCTTAGGAAAGAAGGGGATAATCATTTTCTTATATCAGACAGTTCAGTGATCAGTATATAATTTTTGTTAAGTATTTCTGGTTTTCATTCATAGATTTTGAAGTATCAAACTTTTCTGAGCCGTTCTGTCTCAGAGACTATAGTTTTTGGTCCATACATCAAAAGACTATAGTTTTTGGTCCATACAACATCGGGGTAGTGAAATTTTATCCAAACTTGGTATACAAGATTCTTGGCTGGGTACTGATTGTTTCAATCTTCCTATAATTCCTTTCTGGTCAGCAACAGACGTGGAGAGGTTGTTGATTTCATTCCCTTGCAGCATAATGAATTTTTCTGCGTTACTTCTTCCTAGAACAGGGCCAGCCAGTTATAACTCTGGTCTATGTAGGGGCTGTGAACAGGGGCTGTCTCAGACCAGGCTAAGTGATCTCAAAATGCAGTTTCAGTCCTCAGTCTCATGGAGGCTCCTATTCTAGGCATTGATAGGCCATGCCTCTCTACAAACATGGATTTACAAGTCTTTGTAGTGACATACTTTCATTTCTTCGTGGTAAATACCTAGGAATGGAAGGTGTTGTTTTCCAAAGTGGGTCTACCATTTTGCAAGCCCAGCAGCAATCTACATTTTTACCAATATATTTAGCCATGCTAATAGGTGTTCAGTGGCATCTGTGTAGTTTTCATTTGTTATTTGCCTAATGGCTAATGTGTTGAGCATATTTTCATGTGTTTATCTACTCCTGTGTTTCTTTGGTGAAATACCTCTTCAAATATTTTGAAGTTGCTTGTTTCCTTTTTATTGAGTTTTAAGAATTCTTTTTCTCATAGTCCTTTTGGTCGTTTCATTCACTTAACAGTATCTTTCAAGAGTGATTTTTATTTTTGACATAAGTCCGGCTTGTCAATTTTTTTTTTTTTTTTTATGAATTGTGTCACCAGCTGGGAAATTTTAGACTAGCTCATCTCTGAATTTCTGCTACTAACATTCAGAATCTGTGAAATTGAGACTTATGCAATTTCCCATGTGGCAAGTTCAAGGTTTAGCTGTGGATGAAGGCCTGCCTTCAAGTTCAGAGGCTCATTAGCTACAATAGTATATATATCTTTGTGCTAGCTCTTTTTCCTGTAAGTCTTAGATAATAAACTGGAAAACATTCAGTAGTAGAAATGGATACTCATTAGGGGAAAAAGGTGCCAAAAATTCAGACCCTGGAGGAGTCAGGATGGGAGGAAAGAGATAGGGGACCTGAATTTTAGGACCAGTTTAGTTTCCACTTTGATCTGTAACCTGAAATGAACTTGAACTCTGGACATCAGCTTCCTAAATGAGCACAGGGATCTTGGATGCTTCCAAAGACCCATTTCTCAAACTCACTGATAGAGAAGCTAGACTGTCATCAGAAGCCTCATCTTTTGAAAGTGTGAAGTTCTAGTATCTGTTTAGCTTCTCACTCAGATGTTTAACTTACATAATGGAATTGAAGTTTAACCACATTAACCATGAATATCAAAAGAAAAACTCAAAGAGTTAAGCTTGAACAAGTGAATGGATAGGGAATCTCTTAATCTGTTCTAGATTGGGGTGGCAGGCTTAATTTGCCATCTTAAATATTAATGCCTTTAGTAAATTTCTGGGTATGAGAAGGTGCATATTGACTTTCGTTTTTCAAGGAACTAATTTTTGTGCCATATGTATCTGACATTTTCCTATCCTCTTTCTCTGAAAGGCCTGCACAGCACCTGTTTTGATGCCTGCATGTATATGGGATTTAAAAGGATAGGGCCAATAAGGAGCAATTCCTATAGTTGCAGAACCCTTTGTGAATTCAACCTCAAAAAACTCCTACAATTTCATATAAAAAGACATATCCCAATTTGGATTTTCCAGGATGTAAAGTCTTTTGGTTCAAAAATCTTTTTACTGGGTATTTTTTACAACTGTGAAGTCTTAAGGTATCAGGAATTAGTACTGTAGGACAGCAAGAAAGTCATCACTAAATATATTGTATTATATTTATTAACAAAGTCTTCAGAAAACTTTGCATTCAAGGTGGTTTGATTTGATGATAATTAAGAGATCTTAGGAGGTGCTATAATATTTAAGGGAGATATGAGTAGATAAACAGAAACTTCAAAAAGGGATTTGTGAAGTTTTCGTTGATTTACATTGGGTTTTGAGGCTATTGGCAAATAAATTCCTGAATATTTCCAGATGCCAAGTGTCTAGGCAAGAGACATTTGAGGAGCTGTGTGTATTTGATGTGAATCCCCTTTAGTGTTCTTGGTTGCTATCATTTTCATGAGATTTCCAGTTATGTTTGTTTTTTCTAGACAGATTTTGTATTTTGAGCTATTCTGTTTTTCTTTTTAATAGCAATGCTGACTTTAAAACAATTAGTATCATCATTTCATAGCTAGTAATGGGTACACAGAACTCCAGACCATTATAACAGATGAACAGTATACTTATTATGAACTGGCTGTTACGTGGCTCAGTGATGGATGCTACCAAGAAGCGAAATTCATATTAGTCATTAGACTTCAATTTGGTAAAACCCTGGACAGAATTTTGATAGGAAGAACACTGAAATTATTTGTTAAAATGAGAACTTTGGGGCCTCCTCAGTGGTGCAGCTGTTAGGAGCTGTGCTGCGAAGCTGCCCGCAGCCTCTGCAGTGCCAGCTCCATCCCAGGCCACTGGCGCTCAGACCTCTCCTGCCGCCTGCTGCTCCCCTCAGCAGTGTCCTCCGTCTGTCTGCCTGTTCTGCTCCCTGCTCTGGCTCTGGTGAATTCTCTCACCCTCCTGCACTTCTGACTGTACCTAGTGCTTGTATAAATAAATAAATCTTTAAAAAAAAAAAGAGAGAGAGAACTTTGTGTATCTCATACATACAGATTAGTCCTCCATTTTCTGAGTTAGCAGCAGGTAATAACTGATAACATGTATGCACAAATAAGGTATTTTCAGACGCTCCTTAGGGAAATGAACTCCAGTGTAAGTTTCTAAGACTGATAGTCTCCAGCTGTCTTCACCACCCTGATCCCAAAGGCATCACAAGAAACAAAGATTATCAAGACATAGGGATAGGGCAAAATAGAAGCTTATGAGCACTAGGTAGTTCAACAACCAGATGGAAAGGATATAATATTTTGGGAAAAAACTGCCTGACCCTAAAAGACAGCAAATTGAAGATCTTACAGTACCAACATAGCTAAGTTTACAGTGGCCAAAACCAGAAGGGGGCAGCAGAAAGTCATTTGTTTCTCTCTGAGAAAGGGAGAAGCCTAAAGGTGACTCCCCTTCTAAGAACAACCTGCCCCAAAACTGATCTGATAAGATGTCATTGAATAAGTATTCAAAATGTAGATTAGACACAAAAAGAGAGGTTTGTTCTGAGGACTGGGAGCTTGACAGAAAAACATTTAAATAGTTGAAATAGAAATTGAAGGACTGCATCCAGTGATTTTAGCTCTGATATTGCAAGGACACAAAGGTAGCTCAGAATAGCTAAAGATGTTTAATATTGCCAGTATTACCACTATTTTATTTCACTGCTGTTTCCTCCAGTTGTAGAAACAGAGTAAGAATTATGTGTAGAGCCTATTGTTATGTGGGAAAATAGAGCAGTTGGGCTGACTGGTTGTCTGCAGTTGAGGTTAGTTTATGCAAATTTTCCTATATTTTTAAAAATATTTTTTAGTTATGAAAAAAGTAATCACTTTTTAAAATAATTTTTCAACTTATAATGGAATAATCATTCACTTTTTTAGTGTGTCTCCTGCCAGACTTTCAATTACATCTTTTATATGTTTTAGACTATATGACACTGACTCAGATTTCTTCTATATATTCAATGCAGTTCCATCCAAAATCTCAGCAGAATTGTCTAAAATTCTGGCAAAAGAGTAAGGGACCAAGAATAACTAAGACTTAGGAAAACTAAGGTAAAGTGATTGGTCTACAAGATAGATAATAAGGCTAAAAAGGCTTCAATAAATAGGAACGAGATGTTGGCTTTGACAGACTAGTGGAACACAATAGAGAGTGTCCCCAAATGGATCTACACCCATATATGGAAACTTGATAGGTTTTTCACACAAAGGGGAAAGAATGGACTAGTTAGTCCATTTGGACAATTGATTATTAGAAAAAAAATATTGATTCCTACCTCAAAGCACACATACACACTTTTCTAAAGATAGATTAAAAACTTGAAAAAGCAAAGCTGAAAATTCTTGAAATGACATTGTGAAGGATTTTTTTTAACAAGACACAGAAAATACAACTGATAAGACTAATAAATTTTAGTTCATTAAAACCTAAAAGTGCTGTTTCACAGAAAATACTATGCATAAGTTTAAAGAGAAGGGAATGATTTGTACTGCACAAAGTTTTCAAAAGTTGCCATCAATAAGATAGTTTAATAAAAAATGTAGGATATGAACAAGCAATTCACAAAATGAAAAAAACAGAATGACTACAAATATATGAAAAGATGCTCACTGACTAGTAATCAATTAAGTTACAGTTTAAAATACTATATATTTCATATTTATCAGATGAAGAAATGGAGTCTTAACAGTAATAACTGACAAAGGAGAGGGACCTCAGGAACTGATTCATTTGATAATATGAAGTAAAGTGAGTTTGGGTGTGATCTTTTATTCAGAGTCTGCCCTTAGGTAGGTATATACCTTAAAGAAAGTCTGGCATGTACAAGGATTAAGTTATAAGAATGTTTATTATAGTATATATAATAGTAAAAATGGAAGTAACTTAAATATTCACAAACAGGAAAATATACAAAGTGATAGATTTATACAATGGAATGCCATACAGCCATCTGAAAAAATGAAATAAAGCTATCCATATCACCACGGCTTTCTCAAAAACATAACGAGTTGGGAAAAAAACTTAGCGAAAAATCATATGCACAATACAACACCATCTAGTTCAAAAACATACAAAGCTATGGTATATAGTATATGTTTATATGGATACATAGATGAAGTTTAAGAGCGTAAAAACATGCCTAAGAATGATAAACAGATAATTCAAGATATTATTTACCTGTGAAGAAAAGACAGTGGGGATTGGAATAGGTCTTTTCCAAAATTTTGGCCTTTTCTTTTTCTTGCCTTACTGCACTAACACCAGATACAGTGAATAGAATAGTGAGAGCAGACACCTTTGCTTTGTTGCCCATCTGTGTTTAATATTTAAATGTTCCTAATCTGAAAGTGTTTAATATTTTTTCACTAAGATTGATGTTTGTTGTAGGTTTTCATAGATGCGTTTTACTGGGTTATTACTAATTTGTTGAGATCTTTATCAAAGTGTATGCTAAATTTCATGAAATACTTTTTCTACAAATATAGAGACAATCATTCAAGGTTTTGCCTTTATTCTGTTGTTATACACAATTACTTATTTTTCAAATGTTAATCCAGCCTTGGATTCCTGGGGTGAACTCCTCAAAATGTATTTGCCCTGATCGACATATTCTTAGTTACTTTTTTAACACTTATCAGAGATATTTGTGTCTTTGTTGTTCTTAATACTTATGTAATTTTTCTGCTTATAACAGCCTTGTGTGGTTTTGACATTAGAATTATGGGATGTCATAAGATATACTAAGAATGATTCCTTCATTTCTTGTATGAAATTATATTATTTCTTCAATGTTTGACTGCATTCCTTAATAAAGTCATCTGGACCATGATTTTGAAATTACAAATTAATATTTTTAAACAGACATGTGACTTTTCAATATAGTTTGGTTTTGTATTTTTCATTATTGATAAAGTTGAGAGGTTCTTATATGCTTAAGAATCATTAACATTTCAGTGAACTTTTTTTATCCTGTCTTCATGTAGTTGGTCTTTTTTTTTTTTTTTTTTTTTTTAAGATTTATAGGATTTCTCTTACTGTTTAGGGAATAGCCTTGACTTGAATGTTTTCTCATTTCCAGTTTTTCAAACTACTTTGCTTCATGATAGTTTTTCCTAGGCTGAAAGTTTTATGTAACTGAACTTGTTAATCTTTTCTTTTAGGACTTTTGCATTCATTGTCCCAGGAAATTTTTCCATATTTTCCTCCAGTAAATGTGTACTTTAATTTTTTAATATGTAAACACACAATTCATCTGGAATTTATTTTGATTTAATTTTGGGGGGCACAGATCCATATATACACATACTCCCACTTATGCATAAAACAAATGACTACCTAGTTATCTTACTGCCATTAATTAATTCATCTACTGATATAATATGCTACCTTATCACATACTAATTCCTTGTTTGTGTTTGGGTCTGTTTCTGAACTTTCTTCACTGTTTCACTGACCTTCCTTTCCATCCATAGCATCACACTTACATTAATTATTGTAGTTTAATAGTTTTACTATCTGAGGGAAAGTTCACCTCTTTATTCAGCATCCATTGTCCCTTTCCCCTATGTTTAACAACCTCATTAATTGTTATTTAATTCTCCAAATACCTTATTTAAATATACATTTCTTGCTCTCTGTCCTTAGTAGGAGGGACTCAAGTGAAGATTGAAAGTGGACCTCATACAACCTTTAGGATATTTTTGTGCAAATAAGAAAAAGACTGCTTCTTCTAAACACATAAATTAGGGAAAAAAGGACCTTTTTCCCCTGAAAATTACAGGCTTATATCTGATTACACACTTGATAAAAGCGACTTTAGTCCCTATTTATACATTTAGGCAAAGCTCAAAATGGACTGCTTTACCAAGCAAACCTGTTCATAATAATCTTGGATCATACCACACAGTAGTCAGGGAAAGAATTACCAGGAAAGCCAGATGCATGTTCCTTCCCTTTCCTCCTCCATTCCATCTGAGCTGCTAGCCTCAGAGCTAACTAATGACATCATTCAGTAACGTGCTTCCTTAAGTGGAAATCCAAGTAACTGTTCACGCTAACTCTGCCGTTAGAAGCACTCGGTCAGATTGGCATGAGAGTGACTAAACCTCACAAAACTCCAGTTGGATACCCATTAGCTGGAGTGACACTGTAGGACATCCAGGTAGAGGTCAAACAATAACTACTTTTATCTATACAAACCTAAATTGTCATCTCATTTTCTTTAATCATCCTCATACATAAGCCTGAAAAATTGAAAGTACCAGTATTGTTTGTGCCCTTCTTTTGTAGGTAAAGGAAGCAAACCAGAGCAGAAACTTTCAAGGTCATACAACTAGTGAGTGACAGCTGAGGGCCTTGATCCTAGGTCATCTGAAGTTCCTCCAAGCCTGAAAGAACACTTATTTCCCATAACACCTAATCTCATGAAAACATTATTTCTCAATTTGTTTGTATTTCCACAAACATCCAGGCAGGTTACATTTAAATTATCATGAAATTGTGGTGTTAATGTTTCATCCTCCTGAAAGTTATTTCTGCCATGTACATATCACCCTCCCTAGTGGTGCCAAAACACTATTTTCTATTCACAAACATGCATGGTGCAAAGAGAATAATATTACTTTTTTAAGGACAAAGGCAAAAGCTGCCCTGTATTTGTTTTGATTTATTAGTAAAGGTCTGTAAACCTCTGGGCTTGTAGAAGATTGAAAGAAAGACAATGATTTTGAGAGTAAGCTTATACTCTGAGATAGTGCAATGATAAATTAAAGTTGTCATGTTTATGATTCCAAAATTTTATTATATTTTAAGGAGTTAACTATTAGATTTTTTTTAGGGTTATCATTTTCCACCTTAGAAACAAAGTTAACTTTCAACTCTCTGCATAGAATATAGGTTTAAGACCAAGAAGGGAAACTGCTGAGGCTGCCTGAGGCCAGTGCCCATATTTGTTGAAGTTGGGGGTCACTATGAAAGTAGTTTTTAATGGCAGCAAATTATTTTTTCTTCTCTCTCGCATCAGCTTCCTCTTCCCCTTCATTTCTAAGGATTGCCTTTCTTTGCAGGTAGTAATCATTTGGGTTCTTCTGTTACATCTTTGTTGCCAAGTATTTTGTAGTGATTCACATAGTTCACCTGGATATTTGGAAAACGGCATCGGAGAACACTTTAAAAAAAAAATCTTCATATCATATTACTACAAAATAGTATAAATTCTTTTTTATTTATTTTTATATCTGCTTCTTTGGCAACAGTAAATATGATTTTGACTGTAGGCCAAATTGTCTCTGGACAAAATATATTTCTGGAGAACCACCAAAGTGGACTTTTTGAGGATGACGATCATATCTTACTTCATTTTATATTTCCAGCATCTAACCATGACTGCAACATAGCTGAGAGTCTCAATAATTATTGTTGAGTGATAGAATGAAATCTATGAGCAAATTAATACTATTTTAAAATCATGGCTACTTACACATAATCTTCCTCTGTTACTATGTCCTTTGCACCCATTTAATGAGCAAGTAAGGATACATTTTTAAGGCAGTTTCAAAAGACTTCCCTTATGCAAGACAGAGCAGGGAGGTGGAGTGGTTGGAAGTGAGACACAGACTGGACATAGACTGGAATTGGAAGTTCTCTATGCTGCTACCAAAATGATTATCATCTGGTCCTAGTCAGGTCACTTAGCCTTGCTGACCTCAGTTTTCACATCTTTAAAATTAAGATAGAAAGTTGTGTGGAAATCACTCAACTTATATATGTAGAAATGCTCTGGAAAGGTTAAAGCCTTTGAAAGGTACTGAGGGGTACTGCTCTCTGTATGGCTTTCCCCGGTTTTCAAAGGTTTGGGGAAGCATATGAGGGAAGGTTCATGAACCGAATAGTAACACTAGCACAATTCTGCCTTCTCCTGTATTGCTGCTTTTCCTGTAGATAGTAACATTTCCCTTGTCATTTATCTGCCAATAACTGGGAACTGAGTTGGCAAAAGATACTTAGAACATGAAAAAGCATGTATTCTATTTTGGGAGCTTCATTGACATTCACATCCTGGCCTCAGGAAGGGTAACATTCAATTCCTTTACTGGGGCTTGGGATTGGGGCAGTTATGTTTATACTATATCTAGTGATACTTAAGTGAAGCTGAGCCAGAGAGTCCCACTCCTTAATACAGTGGGTCAGGCAAGGAGATGTATGTCTTTAGAAATAGGAGGAAACAAAGTAAATGTCTAATTTTCTAGATCCAATGTCTTTTTGATTCTATGGAGAATAAAGGAACTGTTGTACAGATAGTTATTATATGTACTCTAAAATAGTCCCCCTTTTCTGTTGCTCGTCATGATTTACTCTTAATATCCTACCATCTTTGGTTCATTTTTTATCTACTCCACCAAGGCCTGTTTCTCCTTCCACATGCTTGTGTGTTTGCCTTCCCTCTCCTAAGGGGGATATCATTCTTGGTCAGGCTCTAACCTATTTTCTATTTTTGTTTCTAGTGTCTAGAGTCAAATTTTGTTATTTATAGCAAACCTCTAAAGAGGATAAAGTATCATTAACATTTCAAATTAGAATACTGCATTCACTTCAGTAGTTTAAAAACAAGTATGATTAGTTTAAAAACAAGTATTTGGCCTTAAATTTATCAATTTCATATTTATTTGAACTCAAAGTCTCACTTTTTATAACAGAATCAAGTTCATTTTTCAACTAAGACACTAGATGTTACTTGTGTTTTTTATAAGTTACATTAGTGGCTTCTTGGATTTACAACTCTAGGTTGTAAAATAGAGACGTGACCATCATCATCCCCTTATTTTATGACTCTTTGAAATATCTGATTAAATAACTTTCTTCATTGAGGTGATAAAGCAATATGATTCATGTGTTCTGACAGTCATCATTAGCTCCACTGTCATTTTACTGGATGAGAAGTCAGAAGAGGAATAAAATGACTATTTAGTCTTCCCACCTCTTAAGGCCCAGTCCTGCTCTTGATGTAACATATTTCAAGGATAGCCCATACTGTTTATATGATTTGGTTCCAGCCTGTTTTTTTTTTTTTTTTTTTAGCCAGATATCTCTAATCTTTAATGTAAACTCTACATTTATGGAATTATCTTTCTTGACTCAAGTTTAACAAATATTAACCGTATTTCCTCTGTCAACTGGGTTCTGCTCTTGCTTTGGGGAGTCATTCCTTTCCTTTTAAAAATCTGCCAAATCTTAAATGTGCAGAGTGACTGATGCCATTTCAGATCACTCCAGCCAGCAATGACCGACTTAAGCATAAGTGGTGCACTTGGTTTGCATTACTCAGTTACTTTGGTCATGTGTCACCTACCTTTGTAATATCAGGTTATTATATTACTCACATTTTGAGTAAACCGTATCTAACAAACCTTGATAATTAATATAGGGCCTTAAAAAGTACCCTTTATGCAAGAAATGTTTAGTAGTTTCCTGTTAAGTAGATAAATGCTTATTTGCTAATTTTCAGGAGATCCTATGTCTTCTTGAACTGCAAAATTAGAATCATTTTTTCCAGTTCTCCCTATAGAAGTACTGTGAATGTCACATCCGAGCTCTCCTCACAGTCTAGTTGTTCCTCCAGCCAGTTTTTGTTTTATGCGCCCTTTACTCTTATTCCTTCTCTCCACCTACTACCTGTCCTGATTTTATTCCATTGTGTGTTAGTTTCACAGGACTGCTGCGACAAACTACTTAAAACAAAGTGGTCTGACTAGAAGTCTGAAATTAAAATGTTACAAGGCCATGCTTTCTCTAAAGATTCCTGAGAGAAAATCTACCCCAGGCCTGAGCTTCTGGTGTCGCCAGCAGCCCTCCTCACCCAGTGCATTTGTGCACCACACCTGATGTCTGCCCTTGCTAATCGTTAGTCTTTGGTTTACAGATGCATCACTGCAGTTTCTGCCTTTGTCATTATATGGCGTTCCCCGTGTGTGTGTGTGTGTGTGTGTGTGTGTGTGTGTGTGTGTGTGTTTTCACCTCTTCTTCCTAGGGCACTGTTTGTATTGGATTAGGGGGCCCTCCTAATCCAATTAAATTAAGTTGGCAAAGACCCTATTCCAAATAAAGTCACATTCACAGGTATTGGGAGTTAGGACTTCAACATAGCCAATGGACACAGTTCAACCCATCATGCTTTCATTCTCTCTATCTTTGTGTTTATTTTTTTAAATGAAATTCATATAACAAAATTAAAGTGAACATTTCAGTGACAATGTTGTGTAACAGCCACATGTCTAGTTCCAAAACACTTTCAAAACCCCAAAAGCAAACTCCATACCCATCAGGCAGTTATTCCTCATGCCTCCTTTCCTCTGCCCCTGAAAACTATAGTCTACTTTCTGTTTGTATGGATTACCTATCCTGGATATGTCATATAAATAGAATCATACAACATGTGGCTTTTTTTTTTTTAAGATTTATTTATTTTTTATTTAAATATTTTATTTTATATAATTCTTACATCTTTTTTCATCTTTGCACAATGTATGCATTTTCATTTTGGTTATATTCCCCATATAATTGCACCTCCCCCCTTATTTTGACTCTAGTCCTTCCTTTCCCCACCCTCCCTCCCAACATGTGGCCTTTTGTATCGGACTTCTTTCACTTACAATAATGTTCTCAGGTCTCATCCATATTGCAGAATGTATCTCTATTTTATTCCTTTTTATAGCTGAACAATATTTCATTGTTTGTATATACTATAAGTATCCATTCAATTGTTGATGACAGTTTTTTCCCATCTTTTGGCTATTGTGAATAGTACTGTTATGAACATGTATGTACTTATATTTGAGTACCTGTTTTTAGTTCTTTGGGGTATATACCTAGGATTGCCATGTCATATGGTAATTCTCTTTAGCTTTTTTTTTTTTTAAAGATTTATTTATTTATACAAGAACCGGGGTACAGGCCAGATGCACGGGAGGGTGAGAGGATTCACCAGAGACAGAGTGGGGAACAGAACAGGCAGAATGACAAAATACACTGCTGAGGGGAGCAGCAGGCGCAACAGGAGAGGTCTGCTGCGCCATGTGGGACCCTTGCCGGCCGCCCAGCCGGGATCGAACCAGCGCTGCAGAGGCTGTGGACAGTTTCACAGCATGGCGCTCAACTGCTTGCCCCACAAGGGGAGGCCCCTCTTTAGCTTTTTGAGGAACTGTCAAACTCTTTTGCAATGGCTGAACAATTCATATTACTCTCCCACCAACAATGTATGAGGGCTCCCTTTTTTACACCTCCTCACCAAGTACATGTGTACACCACACTGGATATCTGCTGTTGCCGGTCGTTAGTCATTGATTATAGGCTCAGCTGTCCTGACACAGCCTTCTTAATATAACAACCACTTCCAATAGACTGGAGTTGGCCTACAGATGACATCTCTATGTTGTATTTGTCTTAAGGCCATGGTGGAGTGTAAGGTAATGGGCAGTTAGCAGGAAAGATGTTATAGAAAATAATGCTTTCTAATGTTTATTTTGCTTCATGGCAGAAATAGTACATCGTATCAGTAATCCTCATCATATTCAAATACTATATGAAGTATCAGAACTAATGCTACTGAAAATATTTCAGGTTTTCTATTATTCTGCTCTCATAATCTAGTACAAAATTGCAGTATGGTACCTGGAGCTAACAGCTTTTAGCTTTGGGGATTTTTTTTCCATGAGTGTATAGCAGCTGGATGTTTTATTTTTTTTTTTATTTTTTTTATTTATTTATTTTTTAATAATAAATTTTATTTTTATATTCCCCATACAATTGCAGCCCCCCCATTCTGACCCCAATCCCTCCCCTCCCACCCCCGCCCCCTAAAAGTGTCTCTGGTTCGTAGTTTTTTGTTGATTTTGATTTTCACTTTCTTACAGTTATTTGTTTTCCTGGTCCCTTATTTAAGTTTTCTAGATTCCTGCTATGAGTGAGACCATCCGGTATTTTTCTTTTTCTTTTTGGCTTATTTCGCTGAGCATGATCCCTTCCAGTGCCATCCATGTTGCTGCAAATTGCATGTGTTTATCTTTTTTGAATGCTGAGTAATATTCCATGGTATATATGTACCACATCTTCTTGATCCAGTCATCTATTTTTGGCATTTGGGTTGTTTCCAAAGCTTAGCTATTGTAAACAGTGCTGCTATAAACATAGGGGTGCAGGTGTTCTTTGGAATTGATGTTTCTGTGTCCTTTGGGTAAATACCTAGGAGTGGATGTTTTATTTTTAATCACAGTTTCCTGATCAGCATTTTAATCACACCAGTGCAGAGATCTTCAGAAGAATGTGGAAGGTGCCACTTAAATTTAAATGATTTAGTTAATTGTTGCAGAAAGTAATATGAAACTTGGCATTTTGTTGTCCTGGAAACACAGCCCAGTATTCCATGTATATTTTGAACCACCTGTAATTACTTATAACAACATTATGAGTAATTGACTCTTTCATTGTCAGACTAGAATCTTTTATATCTGATACATATTTTATTATGTAGTGATTGTATGCTTGTCTCTGGATATCCATTTTATCTTACTGTTTTTAGCATAAAAGAAAAAATAGTTTTTTTTTTTCTAAAAGCATTTTTTTTTTATTAGATAAATTTTATTGTTATATTCCCCATACAATTGCAGCGCCCCCATTCTGACCCCAATCCCTCCCCTCCCGCCCCTGCCCCCCTAAAAGTGTCTCTGGTTCATAGTTTTTTGTTGATTTTGATTTTCACTTTCTTATAGTTATTCATTTTCCTGGTCCCTTATTTAAGTTTTCTAGATTCCTGCTATGAGTGAGACCATCCGGTATTTTTTTTCTTTTTGGCTTATTTCGCTGAGCATGATCCCTTCCAGCGCCATCCATGTTGCTGCAAATTGCATGTGTTTATCTTTTTTGAATGCTGAGTAATATTCCATGGTATATATGTACCACATCTTCTTGATCCAGTCATCTATTTTTGGGCATTTGGGTTGTTTCCAAAGCTTAGCTATTGTAAACAGTGCTGCTATAAACATAGGGGTGCAGGTGTTCTTTGGAATTGATGTTTCTGTGTCCTTTGGGTAAATACCTAGGAGTGGAATTGCTGGATCATATGGAAGCTCTATGTTTAGTAGGTCCAGAAATCTCCACACAGCTTTCCACAGTGGTTGGACCAGTTTGCACTCCCACCAACAGTGCAGAAGAGTTCCTTTTTCTCCACACCCTCGCCAACATTTGTTGTTGCTAGTTTTTTTAATATGTGCCATTCTCACTGGTGTAAGATGGTATCTCATGGTAGTTTTGATTTGCATTTCCCTGATGACAAGTGATGTTGAACATTTAAGAAAAAATAGATTTTAAAAGTTTGTAGGACAAGGAGCAGGAAATGTCTTTTTGCCTCTCTGAGTATACTGTGATAAGCTTTTCTCTTTATGAAAAATGTTTGCCTCAGAACATAGCAGCCCAAAAATAAATGTGATAATTTTGAAATTACGGGTGTAAAGACAGAAGGGAGATATAAAACATTAGGGAAGACAGAAGTCAATACCTAGAAGAGTAAATATAAAACTTCAGAAAAATAAAGTGGGGAGAGATTTTTAAGGCATCCTTGTCTCCTCATACCAAAATAGAATATGCAAATCAATAACATAATGAATTGCTTTTTGCCAGCCATATTAGGAAGATTAAAATTTGCCAATTCTAATGGCAACAGATAGTCTCAACAAACTGATAGGAACTTACATTTGTACTTTCTTAAAAGAAATCATCCAGGAAAAAAATTGCATATAGGTCAAAAATATTCACTACCATTGGGCCTCCCCGGTGGTGCAATGGTTGAGCGCTGGGCTACAAAACTGCCCTCAGCCTCTGCAGTGCCAGTTCAATCCCTGGCCACCGGGCGAGGGTCCCACATGGCGCGCAGACCTCTCCTGCTGCCCGCTGCTCCCCTCAGCAGTGTACTTCGTCCGTCTGCCTGCTCTGCTCTGCTCCCCGCTCTGGCTCTGGTGAATTCTCTCACCCTCCTGCGCTTCTGACTGTACCCAGTGCTTGTATAAATAAATAAATAAATAAATCTTTAAAAAAAAAAATATTCACTACCTTTTTGTTTACAATAGGAAAATGTCCCCTTCAATAGAGAATTGGTGGGAATCACTGTATGTTTTACAGAAAACTAGTTTTGGGTGGTAAGAATTCATGTGATTCTTACTTCTCTACTTTCTATAATGGTTAAATTTACATAGAAATTACTACATTTATATCAGGAAAGATAGTTTTTTGCAATTTAAAAAAAGTGCTTTCAAATGACAACCTGTAAAGAACCACTGAGGGAATTAGATTTTTTTAGCTGTTCATGTTCAGTAGTAGAATCAGAGCATGGGATTTTCTAGATTGGGTGATCTTAGTGATCCTAAGTGATCTTAGACCACTGGAGATCAGGATTACAAAAGTTTAAGACCCATGGTTGAAAAAGAGAGATAGACTAGATATAATATGCTCAATTCTGTATAAGTTGTGTTTGAAGAGCCTATGTAAGAGCCAAATGGAGATGTGTAGGAGAAAACTGAGTAGATAAGTCTGCAGCTGGGGGAGGTATTCAAGCTGGAGATGTGTATTCTTCTGTCAGTGATATATAAGTGACATTACCGCACATCTGATGTACTTGTTATTGACATGGCATTTCCTTAGAAGAATAAGAACTGCCTTAAATCCTGAGCATACCAAGAATGGCACATCTGGTTGTTTTATACAGGAACACATCTTATCAGGCGAGCGATATCCTAGCCTTTTAGGAGTCTCATTATGTTTTCATCATATTCTTGCTCTTGGAATCTGATTATACAAGTCAGCACTGAGTAAATGGACATTATAACAGACCCATGTATTGTATGAGGGTCATGTAGGCAAATGCCTGAACTCACAGTAAATTGAAAAATTCCCTTTCTTTCAATGAGGCTGCTGAACTGCTCCCACTCTGCCTCACCCATATATTTCTGCCGTTCCACCCACTGTATGTGTTAAATGACTTTGAGTAGCTGGGTGAAAAGAAAGGCAGTACATTTAGGTTCAGTTTATATAATTTACATAATGAAATTGTCAAAGAATTCTTGGCCAAGTTCACATAATCATTCCAAACTCACTTGTTTATAATGAATAAAGTGAAGATGTTGGGTAATTTGAGAGTCCTTTTCCAGTTTTGCAGTATTCTAAAATAAGTTGTCTTGCCACTGACACAGCAAAGGTCCTTTCTCTTATGTACCTCTCCCAAAATTATTTTTATCTCCTTTATTAATACTTGATTAGTATTTAAATTTTTGGAATGACTTATAGCTCTGTTTTTTTAAATATAAAGTGCCTATTATTCAAACGGTAGTGTTTTCTTTTGTGTGAGCGTATATATAAACCTGTAAGAGAACAAAACATCTAATCCATAATACATGGACTGTTAGACATGTCTGTGATACTAAATGCATATTGAAAGGATGTAATAGCAAATGGTGACATTTGATTGCCATTAGTGGAAGCTCGAGGACTGGGGTAGCTTGCTGAACATCTTTTTATAATAATGCATTTCAGGATCAAGAGAGAAACGGAAATGGCTTTCATTGGATGTAATTTAAAAAAAGATGATTTTATCTCAACTTGTGAAATGACAGTTTTCTAGCCAAATGCTCCTCCTTCTAGAGGGCATTCTTAATTGGGATAGCACTTTCTGTTCTACTGTACTATTAGTAGTTCTCCACAGTGTACAAAGGAAAAGATCCTTGTCCCTATGCAAGTCACATCCCATGTGGAAATAATCACAGAAGCTCACCTTTTAAACTCTGGCTCTTTTATGTCTCTGCTGTCACCTCTAAAGTGCTGTGTGCTATCCCTCTTACTAAGCAGTTTCCATGTCCTATTTTCTCAGTCCTCAAATCAATCCAGACTTGAACCCTATGAAGTGGTATAAAACTGGCATAAGAATGATGGACATCAACTTTCCTCCTCTGAAAAATGGGATGAGGGGGGTACAGTTTTATTTATATCTGTAACATTTCCTTTCTTAAATATATCCAAAGAAAAGTCAGAGATTACCAGAAAGAGAAGAGAAAAATTGAAGAGAACATTCACTGTCCTATTAAGGCTGATTTTTTTAAATGTAGTATCAGAATATATGAAATAATCAATATTATATAAATGAGAAATTGCATATGAAAGTTTGAATTAAACTTTCAGCTTTTAGATGTTCACATTATACTCATTTTTCAATAATCGCAACCTTACCTTATTGAAGACAAGGACTATGTGTGCTTACCTTTGTCTCTTGGTGCCCAGCATAATATCTTGGTTCATAGTCTATTGATGATCATTGGCAGAGAGGGCAACTTTGCCTTCACCAAATGCTCCATTCTATTGTAATAAGTGATTCTGTCAGGTACAGTAGTAAAACTACTCTTTAGTTTAAGATTGTTTTTTCCTTAATATTATTCTATGTTGTGTTGTTTTTTTTTTTTTTTAAAGACTTATAAGGTGGTTCCTTTGCTTTATTGTCTAAATTTGTCAAGGAAGCATTATACCTGTTCACTGAAGACTGCAGACACTGTAGCGGCCATGTCCATGTCCATGTGGATAGCCTACAGCTACTGCAGTTAAAATCCCACTTAGTGTGCAGTCATCAAAGACCGCTCCCACCCCTGCCAGCTTGCTGTACTGTCCAGCAAATGGGCTAATGATTCTAGGAAGCTAGGGAAGCAAAGATATGTTCATAGTTTGTTTCTCTGTCTTCGCCACACGTACAGCCATGACCTGATACATGATCAATGGGTCCAGCCCTTTTTAGGATGCAGAAGACGCTTCCCTGGGTCTGTTGTTCACAATGACAAACAATAGAGACCTCTGCAATGATAGTTTGCCTCTATGGTGCTCAAACTCCTCCACTTAAGCCTGTCTGGAATCTACTTAACTCTTATCCATCAAAGCTTGTTTTTTAAATATATAATAAAATAAAAGGGGAAGAGAGGGTGGAACCAGGGAGGAAAGATTGTGTCTTTGCCAAAGAACTCTCTTTTCCCTATGACTCATACTTAGAAAAGCAAGGGCACTTTTGGAAAGCTGCCTGCAGTCACATTGAGACCTGGCATTTTGAGACTTTACAAAAATATTTCTCAGGCAATAAAAGATGTTTTTCAAATTGTTCGTTCCTCCTTCTGGGCCAGCCTAAGAGTTTTTATTTAGCTGTAACATAGTTGTTTCATGGAAGGTTTGCCAGCCAGAGCAGATGAACCCAGACCTTCCTGTTTTGTTTATCATTAAACAGTTCTTCCCTAGTCAAAATTTATAAGCATTGTTTCTTATTATTGTTATATTAAAAGGCATTGTCTCTGACCCTTATCCATTATGCAACATGAAGCTTGCATTTGGTCATTCTTGTGACTCTTCTTAGCATCTTATGTTTGTGCAATTTCAAAATTCAGTTTTCAAAATAGCTTGAGCTAAATAGAGGAGCTGCTTATTAAATGTAATCATCCTGATTTTTACCATTTGGCAGTGTAAGAAGAAGGAAAGGTTACCTTCAATTTCCTATCCTCATATATAAAGTTTTTTGTAAGTAGTATACTAGAGCTTCTTGAAAATCAATTGGACTGACAATCCAAATCTCAATTATCAGACTTCTTTCCTTTTTAACTAAAAAAAAAATCAATTATATCTTTTATAATTCTAGAGACTAGCAAGTAATTTCTTAATATCCCTATGACTATCCTCATCTCATTCCTCTTCCTTTAATGGGTTCACTCATTTATGTTCTAGGAATTATCAGAAAACATGGGTTTGACACTAAAAATAAATAATCATGGCAGTGAACCCTTTGCATGATTTTGACTGCTTAACAGTAATTTAACTGAGGGATACAAGAAAGTGGTAACATACAAAGCCATTTGTAGTAATAGAAAAATTACTTTGGATGACTGCTTATAAAATTATAGATAACAGATAATAATAAATTGATAATAATAAAGTTGCTTAGATAATAAAATTGCTTACAATGAAGTATTCACTTAAGTAGAGAATACTTTATTAATGAGATCAATTGCAAAATATTTGATTTCCTGCAAAACTTGATCTTGAGGAATTATATATAAAAATTTACCTTAGGGGCCTCCCTGGTGGCAGACCGGGTTAAGTCGCAGCACTATGAAGCTTTCTGCAGCCACTGCAGCACTGCAGGAGTTCTATCTCCACCCAGCAGAGGTTTGACCCACATGGTGCAGCAGACCTCTCTTGTCTTGCCTGCTGCTCCCCTCAGCAGTGTATTTCAGTAGACCCGCCTGTACAGCTCCCCGCTATATCTCTGGTGAATCCTCTCACCCTCCGCACCTCTGACCTGCACCCCGGCTCTTGCATGCATAAATAAATGTTTAAGGGCCTCCCCTGGTGGCACAGCGGTGAGCGCTGGGCTGCGAGGCTGCACGCAGCCTCTGCAGCGCCGGTTTGTTCCCCAGCCACCTGCGAGGGTCCCAAAAATAAATAAATAAATAAATCCTTTAAAAAATAAAATAAAAATTTACCTTAGAGTCTGTAGAGGCAGGAAGGGCACAAAGCAGGTTCTCTAGTACCTGAGCAGACCGGTGAAGGAAGAGTCCTGGAGCCCTCGCTTTTTCAGGGTTTTATTGAGTTTACCCGGTACACGGCAGGCAGGGGATGCTGAGGGCCCCGGGCAGGCCGGCCTCCCGGCCCCGGCGAGTCTTCAGTCTTTCTGGGCTCTCCGGCGTTCTCTTGTGGCCTTTGCTTCTCTGCTTCTTTCGGTCTGCTGGCGTCCCGGTGACGCCGCCCTTATAAGCCTAGCCCAGGTGTATCCCATCTACACAGGCCCACACCCCACTCCAGGTGCCCACCATCAGGCATGCATTCAGGGCCACGGGGATCATCATCAATACTAATGGCGGGAGGGCAGAAAAACTTGATACTTTACATACCCTACAGGGTTTTTAGTTTAACTTTAGTGATTGTATCATTTAATCTTGAAATTTTAGGTGCCAGTTTCTAGAATCTGCTGTCCCCATAACAATCTATGTTGACTTCCCAAAGTGGGGAAAATGATGTTCAACTGGTGGGAGAATGGAGTTTAGTGGAATCATCTGTGGACTGAGTGATAATTTAAGTCACTTTTCTCTTGTATTACTGCTTTTTTTTTTTTTTCTTTTTGGTTTAACAGAAACTTGTAAATGACTGATATTTTAATGAATGGGTATAGGCTTATGATTTTTTAAAGCCATTAAACTTGAGTGCCAGAAAAAGTTCGAGGGGTCTGGTGTAGTCCAGGGTTGCAGTGTATTTTGTTTGTCCCGTATAGTTTGTTTTCAAAAACAGTATCACTCGGCACTCACTTTGATTATTTGCACTTATTGTCTTACATGGCATGACTCTCCATACATTTATATTAACTGATGCATTTATACATTTATATTAACTGACTGACCCTTGTAGACATTTGAGTTCATGATCCAGGTAATCCTTCCTCTTCATTTTAGAGTTACAGCAAATACAACCCAAAGGATCAAGTGACTTTCAAAGTCAGACAGCTAGTTCAGGGCAATTCCAAAATGTTTCACAGTCTGTTTTTCTCTGGATTCTGCTTCTATATTTCAAAGAGATATCTTTTTTTTTTTTTAAGATTTATTTTTTATGCATACAAGAACGGGGGGTACAGGGCAGAAGTGCAGGGGGTGAGAGGATTCATCAGAGACAGAATGAGGAACAGAACAGGCAGACTGACAGAAATACACTGCTGAGGGGAGCAGCGGACAAGTCAGGAGAGGTCTGTTATGCCATGTGGGTAGCTCCCTGGCCGGGGATCGAACTCGTGCTGCAGAGGCTACGGACAGCTTCATAGGTTGTGTCTTAATCTCTTGCACCACCAGGGGGGCCCGATATCATTTTTTTTTTAAGATTTATTTATTTATTTATACAAGAACCAGGGTACAGACCAGAGGTGCGGGAGGGTGAGAGGATTCACCAGAGACAGAGTGGGGAACAGAACAGGCAGACTGAAGAAATACACTGCTGAGGGGAGCAGCAGGCGAGACAGGAGAGGTCTGCTGCACCATGTGGGATCCTCGCCAGCCGGCCGGGATCGAACCACCGCTGCAGAGTGCAAACAGCTTCACAGCGCTGTGCTCAACCGCCTGCGCCACCAGAGGAGGCCCCCGATATCATTTATTTTTAAGACATGTTGAAGACCTTTTTGAAACTGCAGAAATGCTTGTTAACAATAGTTTACAAATGAAAGAATTGAGAGGCAATGGTAGAATAGCAAGAGTCTAGTTAGATCCTGTCGCTAGCTGTGCTTATCTACAGTAAATCATTTCATCTCATTGGACATCAAGATTACTCATCAAGTAAAGCAACTAGACTAGACCATTTCATATCAGGACTCAATCGGTTCTCAGTAAGCTCAATGGACAGTGAACATTAAAGGGCCCTACCAGCACTGAATCAAATTCTGTGAAATTTTTTCTTCTTTCCCCTTTTCCCAATTTACTTAGCCTAAATGATGTTCAACTTCTTTTCTAGTCTTGAAAAGAGTCTCCATTTTTTTCATTTGTAACTGGTTAGGGGAGGAGTTCTTTGAACTTTGACCTTTATCCTCATCTTTTTGGCTTCATTCTGTCAACTTGTCTTCCTTGAATTTATTGCACTTCATAATCCTTTGTCCTCGTATGTATGATAGGAAAGAACCAACAGAGGCAAGTAGGTGACTTTCCAGACTGACCATGTATCATTCCATAGCCTTTGCCATTTCTGATCTCTTCATGGCTTGTATAAAATGGTAGCATTTCCTCCTGGCTTCATCTGTTGTAGGCAGAGCGATACTTCAAAACTGGAAGTGGATTACTCTTTCAAATATAAATAATACTCGTGAATGTCAACATATGTTATTGGCATTTATACAATCTTAGGTCTAGTCACTTTTGCCAAATATTCAAGCACCTACAAGATAGAAAACTTGTCCACTGACTTAAGAGTTTACAGTCTTCATAGGAGAGTTAGTAGAGTTACAGAAATAGAATTCAACTACGAAGCTGGGTTGTTTAACAGGAAGTAAATCCAATCTTACCTTTTGCAATAAACAGACAATACTTAGGGAATCAACTTTTCCACATATTAGAGAATCAGAATGTTTAAAACACCAAGATGATTTTCTTCTTTAGAAAAGAAAAAAATCTGATTTAAAAAAATCCAGATTAGTGCTGACCTTCTTTTCCCTCAAAAATACCCCTAAAAAAATCCGTAATCTCACGCTCAAATGTACGTAAGTCTGCTAAACACCAGCTTAATTCTTCCCTGCTTTGATGCTGGTGTGCCTCATCCCTTGGGCTGGGAATCTTTGCCCATTTCTTTTGTAGCAGACTTAATCCTGACAACTTCATTAGCATGGAATACTCCAGAATTTCTGATTTCTAGTTTTTGTTTTCCTCCTTTGTTCCCCTTTACCTTCTCTATCCTCAGAATTATTCTGATATGCCACCTACCAGAGTTAATTAATACATATGAGTTACATGTCTTAGTCATCATATTATTCATGATTTTGCAAAAGTATCATCTGAAGTCAAACTTTAGGAAGATATCAGAAAATGTTTGTCTTTTTAAAACTGGTTCATTTCAGTGCTCACAGATTTCCTGCTCGAAATAAGAAATATTTCCCTTATGTCTGCACGTAGCAAGCCAGTTCCCACAACTTTATATGGTTTTATAAATAGGACTGGGTTTTTTTAATTGTATGTATTGGAGAAGATGAATGTTAGCTGATCCTCAGTAATCATTTCACAACATAAATCAGTTATTCATGCTGAATGCCTTAAACTTACACATTGATGTCTGTCAATTATTTCTCAGTAACTGGAAAAATATAGTAACTAGGTTCCAAGATTTTATTTTTCTCAGCCTCCCACTGTTCTTTGCTAAAGGCGCTCTCCCTTTAGCCTCATCTTGCCTTTCAGTGACTGCCTCTGGGGTGTGAAGTGAACCTATACATCCAGTATTAAAGCCCCACCAGCTGCTTCCAGGCACTTTTCATGGACAGCGTGCTTCTTGGCCACAAAAACCGCCCTTTGTTGCCTTTCCAACCATCACAAGGATGACACTACCACAATCACAGGAAATGCTTTTTCCTCCTCCCATTCTCCCCACAAATAATTCTCCTTTGTTAATCTATATCCATCACCTTTTGGAAGCTGATAAAAATAGCATTCCAGCTTTAGACAAAAGAACAGTTGGCTTCATCCTGACTGGCTCCTTACTTTTATATACTGTGAAAGTGAGTGAGAGAGAAAGCAACTAGGCATGCCCTCAAATGAGCATAGAGTCAGTTTATGGGAGTTTTTCTTTCTGTCTCAGAAAGGGATCACCTGGCAAGGGTTGCTTATTGACTAAGAGAAATATGTCTCCTAAATCAACAGAGGTCAATCTAGCAAAATGACAGCCAGGTCAAAGAGAAGAGAAAGAGATAATAATTGGGGTATATATGTGCTATTTGTCATTGCATTCTTTTTGTTCCTTGAGGAGACCTGGGAAATAGGTTATTTTTCCTGGAGTAGTTTTTCATGTCTTATTTTGCTAATGTTTCCAGGTGAAATGCTAATATTTTCAAGCCTCTGGCCTGACAAATTTAGACTTTGACTTTGATAGCTAACAACTCCTCTGTTATCCATTTCACTTCAAAAAATGTGTTATTATACTGCATTTATTTAGCACTTCACATTTGCAAAATTCTATGTCTGTTATTCTCCACCCAAAATCCACTTCCTTACCATCTTTTTTAGAATCACAGTAAGGGATACTAGACAACCTAATTAATGAATAGAGGACTCAGAAAAAACTACTGGCAAACTGGGCTTTAATTTTTTCAAATTCTTTTGGGAAATTAGCAGAATAAAAACTAGAAACAAACCAACAGATAGAAATTATATGTTTATTACCTTTTTTATTTTTCCTTTTTTTTTTCAAATAACTCAGAGGTTAGAAAAATACTCTAGGAGCTTACCTACAAAAACTTTGCATAAATTGACCAGCAAACCCTGGAGGGGTTGACTACAAAGCAGAGATTAAGGAATTTTTAGAGGCACTAGAACATTTTTACTGCTGTGTGAGTTATATAATTAATTAATTGGAAATGTTTGTGCCCAGACTGACTGACCATTTGATGGGGATGTTTTGGAGGGGATTCTTACACTTAGTGCTTCACTTAGTAAAGGCTCAGGACATGCATGTTGAAAATTAAACTTAACTGAAGTTCATCTGTAAGAGTAAGAATCCCAGGGCCTCCCTGGTGGTGCAAGGGGTTAAGCAACACACTATGAAGCTGTCCACAGCCTCTGCAGCACGAGTTCAATCACCGGACAGCCAGAGAGAAACCCACATGGCACAGCAGACCTCTCCTGACTCGCCGGCTGCTCCCCTCAGCAGTGTATGTCACTAGGTCCACCTGTTCTGTTCCCCACTCTGTCTCTGGTGAATCTCCTTACCCCCCGCACCTATGCCCTGTACCCCCGCTCTTATATGCATGAATAAATATATCTTAAAAAAAAAAAGTAAGAGTCCTAATTTCAAGCAGGAAAGAGATTTTAATCGTTACTACTGCTGTCTTTATCTTCAATTCTGATATAGATTCTGTCCCTATTTTTAACACTTAGCAAAAATGTAATAGTCATAAAAAATTATCATAAAAATTTGATTTTTTTTGTGGTAGTTTGGGGCAACTAATCATTGATGAAAGCAAAATTTCCAGCAAGATGCAGAAGAAAATTTTTCCTTTATGAGAATAAAATAAGAAAGTGGATAGAAGTGATTGAATCGAATGCTGGTTTAAGGAGTTAAATAGTTTAACACCCTCTTGTTCTTTGGTTCTAGTTCAAGGAAGTGCTCAAACCTTCTAGTAATTACAGGCTTTCTTCCATGGATAAGAAACCCAGTCCACACTGTGCTTTGACGCCAACTATATTCTCTTCTTGGCATTCTTCTCCCCTTCTTTTACCCTGGGCCCCTTGCTCATCTCCATGTCTGCCCAGCCCAGGGGCTTTAGTTTCCATCTGTAAAGCCTGTTGCCACTGGATACAGAATACACTAGGGAGGAGGGAAATCTTCATGTGTATGTTCAAGGTTGGTGGCTCTCATAATCAGATAAACGTTGTGGAAAGCTGGCTCATTCATATGGAAGAGCCAGTGCTGCATCTAACTGGCAATGCTGCTGAACTCCAGGCTCTGGCATCTGTGCATTAGCTCTGCTCAGGCGGGAGTGCTTTCATTTGTGATACTCAAAGAGCTGATGAGCATTTCCACTTTGGCCATTCAACAAGAATCTTCATTTGAATCCCCTGGAATAAAGACTGTGTCATACTTTTTGAATGAAATTGGTCACAAATAGGAAATCCCATGTCACGTTTTTACACATAGTATAAAGTACCTTCTATATAATCATAGGAAATCTGTGATGTTTTTCTTTTCATTCTTGACTTCTTTGGTGTAACCTCTCTTTCCTTCTAAAAAATCTGTTATGATATCAAAGACTTTTGCCCCCATATCGGTTTTGCCCTCATGTCAGTTTCTCAACCTGTGATTCTGCTCTCCTTCCAATGAGGAATAGTCCAGGCAAATGTCCTGAAAAGTCCTGAACATAGCCTGATTTTGAAAAGAGGAAACTTGTAAGTTGTTGCCATTTGACTGGCTATAATTTTGGTTCCCACGGCAAGTCTGTGTGGTACTTTGGGGCAACTACCCCCATGGAAACCCTCCTTAGCACTGAGGATAGAGATTTCATCAGTCTTGGGTTACTAACTTTTAGAACAAAATCCAGAGCCTTAAAGTACATTTCACTCCTTCTCCTTTGAGAAATGTGCATGTTGTTAGAACTGTTGTAAATGTGCTTGTATTTCATAAGCTAGAAGCTCAGCGTGTCCCTTGCCTTCATGAGTGCAAACATTGTTGGGATTATTTGGGTTGCATTTGTTTATCTTTTCCATACCACCATCAGCCTGCTAGCCTGGACAATAATGCTTCTGTTGAGGTGAGCAAACAGCTGATGGTAAAACACACTCAGGGGATTCCTACACTGGCTGCCTGTAATCTGCCAGGTTGGGCAGAGCAGGCAAAAACAAAAGCCAATCTGTTTTCAGGCAAATTGGAAAATCATTGCATCGTGTTCTTGACTCTTTGCCTTTCTCTTGACTAAAAGGGAGAATGTTCATCCAGCAAATCTGCAGAATAGTTCCAGGCAAAGACTTATCTGCCTGTCCTAGTCCCACTGGCAGTTTTGAAAAGGGCCTAAGTTTATCTGTGTGAACTGTTTCAAAAGTCATTGACAGAGGAATTTTCAAACTTATCATCCAAAGATGGCACCTACTATCTCAATGCTGTGAGTTGTTTATATTCTAGATAGCTGCTCACATAGGTTGTATGCTAACTTTTGTGTGTGTGCTAATTTCTTTTTTTTCCCAACACTGATGGATGTAACCTTAGAGAGAACTTCATCTGCTGCCTGGCTGGGAAATTCAGGTATTGCACTGTGGCAGCATATTTCATAATATATGTGAGTTTTCCTCTTATTCCTAAATTAATTTAATGTCACTTAGTTGAAAATGTGCTGGACATGGTTGTATATCTGAATTACTGGGTCTTAGAGAGCAAAGGTCGTAATAAGATAGCCACATCCCAGCATGGGAGATGGAGTGGACTTAGAAAAACTCCTATGTGTCTGTTGACAAATCTCACATGCAGAGGTGACAAATCTCACATTCTATTCCATGTGTGGTGTCTTGAGTAACTTTCCCTTTTAGGCTTTTAATAAAGTGTAAGAAGGGAAAGATGTGAGAGGATAAGGATTTTCTGATTTTCAATGTATTAAAGTTAGCCTCAGAAGGTAAGCAAATGACTTTAAATAAATTTTAATTTGAGCATTGACAAATATGGCTAGGTTATATCAGTCTATGTTATTCTTCAAAGCCAGAAAGCAGTCTGCTGGTTATTAATAAGGGGAAAGGTGTTTGGCTGGATATGGATATGGTGTTAAGATTCATCAGAAAGTTAAGCATCCCTTTAGTGTTCTTTTGAGACACTCTGAAGCAGAAGATGAGATTTAAAGTGAGGATTCTGTTTAAAATTATCAGGCAAAGGGGATAATTGACTTTTAAAAAATTTTTTGTTTTTAAAGGAAAAGTGGACCAAACCCAATACATTAAACCAAAACCTCTCTAGCATCTAGCAATACCCTTTGTGTCTTTAGCACTAAACATCTCCCACCTTTTATAAACTATGTTTTTATTTTATTTTTTAAGATTTATTTTTACTTATACATGTAAGAACTGAGGTGTAAGCTAGAGGGTGTGGGGGGGGAGTGGAGAGGATTCACTAGAGACAGCAGAGTAGAACAGGCAGATTGACTGAAATACACTGCTGAGGGGAGCAGCAGGTGACCCAGGAGAGGTCTGCTGAGCCATGGGGGTTACCTCTCTGACCAGCAACTCATGTTGCTATGGCTAGTGATAGCTTGATAGCACTGAGACTTTAACCCCTGTACCTCCAGGGAGGTCCTAAACTATGTTTTTATACTTTATTTTGTAATGAGATGTAATGAGAGATGACACCAAACAGGGAATTTGCTGTTCTTTGTATACACCCTAGCTGTTAACGGAATGATGAGTATATAATAACATTTAGTACATGTGTTGGTTGAAGCTCCTTCTATATTTGCTGAAAACCTACTGTGGACCCAAATGATGTCAGGTGCTGAGGAATCAGTATTGATTGAGCCATCACTGCCCTTACTTTGCTCAGGGAGTATACAGGCCAATGAGGAAGCATCTCTCTCACTTAGTATTTTACTCACTTTTTTTTTCTTTAAGAAGTAGAATTAACTCAGGCCTCCCCTGGTGGTGCAGCGGTTGAGCGCTGGGTTGCGAGGCTGCCCGCAGCCTCTGCAGTGCCAGTTCGATCCCTGGCTACTGGGCGAGGGTCCCACAAAAAAAAAAAGAAGTAGAATTAACTCTTGATTGGCCATTACACTTTAAAGCTCAGAGTATAAGCAGAGGAGCTCAGAGTATAAGCAGAGTATAAGCTGATTTTAAAATGTGAGGGGAAACATGAAAACAAATGATGTATTTTGTTTTATTTCTATTCAGAAGATCTCATTAGATCTCATGATCAGGTAGCTAGATGATGCTTTTCCCTGGCCAGGCCATTCTCATCCTGAACATAATTTGACATACTTTTAATCTTTCTGCTTCATTTAAAAGCAGAATTAAAAAGGCTAATTCTGTAAAGAAAAATAGAATGAAAGAGACCTTTTCCAGAGAAACCTAAAATGAAAGAATGGGCAGAAATAGATGACTAAGACTACAAAACATCTTCAGGCCTTATTTTTGCCAGATAATAAATAAAGAAATAGCCAGAGCACTAATAAATAGCCTAAATTAAATACTACTTTTTGCTTCCTTTCTTTTTCTTCACTTTTACTTTGCCAGAGAACCTGTTTAGCAAGAAATTGTCCCACTAACATATGGCAGGAAATAGCAAGTGCAGATTGAATAATCAGCCTCTAAAAAACACTAGAATTAGCATGTAGCCCCAACTCCCAAATACTACATAAAATCCCTTCATTCCTAAATTTTCATCCTACCTTTATCTTTTTAAGAAAATAGTTTGATTTTTGTGGGGCTTGGAGATTGACCTGTTTCCTGAGTGGTGAAAGAAAAGTTGGGACTTGAGCTGGCATAATAAGTGAGGATCATTTCAATCAGAACATAAACAAAGGGATCCCCATTGACCCCTTGTCTGTTCTCACTCAGTCTTGTGGCATGGACCCCAAGAACAAGGAGCAGCTGCTCCGACCCCAGATGTTGACACATCAATGTGTATGAACTTGAGGCAGGAGCAGCAGTCAGAGCTCCTTTCCAAGTTCCACTCCTATGGAAATACAACTATGTCACCTCGCATGGGGCTGTTTAGGCCTTTAAAGACCGTGTGGAGAGCTGTAGGAAGCAAGAGGATACAGAGGAACTAGTGTGAAGCTATGAAGAAAGCAGGGGGTTGTGGATCCTATAGGATTTAGATGTTCAATTTTGCTCATTTTTCCCCATCTTTTTGTTTACTTTTGGTTCAATTAAGAGTGTCCCCATCTCTCCTAAGTGCCACAAGAAATATCAACATAAATCAAAACTGATTTCCCTCCAGATAAGCTGTTCTCGTTTTCATTTTTGCTCCATGTTTTATTTTAAATTTCTAAAATATTAGCTTCAACTTCACATCATTCTTCCTCCATGTATTTATACAATGTTGTGGTTAGTAGATATTTTCCCAAGACTACTATTCATAAATCTCTTGAGCCAAGATTTTGAATTAGTAGGTGTTAGATAAGGAATAATAATATTATTGTCTGTTATTTATTCTTACTATGTTGACTTCTCTTTCCCATTTCAGACTTGTTAATGAATGAGTCTAATCCCTGAGTTTTTTTTGACCATTCACTTTCAGGATTCTTGGTCACATTGACTGCCTATCTGTAAATATTTAAGAGAAGGACCTGCTGAAGGAAAATGTACTTTGGGATTGACATTTAAGAGTTAACACCAATTTTCTCTCTCTACTTAGATTTCGACACAGCCCCAACTGCTGGTACCTAAGAGACTGGACTATCCACACCTGGATTAGGCAGTGTCTAAAATATGATGCACAAGACAAAGCTTTATATACCCTTGTCAATAAGGTGAGTGGTTTCCTAGCATTTGTAGTTATTTCCTGAGTTTAGATTATGTGTGTTTGTATTTAGGTAATGTGCTATTTGTATCTATTACAGTACAGACAAAGAATAGTACAAGAAATAACTTTTACCATGGAATATTACTCAGCATTCAAAAAAGATAAACACATGCAATTTGCAGCAACATGGATGGCGCTGGAAGGGATCATGCTCAGCGAAATAAGCCAGAAAGAAAAAGAAAAATACCGGATGGTCTCACTCATAGCAGGAATCTAGAAAACTTAAATAAGGGACCAGGAAAATGAATAACTATAAGAAAGTGAAAATCAAAATCAACAAACAACTATGAACCAGAGACACTCTATGGGGGATGAGGGGTAGGGAGGGGAGGGATTGGGGTCAAAATAAGGGGGTTGCAAGTGTATGGGGAATATAAAAATAAAATTTATTAAAAAAAACAAATAAATAACTTTTAAAAGTTATTTGTCGGGCCTCCCTGGAGGCGCAGGGATTAAAGTCACAGCACTATCAAGCTGTCACCAGCAACTGCAGCAAGAGTTCAATCCCCAGCCAGGGAGCTAATCCCAGCCAGGGAGCTAACATGGTGCAGCAGACCTCTACTGTCTTGCCCGCTGCTCCGCTCAGCAGTGCATTTCAGTAGATCTGCCTGTTCTGCTCCCCATTGTGCTTCTGGAGAATCCTCTCACAACCCTGCAACTCTGGTCTATACCCCAGTTCTTGTATGTATAAAGTAAAAATGCAAAACAAAAAATAAATAAGTTATTTGTCCCCAGATGTCCTTTTTAGAATGGAGCTGGTGACACTCTAACCAACACAATGGAGGTAAAAATTCCTAAAGCTACTGCTTTTCCAAACATAGTGACCCAGAAACGGACAGGTAAAATAATTAGTTGAAAGATAATTGAACCAAAGAACTATGCCTGCTGGTCATTTTATTCTTGATCCCTGAACCTCGGATTTCTTCCAAGATTTCCTTTAAGAAAAAAGACATGACCATTTTTCTGGAATGTGATCTACACAGTGTTCAGACACATATTTTAAAAAGATAATATTCCTAGGTTAGGCAAAACATATCTTCCAAATACCCGACCCCTCCTGGAAAGCCCCCAAATTCCCTTTGATTAAGGTCTTTCTGAACTTTACTCAAGGTTGACACTTTGTTACCTTTATAGGCACAAATTTAGAATGTTATTATTGTGTCCCAAGCAATAATACTAGTTTGACCCATGAAAGGACTTTAGCAATATTTCTATGAAAATGTATTATTTCTGTCATGTAACTGGGCATTGTATGTTAGAACTCAAAAGAAAATACTGATTATGTTTTTGAGCATTTTTGCTCTCATTTCTTGGTTCCTAATATATGCATCAACTTAATATGCATTGCAGATACTTTGCATGTGGGCTTGCCATTGCCTACAAAAATGAGCAATATCCTATCCTTGCCCTCAGGAAGCTTATGTTTTAATTAGGCAGATAGACAGTTTCATTGATAAATCTATTGTTAGATCCCCTGGGAAGGAATGGGTTAAATCCTACTCTCTATAGTTCAGAGCCTAGTGATGCAGATTACACTCCCCTGAAAGCAAATTAGAAGTGGTCTAGTAGTCTATTTCATTCTTTGCTATGTCTCATCTTCTCATGGAAAGAATACTGGAGTCAGAAGGTCTAGACTATAAACCCACATGATCCACCAATTACCCTTAACTTTAGGCAAATAATTTTATCCTTACAAGTCTTCAGAGTTTTTTTTTAAATCTAAGTCAAGAAATTACTAATTATTAAATTAGTAATTTAGTCATTTCTAACCCTGTTATCCATTAGAGTCACATAAGACTTTTTTTTTTGTTATTATTATTACAGATACTTTTCTCTACCCCTAAGATTTTAATTTATCTTCCTGAGGTATAGCCATTGGTATTTTCTATGTAGTTTTATAAGTGTTTTTTAATAGACTTTTTTTTTTTAGAGCAGTTTTAGGTTCACAGCAAAATCGAGCAGAAAGTACAGAGATTTCCCATATGCTTCCTGCCCCCACACATCACAGCCTCCCCCATATTATCAACATTCCCCACATACACTTGTAATTGATAAACCTATAATTAATTGATAGTTTGTAGTTTACATTACAGTTCATTGTAATGTTTGGTGTTGTGCATTCTATGGATTTATACAAATGTATAATGATATGTATCATTATAGTACCATACAAAGTATGCCCTAGAAGCCTTCTGTGGTCTGCCTATTTATCCCTCATTGGTATGTTTCTAAAACTCCCAAGTTGATTCTAATTTGCAGCTAGGGTTGACAATCACTGACCATTTGATTTCTAAGTCTGCTTTCTGTTTTAATGATTTATCACTCTAAAATATTTAAATATTTATCACTGTAAAATCTCTGCCCCTAGAGATCAGTGTTCATTTGGATGACTGCTTTGGGAAATACAGATACTGCCCATAAGCCAAACCTTTAAAATATTGGCTTTTAAAATATTTTTCCATTTCACCACAATTGAAGCACCTCATACAGCTTCTAGTGACCAGTGACTTATTTCAGCAGTGATTTGCAACTGGTGGGTAGGACTATCAGAATCTCCTAAGGGGATGGGTGTAGGGAGTGGTGTAAATACTTCAGTAAGCATTTAAAGCAAACAAAAATGCAACCATAGTTTAGATCCGTAATGGTCAAACTTGATTGTTTATGAAAATCACATGAGAAACTCATTAAACCTTCAGGTTTCTGTGCCCTGTTCCTAGACTCTTATTCTGTAAGTCTGAGACTTAGGACTCTGCATTGTTAAAAGCACTCATAGAAGATTTCAAGATGGATACTAAAGGGTCCACATTTTGAGAAATTGAGATTATCAAATATTCAGCAACCTAATAACAGAAAAAAAGAACATCCTAAGAGATTGGTTAGTAATATTTTGTTAACATATTTCTTGGGCATTTAAAAACCAGTCTAGGAGACCAAAGATATAAATGCTAATGAGGATATAGCAAAAAGTGAACACTTGTGCACTGTTGGTGAGAATGTAAATTGGATTCCTCAAGAAACTGAAAGTGGAACTACCATATGATCCAGCAATCTCACATTTGGGATATATATATCTGAAGGAAATGAAATCATTATCTTGAAAAGATATCTGTGCCCCTATGTTCACTGTAACAATAGTTAGGCCATAGAAACAACCTAAGTGTCCACTGACAGATGATTAGATAAAGGAAATGTGGTAGATATACATGATGGAATATTATTCAGCTATTAAAAAAGAAGGGAACACCACCCTTCCCCCCATTTGCAGGAACATGAATGAATCTTGAAAGCATTATATTAAGTGAAATAAGTTAGAGAAAGGCAAATACTATATGATCTCACCTGTATGAAATCTAAAATAGTTGAACTCACAGATAGAGTACAGTGATGAATGCCATGTTCTGGGGTGCAGAGGAAATGAGGAGATGTTAGTCAAAGGGTTCCTATTTGAATTTCAAGATGAATCAAGTTCTGCGTATTAACCTTATAGCATGGTGATTATAGTTAACAATATTAAATTGTATACTTAAAAGTTGCTATGGGAATAGATCTTAAATGTTCTCACCACAACAGAAAAATAAGTATGTGAGGAGACAGATGTTTTAGTTAACCTTATTGTGATAAACATTTAAAAAAATATATATCATGTTGTTATATACCTTAATCATGTCATATACCTTAAACTTACACAATGTTATATGTCAATTGTATCTCAGTAAAGTTGAGGGAAAACAGTTTAAGGACCAGAAAATGCCGCATAATATTATAATATGTGCTTTCTAGTGGGGCTCCATATCTAATAAAACAATTGCTGAGTCAGTGCAGGTTTTATATGTTGGGGGCCTGGGGAGAAGGCAGGGGAACAGTGGTGGTTTTGGGGTGTGTCTTTTGGTTTTTTGTTGTTTTTTTTTTTTTTTTTTTGTGGGACCCTTTCCGGAGGCCGGGGAATGAACCCGCGCTGCTGAGTCTGCGGGCAGCCTCGCAGCCCAGCGCTCAACCGCTGCGCCACCAGGGGAGGCCCTTTTTTTTTTTTTTTAAACTATGACAAGATACTAGAATTGAACGTTATTTTTCACATATCATTTTTCTTATATCAGACACCCATTCATAACTTTCTTACCTGACCAGAAGTTCCAGTTACCAAACCTCTTGCTTTATAGCTTCTGTTTCATTGTCACAGATGCTGTAAAATATTAGTCAAATATTTAAAAGCTAACGATGGCATATTTTGTCCTGAATAACACACATGGGCATATATTAGAAGTTAAATTAAGGTAGGTATTTTTTCTCTGATTTTCCTTTTCATTACAGGTTCATTATGGAATTTTCCCAGATAACTTTACATTTAACTTACTGCTCGATTATTTCATAAAGAAAGAAAATTATAAAGGTAAGAAGCCAAACCCAGGTCAATTTATAATGGCATTTTAGCTCCCAAAGGGAAGCAACTATAGGAACTTTCCCTTATTTTATTTTTTAGTGACATCTCTTTCCATCACTCTTTCGATCAGAAATAAATGTCTACTTGATTTACAGTACCACTTGGCCAGCTAGGATTTATCCAGGTTTTTTACCCTTTGTTTTCAAGTTTGTCTCTTTAGGACAATGCATTTAGTTAAACAATAAACCCTGCCTGAGCTTTCATAATTAGTTAAGATTATAGTACAGCAATTGATAGCTTGATTTTTTTATCACACGTTGCTTTGTTTTATTTAAATTATAGTTATAGTATATAAAATACAAAACTCCAAAATTAGTTGACTTTTCCGGAAAGAGCAGTATACTAGCCTTGCAGATAAGTCATTTCATGGCTAGACTTTCATTTCCTCACCTGTAAAGTAAGTGGATCAATGATCTCTGAGGTCTCTAACCTCTGACATTCTCTGATCCTGGGAAATTAAAGTGACTCTTATTTTCTGAGGCAATAAGGGAGACCAAGCTGATGGGGCATGCAGCAGACCCTAAAAGCAGTCATGCGGAACCCCGTGAGTCTCCTATGGAGAGAGAATGTAGTACCTGGTGCTTGGCTTATACTTGGAACTGTGCAGTCAGGAGGGAGGAAGGAGGAGGCCTTGCCATATGAAAGGATGCCCACTGGCTTTCCCCTTCTGCCATGGCACCTTAGGTGTGGTACTAGGAGCCATGAAGGAGCCACCCCTGTGTTAGGAAAGTCACTACCTCAAGGAAAAAGGATATGGGCTGCTGATCGCTTATGCATGTATGACCTCTGTGATTGCTCTAACTGGATTCCAACACTCATCCCTGCACATCAGCGCCTCCGCATCAGTCAGTATTCAGTGGTTAGTCTGGGGCACTGGGCCTGTGTCGGCACTCCTCTTCTTTGTCTTCTCTAGACCTCTGCTTTGTCTTCTTTCTCATAAGGCTTGTAGTTGCTGACTGACAAAAAATAATTGCTATTACCTTTTGAAATGTTAATTTTTCCTTCTTGTCAATTTCTTACTTAATTTAGGCAAATGCATGTCCTGAACCCAAATAAAAGATAATCAGGTTTTGCATGTTTCATAACTTATTTTCTGTGAACATCAAATTTAAGAATCCATGTGTCTGTGTATTTGGACAATTGTGTAGTAACAGTTTTATCTCTTCACTCTCTAAATAAGGGGGTTGTAATTGTATGGGGAATATAAAAATTTTTTTTAAAAAATTAAAAAAAAACAATTTTAAAAAAATACAAATTATATTGATTTTGAATAAAGGTACAAAGAATCAAAAAAAAAAAAAAAGATACGTCAGAAAGGTCAAAGGAGTTTTTTTCCCTAAGTGCAGAATATGAGGATTTTTAAAAATAAAGCTTTGATGAAGATGATTTTCATTTATGGTAAAATTTTTAGAAAGTATTGTATTTTTTATTGTTGTTAGGATGGGAAATATCAAAGTGAGTAAACGATTATGGAGGAAAAGTAATTTAATTACACAGGCCAAACTAATTTCACTTCCCAAGCTGACAGTGATGCAGAATATAAATAAAAGTAAATCTGAGTTTTTATATGTAAATTTGGATTCAGTAATGAACAGTTGGCAAAACATATTTTTTAAACTGGATTTTTAGCTTTAATTGCATTTTAAAATAGTGGTTTGGTTGGATTCTGTTTTTCTAATCTCTGTATCTTTGGAAAAGGATGTATTAACAGTTCTCACTCTTTTTAAAAGTGTCAGTAGGGTCAAAGACCCTGAAAGGGTCCTTGTTTTCCACTAACTTGCTAGGTGACTTCCTGGTCTGCCTGTGTCAGCTTTCCCATTTGCAAAAAAGAATATAGAAATTTTTGCCTATGGCCGCATTTAGAATCATGCCATGTACAAAACCAACTGACTAGGAACAGCTGCATATCAGTTGCTAACTCCTAGTTACAAATAAATGCAAAAATTGGGTAACAGAGTAACTCAAGCAGTAAAAACATTTGTTGTTTCTGTATTATGTACAGGCATAGTATTTTAAACCAATATTAAAATTCTTGAACTTAACAGCAAATACTAAGGGAAAGAAATTGTTTGAACTTGATTTTCTTGGCTTCCATCTATGTTGTGGAATATTGAGTGGAAATAAAAACTGCTCAAGTTCTGATCTTCTGTGACCAGCATTCATGTAGAAACAAGTATTTTATGTTGTATATTATACTTAGGGGCTTATAATTTATGAGTGAACTGTTTTCCTTTCCCTTCTTTCTTTCAGCGCTGTTAAACTGAGCCTGATTGTCCTTTTTATAGTCATCAGTTTCTGACTTTGAAATAACTAGAATTTAGAATTACCTGTATTATTTATCCTCTTTCCACCAGCAGAAAGAAGGTACTGGAACACAGAGGAGGGTAGACAGCCCCATGCCCTGCTGTACTTTTGAGGGTGACCTATAAAATCTCAGGTTCCTTTCTGGATGCCTTAGCTCTTCTAGCTCATGGATGTGATACCTTGAATTTGCTTCTCAATTTACACTGCATTTTCATATGTATTATCAAGTTGGGCTGTTCAAAAATCTTTTGAAAAGGTGGTAAATTGCATCTTGTTATTATGAAGATGATTCTGGGAACCAAGAGAAAAAAATAAATGATTTATTTTGTGACCTTGAGGACCCTAGTGCATAGCACCTGAGTTTGCACATTATAGTCTATGCAGGAGAAGCTAAAGTCTTGGGAAAGATCTGGTTGGTAGAATTAGAATCAGCACCCATATATTTTACTTCTGAATTCTGATTGTTTTTCTGTTTGTAGTTAATAGAGATTTAATGACTTACCTTGCAACTATGATCCTATCATGTTTATGTTCATCTTCTTGCCAGATGCTTTATCTGTGGTTTTTGAGATCATGAGGCAAGAAGCCTTTGAAGTGCCTTCCACCCAGCTCCTCTCCCTCTATGTTTTGCACTATTGCCTGGCAAAGAAGACAGACTTCAGCGTAAGTGATCTGCCATAAAGCAGTACTGAGAGGCTAGGAGAGGGTGGCAGTGGCTGCTGAGTAGGGATGAGGTGACCAGAGGAAACCGCCACCCTCAGACTGTGGATGAAGGTACCTGATGTGGCCCAGTACTGTCAGAAACGAGTGTTTATTCTGTGCATTTTAGTTACTAGTTTCTCACAACATAGAACTGGATATTCCTCTATCCAATAGAATTTCAAATGAAAGCCCTACGTACATTTTGAAACGAGCTAGTCTGAGTGTCCTCGGACATTCAGAAACGGTTAGCTGATAATCAATGACAGTTAACACAGAAGATCAAAGAAGCAATGAGGCTGCTAAATAAAGAGCATTAAATACCGATTATTTAATTTGTCAGCATTTTCCTGAGGTAGCTCTGGGTCAGTCAGAATACCAAGTTTTGGTTTCATCTCTTAGATCAAGGTATTTAATCACTATTTATTCTTATATCTTAGTATGAGTTATAGCAACACTAATAACAACTAATATTTAAATAGCATTCACTTTACACCAAGCTGTATTCTTGGTGTAAAGAATATTATTAATGCAGACTAGATCACAGAATTGTTACTTAAGAGCCACCCAGCTAGTAAGTGAAGCCACCTAGAAAGCCAGACAGTCTGCTCTGAACCACAAATGCAACATCCGGGGGTACGGGGAATAATTTGTATAGGAACTGTAAAGATAATCAAGTCTAACCTACATTCTAAAGAATACGTGGTATGTTTTGCTTTTTATAAGAGAAATGCCCTAACCTATGGCATACCTCACATTCATTATTTCATCAATATATAGAATATATATAGTGAGAACCTTCTATAGTCCATACATTGTCAAGAGCTAGTTGTTCAACTATGAGCAAACATTTCCTGCTTATAATCTAGGGAAATTGTAGGTCTTTAAAGTAAAACAGGGGTAAGTTTTAAATTATGATTATAATGAGCACTAAAAAGAATTCATATATGGAAAGCCTGCATGAATGAAGGGAGTTGTTGTTTGTATCTTAAACTTAGGTTAGGAAATACTCTTTGGGGGAAATATTATCTTGGGTTAATATTTGACAGATAAATAGGAATGAACTGGTTGAAGAGGGAAAGAAAGTCCAAAAAGAGAAAATAACATGTGCAAAAGCCCTGGGGCAGAGAGAGCATGGTGAGGAGAAAGCAGCTGAAAGAAGATAAGAAGCTTGCTAATGCATAGCTACAACAGAGGATGAGCATGAGGTCATGGGGTAAGGTAATGTTGGAGAATGTAGGTCATGCTAAGCTGTTTTTATCTACATGCTAAAAATAGAAAAGAGCCATTGAAAAGTTTTAAGCAGAGGGATAACACAATCAGATTTGGGTTTTGAAAAGATGCCTCTGGCTGTGTATATTGATAATATACCACATCGGAGCTAGGATGGTTATGGGCAGAGCACTTATGAGACTATTAACGGTTATCCAAGCAAGAGGTAATGTTAACATGGGGGCCAAAAGATGAGGGCATTAGAGAGTAGCACATCGACATATTTGGGAGGCAAATAACATGATGAGGTGGAAATAAGGAGTTAGGGATCAAACCTTACCTCTGGAAAAAATTGGGGATTTATGAGAAAATTCATTGACTCTGAATTTGTGCATTTTGAAATGTCTTTGACACAAGAGATTTCATGAGGAAGACTGAAACATTAACAGGAAAATCTGGACTGGAGATGCAATTTATACATCCATCTGTACATGTCTGCCAAGAAGCCAGGAAACAAAAAGGGAAGTCAGGACTGTGAGGGACCACCTAGGGAGAGACTGGCTTATAATAGAGAATGTTTCTGAGAGGGTAGGTAAGATGTGTACTCTTTAAAGTTCACTGGTGTGGAAACATACCTCTGAAGAGGTGAACGTATACCTGATCATCAGTTACAGTGCTGTGGATCAATGTTACCTCAATGAGAAATACAACAATTAAAATTAAATAAAAAGTTCACTGAAGGCAGTGATATGAGGCATGAAGTTGTACAAAACCAAACCAGAGTCGATTCTGGAGTGAGTTAGGGGTGCAGAAAGAAAGGAGAGACAGGTGAAGGGAAGTGGAAGAAGGGGAAGTGGGGAAATTTGCATTTGTGTTAAGGGAGAGGCACAAGTGTGAAATAGGAGAACCTTGAGGACACTGATGACACAGCACCTGATTTAGGCCATAATAGTACACATATCACAGAAGCTAAAGACTTGGAAAAGACTTATTGTTTTATGTCAACACATCAAACAGCTTTTTATATTAGCAGCAATGATTGCATTATTCCCAATGAACAGAAAAAATCTCTGTGACATTCATTTGTTTGAAAATTTTGTGTGGAAAAAGTTCTTTTAAAAAGTTCTTTGGGGGCCTCCCCCGTGGTGCAGTGGTTGAACGCTGGGCTGCGAAGCTGCCCACAGCCTCTGCAGCGCCGGTTCGATCCCCGGCCCGATCCCCAGCCGTGGGCGAGGGTCCCACATGGCTCGCAGACCTCTCCTGCCGCCCGCTGCTCCCCTCAGCAGTGTACTTCGGTCCTTTCTGCCTGCTCTGCTCCTTTTTCTGGCTCTGGTGAATTCTCTCACCCTCCTACACTTCTGACTATACCCAGTGCTTGTATAAATAAATAAATAAATCTTTAAAAAATAAAATGTTCTTTGGGAGCTGTCAGCCAGCATGCATGTACGCACACACGCACACACACACACACACACACACACACACACACACATTCACTTCACTTCCAGCTCAGCAGGTATATTGCTATTTGACTTTTAGCCTCTCCTGATTGCATTCTCATTCTATAGATCTTTTTTTCTCCAAAGAAAAGGAAAAAAAAAAAATGCTCTTAAGCCTCCTTATTTACTATTCACTGTGTTGGGGGGTTGGGGTGGGATCAAACCTTAGCGTGATTTGCTTTTGAAAGTGAAATGACCCAGTCCTTCATTACCTGTGCTGCAGAAGCACCTAGGGTGATTTTGTTTTTCTCCCAAGGTCTTTGCTTTTTTTCAAAGGTTTAGAAAAACCTTAACAAATTACACTTGTGTTGCATGCACAAAAGCATAAAGAGGTTTGGTTGCCCATTAGCTCCTGGGGTGCTGCTCTTACAACTGGCTGCAATTGCAACTGAAGACCTCCTGCATTTTCTGCTTCCTCCCTGACCTCTGAGTGCATAGCTGGGCAACCTGAGCATGGTGTTCTGAATTTCCAAGCCAGGAGGGCTCTGGCCAAGGTGTGACCCTCTGGCACCGAGATCACAGTTCTCTGGGGAGTAGCCAAGGCTACCCTCTGGGCCCATGTTTCCAGTGACCCCCGCCCATCGCTGCTGCCACAACAACCTTAGTAATGCCTGTGTTCTTGCCCTTTTATCCCCATGTGTCAAAAGGGTCCAATTTCATTGAAGTGTAATTTTGCACCCTGGGTTGAGAGAAACAGTCACTAAGTGTTTCTGATTGCCTACTTTATTTTTTGGGAGGAACAAATCTATCTAAAAGCAACCTAGTAATTGTATTTATTTTAACTCTGTTAAGTAGGAGTCTTATCATTGTTGAATTGTATAAAATTCAGAAACTTGCTTCGTCGCATCACGGCAGTGTGTTGTATGGCGCCGACAGCACACTGTCTCAAGGCATTGTCAGTCCAGAGTATACTTAATATTTTTGTTTTGCTTTTCTGACTATAAAAGGAACTCTATTCATTAGGGCGGGGGTGTGGGAGGATTGGAAAATAATGTAAAGTGCAAAAACCAAAATGTTCATATTTTACTACCCAGAAACCTATTAACATATCACATTTCTTATGTTATACACACATACATTTTCTGTACTTTTCATTAAGCATAAATACCTTTTATTTGCAAAATTGGGGTTATAATGTGCCTGTGGCTTTTTACTTTCCTTGTTTTATTTAATGCTATCTTCTTTTTCCTCCATATCATTAAAAATATTTTTGCATTGAGTATCCACTGCTTACCTGGACCATAATCTGGTATGTTCTGTTACAGTGGGAAGAGGAGAGGAACTTCGGTGCATCTCTGTTACTCCCAGGCCTAAAGCAAAACAATTCAGTGGGGTTGAGTTCCCAGTTATATGGCTATGCGCTTCTTGGTAAGCTAAAAATTCTTACAAATAACTGTTCTTCATGGATAGAATTGATACATTCTCTCACTTCACAATAAAATTCTGATTTGATTTAAACATACTGGTGAAATTCCAAGAGAGCTGTCATTTTTAGATATAGCAGGAGATCTTGATGGCCTTACAGTTATGACCTAAGTCAGTAAAGAGGGTTCTAAGCTTGTCACCACTGTGAGGTGAGAGCTAGTGGCAGTCAATGTGAGGAAGGGAGAAAATAAAGGGAGTAAAGTTCTTCCCCCCGTTTAGGAAAACCATTCAGTAGAGTCTTCCCCAGTAGTCACAACCATCTTTCCCTGGCCTTAGCCCAAAAGTCCAGTAGGTTAAAAATCAAGAATTAGGGTTGAACTCATCTTTGGCATTTTCTTCAGGTGAGTGAAGACACACTCAGAGCACAGGTAGTGGCAGTTTGGGGAAGCAGAGAGTGGCTCACTGCCACTCTGTGATTGTGCCACTCTGATAGGTGGCAGCTTTATTTTAATGCCCTACTGGTGTTGAAAATCAGACAGGTCAGGAGGACGAAACTTTCTGAGGTTGACTGAGAGCCTGGGTGGTGGGGTGTCTAGGCAAATAACATTCAACCTAAAGGCACATAAAATGTGTCCTGATTTACAGGTTTGTTACACGCATATTACTTCACTATTCTTCCCTCTGTCTTTTAAGTATATAGGTGTTTCTTAATCCTGAATTAATCTGTATTGCTTCTCTTAATCCTTTACTGCTTCTGCTACCTTTGTTTTCTGAAAATTAACAGTGATAGTAGTTTGACTGCTTTTGAAGTTGATCTTCAGCAACAGAATGTACTGTGGCATTCCTGGATACTGATTCTGATATAAACTAAGGAATTTCAGAGATTATCAAGCTAGCTATCCAGATAACAAAAGAGTTAACTGCTCTTTTTTCACCTTCTACTTATTTGCCACCTACCTTTGATATTGCTATACATATTCTTGCCCCTGCTTTGACCCTGCCTTCAGATTAACATTCAGGACCATTATACTGCATGAATTGTTCAGGGAATTGTCAGGACAAAGAAAATGTACTTTGTCCTTGATTCTGAGCAGAGGCCCTGGTGCTCTGGGACTGGCAACCACCAAATCAAAAGCTCTTTGCTCTCATTGTGTCATGTGCTGGGCAGCCTCCCTCAACCCTGATGGAAGCAGCTTCCCAGGATGTGACTGTAGTCTAGCCCCAAGCATCTAAAAGGTCTAAAATTAGCTGTCACCTGATAAGCTTTGTCTATTTATGTCATACTACAGCTTTCCCAAATCCTCCTTGCCAGGAAAGATAAGTGAAGGGAGATTCAAGACCTGGCATCTCAAGGCGGCATAGGTCACTAGTACAGAGAGGGCCTCAGGTGCACAGACAGTCTCTCTCCACACCCCGTGGCCCTATTGTCTGGCATCCACAGCTTAAACTCTAATAGAGGTGGTTTGAAGTACAAGTTTCCCCTACTCTCTGAAAGTAGAACATTCCTATTTGATTTGATCTGGAAGGCGATTTTGAGTCTGGGAATGCTGTTAATGTATGTGGGAAAATTTTTCAACATTCCAAATCCCAAAAGTACCTGACCAAATCATACCAAATAAGAATATTCTTTTCAGATAGCAAGGGAAGTTCCAACAATGAGAAATATTCATGTCCTGAGACCCAAAAGGATGATAAAGACCTTATGATTTAAGTACTGTTGAAGATTAAAGGAAAGAAGGGCAAAATGAGATTTTTTTTTTTCTTTTTTGGGGTAGGGATAACTCCCTGGTAGCCTAGGGGTTAAGTCTTAGCACTATCAGTGTTACAGCCTGCATTCAGTCCCCAGCCAGGGAGCTAACCACATGGCACAGCAGACCTTGCCTGATGCTCCCCTTAGTAGTGTATTTCAGTAAATACGCCTGTTCTGCTCCTCACTCCGTCTCTGCTGAGTCCTCTCTCCCCCTGCACCTCTAGCCTACACCCCAGTTCTTGTATGCATAAATAAATAAAAAATCTTTTTAAATAAATCAATCCTGGGTCCCAGCTTCGGGAAGCCGTGGCTCAGCCTTCTTCATTTTTCTCTTTGCCCACAGGGAAGGTGGAATTGCAGCAAGGACTGCGGGCCGTGTACCATAACATGCCTCTGCTATGGCAGCCGGGGTACCTGGACAAAGCCCTTCAAGTGATGGAGAAGGTGGCCTCTTCCCCAGAAGACCGAAAATTGTGTAGAGAAGCGGTATGGTTGTTGGCCCTAATCAGTGGGATTTAGGTCTCCTGTTCCTCATAATGGAACTTTGAATGTGTCTTCTTTGTCTTCCTTCCTCCTCCTCCTGTCTTTATTTCTAAGAAGCACGTACTTACCCATTTAAAAAGGAATAGAAAACCACAACCATTCTCAATGTTTCTGAGAAAACGCACTTGAGAATAAGATTAATGTTGATTTTATAGCTCACTGTCTAAGAGGAAAAACTCTTCCCCTAAAATTCAAACTTAGTTCAATAAAATACTACTTCTTCCCCTTCAATAAGATCTCAGCAGAAGCTCAAGAGAGGTTAAGATTTCATTTTAAATTTTGCACATTTCTGTACCCTCATGTAGTCCTAAAGATTATATGACATCTCTCCTCGCCTACCCCTCCTTAAAAACCCTCAGGAATGAATCTGGGGAGTAGAGATGGCATAGTTTCCCTTTCATTCCAGTAAACCATTCTGAGGTGAAAGCATAATGCTAAAGATATGAATCCAGATGTTTCTTTTTTAAATTGTAAAGTGTTCACTTTGCTGGACTAGGAAACGCCTCCCATCACCACCAAAGTCATCCCACTTAGTCACCCAGAGCCCTCGAAACAAAGACGTTTCTAGACTTAGCTCAGGGTACAGGAAATGCCACATCTTACAGCTACTGATAAGCCTTAAACCCCGTAGGGAACCACAGTGTCTTTTCTTATCCAGGCAAATTTTGTGGCAGGTGAGGCCTAGAATGACCACTGCCAGCGTGCACAAGTCAACTTTGAGCTGCTTATTTGTTTTACCTTGACCCTGGTCACTGGGATTCACCCCTTGGCTTTCATTTCAGTCACCAGATATGCAAGTCTGGTGCCTACACTATAGTAATGTCTAGTGAATCTTTGTTCTCTGCCAGATGTTTATAGCAAAGGATACGTATTTCTAAATATATTTTCATGTTTTCACCCCATATAGTCAGTATTAGTGATTGAAAACATAAAATTATACATGAACCCTTTGCCAGGGATATATTCCTTCCCCTGTGAGCCAGAATTGCATTCTTTGTGTGCTGACCTAATAGGAATGTGGTTCAGATGACAACAAGTATAGGATATGCATCGGATTTGGGTATAATGTATTAGTGGCTTTAAAAGGCCTTGGAGTATTTTCTGGATTTTTGTTCTCATATGACGTGAACAGAATTAATCGATACCCAAGTGGGTGCTAATGTTTCCCTTGAGGTTGTTTCTAACCCATCTTGATAAGATCCCTTGTGGGGTGAGTGAGATGTGCTCCTAACTGAAAGTGGTGGGGGAGGGGTCAAAACATAAAGAAAGAAAAACCCTGTTTTATAATTTACTTATTTTCTAAGTCACAAAAAGCACCTCATTAAAATGAATTTCACACGTGCTTGACTGATCTTTGCTGGCAGCTTATGTCGATTGCACTGATCCCCAATTTATAGATACTCAGTGAGCTAAAAGCTTTCTCTGAAGGAGGCCCTTGCTATATTCAGAGACTTTACCATAGGTTCAGAATGACCCTTGGTTGGTTGTGACCTGCAGTGGTTTTTCATTCCCTTTCTCTCAATTCCAAGCCCATAGAGAAAGACATGGAAGGGAGAGGTACTTCCATTCCCATTGAGCATCATTCTTGGCGTCCATTGAAGTTAAATGCTGGCTCACTTGTGCAGATAATCCTGAGCTTGTTTACTTGTGCCATTTTTTTTTGTACTGAGTTTTCCATATTTCCCAACAGGGGCTTCTAATGTGAAATCATATAATCATCTGTTTCCTCGCATGTTATAAGGAGACTAGTCTCATGTGTTTTTAGATCCCCACTTTTCCTTATTTTCCTTTCCCCAGCCCCTGTTCACAGTGTGCTTTCAGGCCCACAGGGTATTGAGCCTCTGCCCTTTTTTGTGCCCCACAGCTCGATGTGCTGGGCAGAGCACTGCAGGCGCTGACCACTCCGGCCCCTGAGTCTTCAGGGGAGCAGCCGGAAGAAGGCAACAGCAGCCAGGGCCCAGAAGAGCTGGTGGAGCAGTTGGACACGGAGGAGACAGAACAGTCCAAGCTTCCCCAGTACCTGGAACGATTCAAGGTGAGTCATGGGGGAGTCGAGTGCCTCTCAGCTGCCATTAAACATGCTCCCCCACTGTGCTGGTAAACAACCCGTCCTTTCATGCATCACTGTCACACACAAAGGCATTAAAAACTGACATCAAAAATTACATTTTTATTGCCTCGCACAGGAAGTGGTCTTAAAAGAAACAAATGGAATTTTTATGCTCCCCTTTGTATTTGAGCTAATTGGTCACAGTTTTGTTCACCAAGACAGCTTGTCATTACCCACTCATCCCTGACATGTGCCTGACGGGTGGGTAATAGCTTGCCTCCTCACAGCAATCACCTGATTCCAACACTGGGTGGAAAGAATCTGGTCATTTCTCCATAGTGCACTGAACGTGCTTGGTGACCCAGAAACCCAGGTGGAGATCACAAAGGCATGTTTTAATATTAAAAAGTTGCATGCATCTTCCTTTGCTTAACTGGCGGCTTTGTGATAGTCCCTGGGGCCATTGGAAGTGCTCTCTTGGGCCACATGGACGATGCAAACAAGCTTCCACTGTTTCTTTTTAGAACAGCCCTGAACACACACACACCCCACCACCCCACCCCCAGTCCATACCAACTGACCTCTAGTGGCATATTGGGACAGAGAGTTGTCAATTTTGCCAGATTACTACATGTAAATCTTTTCAGTATTTATATTGAACCAGTTATGTGACCATTTCCCCCAGTACTTCTGATGGGTGTTGCTCAGCTTCCTTCTTTTATATAATTTGAAAGCTGAAAAAGATAAATCAATGTTCCCAAGGTACATGGAGAATTAGTAGAACTAGGTTAAAAATTTATATACCTGCTCTTTCCTCTTACTGCATAGCTTTGTAAATTTAGAAGATGAATAAACTAAAAAAAAATCTACCTAGCTCAGCCCATGGATTATCATTCACCATAATCATATGAACCAAAGCTAGCCACATCACTCCTAAAAATTACCACCATTTTTTGTTTCTTATATATTTAATCTTAGAGAATAGAAATCTATGCTTGCAGCCCATATTCTTCCACAAATGTTTAGTTTTTGAAAATTAAAAAAAAAGACAAATATTTAGTGATCACTAGTTTTATATTAGCCATCACATGCTACAGGACCACAGGCTGAGAGGAACCAATCCTTAAATGACTGTGATTTTGAACTAAAGTTTGTTGACTCAAAGCTGAGTCCTCATTCTGGCATCCCAAGCTGTCTCATTGGCTAAAAACCACATGGAGAATCCATTAGAAAGAAAGAACTTTCATTTTACATTTCCTTTTCTTCCTGTTGCGTGATTTTTATTAGTCTCTTACTCAATTTTATGTGACTGGTCAATCACACTGGGCCTCAGGCCTTTCCTTGAAAGCCATGGACCTGCCCACCTTCCTTCCCCTTTTGGAGCAGCCTCATCACAGGTGTGTGCCAGTGAAATTGCATTTTTTGCGGAACAGGGTATGTGCTGCAGGGTAAGCTACAGCAGGGCCCCTAAGTGGTTCTCGCTGATGATCTACATCTTGAAGCACTTAAGTAGATTAGTGTTTTTTAGTCCTTTATTTCTCCAGGAATACAATATGAAACAAACTGCGCTGCCATTTCAGATGGCGCTGTGAGCAGTCAGTATGCGAAGGCTGACCTGTGGTGGGACACAGCAGTGGGAGCTTATAGCAGCGCGCGCTCTCCTGGGAGCTGTTTAGCATGCCATTAGTAAGAAATCCTTGAAATGATTTCCATCTGTTGAAAGGCACGCTAGTTAGGCAGACATTTATCTCACTTATTGTGAAAGGCAAAGGTATGGATGGCTTGCCCCATGTTGTCAGCTGCTTCTGCCATTGTGTCTGCATCTTAGGGTTCTTTGTTCTTGGAACTTGCTGCTTGGTTTGGTTCAGGTCAGAGTGGAAATACGGCTTTGTCGTACCTGTGCTGTCTTTGGTTTAAAGTGAGATATTACCTGAGGAATCACAGCACATGGAGCACGTGGATCTCCATTTACTTTTTAAGTAAAGGGGGAGAGATCCCATGTGCATGTTAGCAAAATTGCTGGTCTGAAAAAAAAAAAAAAACCAGCAAGCGCCAGCAGTGCCTGGATGAAGGAGAGCACAGTAGATTCCCAGCAAAGCGCCTTTTCCTGTGAGCAGGAGCTGTGGAGATTCTACAAGTGACTTCAATTCTTCAATTCCCACCTGCCCACCCCCCCAACCTTCTTTTTTTTCACTTTATTTCCAACAGGACTTACTTTCTAAGCTTCAAAGTATGGGCAAAGTTGAGTCCAGAAGCCTTTTGACTCTGACCACCGAGCTTGTTCGAGAGCAACTCCCCACCTGTGAGGCAGAGGACTTGGCCACTTATGAGCAGAAGCTGCAGCAGTGGCATCTGGAACGGGTGCAGTTGATTCAGAGGGAACAGGAGCAGAGGAAACGGGCAAAGCAGGCGTACCAGTCTCGAAGAGCTGCAAAGGCATCTGCCTGATGGCCCCTGCAGAGCTCACCAGACCCTGACATAGGACTCACAGGGACTGTGACGCAGGCCTGTTTCCCCCGCCATCTCCTTTTCTCCAAGCAGGACCCTGTGGTGTAAAAGTGCTCTGTATCAAGGCTGTGTGTATCGGCAAGGCATCCCGATGCCAGAGGGGCTGTGCCACTAGGAAAGTGGCAAGTGACCTGACTAAAAAATAAGGAGCTTGAAGCTTATGGAGAAGTTCCTGGGTGACAGGGAGCAGTTTCGAACATTGAAAGTTCCTGATCCTTAGAGAAGGTGGTGGGAGAGGCTGTGGTTCAAGGAACGGGTCTTCAGTATTAAATAGTGTCTGCCTTCCCAGCAGAGGGGAGCTGCATGTCTGTGACCCAGTCCTCCTTGGTCTCCTGTTTAGTACAAGTTCTCTCCCTGAGTTGGGTGCCCACACGGCCCGCTTTCTCCTTCCCCTCGGTCTTTCCCTTCCAGACCTGAACTGGGGAAAGTTCAGTACGGGAATGAACTCAAGATCACGGACACACTGCTTTTCAAATTTTGGGAGACCAATTTGGCATTTTAGAACATAGGGACTTTTGAGGGGGAAACTAGCACTTGCCCTGAAACCTCCTTGGCTTGGCTTCTCCATCATATCCGGGTCACTTTTGTCCAAAGCATTGTCTCAGCTCCGTCATCAAGCAGATGAAATGAGCCGTATGTGCACACACATGCACCATTTTGACACCCAGTAAGAGAAAATGGGGAATATGAGAGATGAGCTGGGGCTCAAAGTACATAGCAGACATGAATAGTTGTAAAGCTGTCGAGAGGTGGAAAACTCCCTTCTGTACTTTCTCTGTGAAAGGGTTAGGGGGTAGCTCTTGCTCGCGATGTAATTTTGCCTGTAACGCAGTGGTGTACACTTCCTCGGGTCTGTGCTCTTTTATCAAGCATCTATGGAAATAAATCTTCTCGGATTATTTGGGTGTTTTCTTTATCACTGGGGGAAGGAAGGGAGACAAGGGACTTTGCCTTCATTATAGTAACTGATTTTGAGCAACATATATCAACCCTCCATCGCAGCCTGTGATATTTATAATAACAGCCACTCATTTGAGGAGAGACTGTGCCAACAACTCAGGCAACCCTATGATAGAGGTACTGCTCCCATTTAGAATGAGGAACTGAAAACTAAGTAACTCCGAGGTCAAGTTAGCGCTGCTCCTCACCCTCCATGTCTAACTGCATTGTACCCAACCCGGGGTCCCAGACACCAGCACAGCTGACTCTTAGGTAGAGGGTCATGACCCAAATCAATCTGACATTTTGGTTTATCAGGTAGTAGGGTTTTTCCAGCTGCTACCTTATTACAATAAGAGAAAGGTTCAGGACTAATCTTGGTGCATTTACTCAATAAATTCATGACCGTCACACATGAAGCACCTGATTAATGTTCAGTTCATAATTAGGCCTATTTGTCCATCATCACTCTTGCACTTTAATCCCTATCCTCACCAAAAGACATCATTTCCGCCACGTGTGCCAATGCTTGGCATGAGTTTTCATACTCCCTGCTCCCCAGGATTCCTCCTAAACTTGTGCCCCCATCTCTCAGGAACTCTCCCTTTTGGGAGTCTTTCCTTCCCAAGCTACTCCCTTTTCCCCTATGCTCTCATCTCCTGAGCCATGGGATACTCTCCTGCCTGCCTGCAACGTCTTAAGGTCTAGCCAAGTTGTCCTCTGTCCTTTTTCACAGATATGGATTTCTGCCCAGATCACCTTCTATATTTCTTCCCTGGGGATGGGTAACTGCTCTCAGTATCCTGTAACAAATTATCTTCCCTCTAACTGACCTACCACGTTCATAGCCAGACCTCTAGCCTCATCCCTAAATCATGATCTTGGAAACTTAAGTCCTGGGAATTAATCCACTACCATTTGTTGTTTTTTTTTTTTTCTGTTTGCTTCTGATATACCAAGTGTTAGTATATAAAGTGGTGACATTAGGCTGATTTCTCTACAATTTGCACTGTCCTCACATTTTTACGTCATTAACTTTAAACCCCAGACCCTTATCCCCAGATTTTTTTTTATGATTTATTAATTTATGCATACAAGAACTGGGTGCAGGCCCGAAGTGCAGGGTATGAGAGGATTCACCAGAGACAATGGGGAACAGAACAGGCGGACTGAATGAAATACACTGCTGAGGGGAGCAGTGGGCAAGACAGGAAAGGCCTGCTGCGCCATGTTGGTGGCCTCCCTGGCCGGATCGAACTCCTACTGCAGTGGCTGCGGATAGCTTCATAGTGCTGCATCTTAACCCTATGCACCACCAGGGAGGCCTCTACCCCCAGATTTTTAAGATGTTCCTGCTTCCTAACTTATCAAGAAAACTTAAACCACACAAATATCAAGCTCCCTCCTTTCTAGCTTAACAATTCTCTATGTGCGCATGCTCTCCATCATCCCTCTTCCTTCCAAGTGGTAGGTTTCCCCTTCTTCCTTTCCAAAGTTATGCTCTTCATCTGTGACCTGAGTGCTTACCTAAATGTCCCCAAACCATCACACCTATCCTTGCCATCCTGCATCATCTCTGATTTCCTCCAAGCCTCATTCAAGATCTCTTTCCCTTTTGAAAACACAAGTCTTTATCTTGTCATCAAACTACTATCCTATCACTCTCCTTTTATCACTAAACTTTTTACAGGAATATCTACAAGTACTGGCTAGTTGCTTGTTCACTAGCCCCTGAGAATTTGGCTTTCAATCTGTTACACACTAGTTGTGGTGACCCTGACTCTTAAATACTCTGCTCCATTTGGCTCCACTGACCACCCCCTTATAAGCTTGGGGACTGTAACGGACAGACTGTTCCAGCATTGCCTTAACAGACTCCCAATCACATGCTGTGTGCAAAGCACCATTTTCAGTGCTATGGAGTTTACACAGAAAACTATAGATCCTGCCCTCAAATAATGAAGATCCCAGTAAAGACAAGGAGACAGGCACATACACACCCATCAGTACAGCTGGAGAGTATCATTAAAGACACAGATGGTGATACAGGTATTCACAGGAAGAGCCTTTCAAGCCCAGACCTGGGAGAAGCTCTAATGAAGGAAATGATTTCTGATTCATACTTTTGATGGAGGACAGGAATAGAAAGAAAAAAACTAAAAAAGGAGGCGCCACAAGACAAGAAACCTGGCTCACACAAGGAGGTGGGGGCAGAAGAGATTAGCATAACCATCGACACAGTTGTGGAAACTAGTATCCCAAGGCACGGATGCCACTAGTATCCTGAGGCGTGGATGCCTAGATTACAAAGCATAACATCCAAGCAGGTATCAGACTGCTGTGGAGAGCACCGGCCCAAAGGTAAAGATATGGAGATTGAGCCCACTGTAGAATCTCCAGTCCCTTTCAAATTATACAGTTATCCAAAATTAGCAACTGGGCCTCCCCTGGTGGCGCAGGGGTTGAGCACTGGGCTGCTGGGCTACGAAGCTGCCCGCAGCCTCTGCAGCACTGGTTTGATCCCTGGCCGCCGGCGGCGACGGTCCCACAATGGCGCAACAGATCTCTCCTGCCGCTCCCGCTGCTCCCCTCAGCAGTGCATTTCAGTACGTCTGCCTGTTCGGTTCCCCACTCTGGCTCTGGTGAATTCTCTCACCCTCCCGCGCTTCTGACTGTACCCAGTGCTTGTATAAATAAATAAATAAATAAATAAATAAATAAATAAATAAATAAATAAATAAATAAATCTTTAAAAAAAAATAAAACACAAAATTAGCAACCGACTGAGACTCACAAGGAGTGAGCCCCTCCCAAACAGAAGACTCTATCAGTGCAGTCTCTGCACAGGCTTGGGGCAATAATCCCACTGCCCACCTGTGACTCTATGCAGGTGCCTCTTTTCACCAACTCTCCCTCTGCAGGGCAGCAGCCTTCCTGCCTGCCTGTCACCTGGCAAGCCCGCCCCCTGCAACCAAGCAGGCCTCTCTAGCAAACCTGTCTTTTGGGGGGCAGCTCTTCCTGCCTGCTTGTGTCTATGCAAGTGTCTTTCACTGTTTTATCTCTTCCCTAATAAACCTGCCCTTTAGATATAATTAATGTCTCTGTCGTGTGGAAAAACTCGCCTGGGAAATTCCCTGCGTGTCGCTGAAACGGGAGCTTTCGTGAAACCTTTCCCAGAGTGACCCCAAGGATCCCACACCCCAAACCCATGGACTCCAAAAACTACAACACTTTCATTAGTCACATAGGCTTGACTCAGGGGTGGAGCTGATATTCTTCTCCATGGAGTATTCTCCACGGAGTCTTGCGTAGAGTAGATACTCAAGAGAAGTTACTTTAAATTGAACTTAAATGAACTATTTGAACTAAATCTGTTTTGCTCCACCCCCTACCTTGGCCAAAACATAGATGGCATATGGTGGAAAAGAAGAAAAAGCAATGGTAAGGGGCAGATAGATACCTTACTCTCCTCTTGGGGCTGTGTTGCCTTGGTATCAAAATTTGCATTTTGTTTTCCTACCGTCAAGTTGACTGTAGATACCAGGTATGTGTGTGGGAAGGTTGGTTGTTGTAGATTTTACAAGAAGTAATCAAAATAAATGTAATGAAAATTTATTAATTTTTTTCACTCTGAATGAAATTGCATCTAGTGAGCGGAAGCCAGGGCTGCAGCCAAACATCTTCTGGTGAACAGGACAGACTCCATAATGAAGAGCTACCTGGTCCAAAATGTCAAAAGTTGTCAGAAGTACCAAGGTTAGAAGCCCTGGTCTCAAGTACATAAGGTCACTCGCGGGTAGTTTTGCAGGGATGTGGATGAAACAAGATTAATCTTGTACAGATGACTCACTAACAAATGGTATGAACACCTATTTCTTAGCTAATTAAATGTAAAGAGATGGCGATGTAGGGTGGGCATTGTTCTTCCTAAAAGCAGCTCAGTGTAAAAAGTGGTAAATGAGGATTTCTATGATTTGCTGTCTGGAGAGAGAGATCTGGTGTCAGGTGTCTTGAGTTCTAAAATGAGGCTGCTGTGATGTGACCTCACATGAGTCAATGGAATCCGACACCTTTGCACCCTATAACCTCCCTGGAAGTGGGGGAGGAATGGTTGAGTTTGAAATGGGGTCAGAGGGCTTAGGCTTTTGTGAATCATAAAAGCAAATATTGTGTGAATTTTCATTAAATGGTTATTAGCAACCTTCAAAGCAGAACTTTTTAAACTCTGAAAATGATACATTTTTACAGTCTTACTTTGGAAAACAGGGAAAGAGGAGTGATTTTCAACACAATCGTGTCAGGAAATTTGCTTGTTATTCTAAAAACAGCTTTTAATGAGAAAACAGCCTTTTCTTTCCTGTTATTTGGTCTTTCAGCTGAGGGTGCATGCTGCCCTGAGGATGTTATTACCTGAGGTGACAAGGAATCCAAACAAAAGGTGGTGACAGGGCCCCTGAGACTAAGCCTGTTGCCATGGGTTCTTTGTTTAAGACAACAGCTACACTTGGGCTGTGTTTGTGTTATCTATGAGCGTTAGGGACTCTAGCTGGACATGTTCAAAGAACAAGGAGTTTATCCTTACAAAAGCATCTGAAAATACATTCCATTATGGGTTTTAAATGCTGCATCAGGGACAATAGGGAAGCTTTACACAGGATTTGTAAAAGGGATATCATGTCCTCTTATGTACCCAATGATAGAGAATTTCCCTTGCATTTTGGTTTCCGTAATGCTTCATCTCTGCAGAGTTCAAAACTGTAATCTTTAAAACACCCTGAGAAGTTAATATGCCTACTATGTAAAGTGGGTCAAAATGCCCATTAAAAGTTTCCTCCAATGACACTGCTGGACCACCACCACTGGGGATCGCTATTTTCCAGGCTCCAACTCATGAGCACTCAAACCCACCTTGAGCATGTCCGTTTCACTTAAACCACTGCTCTTTGTGTTTCCCCGTTTCTACCAAATGTACTCCCCCCTCATTAAATACATCCTCTCTAATCCTGGCAACGGCCCCACATGGGACATGAATTGCTACTCATTTTGCAAAGGAAAAAACTGAGACTGGAACAATTTGCCTAGGGTCACACAGTAAGTGGCAAGGAAAGTGTATGAACCCAGGTCTGATTCCAAACTCCATAAGGACACCATATAACTGATGGAGGCTAAGAGTAGACCATCGTTAAGACCAGAAACTGGAGGTGGGGGTAGACATGATTCACATAGTTGTTAAACCAGACATAGAAATGAAGAACTCCTCAGGTGCCAACGACAAGTAGCAGACCAGAGGTAGAGAGATGGAGATGGAATTTGTTTTTTGTTTCTGTCTCCTCTCTTTCTCACTCTCTCTCTCTCTCTCACACACACACACACACAAACACACTATCTCGGACATCATTTCCAGTGCTTTTCCTGTGGTCACCTAAACTCACCCTTGAATTTGGGGGTCCCCTGTTACCCCATTCAGTTAGGGCAGAAGTTATGTCTTTCTTCTCCCCTGCTAGATTGTAATGCAACAATCCCATACCCGGTAGGTTCCTCACCGGTTCAAGCAGACCTGTTGGTGTTTTCATGTTCTCTGTTGTTTGCCGCCACACTCTGCCACACTCCCCCGTAATCCACACCACGGCGGTCCACACTACACCCTCTTCTGCCCCCCTGGCCTTATAAGCCCAGTCTCTTGGCTCAGGTGCGCCCACCTACGCATGCCCACACCCTACTCCAGGTGCCCGCCATCAGGCATGCATTTAATCTAATAGTGGGAGGGGGACGGTGATACCTTTCACTTACCCGACATAGGTATAGACTAAAAGTACACCCTCGCTTGTTTGAAGGGAATTCCTTTTCCAGTACTATTAATTATAATCACTTTTCCTCACAGTGTATTTTAGTTGGATTGAGCCTATTCTGTAGCTAAGCAAAAAACCAACAGGGAGATTAGGTACTGGTGATAGTTATCGAGTATGATGACTTTGTAGAGTCCCACAAATCAACCTTGGGAGGGACCATTCATCCATTCCTCTTGAATTTCACAAGGTGAGAAAAGAACTCTATACAAAGTAACTGCCGTCAGGGCACCAGGTGTGGCCAAGCTAGGATTAAAACCTGCTTCTTGTTTACATCATGCTTTGCTTTGCATAAGCCTCCAAATGCCCTGGTCCTTTCATTTTTTTTTTTTAAAGGCAAAAACATAAATTTATTGTCTCTCTGATCAGAGGGGTGCCAAGCAGGTAACCCTTGTTCCTTGATGTTTTTTTAAAGCGATTTTAATTGTCTCTTCCCTTCATCTCCCAGCTTTCTATGCTTCAACCCTATCATCCTCTAGAGCTGGCTATAAAAGATAATGAGGTAGCAATTATAGAAGTTGGTGGTAGGGTCCTCCCAGCAGTTTGCCAAAACATCACGCTAAAGGAACCTGGTCACGCTGCATGACTAAATGTCCCAGCCACCCTTCTCCTCCCGCTGGAAGTGGCAAACCCCAGCTTCGGGTGTTTTCAATTCAGTAACAAACAATAGAACGCAGCACACACGTGAACTTTTGCCACTTTTGTATTTTATTGTGGAACTGAGTTTTTTTTTTTTTCTTTTACATCAAATATCCTCAATGGAAGAGGGGATATTGCACACAAATATCATAAAAGCACTACATATTACTTTCACTGGAAACTAATTTTCTACATTAGATATGACTGGATAGGATAGAAGTGATGCAGGATTATAAGACATAATACCATACACAGCTGCAGACTGACACAAACACCATTCAGAACAAGAGAGAGGAGTGGGAGGTGCTTCTCAGCTGGGCTCAGGACCCTCTGCCCAGGGCTGAAAGAGCAGGGCCGCTGGCCGCTCGGGAGTCCAGACTGGACCAGCCTCCAGGTGTTCTCAAGGAGCAGTCTGGTCTTGCTGTCTTATCTCGCAGGCTTCCGCTCTTGGGGAGCTCCAAACGAGTGCGGAGAAGCTATTTTTCCCCTTCCTTTTCAGTTTTGTTGTTGTCTTTTAAATTAACTTAAAGTCACAGATTTTTTTTTTTTAGTAGTTTAATACCAGGTGAATAACCTAATTGCTTTCAAAGAAATGCTCATTGCTAGGCGGCTTTTGGTGTATTGTTCAGTTGGTTAAAAGAGAAATGCTTACAGTTCCTTTCAAATGGAAACAGATCTGTTCTTCTCAATCTGAAGCGCCAAAAAAAAAAAAAAAAAGAAAAGAAAAGAAAAGCTATTAATCTAAATCACAATATCATTACTGAGCAAGAACCTCTTATGACAGGTGACTAAAGAGAGGCAAGAAAAGCAATTTCAGAATTGTAGAGCAGCTCCTGAGAGCTGAAATTTGGTAACAGAGGGAAATGGAAGATGGTAAACTTTCCATTAGCAAATGATTAGATCTCATTAAATGAGTATTGGAAAGCTCCTAAACTGCATAAGCTATCGGAGACACTTAAAACATTCATATACACTAGGGAAACCATTCACTATGATATGTAAGGTAAGAAAAGAAAAAATTTTGAACTCCATGGAAAACAGCAGGGCAGGGGGCAAGGAGGGGGATTCAGTCTTCATATCCAGTCCCACCACAAGACTGAGAAAGCATGCACAGGGGCTTGGGATCGGAGCGGGGAGAGAATTAGTTAAAATCGAAAATGGAGGGTCATCTCTAACATTTAGTCTTGGTATAATTTTGTTTAAGATACTACCAAAAAGGTCATGATCATGTGTGCTATCTTGATGGAATCCCATCATCTACAGAGTGTAAATTCCTTCCACTCAAATACTCAATCTATACAATTGGATTAAGTAATCAGTGTGAATAAAACTTCTAGAAGTCTGTGTCAATCTTCAGCTCTCACCATGAATGTACATGGTGCACTGTGATGGCTGTTACTAAACTAATCGTGTATTTATGGAACTAGCAAAATTAGGTTAGTCACACAGGTAGGAAAGATGTCTGGAAGGACAGGAGCAACCTATAATGCAAATGTTGTTTTTTCTGGCATGTTCAGGCTCTGTGTTCATCATGGAGAAGTATGGATGGAGAAAGCTACTGATACATTTCATAGGAAAAGGAGCCAGCTGCTCGGTGACAGCTTTTGTGTATGTTTCCCATTAAATCCTATAGCAAAAAAGAAAACGGGAGAAAAGGAATGGGGTGGAATATTTACCACTGAAGACTGGGTCCAATTCTCCAAAAAAGGATATATTTTTTAAGGTAAAACCATGTACATGTTAAATAAATTTAACTTGGGAAATCGGAAAATAATTCCATCTTCTATCAAAGAAAGATCAACCAGAGGTCTGAATTTGGCAAGAAGGCTGGAAATCTGTTTCTCTTCCCATGCATTATGTGGACCAACCCAACAACTAATCACTAAATAATTATATTGAGTATCTTAGCTTTGCTCAAAAGTAACTTTTAAGTACATGAGTTTATACTCAATGAAGTCCGTTTTTGTCACAATGACTTCACAATGACTTTTCCATTTCATTAATTTTTTGTACCCTCAATGTGTTGTTCTTAAGGACTTGAAAGAAACAGGGTAATAAATAAAAGCTGCATTTCTAGAGAAGTCTAAAAAAAATAGAATATTAATTCTTTTAAAAAATTAAACATTTGAAAAATGTAATTCACAGCATTAAGTAGACTGCATAGGTCCGCAGGGAAGGGACCCCGAAGAAGCATTGTTTAAACCCTCATAGTATTTAGCAGTGCAAAACACACATTTATCAGACAAAAATAAACTAAAATGTTAATTTTGAAATAAATAACTAACATAGAAAATAAAATGAGGTCATTGTTCACTAAACTCCATAGATCTCAGAGTCTACAGAAAACGGAACGTGACGCAGCACAGCATGGGTGTCACTGAGACGTCTGCCACATCTGAACACGGGTGCACTGATCTGAACTTGAAACTGGATGTCAGTTTTAATCATGAGTCCACTTCCCAGGTTCATAGTTCCATGGTAACAATGATGGAAATGATCTCTGAACTCTACATGATGAACCGCAGGAGCTGGGGGTTCACTTGCTTTCAGTGTATTTTTTCTTTTGTTTTTTTCCAGAAAAGAAAATCCCAAAGCAAAATTTCGCTCAGGTTCTTTGAACTTGTCTTGGCTATTTTACCTCATGGTTGAAGATCTTGAAAGAAGTGTGTGTGTGTGATACCACGGGGCGATGTTCTTGTCATGGCCTGGAAAAGTAGCCTATCATTGCCATTCTCCCCACTCTCGATTAGCGTATACTCAAGATTTTTATGTTAAGGGAATCCAGGGATGGGAGGTATCACTATTCCTGGTAGTTATGGGTTTTTAATAAATATTATTACTGCAGTATCAGACTTCAATCTCACCAGAACTTAAAAGAAAAAAAAATATTCATTGTTTTGCCTTATGAAACACTTAAAAAAAAAAAAGACTGTCACTTGAAAATTTGCTTTGCTTTTTCCTGTAAATGAAAACATTTGTTAAAAAGTTCATCTATGAAAAGTTCTCACATAGCTAAAAAAAAATTCTTCTGTACACTTGTTCTGATAATTGTGCTGGAATTAATGGAAAATTAAAAAAAAAAAGCCAATGTAAGACAAAGGAAGGTAAATACTGTACACTTGCTGAGAAACTCTTCCACCGTAAGATTCACTGTTTTCCCATTTCTGATCATAGAAGCCATTTCAATCTTGAACTTGCAGTAGTAATGAAGCTAGGAAAGGCTCAACGTGTCTGGCTGAGGCCCACGAGCGCGGAGGTGTTTTTCCACGCACGTGACCACCAAACCGCTGCACCGATCAGATCCGCTTCAGTACCCCACACGCGCACACACATGCTCCTTAGCTGGAGTGTCTATAATCCTACATGGGTGTTTTATAAACTTGCTGTCTCACATTAAAAAATAAGTGCATCAAGTATCTTTGTACATTCAAGTCACTTTCTAAGGCAAATTGTCTACTGTTTGTACTCCCAACCGCTTTGGTATTTGCTTGTTAATTGGGATGGACTTGGGTGTTTCTGCATGCAGGTTAATTGACTCAGTGGGCTGACTGGGTGTACAAATGTTGGGAGCATGCCTTAGATCGATCTACTCGTGTGTCTGAAGAGGCTGAGAGTTGGGGGCTCTAACCACTTGCATGTCCAGTCTACACTACTTGGTTATGTCAGTGTGCAGCCTTCAAACTGAAGGTGCTTAAGGCGGGAAAATCTCACACGCCCTCATGACAAGTTTTGTTCTCTTTTGTTTTCTTCCAGCCAACTTGTTTTAGAAAATGAAGACCCTTTTTGGTGACACACGTTGAAAACTTTGCCTGTGTAGACTACAGAATACAGACTGTCTGAGAAAATGCAGACCTAATTGTTGGTTCTTTTCTCCTCCTTACCCCACCCTGCTCTCTTTCTGGGTATCTCACCAGCACTCTCTTATCATTACATCTCCTTCTTTTGCATTCTTTTTCTTTCTCATTCTCTCTCTCCCCCCTACGGTCTCTCTGTGCGTGCATCCTCTCTCTCTCTCTTTCTCCCTCTCTCTCTCCTTCTTGAGCTCTCTCTAAGACAAATGCCTCTATCAAGCAGAAGTCAGTTGGGTTTGCTAGTGCATGGTTTCCAAATGTTCAGCAGAGATGAACTGGGGTAGGTAATTTTGCAGTAACTTGAACCCTACTGTGGGAATACTGTTACTTCCCTTAGCAATCAGCAAAAAGTGAGAAATTGTGGTGACTTGTGTCACCATGACACAGTATAGCGTTTGGCAGGTAACAGTTCGGCGACTTATTTAGATGAATTGACATTTTAGAAAAGGTGGATTCAAATTGAAGAATTTCTGGAAACAAAGTTCAAATCCTGTGGTGTGGCTGGCCTAGCTTTTTACAGCTCAATCTTGCATGCGGGGAAGGATTCGTCTTGCATCACCACGGTGCTGCTGCTTGCTAGAACCATGATGTTGAGGTCCTGCTGCTTCTCGTGGGTCTCCTGGTACCACTCCCTCATCACCTCTGAGTCATGAGTGGGGATCAGGGTCACCTGCAGGGAAAGAGAAAACGGCCATTTAAGGGCACGGCCAGAGATCAAATGAAAAAAATGGAACATTAATAAGGTATTAATTAGAAAAGGAAGAGAGGGGTCTCCCTAGTGGCACAGACACTAGGGAGTGCAGCGCTGTGAAGCTGTCCGCAGCCTCTGCAGTGCCGGTTCGATCCCCGCCGGCCTTGGAGCAACCTACATGGTGAGCAGACCTCTCCAGTCTCACCCGCTGCTCCCCTCAGCAGTGTATTTCAGCCAGTCTGCCTGTTCTGTTCCCCGCTCTGTCTCTGGTGAGTCCTCTCACCCCCTGCATCTATGGCCTATACCCCAGCTCTTGTATAAATAAAATAAATCTTAAAAAAAAAAAAAAGGAAGAGGGAAGAAAGGAATGATTTTCTGTTTTCTCCCAGAAAAAGACTTTTCACTTCATTTTCCAGGAAACAGAATGATGCTATCAAAAATTAGTTTTGGGGGGAGAAGGAGCTGAAGACTGCAACCAAAAGCAACTAAATGACTAGTCAATTAATTCATCTATATTCACCATCTCTTTTTCTAATTCTTTCAAGGTATTATAACAGAAATGGTCAGTTTTATTTTAAAGATATTGCATATTTAATTCAAGGAGCTGTAGTTATTATGGCAGTTCAAAGTCCTCTACTTGTTTGCAACTAACATTTCATCCTGAGAACAAAGATTTAGTTTATATGTGTGGCTGGAAATAGAGAAGAGGTGTGGGTAGGAGGGTAGAGGACTGAAGAATAAAAATTGTACCTAGTATTCAGGAAGAGGCCACTGAGTGCTTCTCACTGGATTATATAGGATTACAAAATAAGTTATTCTATTTAATGTCATGCAAACACACGGTGACCCAGTGAGTTCACTCAGTGACTGTACAGAACCATGAGGAAAACTTAGATAAACAAAAATCATAGTGGAAATAATAAAGAGAAGTTCTTTGCCAGCCACAGATGTTTGGGAGTCAGGAGTGTCCTCTGGGACCTTTTCAGCAAAGCCCCTCTACTCCACACAGACAAGCTGACTTTCTAAGTGGCCACACTCCTAGCTTTGGTCAATTCGTGAAACACAAAAAAAGACAATTCCTTAGCAGCTTTCACATGAAAAGGTGACCACTTTGATTCACCCACATACTCTCAGTGTATTAGCGGGGAAGGGCAGAAAATGTAGGGCCCATTTTGCAGATACATAAATTATGCCTTAGGGTGATAAAATGGCTCTCCCCTCAGGCCACGGCTGTGGATGGTGCCAAGAGTAAGAGTTAGATTTTCTTCTGTATGAAATTCTCTCTGTTGTCAGGATAGTCCACGTGTGACACACCGTGGGGCATCTCATGCGGATCCACAAACACAACCATCGTGCTTCTTGCCCTCTGCCTCTGGACACAGCTCCATGGGCAGTCCAGACACTGTGAGGGGCTCTTACCTGCATGTTGCTGCCCCACTGAGCCTTCCCTTCCAACAAGGCGTCCAGAACAGCCCGGCTGGGCTCCTCAGCAGCAGGGTCATTCCCACTCACCACGTAGTAGGAAGACCTCACTCTCTTGAAAAATTCCACGTCAACATTCTTACTATTGCTGTGGTTGGGAATATAGCACAGGTCCAGGTACACAGGGGGGCCTGGAGGCACAGCTGAGGGCTTGGCTGTCTTGGTGGTTCCTGGCCCTTTGGTGAATAAACAAAAGCAAAGTGAAAACCAGGCTCACCAGAATGTGAAGAGATCCGAAAGTGTCCACCCAGCAGACCTTCCCTACTCAGCCACAAGAAGGTCCAGCAAGTCTGGAGAACATAATGTGGTGGCTTACCTCCTCGACAGTGAGATAAATGGATGGTTTCCCTGTGTGGACAACCAACCCATTAGGAAGTAAGAAGAGTATCAAGACCTTCCCAAAGGATGGAACAAGATGAGAGCTACTAATGTCTATGTTAATCTGAAAAGCGATCTAAGTAGAAAACAGATTTTAAAAGACAAGCCTCTCAGCACCTCAACTTTGTTCTCAAACTAAAGAAATACAACATTGTGCTTTGATTTTAGCACAGTTCTCTGCAATGTGAGATGTCTCTCCCCAAGGAAGCTGGAAACCTAACTTCTGCAACAAGAAGCTTCAGGAAGACTAGACTTTCTCTAGCCAATCACACATGCTAGACCTGAGAAAGGGACATCTGGCAGTCAACATTCTTACCCTAACAGAAACTCTGGGCAAAGTAAAGTTCAACTTAACCCCCAAATCTCCTGGTACCTTTCTGACTTGCTACAGTTAGAAAGGTGAATTTTTTTTTTTTTTAAATACTAATAGAATTAGCAGTCTAAAGCATAACTAGAATCATCTAGCATGCTTTTACTGATGTACAGGCCCCATGCCCCAGAGTTTGACTTAACTGGGTTGGGGTAAGGCCTGGGCACCACCACTTTTAAAAATTAACTCCAGATGATTCTACTGTGCAGTTGGTTTGAGACCACTGCTGTAAAATCATTTAAAATACTGGTTGGAGCCTACATATTTAAACATCTTTCTTTTTTCCATGGACTGTTTAAATACTCGCCCCAGAGTCGAAACCACCAACGAATTCTATCAACTGTCCAGTTTAGGGAGTTTGTGGGAGGGCAAGAAATCAGTATTTGATTTCTTGAAACTGGTATTTGATTTCAAGTATTTGATTTCAAGAAACTGGTATTTGGATAAAGTGACTTGATTTAGGACTAGATGAGCCATTTTCACAAATCTGAGCTATAAATCCTCAAAATACCCACGTGTAGGTTTCTGCTGGTAGCAGAAGTTTGCTAATTATGGTTGTTCTAATAACTAAAAATGCCTGCAATTTTCCCTGCCACACTAAAAACCGCATGACTGCTCAGAAGCGGCACGAAGGGACAGTCAAATGCCCATTCAGGTTTGATTTTAACAACAGCACAATTTTGTCTTTTTTAAAAATCTATTGGAACAACATCTTCAAAAAATTTAAATTAGCTCATCGGATATTTATTATCTTTGTCTTTAAATAATCTCTTCAAATGACAAAACAAATTTTAAAAAGTCTATTGGGTAGGATCGTTTAGGTGGCAAATTTCAGCTGGCTTTTATCTGTTTGAATGGATTTCATGTTTCTCTTAAATCCAAGACCACCTCTCAGATCAAAAGGCTAATTTCTGGTGGTTTTCCATCAATTCTAAATATAAACAAATTCAATTTGCTTTATACATACATGTTCAAAGAGGAAATCTGATGGGACCTGAGTGTTGAAAAGGATGCTCCATGCTACTTAATGTAAATTAAGTGATAACTGCTTGATGCTTAATGCAGTTATCACTAATACTTCTTAAAATGTACTGAATTCAGAGTCCCAAAGGTTCATCCATCAGATTTTCCCTAATAAAATAAGGAAATGTCATTTAATTTTTTTTTTTTTTTTTTACTTTACGTGTTTGAGTCAGTTTTTATTTCTTTGTGAAATGTGACCTGAATTCTCTGAATAACTACCTAGAGCAAACAAAATTTATTAATGTGCCAGCACAGTTTTCCAGAGAAGATCGAAACCTACATCATTGGTTCTAAAGCTTTAGAACAAGAATGCAGTTGTTGTGTCACAGAAAGCAGCCCCAGGAACTGCATCTGATGAACCAGAGCTGCTCTGTCCCATTCGCTAAGCTGTCTCCAAGCCTAAGGGCCACGCTGCACAGAAATCTATGCCTTCGGGGAGAAAAGAAGAGCAAAGGAAGGGAGAGCACCAAGTTGTGCTCCCTCAACTTCCCAGCACAAAGTCAAATGGAAGGGTAAAGGCTCTGGCTGAGAGCAGAACAGCTGTGGGCTGAATCAGGACGCTGACCCCACCCCCCACCCTACCTGCAGTGGCCGTCTTGACTGATCTGGATGTGGAGGCGTTGGCAGCATTCTTTGTCTCCTTATCTTTCTCTTCCCCACGGGCAGCTTTGACCTCAGGCGTGGCCGTGGTTTTTGTTGCCTTTTCCACAGATTCTTTCTTCTTAGGAGAAGCCACCCGAGACACCTTATCTAAGGACTCTTTCAAGCCCCCAGGCTTTGGGGAAACCGCGGAGGGCTTCGACTTCCCATCGCCCTTTTTGACAGGTGAAGATGACTTGGTCTTCGTACCTGGCTTTTTGGTCTTGGTCTTCTCCTTCAGGTCTTTTTTCAGAGCTTTTCCCAGGTTCTGCTCGATGGCCAAGGCCTCTGGGTCCATCATGGACACATCAGGGTGGCGTGGAGAAGGGCTGCGGTCTTGCATGGGGGCCGGGGGAGGGTCCATGTGTTTGTATGTGACGGTTTTGTCTGTGGGGATGGTTTCTGATTCATCTTCGGAGTCAATGTTTGCATCGGCTGTGATGGAGGGGCACTCCTCCGTCTCCGGGGGAACATCGGAGTCAGTCTGGGATGGGGCCGACTCACTGACTGAGGTGGGAGGGGTTTCATCACACTGTCGCCCCTGTGGCTTCCCCCCTGGAGGAGGAGGGGCTCCCCCTGACTGGGTGAGGGGCTTCTCGGATTCTTCAGTTGGCTCTTCACTGGCAAACCACTCAAGAGGATTGGGATTAATGAAAGAAGGTGAGAGCTCGGTCTTTGGATGCTTGTACTCACAGGAGGACACAAGGCATAAGTCAACATCCTGGCGAGCCTCTGAGGGGGACTTCTTTTCTGCAGGGTAGCACTGGTCTGACGTCTCATAGGAATACGTAGATGCCTGGGGGGTTCTAGTGATCTTCTCTGCAGTCTCATAACAGTATGTGGAAGCATCAGGGGTACGTGTCGTTTTTGTTGATTTCTCATAAGAGTAACTTTCAGACTCAGGGAAACTTGCAATTTTCTCAGTGGTCTCATAAGAATAACTGCAATCCCCAAGTGTGTGACCACCATCTTCAGAGTCATCGTAGCCATTCCTGATGTCATCCAGGAGCTTTCTAGACTTCTCCGTCTTTTCATAGTAACCGCTGTAACCACTCACTTCGGGGGTCCTTATTGTCTTCTCGCTTATCTCATATGAGTACCCACCCTCTTCAGGGGTCCGTGTAGTCTTCTCCGTAATTTCATAGGCATAGCCACCATCTTCAGGAGTCTTGGTGGTTTTCTCAACCATCTCATAGGAGTAGCCACTGTCACATGGGGATTTTGCGGTTCTCTCTGTCTTCTCATAGTAATAGCCACTCACATCTGGGGTACGGGTAGTTTTTGCATAAGACTCATAGTCGTAACTCTCTTCATCTGGGGACCTGGTTGTTTTTTCAGGCTTTTGATAGGCATAGCTGAAGTCACCAGGTGTCTTCCCTCCATTGTCCTCCACACTAGATGTGGTCAAATCTCTATTCAAGGCTAGATGGTGTTGCATCGTATCAAATAACATTGAGGCACGGAAGCCATAGGGCTCTGTGGATGCTGCATCCATTGGTGGAAGAGAGGAAGTATGGCTAGTTGCTACATTCTCTTTGACTGCAGAGGTAGAATCTGAAAAACCAGGTGAATATAAAGGAGAGGACTCTCTTGGGGTGAGTGGAGAGATATCAGATTTGGGTGAGAGCTTCTCTCCTTCCAAATCTTGTACTTTTTCAGAGGTGAGTGAGGCATATAAGGACATATCTCTGGGAGGAACATCAGATAGAGCATCTTCTTGGAGAGGAGAAGCTATCTGAGAAGGGGTATGTGCAGAAGAGGTGGATGGTGAGGCCTCAACCTGAGATACTGAGATGAGCTCAGAAAGATCATTATCTTGGGTGTAGGACGGCTCCTCCATTGGTGGTATCTTATGTGATAAACTGGAGTCCTGCATATCAGAAGGACTGTAGTCCACCTCAGTTGGCCCATTTTCAGTGATGTGAAGCACACTTGCACCCACCGTAGGGTGATCTGGAGACTGTCGACTAAAGTCCATAGCAAGGGAGTGCTCTGGAGATTCCTGACCAAATTCAATAGACATGGAGGACTGTTCAGATCTGTGATCTTGAATGGGTGTCCTGGATTTGGCTGTTTTAGGGGAGAAGTCTGGTGGGGAAATTGACATGGGTCTTGGACATTCTTCTTTAGATGGAGACATTTCTGTTTCCTGGAAAGTGGTAGGTGTTTGCACGACAGACACTGAAAGGGAATCATCTACTTCTGTGGAATGAGGAGAGCCAACTTCAGCATGCAGAGAAGGAGACACATCATCTGTTGTTGGCTCTGGAAATGAGCTGGTAGCCACGGAAGCTGTGGAGACTGAGGCCACCCCTTCCATGTGAGAGTATGTGTCTTCTGCTACACCCTCATCAACAGGAGTGGCTGACTTGTCTGAGACGGTACCTTCAGAAATGGACATCTTGGTGTCCTCCTTGAAAGAGCCAAAGTGGCTGACATCTATTTGTGTAGGAGAAACATCTCCTCCTAACTTCCTTTCATCTAAAGCCAGTCCTGATTGAGAACTCATGGCTTCAACATCATCAGTTTTCTTTTCTTGACTGAAGCCTTCCTTTATTGGTATGAAGTCTGTGCTTTTCCCTTCCTGTTGAACTTGGAAAAGACCGGTGGAAGTCATGGCAGAAACTGGACTGAGATGGTCTGAAAAGTCTTGTTTTCCATTCTTTCCTTCAAAGGGGCTTTCTGTACATCTCCCAGGAGCCTTGTCATCAGCACTTAGAAAACTTTCATAAGCAGACTCAGATCCAATTAGGGGTGGGCTCCGTAAAGGAGACAAAACTTTTTCAATAGGAGACTCCGAGTCAGGCACAGGTTCATCCATGGGGCTTATGGAAGCCCTTTCATGCTCATCTTTGGCATCATTGAATTCAAAACTATCTGGAGCTGCTGGTGTTTTTTCAATGACTTCTGTGGGGAGGTGACTGGATTTCTCATCTGTGGGAGACTGGTAGTAAGGTGTGTGGCCAGCACTGCCAGTCACAGATTGAGGAGACACCACTTCCAGAGTCTTATCTTCAGGACTAGCACAATGTTCTTCAACAACTTCTCGGGTCACCTCAGCAGATGCTGGGACTGCTTCTGCCTCCGCTGAAGCTTTAATCTCATTGGGTGTCAGAGAAAAGTTCACACTACGTTCACCCAAGGGGGTCTTTTCTATGGGTGATGGTGGAGATGGACTCAAGGATGGGCTCTTGGATGGGCTAACTTTCCCATCTGAAACTGTTGAGATGGTGTCTTTGATGTCCAACATGGTGCTGGGCTTCATATCTTTCTCTTCAGAGCAGTAGGCATCACGGAGCACAGACTTGTTGAATTTGTCCTCTTCCATGGATGATGGTGGTGAGATGGTGGAAGCTGAAGCAGTGTAATCCTTCCCATCGGTGGCATCTGTTTTTGACCCTTCTGACAATCCACTCAGTGATGTAATAGCAGGTTTGGAGTATTCCTGAGAATACAGTGATGACTCATATTTGGTGATATTTACAAATTCTTGAGATGGAGACTCTGTCTCTTCATTGTTAGTCTCATCACTCATCACATCACGAGGAGTAGACATCTCATCCATTGGGGTGGGCTCACTGGATATCTCAATGGTGGACTGGGTATAGCCGGAGGTGGCAGTAAATTCTTCAGGCTGGTCTTCTCGATTCTCCTCATCAGAAGCAGTGGCTTCACTCTCTGATCCTCCAGGTAAAGTCTCATCATGAATTGAAGATGCAGGTTCTCGGGCAGGAGACTGGGCTTCCGCTGGTTTGGCTGATGTGCTAAGGAATCCGTACTGATCCTCAGCACCACTAGCCTCCGCAGCCTTGTCAACCACGGCCATCACATAATCTTCAGCTTCAGCTTTTTCGGGCTCATATGCTTCCTCTCTGACATCTTCTGCCTTTTCCTCCTCATCACCCTCCTCCTCAGATTGTTCAGCTTCTCCTTTCTCCACTGCCTCATCCATGTCTTCTTCTGCTCGGTCATCACCGCTGACCACAGATGCCCTCTTCTCCTTGATGTGGACATCTGCCTCCGCCTTTGCACTTTCCTCCTCCTCCACTGGGCTGTGCTTGGAAGTGCTCAAGCATACATTTTCTTCACCATCCTCTTCCGGCTCCTCCGCTTCCTCAGTTTCTGCCTTCTCTTCATAGTCTCCAGTCTCTGAGGATTCTTCAAAACCTGCTCCTTCGTCTTCAAATTTTTCAATGTCATCCACCCCCTGCTTCTCTACTGGCTCCAGCTCCTCAGGGGTTTGTTCACATTCACCCTCCCCTTCGGTGGTGGTGATGCCCTCATCGGGCGACTCAGCAGGACCCTTGATGACCTCAGTCTCTCTCTGGATGACATAGGCATCGACTGGCGCGGTCTCCTTCAGTTTCTCTTCGTCTTCAATCAGTTCCAGCTGAGGCTTGATGTCTTTCGCTACATCCACCTCTTCAGCCTTTAACTCCTCAAAGTCCTTGGTTAGGTCCTCAGGGGATGACATAAGGGACCGCTCAGCCTCAAGCTCTTTGGCAGGGCCCGTGGCTACTGCAGCTGCTGCCACCACGGCCACTGCAGCCGCAGCACTGACAGCTGCAGCTGCAGCCTCTGTGGTCTTGCCTTCCTTCTTGATGACCTTCACTTTGCCCTTCTCCTTTAGCTTCCCAGCAGCAGCAGAATCTTTCTTGACAGGCTCTTCCTTCTTGGAGACTTTTGGTTTTAATGCAGTTGGTTTCTTTGCTTCAGAGAGAGGAGTAGATGATTTCTTTGTATCTTTGGGAAGTTTCTTAATTTCTTTTTTTGGTTCCTTTTCCTCCTTTTTAATGTCTTTCTTTTCGTCCTTCTTGACGTCCTTCTTGACTTCCTTCAATGGTGTTTCTTTCTTAACCTCTTTCTTGGGTTCTTTTTTCTCTTCTTTCTTGATTTCTTTTTTGACTTCCCTCTTTACCTCTTCCTTTTTGGGTTTGTCCTCCTTCTTGACAGGTGTCTTGTCCTCCTTTTTAGCCACTTCTTTCTTTGGCTTTTCCTTCTCCTCTTTCTTTTCTTCAGATTTTACCTTTGTTTCCTTTTTCACTATCTTCTCCTTGGCCACTTTGGGTTTGACATCTGTGCCTTGCTTTTCTGCCACCTCGGCTTTCACTGGAGGCTGCTCGTCTTTGCTGGACACCTCCTTTTCTGTCACTGCAGGCTTGGTTTCTGTTTTCACTGGCTTGTCTTTTTTCACTGTTACCTTTTCCTTGCTTTCAACTTTGGGTGGCTTTTCCACGTGATTAGCCTTTGTGACTTCAGGGGTTTCTTCTTTAGACTCCTTTCGCACAGATTTGCTGGGGAGTGGTTTTGTGGCCGGCTTCAAACTCTCTCGGCTGTCAGCCCTCTGTTTCAGTTTTACTTGTTTCACAGCAGGAGTGGCCACCTGGCCAGTAAGATCCTTCTGGGTAGCTAGCGGCTGTTTCAGGAAGTCTAAGTGTTTGAGTTTTTCCAGTCCTTCCAGGATATTGTATTGGGTGCTATTTCCAGGAAACAGAACTCGAATGATTTTCTCTGCAGGGTTGGCTGGGTGCCACACGATCAAAGATGACACCGAAGTTAAATAGGAAACGGGGAGATCTATTTCTTGACCATTAGGCAGGATTAGCTCAGCCTTGTCTTTGTTGGTGCCAGTCCACTGTTGCATAAAGTACTGCATTTCCTTGCTGCTCTTGACTGGGTTAAGCACATACATCTCAAGTTTACCAACTCCCATTTTTTGGAAAAGAATGACAGGATCGATGGCATTGCTGACACTTCTGAATAGAGGTTCTGGCTTCATGGACAACTTATTTAGGTACTGCAGAGTGAAGCAAGCTTCTTCTATGCTTCTTTTCATCTTAATGTTTGGCTCTGGGTTTTTCAGATTTTCAGGTACGTTGAGAAACACAACACCTAAGTCAGGGGAAATGAGGTTTTTCATCCAGTCACTATTTGTGGTCGAGCCCTGCGACTGTTCTTCCTCGAGCTCTGCAATTTTCCGCTGTAGCATGCTATTTATTCCAGGCAAATTGTCATCCCCAATGTGAGTGAGGAGGATGGAGTCTACTCGGTCCAAGTGTCGGATGAGTTTCCAGAAGCAAGATTTTCTTTCTGACCCTCCGTTGATTAGCATATTGAATCCGTTCACTGCAAACAATGCAGAATCACCCCTACCTCCTGGAAAAATGTAACAGCAAGGCTTGGAGAGCTTTAAAAAGCCACCCGATGTGGGAGGTTCCAGGATATCAAAGGGAGATGGGACTTCCACTGATTCTGAGAGGTACTCGGTAAACTCGGAAAGTCCTTCCATTTCTGGCAATATTGAAGCTGAGTTGAGTTTAATATTGATGAAGTCTTGGAGATTGTGTCTGTCAAGATTGGAGTTCTTCCAGTCCCCTTCTTCGGGACAGAACAGGGTTAAGCTGGCTTTGTTGGCAGGATGGGTGGTGCTCAGTAATTCCCCAATCTGGCATTTTTTAAAAAATAAGAAAAGAAGGAAAAGGGGTAAGTCACTGTCATCACTGATCATCTCTTCCTATATATTTTACAGGATCATTGAATGCATGATCTAAGGCTGACTTCAAAGACGCTGGTTGTTTCAGTATTAAAATATCTCCATAGGTATCAACAGCCTCTGTCCTGAGCTCTACTGTCTCCACCACCCTCTCCCACCCAGGACTGCCCCTGAGACCTCTTCGCCATCTATTCTTACCCAGCAGGGGACTCTGACCAGCTTGGGATGGTCCATGACTGAGCCACACACAGCAGTTTGAAAATCACCCCTGGGTATTTGCCAGGCAAAAATACCCTTTAGAAAATATTACACTATCACAAAGGAGCCTATGAGTCATTTCACCACTACTATAGAACATTATTAATGTTTTCTTTAATTCCACTAAGATTGGCAAAAAATACCTACTTGATGCAATAAAGGATTTAGATATAGTATATATATTGTTGTCTACTTTTAGAATGTGGCAGGTACAAGAGAAAAAAGTTTACTGTTTCCTGGTTTCCCAGTTTTCTGGGAGACAGGAAGCTAGGGTTGTACATTGCTGCAAAAAAAAAAAAAAAAAAAATTCACACAATCGCCACTCATGCCATGAAAACAGTATTTTATTTCTCATTCCATATTACAGCTATATGTTTCATGGTCTCAACTTAGTAAACAGTGAGGGAGAATCACACCATAAATACCAATCTTCTTTTGGTTGTAGCAAAGCTCTGAGTTTCAAGTGAGAAGAGCTCTGTGTCCTTTGTGGCAAATGAAGAAAGGGCAGACCAAAGATTTCATCAGATTCAGCATCCCTAAGCCATCAGGTCTGAACTCTTACCTTCTAGAATTAGGAATAGTTTTCTCTGACACTCACAACCTCCTGAGGCTACTAGTGCATTTATGTGCAGAACAGTTACTTTTAGAATCTGAATTTTGCATTTTACTGTATTTTTGTACTTTCTTAGCTACTTGTCCTACAGTTTACATGAGGGTCACAAAATAGCAACATGACAAGTCTTTGACTGCTGTTTTCCTCTGACTTAACTTGACAATATCCTACAAAAGGAATAAGAATCAATTATTTTGGAAGCTAAGAATTCTGGATAAGCAAATGGTAACATCCTTGGGAGAATCTCTGCTCAAATTACTGGCTGAGCTAAGCAAATGGGGGCAAATCAGAATTTCTTGGCCCATGATTGGCACAGGCCCTCCTCAGCACCATTACAGCACAATTAGCATTTTCTCCATCTAGTTTTCACACAAAGCACATGCAAATTACTCTTGTTAGAGGAGAAATCTAAGCTGACTCAAACTGCTGAATCATTAATAGTGAATTTAAAGTTACGTGTAGCCCATTTTAATTTTTGAAATTCTGTCCTAACTGAGGTATATGGCACCTCAGCGTAAACCAGCTATGTGTCTGGAAGGGGCCGGGGGGATCAAATGCTAGCTCTTTTTATATGACATATGTACGCACCACATTCAAGGAGAAGGTACAAAGACTTGAGGAATGCCTCCCCGCCTTCCATTTTTTTCACCAGAAAGTGCATTCTTGAAACGTACTTTCAAGACTGTGAAATGAAGGAAATGACCCCCAAAGAAAACAAGGTTGCACAGAATTCTAAGGAAATGAGGGGTAATAAAAAACAACAAAGAGATGCTAGTAAATAGAAAACCATGACAAGCCAGAAAAAGTGGAGAAGAAAGCACTGCTTGGCAAGTTTCTTTGCAGAGAAGATGCAGCCACTAGCGTGCACTGTGGAAGAGAAGACAAGAATGCACAGACTAGGGCTGGGAGAGCTGCTGGCCGGTGGGGGGGCAGGGGGAATGGGTGCAGGGGAAGGAGGGACAACTACTACAGCCCTGGAGCCACACAGCAGAAACAGAGCCCCCCCCCCCTTGTCCCCAGAGCTTGCTTCCAGACTCATACACAAGCATGCTCCCTGGATGAGGGCCTCAGGGGCAGAGGCAGTGTCACAAGGCCTAGCCATGGAAGCACATAATCAAAGCTTATCCAATAAATGGACAAGAACAATAAGGAAGATCCAACAATGCAAACAGTGGTAAGGAAAACTGTAATTAGGTCTTAGATGTGGAAACCTAGGCTGCCTGTAAAAGAACTTGAAAAACATCATCATAGTAAATGACAGTGATGATCGCCCATTATGCTAAAAATTCCTGAGTGGTAGGAAAATCATCTGCAATGTCTCTGCACTGTAGTTATCTCTGTTTCCCTAACACATATCAGGCTCAACAGATGTTTGCTGAACTGCACTAAACTTGGCACTCAATGCAGTATGTGCTGTCTTCCCGGAGTGGGCACTTGGGAAGTGATGTGAGTTCACTACACTTCTCAAGTAGACTGCTGCACCCCTCCCCTTGTTCTTATAGAGATGAATGAGTGGCACAGCTGGAATAAGTATTTTTTGTTAATTACTTTGTCTAATTAATGCAGACATACTGGAAGAGGAAGGAAGATATGGGAAATAAATGATTTTACTATGGGTGATATTAATGAAATAAGATTTGAATATCTAAATTACGACCTACTAACTACATTTCCTCTTTTGATTAGATTACTTGCTTAGCTAATGAGGAATTACAGTGGACAGTGTATCTCTGGTTTTAGCAAGAACTTTAACAGGTTCTCTGAACAGTGTGATAGCCAAATTAGGGGGATTTGTAGCAGGTCATATAAGTGGTTAGTGTCGACCTGAAGGGAGGTCTATGATGGTCTGCCTTTGGGCTCACTTACATCCTTCCCATTAATGACCTGCATGAAAATTTTGAAGACATATCTAGCAAAAATCTGTGGGTAGTATGAAAAAGGGAGCCACACCAAAATGTGGGAAAGGAGAATTAAGACGTTAATAAGAGCTGGGAGGATGATAGCTAAGTCAACGCTAACAGGATGACATTCTTTTTTTTCTGTTTTGTTTTTAAAGATTTATTTATTTATTTATACAAGAATCAGGCTACAGGCCAGATGCACGGGAGGGTGAGAGACAGAGCGGGGAACAGAACAGGCAGACTGACGAAATACACTGCTGAGGGGAGCAGCGGGTGAGCCAGGAGAGGTCTGCCGCTGCCATGTGGGACCCTCGCCGGCCGGCAAGGATCTAACTGGCGCTACAGAGGCTGCAGACAGCTTCACAGCATGGTGCTCAACCACCTGCGCCACCAGGGGAGGCCCTAACAGGATGACGTTCTAAAGAGATAATTTAATATCCAATAAACCAACTGGATGAAATACAGGACTGGAAGGTGTGGCTTAGCACCCATATCCATGAAAAAGACTCAGGGAATTCAGTCTATAACTTAGTCTATAATCACATGTGTGTGTTGTAAAGCTAAAAAAGATTAAACTTCAAGGGCCATGGGCCCCTCCCTGAGCTCTAGAGTTAGCTGTGTACTAATAATTTTGTTTTCATTTCTTGAAGGGAGCTTCCAAGTTATGTAAATTACAGAGTCCCTCAACGCCTGCTTCCCCTCCCCACAATATCTGATTATGAATGGTAATGGTCGAAAGTGACTCTTACACTTATTTAAAAGCAGGTTGCATTGAAAGCTATAGAAGTCATCAACACTCACCATCCTAACCTGGCCAGTGTCCCATGGAATATGTCCAGTGAGTCGTGACATTTTAGAGAAAGAGGAGCAAAAACAATGATACACAGTTGCCGAGGTGACACACCGCACCTGAAACCTATGCAGTGCGGTAAACTAAAGTTATCTCATTAAAAAGAAAAAGAAAGCAAACCAACAGAGTGAAGCTGGCCTCCTTGTTGGCTCCTTCACCTGGCCTTGACCTCTAAGTGCTAGAACCAGGGCCCTTTCTCTTCTAATGCATTTCTCTCTCTATCACTTCATCTCTTTTCTAATATGCTGATGATTTCCAAGTTAATATTTCTGACCCAACTCTTAGTTCCCTGAGCTCTGGACTCATATTCAAATGTCTGGTAACCAAGACTCAACTGAATTTCTCCCCATCCCTCTCCTATCCCCCTTCCTGTCAATGAAATAGGTTTAAGGGACAGTGACCAGGTCTTGTTTTCTGAAGAACAGTAGATGACTGAAAATGACTGATCTGAAGGAAAATAACCCATTAGCATTGGTGAAGGCATCACATTCTTTCCTTGAAAATACAATGAGACAAATAAAGAAAAACTTTCTAACAGAGACTGAAAAATGTCCCAGGAGAAGATGATTTCACCATCCTCAAATTTCAGGAAGGAGCAGGTTAGTGAGGCCCCCGTTCTATCTACAACCTCTGGTGTTCTTACAAAGGTTTCTCCAGAGTGACTAGGATGTTTCAAGGACTGGATAAAAGGAGTAAGACTGGCTACCAAATAGTCTTAGGTTCCCTTTGTTATGGAGTCATTCTGTGGTCAAGCCCTTTTCCAAGGCAGTAATCGGTAAGCATAGTTCTAAAAGGCTGTAACCACTGGCCTAGTCCAGCAATTTTTAATCCACTTTAACAGTGCCATCCTTTCTTCAACGTCCACAGTACAAGAAGATAAAGACTGAGTTCTCTGGCTGGAGCAAAAGGAAGAGCAGGTTCTACCCAGTGTCCTCTCCCTTCTTTTGCCTTCCCCACCCCCTTGTCACCACTGATCTAGTCTGTTAGGGAAAGCTCTAGAGATCCTTGTTCATTTGTCGGAATACTTTTTCTAAAGTATTGGGGTGGAGGCATGGGGCAGGCAGAGGAGAACAGGACAGTGTCTGGCCTTGACACCCACCTGAATATGATGAATATATGAGTTCTTCTGAACACCCCAGTGACCAGTCAACCCAGTATCTACAAGCCCTGTGGAACCCACCCTACCGTGAAACATTCTTTGTTTCTTTTCTTTCATAATTTGTAGTTACTTGTTATGTGCACAGTCCATTCTGCCAAAATTCTACTTCTGCAGGCTAGTAAAAATCATTTAAGCAGCAACGTTCCTAACAGTATGCCTGATTTAGAGAGAGAGAGAGAGCTATTATCAGGGGTCCAAATAGAAGAATTATGATACCTCTTTAAGATACTGGCAACGACAAGTACTTTTCTTTATATAGATCCTTTGTTGATTTTGATGCAAAAAATTTGGTGCATGATGTGGGTAGAAACCAGTCACTAGAAACGACTGCAGAACTGCAGAAGGGCAGCAGACGCACTGTGTACACATACACGAGCCTAGAGCAGCCAGCTACCCGCCCATCGTGACGGCGGGTCACGGGCTGCTCTCTGTAGCTCCCCTCCCCAGAGCAAGGTGCTGACTGTGTAAGAGAGTTTGAGTTACCACACACATGTCCAAATGCCCTTGAGCACATCACAGACACAGGGACACCATCTTGCAAAAGACTGACATTCCAGAGACCACACTCCAATTTCAGGGCTGCAGGTAGAATGAGAACTAAAGCTCCAGTCTGGGAATTCCAGTGCAACTGAACAAGGGTATAATGGGCCTTGACTGTGTGGGGATGTGGTAGGTTTGAGATAAACAAGACATGCAGCCTAAACTGTAGAAGACTTGGAGTAAAACAGGCCACATGTTCTGGAGAAAGACTAGGTCAAAGCCCTCATTTTGAAGGGGTAAAGATGGTACCACCGTGACGAGCCCTGGGGACAGGATTGTCTGCCTCAGACCCACAAGAAACCCACATTCTGAAAGCTGAAATTTCATACACTAAGGAAAATGTTCCTTTTAACAATTGTTTATTCCCTCTGGTGGGTAGAGAATAAAACATGGTTATTCCATCTGACCAGTCTTTTTACAGAAGCCTCCAGGTGAGCCAAGTGAAGCTGGACAGTTTATTTACAGCTCTTGCCAAAGATGGAAAGTTCACAGAGACCTCTCTGTGAGGGGCAGGGCTCTGGAAGATTAAATGCAGAAAGACAGACAGTCCTTCCAAACACCCAGGAGACCAAGAGGCCACTGTCTCAGGAAGTTCTCAGGAAAATGGTTTTAAGTAGATGCACTAACTCTTTACCATTAGCACAGCCTCAGCCTTTGCAGTTAGAAATCTGCTATCACATTTGTGGCAACCTGGATGGAACTGGAAGGGATTATCCTAAGTGAAATGAGCCAGAAGGAGAAAGATAAATATCATGGCTTCACTTTTATCTGGAATACAGAGAAAGCAAACAAAGGATCAGACAAAGACAAACTTTAAAAGTGACCCGTGAAAGCTGATCATAGATCTGAGGTATCCAGAAGGAGAGGAAGAAAATGGGGGCATGGATAATAGTGGAGGACTGTGGGGATTCTGGAGGTGAGAAAACTATGGTGACTACACCTGGAGGGAGAAACTCTATACTGTGAAAAGGCAGACAAGGATGTAAAATAATGGTACACCATTAATACGATTTTTAAAAAAGTGCTATCAGCTATGGGCAGCCCGCAACCTCCCATGGGGATGGTCCTGGATCATTTCAGTAACTACTATAAACAAACAAAATGAAAGAGGCGTGCTATTTTGGAAAGAGAATTTTCCCAGTCAGAATAAATTCCCAAGTCAAAATAACCAAATTAAAATCTCTGAACTATTTTTACTAAATATCACCAGTGTCATGTAGTTTGCAACACAACACATGTAACATTTCTGAATAAGATAATGGCCCAGCTTCAGAGCAGTTACTGTGATTATCTTTTTCTTGGGTCAGGCACATGTCACATTTTCTCACATGTTTCCCTTGCTCCCACTCTCTCTTTCTTGAACTACACAAACAACCCAAGTTCAAACATCGGGATCAGGTTTTAAAATTAAAAGAGGGCCTCCCTGGTGGTGCAGCGGTTGAGCGCTGGGTTGCGAAGCTGCCCGCACCCTCCGCAGCACCGGTTCGATCCCCAGCCACCGGGCAAGGGTCCCACATGGCGCCCGATGCTCCCCTCAGCAGTGTATTTCGTCAGTCTGCCTGCTTTGCTCTCCCCTCTGGTTCTGGTGGATTCTCTCACCCTCCCGCACTTCTGACTGTACCCAGTGCTTGTATAAATAAATAAATAAATAAATGGATGAATGAATGAATGAATGAATAAATAAATAAATAAATAAAATCTTAAAAAAAAAAATTAAAAGAAATGAGAAATAACCAGACCAGGAAAAGTAAGTAGAAGTTCTTAAAGAAACCAAAGCTGTTAAACCCCACCAAGAATCCAAATTTTTTTCTTTTTAAAACAGGAAACCTGGGTTTTCTTTGGGGTTCTGGCATTTCGTGTTTTCCATCATTTTTACCATTTATAAAATGCTGACTCTTCCAACCTCTTCCCCCATCTGTTTCTCAGGCACATTAAAAATGGTTCCAATTAATTATAAATGATTGCCCTAAATTCTTTTGGTTACGAACCACAGAATCATAGTATAGTTGGATCACACCGTTTTACTTATTTCAAAGGAGGTGTGACTTTCCTCCTCCTGTCTCCCACCAGCGTTCCAAAGGGCGATTTAAAGCTACAACAATAACTGCGCAAACTCGCTCTTCCCAGATAGGAGCTCACCTCCTGATCGGTGAAAATCTCTATGAAGTTCTGGAAGGAGAAAGAGCCGGACTGGAGAATAAGCTCTCCAGTATTTTCAAAGCACTGTCCCGTCAGCACGAGCAGCTTGTGTCGGGCAGCATCCGTGATCATTAAGCGCACCTAGAACAAAGCACAGGAACAGGACGTGAGTGGCAGGGCCGCCATCTCTCCCTCAGCGGTGCCTGAAGTTCATCACCAACAAAACCATTCATTCCCTGGTATTCAAATTTCCCTTGGGGAGATAGATGGACAGAGCCAATGACTGGTCATCAGCTCACCCATGAATGACACTGTCATGCCAAGTTTGGCTACAACAGAGACCGCAGTGATGGCTGACTTTCTCCCCGTAGTTTCCTTGTCTTTTTCAAAGCAGACTCCGCAGCTGGCGATCATTTGTTCCACAGCTGTGTCTGCGAGCGGCATATGGCCTGGGAGACTTACAAATATCTCACAGGCTGAGTCACCCAGTACAGTTCTGGTCCCCGACTGCGGGCTCAGGAAACACAGGTTTCCAAGTAGGGTCCCAAACCAGTGCCTGCCGTCCAGAACCCCTTTCCTCTCATGGCATACACCAGACATACAGCATCAAATGCAAACTCCAGTGGGATCAGAAAGGTGCCTGATGTTGCATATAAACAAAAGGCAGTCCTGAATGGGGATTTTTCAAATAGAATTCTAAACGGTATGCTCTGAAGAACTCTCTGTGAACTTTCAGTGGCAGGATGCCAGCCTGTCATTCAGCAGAAGCACAGCTCTAAGCAGCAAGGTTTCGGTTCTGAACCCAATTCAGTTCTGCACAAATGGAGTGCCTGGCATCACACTGGGCATGGAGGGAGATAGAAAAGTGAACAGACCCTGACTCATTGCCCCCAGGAGCCCCTCAATCAAATCAAGGAACAACACATGTACTGCAATAACTATTCCAGTTCCATCTGCTCCATCGGCAAGTCTGGATTCTTTAAAGACATTCTTAGCTTTTTCTTTTCCATATTTCACAGCTGTTCTAAGTAGACTGTCTGGATGTATATTAATCCACCAAGTTTTTTCAGGTTGTATTTACATCCTGATTCTGCTAGTCAGAGAGATTGCTAACCCATCATGTGCCTCCACCTTTTCCCTTAATGCACTATCAGAGAGGTCATGCTGATATGAAGTAGGTGGAAGTAAGAGCAAGACAGGCTACACAGCAATAGCCAAAAAGTGGAAGCAACCCAAATGTTCATCAACTGGTGAATGGATAAGCCAAATGTGGCATTTGGTTATAAAAGGGAATGAAGTATTGCTATCTACCATAATATGGATAAATCTTGATAAGATTATACTAAGTGAAATAAGTCAGACACGAAACATCACATATAGCATGACTGTTATCTGAAATCCCTAAAGGCAAAAAATACATTAGTAGATGCCAGAGGTGGAGGAGAGTGAGGAAGGACTGCTGGTAAGCTGACGTTTGTGGCGGGGTAAAGAACATGTTCTGGAATTAATGGTGACAGCTGCAAAATTTTGTGAATGTACTAAAAACTAATTGCATACCATAAAAGGATGGATTTTATGGTATGTGAATTCTATTTCAGTATTTTTAAATAGGACAATAGTTGCACGGGCAGATGAGACACTGCAGACATTGAAGATCCAGGGATTGTGGTTACTTCAATGTCCAAGAAGCAACTCAATCTCAAAGGTACTAAACTGTAATACAGGAAGTGGAACACAGAGGTATATCAACTTCTCGAGCCAGGGTGACTGGGGACTCTTGGCTTTGCCCAGTTCTCATCTTACAGTGGGCTCTGAAATACAGGCACGCCTCCTTCTGTTGCGCTTCACAGATACTGTTTTTTACAATCGCTGAGTGATTTTCCAGAATATATGTGCTCACTTCATAACCCCGAGTCACATTTAATTACAATGTGTACTCTGATTGTTTTTCTTGACATGATGGTATTCATGTGACTCAATTTATTGGGCTATTAGCTTTATTTGGTGGCCTGGAACTGAACCCACAATGTCTCCGAGGTAAGCTTATACCCAAAGGCTCCCTCTGGAGTGACACTTACAATAATATTAATTCATATGACACTTACAATAATATTAATAAGAAGAATAGCCAACATTTATATTTCAGTTGTTATATGACATCCACTCTTCTAAGCACATGACAGGTGCTTATTAAATGTGACAGGTGCATATTAAATGTGAACATTAAATGTAAGAAATGTTATGATCTCCATTTCACAGAATTGGAGACTGAGAGTCAATAACTTGCCCTAAGCCACCCAGAAGTGCATGGGAGAACCCAGGCAGTCTGACACCTGAGGCCCCTGACAACTACACTTTCTGCCCTTTAACAGTGATAAGGAAGTGGGTGGGGTGACTCTGAAGGGGGCTTTCAGTTGAGATGCCATTCTTCTCCAAATTTGGGTTTGATACGTCTCAGCCTGAGGACTTGCAATCTCTCTTTCCTGCTATCCCCACAGACTCATCCCAGCAGCACAGCCTCCAGACACTCCCAAGATTTCATCCCACCCTGCTTGACAAAATATGACAGCCCTGGCTAGTGTCTTTCCCTCAGTGCTCACTAGCAGGGGTAGAGTGAGGTGGTACTGATTTCAAGATCCAGCCAGTGGTGGGGGGTAAGGCGGCATCCCTGGATCCAGAACTTCCCTCTCCCATGTCCTCCTCCCAACCCACCTCCCCTCGCCCCTTTTGTCTGCTGATCTCTGTTCACTGGGTGAGGCCCTGCCTGCTGCGACTGCAGAATCCAACGCTTACCTCGGTGCTGACCGCTTCATCTGAAGGGTTGATCAGGACCACCGTTTCCAAAACGTCACTGCGGTGATGAAGGATCTTTTGTCCTGCAGACACAAAAACACAGACAAAAGAAGAGACCTTTAGCTTTTCCGGATTAATTTAGCCTCGCCTGTATTAGGGACAGTGGAGGCACTTCTGCCTCTGACATGGCTGCAGCACCAGGATTCCCCACACTCTCCTGGGAGACTCAAGGGGAGTTACTACATAACAGTGCGCGGACACCGCAGCTTCCTCGTAGAGCTGGGTCCGTGTGGTTGGGGCTCCTTGAGCGCTCATGGGCCCCTGGTTTCCTGGGTTGGTCACCAAGCCGCCTCTGTGCATTAATGGCGGTTTTCATCTGAGACCAGGAGTGGATGCCAGGAAAACTCCACAGGGCTCTTGACATTTCCTTTCTCATGGTAATCGGGGATGTTTCTCCGTATCAGCCTTTCTTCTGGTGAGAACGGTGCAGAGATTAATTAGGAGCCTTATTGTGAAATGAGTGACATCTACAAACCCCAGCTAACAATCAGCCCAACAACCAGAATGGCTGTCTGAGGCAGGCTCACAGTCTGTTGGGGTATTCATTAATTAGTTCACTTGCTCATAGAAAAGTAGAGAAACTGAACAAGTGCAAACTGGAGAACAACTCTCCCGCTGGACAGGGTGGCTGTACTGGCCCTAAAGACTAGCAAAGGTGATGGAGATCAACAAGGCAAGAGCTGTAGGGAGAAGAAGACCTAAAAAGGCTGGAATTCTGCTGGCTGTGGCTCTGTCCCTGAGTTCCTTAGAGATTTTAGGGCTACCCAGAGGCTGAATTGCCATGTGACAAAGTACACTGAGACTATGGAGGTCCTGCCTTGGATGATGAGGTGAAAGGGGTCAGGTGGATGTGTGGCCAGAGTGGGCCATATAGGCTCTGTCAGCTGATGAGAGACAGAGGGAGGGGCGTTCCCGCAGACACATCACAGGGAGGCACAAAACATGTCTACTGCTTGGAGGTATAGGGGAACTTGGGTGACAGGAGGGAATGGACTAAGATCTCAGGGAGACCGACACTGAAACAAGAAAAATGCAGGAGGGGAGAAAAACCACAAAGATACTTTTCCAGGACAACAGTCGGGCAGTTCTTCAAAAAGCTAAAATAGAATTACTATACAATCCAGCAATTCTACCCTGAGGGAGAGTAAAAGCAGGGGATTGGACATTACTTGTTAGCCAACATTCATTACAGAATTTTTCACAAGAGCCAAAGGGTAAGGACAACCCAAATGGCTATCCATGGATGACTGGATAGACAAACTATGGTGCACCCATACATGGAATACTACTCAGCCATAAAAAGAAATGAAGTTCTCACACATGTAACAATATAGATGAATTCCAAAAACAGTGAGATAAGTCAGACACGAAAGGACAAATACTGCACAATTCCACTTACATGACATATCTACATGAAATAACTACCACAGGCAAATCCACAAAGTCAAAGTGCAGAAAAAGGTTACCAGAGGCTAGGGGGAGGGAAATGTGGAGTTACTGCCTACTAAACACAGCTTGTTTAAAGAGATGAGGAAGTTTTGTAAATAGCGGTGATGTCTGCACAATGTTGTGAATACAACTGGTGCCACCGAGTTGTACATTTAAAAATTGTTAAAAAGGCCAATTTTATTTTTAAAAGATTTATTTTATTTATTTATGCATACAAGAGCTGGGGTGTAGGCCAGAGTTGTGGTGGGTAAGAGGATTCACCAGAGACAGAGAGGGGAGCAGAATAGGCAGATCTACTGAAATACACTGCTGAGGGGAGCACCAGGGGAGACAGGAGAGGTCTGCTGTGCCATGTGGGTAGCTCCCTGGCTGGGGGTGGAACTCATGCTGCAGTGGCTGCCAATAGCTTCATAGTGCTATTGCCCTTGCGCCAAGAGGGAGGCCCAAAAATTTGCAAATTGTAAACTGAATATATATTTTACCAGAACCTGAAAAGATTAATAATGTAATACATGAAATATCATTGATAGTACATTTTAAATGGCTAAATTCTATGATATGCAAAATGTATCTCAAGAAGTTTGAAAAAAAAAAATAAAGCAGTTCAGGACACACTGCTTAGTTAGGGCTTTTCTCCCTTATATCAGCAAGGACCAATGACACCACAGAAATAACAACTCGCTGAAATACCACCATCACTATTACCAAGCCTGTTCTCCACTGTCTTGTCTTTCTAATCGCAGTAAACCCCATGTTGTGCATGGAAGAAGCCAAGCTAAACAGTCATGGACTGAGGCAGTGGTCCAAGTTCCTCACAGTACTGATTTGCTCAGTCCTCAGAAGAGCCCAGTGACACAGTCACTGAGATTGTTTCCTTTACTGTTAAAGACAATGAAGTCTAGAGAACAGAACCAACTGGCACAGGGTCAACTGACTAGTAAATGTTCTTGCCAGGATGTGAACCCATGTTCTCTGGCATCCTACCCTCCACTGCTCCGTGGTGCTAGTAACTGGGACTAGGGTTTGGTAAAACAGACAAGGCACAGAAATGCTTTGAAAGGGGGGAAACAGGAGTAAAATCAGAGATGTGCGAACAAAAAACAAGAAGCTAGAAAGCACTGGGAAAGATACTGGCTCAGTGGGGGAAAAGAAGCAAAGGACTAAGTACCCATACAAAAGAGAGTAAAATTAAGAGAGGGTGTTTTATTCCAAACGCCCAAATATGAAGAAATTCCCAAATGGAACAATGTCACACAGTTTGAACAGGCGAAAGACTTATTCTTAAGAACAATAATTCGACTACACCTTGGGAAGACTGTTTGTTTATATCGAATGCTGAAATCTGTAATCTGTTGGACACTGCATTTTGCTTGGGTTGTTTTGGCTTTCGACAACCATGTGTGTTTAAAGCTAAAGCAAAAAACATCAAATTGATTAAGCAAAAGATACAATGACAACTGGCAAAACACAGAATAAAGTCCCCATTCTAGATCCTTCCAGGTGATTTCCTTGAGACAACGGTTTCAGAAGGCACTAAATTAAGACAAAATTAAGCAAAAGCTTAAGACAAAGGAGACAGAAACGGTCATTTCCTTGCTCGTGCCTTTGACATGACTGTTTTCAACAGACAGCATAATCCTGAGGCATGACTGCTGTCCTGACTATATTCTGAATGAATCTATGAAAGCAGACCGGAGGAAGGTATACAAAAGTGGCTCCTCTCCAAAAGATGGTAAGGGAACCAGAGCCCCTTTGTTTCCAAAGAGATCTACACTATGCCCAACCCCATTAACCACATCCGTTGAAATGCCCATGTAAGCAACAACAGTGCTGCTCAGCTCGAGATTTCGCCCACCCAGCAGGCCTGTCCTCAGACACACGGTAAGGACCGCTGCCCTGGTGTTCCCTGACAGCGGGGCTTCTTCCCATCCACAAGAAAGTTCTTTCCTCTTTGGCTTCATAACTCACAATCAAAACAAATGCCATGTGACATCAGCCTTTACCTGTACTTCTTCCAAGTCAATTTTCAGACCTGTTTGCTCAGGAATTCAAATAAGGATGTTCTTTTGTCCATCTTTGGAAATACTGACAGCAGTGACACAGACATGCACCCAAGATGCCATGGCTGCTCCTTCAACAAAAGCCTTTTTATAGGACTGGATTTGAATGAAGGAGGGGATTTACAGAGAGAGAAAGTTTCAAGCTCCTGTCACGCCCCACTGCTGGACAGATTCTTGCCCAGGACGACGTAACCAGGGGCCGGGCCATCCAGGCATCTGGCAAATGCAGGGCCTGCTAAGGGGCCAGAGGGCTGTGCCCCCACCCCAAGCACCCCAGGGAATGCCAACTCTCCTGGCAGCAGGCAGCTCTGGGCTCTGGATGCTGGGACACTCACCAAGTGGCATATTTGGGGAATGCTTCACACTGGGAACAGGGCCAGGCATTCTGAAGGAGAGGCCAGCACCCTTGCCTGCAAAGGTCTCATTTAGTTGCTTCAGAAAAGAAGTTCCCAGGAAAGAAAGACAAGCCAGTTGCAGCCTCTCTTTCTGCCATTCTAGTCTGCATTCTCTAGAAACAGCTCATAGGGAAGCACTGGGCAGGCCTGGTGAATAATTAACCCCCTTCAGCACTGGCCTGAGGGAGGCAACAGCAGGGTCTGAGATGGAATGGCTGTGTCACTTATTGCTTCAATAAGAAAATCTTTGAGGGCTTCCACAAAATCCAGTGCAATTCTGTGGGCTCCACCTAGGGGGTGGGTGGGGGCAGGGATGCAACTGTTATATGACCAAAAAGGGGGCTGGTTCTATCTTAGTATCAAAAGAGGATGCCCAGGGACCCCCTGAAGCACAGGGTCCCTGTGGACAATGAGTCTCTTGTCTGTACATTCCCAAAGGCTTGTCTGAAACTTAAATAAGCCTGTATATTTCAATTCTTCCTTTTTGAAAATTCAGCAGATTGATTGAATCTGTGTGTCTTTAGAAAGCTGGCTGTTTAGTTAGTGGTTTAAGTATTATTGACTGTATCGAAGACATTCTGAAATGCCATAAAGCCAAGGTTATTTTCTAGCTATATAATTTGTAGGATGCTTTCTTTTTTTTTTTTTTTTAAAGATTTATTTATCTATGCATACAAGAGCTGGGGTACAGGCCAGAGATGCGGGGGTTGAGAGGATTCACCAGAGACAGAGCGGGGCACAGAACAGGCAGATTGACTGAAACACACTACCGAGGGGAGCACCTGGAGAGACAGGAGAGGTCTGCTTTGCCATGGGGGTTGCTCCCTAGCTGGCCAGGGATCGACCTCATGCTGCAAGAGGTTGCGAATTGCTTCACAGTGCGGTGCTTAACCCCTTGCACCACCAGGGAGGACCGATATAATTTGTAGGATGCTTAATGGGTGTCTTCTCCATAGAGTTGAAGAGTCTTCTAAACACACGCACACGCACACGCGCATGCGCACACACACACACACACACACACACACACACACACACACACTCACATGCGTGCGTTCTCACCTGGTTAGGAAGAGGCTGATCATGGCTGAATTCAAAGATGCCCTGAGGAAAATCCACAACCAAACCCCATAATGCCTGGAACTTCTCTTCACATAGCTGACCCTTGTCTCCCACACAACACACATCCACCACAGAGCTTAGTGACCTAGAAGGTTGTAAAATCTCTGCTGGGGTCAGAGCAAAGCCCCCAAAAGTGCCAGCCCAGGCAGGCAACTACTTAAGGAGTAAGTAGCAAGGGAGACAACGCTGGACCCAACATTGCAAAAGTGCTAAAGCAATGGGGAAACACCCAAAGAAAAGAATAACTAGCAATGCTAAAACCTTCCCATCGTCTTTAAGAGAATGATAACTCTGTGTGTCTTGAGGGTACATATTTAATTTCCATTTCCATTAGTGATGACATCCAGAACCTTATTTCCACAACTTCCTTTTCCTGAAAAATGAGCACTTTGCAAGCATAATCTAAAAATAGAATTTTAAGAACAAACAAGAGTCTTCACTATCTATTCCTATGAAAGGGGGCAGATGAGGAGGACCCCATGTAGCCAGGAGGAGGGTCCTCATGCCCACTCATCTCTCCCCTTGCTCCCACTGCTGCCCGGTCCTCACACCCTCTTACTCCTCTGGACCCTTGCTCTGGTGAAGACCAGAGTGGATACTTTCTGGAAAAGGAATGTGATATTATAATTTAGCACTACTAAAACTTCCAACAGGGAAAAGCAGAGGTCTTAGATTCTTAGAGAAGATTCTAGAGTTAGAAAGGCAAATAGATGGGAAAAAAAGCAGGACTGGGGTTAGTGAGCTAAAAGGAGGGTCTGCTAAAGCAGGAAAGACTACAAGCGCAAAATGTCTTGATGTAAAAGTCTGTTTTCATTGGGAGGAAGGGAGGGCGGAAAGGAGGAGGAAATGAGAAGACAGTTGGACCACACCCATTCACCAAAGGGGATTTTTTTCTGGGGGAAAACTCTCCCCTCCAACCCCATGTGTGGAAAAAACCTTCCCCAGGTTTAACTTTAACTAAATGGATGAAAAAATTAACTAACTGGATGAAAGCAAGAAATAAAAGGTGCTCAATGTAGGAACTAAAAGTTAATTATCAACACCTCCAGTACCTTTCAATAACAGCTTTGTATTTGGAATAAAATCCAGGCCTCCTTTCTGCAGAAACCTATATAATAATAGAAAGCAAATATGCTATGGGAGAGGGAAGAGGATGGGGGCTGGGGTACTGGTGGGAGCAGGGAGAAAGGAGGGTGGAGATGACTCCACCAGCCAAGATCTTAGTGACTCCTGTCTTCCAGCACCTTCCCAGAAGTCCTTTCTACCCCTCACAGCTAATGCTCACACCAGCCCCAGCCTGTCTCCCAGGCTCACAGCTCAAAGGGAGGAAGTGGGGCACCTCACAAGTACCACAGAGGCTGGTCCCCAAGAGTCCCTGTTTGTCACTGTGCTCCACCTAGTCCACTACAATTTCTAAGCAAGAAAAACGGGGAGAAGGGGTGGGGCATATGGGCCACATGGTAACAGAGCTTAGCTTAGCAGAGCCCATGAGGCCCAGGGGAAGGACCCAGGAGAGAGAGAAGCCGCCCCCTTGTTTCCCGGAACTAGAAATCACCTCAGACCTGAGGAAGAATGTGACTAGGAGGAGAGGTAGGCAACTCACTGAGGCAATCTTAAAAACAAAGCTTCGGGGAGACTTGGTGTCTCCGGATTACAGGGTCCCCAAACACCAGCAGTGTCAGCAGAGAACATGGAAAGTCAGCCACCACGTGGAGAACCCCCAGATTCCCTGTCTGAGGAAGTAAAACCCCTAACACTGGAGGGAGTTTGACTTCCCATGGGCTCTCACATATCAAAATTGACTTATTCATCTTTTATATCCCTCTGCTTTTGCAGCTCTCAGCCTGGAGCTAAGACAAGGACACTTTGTAGGTTGGATATCCCAGAGGGAACGGGAAACACAGGTAGAAAGATGGCAGAAGCATCACCAACCCTGGGTGCTGGTTTTCAGTTCACATCTTCCAGGTGTTTCATGTGATCTTACCTGCATCAAACAACAACAAACCACCTAAGTATGATGTGAGTACATGGGAATGAAGAGCATCTAACTCTCTGGTCACCAGAGAAACCATCACAGGAACACAGCAGTGAAACCCGACACGTGTCAGTGCGTATGCAAAGCTCTTGGTCCTTCAGGTGTACCTTGTTTAATCCTCAAAATGTTTCCATGAAGAGGTGGGTGCAAAAGACCAAAGGTCTGAGATCCACTGACTTGTTCAAGACCTCACAGTGCAAACAAGAAGACTAGGACCCGTGCCACACTCCACTCCATGTGGCTGTTTGTGGCCAAGGCTGTGACGTTCCTCTTTTGTCCATCTTTCCCTGATTCATTCTTATCCAAAGTAAAGGTTGTGATGCTAACTCCAGTTGTGATGCCAAGATTCTCCTTTGTAAGAGGTAAACATGAGGTCTGAGTTGGCTGCTGGTCAGCCAGTGCCTGCTGACTCACTCACCCCTCCGCGGGCACACTGGCCCCCACATGTTCACTCATGCCAATTCCCTCTTTGTTTGTGCTGAACAATCAGAGCCCAGTTCTCTCCCACCTTTTCCTGATATTCCTGGAAGGGGCATTTCTTTCTGTTGGAAATAATTTTTTCTCTTTGTTTCTGAACATGTTTCATGTCTGATGCATGTGCCTGCATGTTACATCTCCTGATTTTCAGTATTTGTTTTTTTAAGCGAATGAAAACCAGAACTTTGTTATAAACAAATTCAGGAGACTTTAGAAATATTTTTTTAATTTAAATAATTTCATCATTGCTTGGGAGTTAGACAACTTTTGAAAAAACTTTACCTTAGATGTCTTCTGCGTTATACAAAATTTAGTTATTATAAAATTTGAGTCTGTAAATATTTTTCTCTATATTGACTTAACTCTTTATTGTTGCTGTCATTAGTTTGGTTTGGTTTCTCATGTGTGCGCTACCCATCTTTCTCTTGGGTTCTCTGCCATCTTCTGCTATATATCTCCCTGACATCTAGATAACAAGATAAGCAAATAACCAAATGCTCCAGGCGTCCCAGGGTCTTTCCTGTTCTACATGTGCTCACTGTGCACAGATGCAAACCAAGCCTTGGGGTTACTGGCTGGCCTTGCTCCTGGTGGCAGAAGGAGCAACATTTTATATTTCATATCCCCTCTTATTCCAACTGCCCCCAGAGGGAGCAGCGCTTGTGGGGGATGGGATGCCAGGTAACACCACCTGATTTTTTTGCAGGGTTCTTACTGCACCTTCTCTCTAAATCCTTTCTGTTAGGTTTTCTTCCTTCTTCCTGTCCTTATTTAAAGGCCTTAAGGCAAAGGTGAAAATCCAGTCAATAAAGGGTTAGAAATAGATGAGAGTGAGAAAGAAGTCTGTTTTCTTTTTCTTTATTTTTTGCCAACATTAGAGAAGCAGGAATAGATATTGTAGAAGATCTTGATGAATATCAGACTCTCTGGGAAACACCAGTGCCCAATGTCAGCACCAGCTACGATAGACATAATAACCTGAACAATTTCTTCAACAATGTACTGAGGCTACAGCTATTAAAAAAAAAAGGGGGGGGGAGGGCATACCTAGTGAAAGGCAATGGATTAAACTGTCAGGGAAGCCAATTCCAGATCTCCTTAAAAACAGAGGTCCATATCTATCTAGTACTTCCCGTTAAATCACCCCTCTCAGTCTTTTGCTGAGAATAATCCTGAGACATGCCGTTACATAAGTGGTGGGCAAACCTGGGGAAATCCTGCAAAGGTGATGGAGAAAGAGCACCAGAGAAGTGATGGTGCCAAGCCCTCTCTGCTCACCTTTTCCGCCAGCCCCCCAGGGCACTAGAGCTGCAGTGCTGTCCTGAGTAGCAGAGAGGCAGAGCAGAATATTCATTCCAGAGACAGTAAATAATCCAATAATAACTTATACCTGCTTGTCAAATTCAACTCCAAACATATGGACAGTGACAGACATATCCTCTGCTCTGATCCCTTGCTCAGCCCGTGGGCATGGCTATATTTTCTATCTGGGAGATGACTGCCTGATGGAAGGGAAAGACCATACACAGGCAGTTCTCAGAATGTAATATATGCCACCATCACCCTAGGAGCTCGATAAAAATCCAAATTCACATGCCCATTCTCAGAAGGTCTGATTAAGGAGGCAGGGTTGTGAGCCAGGACTCTGCATTTCTGCAGGTGATTGTAAGGGTTCTCTAGTCCTTTCTTTGAGAAACAACAATGGAGATAACACATGCTATTGATCAATAACACTATAGTAAGTGACTTTATTTACAATCATCCTCATGTTGTTTTCATGTATTACTACCCCGATATCTGAACACACGGCTGGAATTATTTCCCTTGGGAGCAAATGTTCATTAAAGGTTCAAACAATTTTTTCCAGTAAGTATTGATTCTTGAAATCATTTGACAGTTTTATCTCACATTTAATTTACCATCAAACTCCTACCATTGATCAAATTCCCGGAAACACTTGAGACCTTTCACCCTCATGTTTTTCTGTTCAGAACCAAATCATCACACTATTCCTCCTCAAAGCCAGCTGCCTTTTTAAAAAAAAAAATCAAATGAGTCCTTTTGGTGTTTGGTTATTGAAAAGGAAACAGAAAAAGTACAAATAGCTGATATAATAGATATTAAGCCTAGTATCTAATAATCACCAATCCCTCAGAAGCCTTAAGCCTTAGGCCTGGGAGAAGTAGCCTGAGTTGATTTTAATCCCCGGTAAAGCCTGGGAGGGCAATGCTACCTACAGTGGGAGTGACAGGCTGGGCACAGCAACCAACCTAGTCATGTGCCAGGAAGAGATCTCTGAAGGTCAATGTCCTGACCCAGAAGGATGAAGCTCAAGGAACCTAAGATCTGATCTGAGCTGAAGAGGAGCCTCAGCTGCCACCCTCCATCTAGAACAAGTAACAGAAAGTGGGCACTCAGGGTCCTGCTTTGCAGCCAGGATGAGTAAGTCTGGTTATATCTTTTAAAGTAGTTGATATAAAGCTTTAGCCCAACCCAAAAGGGCTGGGATTCTAGTTATTTGGGTTTTATATCCTGCCTCATCCTGAAGGGTATCGGGGTGGCTAATCCCTGTATGCTGAGGGACTGACCAGCCCCTAATCAATTTCCATATCACATGATGGCCTCAGTGCTGGAGCTGCCCAGGAGAGTACACCCATTTCTGACAGACGTAGGGTCTTCCCTTCCCTTGGGCCAAAGGGCAGGCAAGGACCCCATTCCTTTTACCCTCAGTTACATGTTCTCATTTTGTGACCCACGTGAAGTTCCACTTTGAGTCCAGTCAGATGCTCTGCTCACATTAGACTGAACCCTGAGCACACTTTTCTACTTTTAAATGTCTTTTCTTTAAACACCTGGATCCTAGCCTGCCTTGCGTGATGACCTCTGTGGCATCTCAATCACTCTGCTGTATTCTATCAACTGGTCCCGAGAGCCAACATCTTTGTTCATGTGCTTGTCCCTTTGTATGCCCTTTTTCTTTTTCTTTTTTTTTTTAAGATTTATTTATTTATTTATACAAGCACTGGGGTACAGTCAGAAGCACGGGAGGGTGGGAGAATCCACCAGAGCCAGAGCGGAGAGCAGAACAGGCAGACCGACGAAGTACACTGCTGAGGGGAGCAGTGGGAGGCAGGAGAGGTCTGCGCACCATGTGGGACCCTCACCTGGCAGCCGGGATCGAACCGGTGCTGCAGAGGCTGCGGGCAGCTTCGCAACCCAGGGCTCAACTGCTGCGCCAACGGGGAGGCCCTGTATGCCCTTTCTCTTATACTAAACAAACTCATTCTGCTTCCATATTACACTTTTCTATCCTCTGTATGTTGTTCTAACAGGCAGCAGCAGCAGAAAAGTGTCATTTTTTAAAAAGATTTATTTATTTATTTATACAAGAACCGGGGTACAGGCCAGAGGCGCGGGAGGTGAGAGGATTCACCAGAGACAGAGCGGGGAACAGAACAGGCAGACTGATGAAATACACTGCTGAGGGGAGCAGTGACAGGAGAGGTCTGTCACGCCATGTGGGACCCTCGCCTGCCCTCGTCCAGGATCAAACCCTCGCTGCAGAGGCTGCGGAGAGCTTCACAGCGCTGCGCTCAACTGCCTGCGCCACCAGGGGAGGCCCAGAAAAGTGTCATTTTTGAAGGAAGGATACACATATGAATAGAAATTCTTGGGTAGATTTATTAGCCCTATTTACTAAATATTGAAGATTATCGTGCAGGAAGAAGACATCAGCCTTCTTGACAAATAAACTGCCCTCAGCACATCTTCAAAGAATAGTTATTAACAAAATGCTTCAAGGCCAATACCTAACTTGAATTTCCTGTGAAGTTGGTGACTTCTATGTAAATATCACAGAACCTCCATCAGAGGCTCCCACTGATTCAAATGGTGATGATCTTTTGCAAAACTGGACAACTAAACATACAGATACCCACAGTTATACATAGACCTGTTCAGTTTCTGAGTAGTACACTGAAATTGTGTACATTGAAATTCAGTCTTTAGAAGTGAGCAAATCAGGTGGTCAACCTTTCAGAATCTGAAAAATATACACCTGTGTCATCATTAGCAGAAAGCCCACTGCCATACAATAAGGAAATGTCTAGCTCTTTTTATGTGTTAGGGCAAAAAAAAAAAAATCTAAAAATGTCAGGAGTTGTTTGTGTTTGTCTGTTTCACAAGTACACGGGATTCTGCCTCAGGTCACTCAGTCACACCTTATGATTCCTTAAAGAATTAAAATAGGGCATCAATAGGAAGATTTCATATTGTTTTTATAATTACAAGGTCTTTCCAAGGTCTCTATCAATGAGATGCTACGGCATGTCCCCAGACCACACTTAACATATTCTGGGAGGTTTTAGCTGAAAGACTATATCTGCTGATTTAGGAAAATTTAATGTAGAAAACAAGAATTAAAATTCAGAGTCATATATTTAATTAATATTTACAAGCACAGATTTGTGACATGATCCAATCAAATCTGGCTAATAGGTATTTTCAAGGTATCGATAAATGTATTCTAAACCAACAGAGGAAACAATCCAAAAATTATGAAGCAGAAGTGAGTTAGACAGTCAAGTAAATTCTACTCTCTGTTATTTTCTTTGAAGAATGACTAAAACTCCAGTTTCGAATGAATTCAGGAAGGAAGGCAAAGTTGGAAAACTTGCCTGCAAGAGAATCTCCAGATTTTTAGGATCTGTGAGAAGGACTGGGTTCTAATAAGAAAAAATTAGCATGCATAATATCATTTCCTACACCCCGATCCTGCATTATTCTCTATTGGTTATTTTTTATGTGTTTCTACACTTGGAATACATGCTAAGCAAAGTAATTACACAGTTGCATTCCTCTTTGGTCTTTCACAAGTAAAATAGTGTATTTTGGGAATATATTTTGTCCCTGTAAAAATACCGACAGGGGCTTCCCTGGTGGCGCAAGGGGCAAAGCACCACACTGTGAAGCAATTCGCAGCCTCTGCAGAACGAGTTAGATCCCCGGCCGGCCAGAGAGCAACCCACATGGCGCAGCAGACCTCTCCTGCCTCAACTGCTGCTCCCCTCAGCAGTGCACTTCAGTAGATCTGCCTGTTCTGCTTCCCACTCTTTCTCTGGTGAATCCTCTTAGCCCCTGCAGCTCTGAACTGTGCCCCAGCTCTTATATGCATAAATAAATAAATCTTTAAAAAAAAAAAATACCAACAGGCAGTCAGTTCTGGAGAACAGACAAGATCAAGCTCCACAGTGTCCTCTGCTGGGGCTCTGGGAATAACTGAAAGAACATCTGGTTCTGCTTCAGAAACCCACATGGACGCTCTCCCAGGTAGAGCGTTTTGGAGTTGAGGCTGTCATGAGGAGCTAGAAGGGGAGACGGGCATGGGAAGTTGTGGCGTGCACCACTCCCTTGACTTCAACTGAGATATGAGGACACAAGGATTCAAAAGGAAGGATGGGAAGGCAGAAACCACACCCACTGAGACCTCTCGTGGCTGCAGGGCTTGGGGGCTATGCAGCAGCAGAGCTGGATGGGGAGGGGATGGGAGCCAGAGGAAGGTGGGCAGGACTTTGTCTGATTTTTGAGGATCAGCAGTCCAATGAGAGGAGACACAGCCTTGGCTCTGACCTCCAGCTCCTTCAAGGACAAAAGGGCCCACAAACCAAAGAAACTGATGAGTGTCCTGGGTCAGATTTGAGACTTGGGAAACTTTCTTAAAAGAAAAAGCTGGAACATTGCTGCATTCCCACTTGTGAGGTTGGAGTACAGAGCCCAGAGTATGCTGACCACACCACAGGTCAGGGCTGCACATGTTCAGAGCTTACATTAGCATAAAGCTGGAAAAATCATCTAACACAAACCCAAGTTTATAAGAGTGTCGAATGCCTCATGTCAGTTACTGAATACTGTACTAAAAGTCAAAAACTGAGTGCCCTAATTCAAAACTTGAAACAGCTTCTATTGAATGTATACTGCTTTCACACTATCACAAAGTCAAAAAATCACACTAACGTGGTAAAAGAGGGATCATTTGTGCATAAAATAGAGTATATTTAGTATCTTTTATGTACTGGGGCTGAATGTTTAATCTTGACACCAAAAATATCTACATTATTCTGAAAAAGACCTCCTTTGTCTTTCTATCATATTCAATCAAATTCATCATGAAATTTTCTATGCTCATGTCTCCAAAAGTGCTTTAAAGAATAAATTACATTGTCTTAATGATAAAGTCAGGGTTATTGGAATAATCATAAGACATGCATGTATCAATAATGCTTCAACCCTTGGATTTTGATGCCAAAAGACAAGGAAAAAAAGGATTTTTATTCTCTGGCCCATTTTTTTCAATATAAAATGTCTGTGTGCTTTAAAGTTTCATTAGAGAAATCACTATTTTAATATATTGGCCTGTTTTTATTTGTTTTTAAGAATAACAGTTGCCCATGGGTTTTTAATGGAACACTAGAGCTACATGGATTGATGCATTAAAAAACATTTGGAATGAGTCTTTTCCTGTTAATGGATAATTATTAAATAGGCTCCATTTGTGCCCTTCTTAGTTTGATTTGAGCCTTATAGTCTACAGAGAGGTGTTTTGTCCAGAAAAGTGATAGAGATCCAGATCTTATTCATATTTACTGGAAGTTATAACTATGCTGGGAGTTCATCTTGCTAACTTTCTAGTTTTTTTCTGTAGGTGGGATTTTTTGCTTCAAATTCAAAAAAAAATGTAAGAAATTTCACACAATGGGACAGATGCTGTACACACACACAAAGTCCCACATAAGAAATCATACTCTTCTGCTCACTTATTTTCCATAAGGCTTGCATGAAATAGGGAGGGGCTGATTTAGCAGAATGTTAAACCATTTTATAAAGTTGGGTCCCCTGTTTCTCTGTTGGTTTTTTTGTAATGTCTACATTTTGGCATTTCTTCATTGCCTCTCTGGTTTCAGAGCTGTCCAATGGAGCATTTCCCGTGGAAAAAGAAAAAAAAGGAAATATAGCAATTAGCATACATGATGTACCTGCACAGAACATGCACATTCACAAAACACGGCTGTATGACACACAAGTCAGCCCTGTTTTGTCCTGATTCCTGCATGGCCTTGCCCTGCTCACTGCCTGCCATTTGCCAGCTAGAACTGACAGCCCCTTTTCCAATGCTTTCAGCTTTCCCAATGCACAGCCCTATCAGCTTTACTGACTCGAAATATTTAATGAGTTTTTAATTCAGTTTTGCTCTGGAATCCAGCCAGCTATTGCTGCCTGAGGCTTGCACTTCCCTTTATGCCTTATCAGGGAACAGTCACAAAGGCAAGTCGTGTCACTATTGGATTTCTGCAGGGAGGGTGCCTAGAGCTCATGTCATTACAAGGCCTTGTGGACAATGAAGGTGCTAAAGGCAGTCACTTCTGTGAGCAGGTGGGGATGGCAGAGGAGAGACACCCCTGGGTGCTCAGAAGCCATTTCTAGGGAGTGAATACTGTGCTGTTATCACTGGGCTTCAGTCCAGAGGGAGTGGGAAAAGAAGCAGACCACAATGACTACTCTTTGGACTAAAATTACATGCATTTTTACATATAGGTGCCTGGCATATAACACAGGGCCCTGAAATACTCCTCTCCACACAATTCCACTGACTGATTCTCTCCTCTTAGACACTATTAATAGGTCCTCATGTTGCCCTTCATTTCCTGGACTCACATGGGGAGCAGAAAACAGCAGCACTCCCTGGAGGGAGGCTCTGTGTTAGCCATGGAAGCCATTAATCCAGGAGAAAATACAGTGAGACTTAAAGTGCTGGGACGTACTTCATATATTATGCAGTTTTTCTACATTTGCCAAATCATAGCTTGGATATTTCAGTCTGTTCTGCTCCACTTCTGGTCTCGGCATATGCTGTCTCCTCGTTGTAGAATACCCATCCCCACCTGTTTATTTAGCTGCTTCTTACTGGCCCTTGCGGTCTAGGAGACACATCACCACCTTTAAGTAGTCTTCCTGGAAACCTCATCCCCAGGGCATTTTGCGCTCGCCCCTATGGTTGCAAACACCACATGGAGAGGCGCCACGTGGCCAGCTCTGAGGCCCACTCTCATGTCAGTAATCAAGTTTCAAAATAGCATCTGGGGCTTTCTTGCAGATGGGTGCTTGGCATTTATTTATTATTTATCAGTGGAGATGACGGTGTAAAAAAAACCTCCCTAATTGCAGTTTGAGGTTTGAGGTTTCCGAAAGAGTACAGTAATATTGATTGAATAATGGCTGTAGAATACTTAGAAGCCTTTGCAGTCAAGGCAGATGGGAACCGAGGTTGATTTAGATTCAAAGTTATTGTCAAATATTTTTAAATAAAATGTATCCCACATAAGCTATGATTCTACCAATTCATAAATGCCAGAGAACAAGCTGTTAAAATAGGTATGTTATTTTATCTACTCATAAAATAAATGACTATGGTTTACCTATAAATATGAGTTTTCAATTCAATCAACTGATAGTTATGTTTTGGGGTAATATTGGTTTAGAGTTGTTTGTGATTCAGAGGTATAAGATCTCCCCCTTTAGATGTTGGTACCACACCATCCTCACCACCAAAACACCCACGGTCCTCCACCATGGGCCACTGTGCTCCTTCCCCACTTTGTGTTCTCCCCTCTCCCATTCTGATAGTCTCATCAACTGATAAGTGTTTTAGAATCATGGCACATTGCCAGAAACTGGCTGAATGGGGTTTGTTTTCTTAGTAATAGTGTGGGGATGGATATGAAGCTAGGAACTGAGGATGGTTGCCCTATCAGCAGTTCTGGGGTGATGTTTCCTGGTCCTGGCTGACCATCAGAAGTACACGGGGTGTTTCTTGAAATTACATATGGCTGGGTCTGACCTAGAGCTACTGAGTCAGACTCTTGAGAGTTTGGGTTGAAGTCTGTACTTAAAAGCATTGGGAACCTCTGTTCTTCAGAGTATTCTAGTGCTAGGTGCAGCAATGACATCCTGAAAAGTTGCTCTAGGGGACCCTTTTAATTTTGTGTTTCAGTGACTTATCATGACATCTGATATGGCAACTAGCAATTCCTCTAAAACAATTTTCCTCATACCAACATATCATAGTGATATGAGACCATTATAAGGGACTTTCACAAGTCAAAAAATAGGAAAAAGAAAGAGGTGGCTTCCCAAAATGACAGAAAGAGACCTTCAGCTGGAAGAAGCCAAGGGAGAGAAGAGTAAAAGAACTGCGGAAGGCCTAGAAGCCAATGTGAGAACAGTAACAAAAGGACTGGGCAGAGGGGCCTTGTTTTATGAAACTGCTGACAGAACATGGACCATGACATGGCCTTCAGAACCATGGGGGGTGGTCAGCAAAAGGAACAGGAGAGTCCCCCCTTTCTGGGCACACACACATTCTGGCAGGGACGATAAGAGGGCTTAAGGGAGGTCAGAAAGAAAGTCATGGGGGTATGCGGAGAGTTGAGGAAAGTTTCTAAGATGACGTAGAGACAGACTAAAAGATGGTGGGTAAAATAAGCCAAGAAGGTACTGAGCAGGTAACACCAGGCCCTGGGATGGAGTGTTCTAGTCGCATCAGATGGCTGACAGCCTGTAACCCAGGCTTATACAAATGTGAGTTTAGAAGTATTTATTCCAACCTCTGCTTTATCGATAAACGCAGTAAGCTTGTGAAAGGGTAGTGACTTGTCCAAAGTTAATGACAGAGTCAAGAGTAAAGTGGGCTATTGGAACACCAGCTTCTCCCCACGCACATACCCAAAGGACCACTGCAAAGGCTGAGGCTGCTCCTCACAGGGCTCCTGACCTCATAGCTCTGTGATCAGATGCCTCCCCCACACCTACATTCCATTGCACAGCAAGCAGGAGCATTCCACAGTGATATCATCTCAAGTGACATAAAAGAGGTCTTTGATTCTTAATCTAGATATTGCTCAGATTCTTTATAGGAAGCCAAAGATAGGCTGCAAGAAAAAACAGCTTTCGCTCCATTCTTAGGTTTACCTATTTGGATCCGTGATGGAAAATATATGGAATCTTATCCACTAAGGCTAAAACTTGGTCACGCATCCTCCCCTTCTTTTAGAGAAGAAATTGCCTATAAAACATAACTGCTTATCTACAAAACTATTCAGAGTGGAGATAGGGAGCTCTTAACACAGAATGTCTAGGTAGCCTCGCCTTCTTAAGCTCTTCTAGGTTTTGCTTTCACAGTCTTCAGGGAAACCTCATGGCAAACTCTCAATGACAGATGAAATGAAAATCCTGAGCTGCTGCATGGGGCCACTTCAGGCAGGGGGCACGATCACCCCCAAGCAACACTCACTGTGCTGTAATTAATATTCCATCATGTGCTCTCATAAAACTTCAGGGTCTCAAAGTGATACAGGAAGTGTTTTTTAATGATCACAATTTCATATTTACTAAGTCTCTACTGTGTTGGGTTCCCCACATGCATACAAACAACAAAAACTCGGGGCTCCACTGAGTGATAGAATCAGAGGAAAGAAGCCAACATCATGTCCTCATCTTTACATTTCTTTAGAAATATTTCATGAGGGCCTCCCCAGTGGCACAGCGGTGGAGCAATGGGCTGTGAAACTGCCCGCAACCTCTGCAGCGCCGGTTCGATCCCTGGCAGCCGGCGAGGGTCCCACATGGCACGGCAGACCTCTCCTGCCACACCCACTGCTCCCTTAGCAGTGTATTTCCTCAGTCTGCCTGTTCTGTTCCCCGCTCTGTCTCTGGTGAATCCTCTCACCCTCCCGCTTATCTGGCCTGTACCCAGTACTTGTATAAATAAATAAATAAATCTTTAAAAAAAGAAAAAAAAATATTTCATGAGTGCGACTATAAAGTAATGCACGTAACTTTAGAAAGTAAGCTACAGAGGCTGTTTATAAAGATCTGTTTCCTTTTGTTTTTGTTAACATTCTCTTTTTATGGATATTTCCTGGTTTTCTCAAAGATCATTTTATTTTCATCTCTCCTCCAAGGAGTAAGAGAATAAGGGAAAAAAGAAGATGCCTTTCCCATCATGTCATGGCCCTCACATCTCAGATTCATCAAGTTGTCACTTTGAAAAGGTCTCAGAGAAAGGAGATGGTCTCAAAAAATTGTCAGAGTGATAACGACTTTAATAGGAAAAACGGACTTCTCCTTTTCTTCTTCCCTTCCTCCCCACTCAGACACTCACCTTGTGGTCATAACATTTTACCACATCCTAGTTACGGAACATTAGGTATTCATGCCAGAGAGGTCGCTCTCTGCCTGGTGCCTTCCTTGGGAAGCTGTTGCCTGTGGTGTGTCTCAGACTTGAAGGCTCATGGGCCTCTGGCCTGGCCATCCACTCTGGTGTTTTCAAGGCCTATTTTATCATCACTGTAAGAGTGAGCCAAGGGAGCAGACATCTCTAAGGGTAGGAAAGGACAGAGGAAGTCAAGAATCCCACCGTGACTGGTCACTAACCACAACTTTACCTGTCTATGGGCTGCCAGACTCTGAGGGGTCTGGAAGTGGATGAAAAGATCCTCAAAGGAAATGCAAATGGCCAACAGGCATATGAAAAAATGTTCAACATCACTTGTAATCAGGGAAATGCAAATCAAAACTACCATGAGATACCATCTTACACCAGTGAGAATGACACATAAAAAAACTAGCAACAACAAATGTTGGCGAGGGTGTGGAGAAAAAGGAACTCTTCTGCACTGCTGGTGGGAGTGCAAACTGGTCCAACCACTATGGAGAGCTGTGTGGAGATTCCTCAATCTGCTAAAGATGGAGCTTCCACATGATCCAGCAATTCCACTCCTAGGTATTTACCCAAAGGACACAGAAACAGTAATTCCAAAGAGCACCCGCACCCCTATGTTTATAGCAGCACTGTTTACAATAGCTAAGCTATGGAAACAACCCAAATCCCCCAAAATAGATGACTGGATCAAGAAGATGTGGTACATAAACACAATGGAGTATTACTCAGCAATCAAAAAAGATAAACTCATGCCATTTGCAGCAACATGGATGGAGCTAGAGGGGATCATGCTCAGTGAAATAAGCCAGAAAGAAAAATAAAAATACCGGATGGTCTCATTCATAGCAGGAATTTAAAAACCTAAATAAGGGACAAGGAAAAAGACTAATTATAACAAAGTAAAAATCAAAATTAACAAGCAACTATAAACCAGAGACACACTATGGGGGGGGGGGTGGTAAGGAGGGAGTAGGATCGAAACAAGGGAGATGGTAATTGTATGGAGACTATAACCAAGATGAAAATGTATACACTGTGCAAAAATGAAAAATGATGTAAAAATATATAAAATTTAAAAAATAATGATAATAAAAGAATTTAAAAAAATCCTCAGAACGAGAGGCATTTCAGGTGGTTCCCCCATCACTGTAATAACACCTGTACAATACTATAACCATCAGAACCTACAGCCACCACGTGCTGTGATGTGTCCTTTGCACATCGTCACACTGATTCTAATCCTCAGCAAGAGCTATATGGAGAACTTTATTGCAAAAGTGGAGAAATGGGGCCTCCCGGTGGCGCAGTGGTTGAGCGCTGGGCTGCGAAGCTGCCTGCAGGCTCTGCAGTGCCAGTTCGATCCCCGGCCACATGGCGCGCAGACCTCTCCTGCCGCCCGCTGCTCCCCTCAGCAGTGTACTTCGGTCCTTCTGCCTTCTCTGCTCCCTGCTCTGGCTCTGGTGAATTCTCTCACCCTCCTGCACTTCTGACTTTACCCAGTGCTTGTATAAATAAATAATCTTTTTTTAAAAAATTAAAAAAAAAAAGTGGAGAAATGAAGTTCAGAGAAAGTAAGTGATTGTCCCAAGGGATGTGACTGGTGAGTGGCAAAGCTGGATTCCAAACCAGGTGCATTTGGCCTCAAAGCTCATCTTTACTCCACAGACTCTCTCAAGCCAAACTCCCAGGGGGACCGAGAGTTGTGTTCCTCATGGTCCCCTGGCCCAGACCTGTGATTCTTGCAGGTGGAGAAGCAGCACGTTCTCTGCCACTTACGCCCCTACATTGCTGAGGTCTGGGAGGCCCGTCTACTGTTCCTATGATGTAGGTGGTGTGCTCTGGACCAAGAAGCATATGTTTTGCAATGTCTCTGGCCTACAAAATCTCTAAGGCTAGACACACATTCATCCAGCCTAGTACTTCAAGACCCAGGACCCCAGACCAATGAACACTTACTTAATTCCATGCTCAGTCTAGCTTGTTCTTAAAAAAGTGTTAAGGAACAAAGATTTCCAGAACAGCCTCGAACATATCAACAAAGTATCTGTCCCCCTGAGGTGGAAACAGTAGGACTATTTGCCTAGTCTCCACGTTCTGAGAACTACAGGCCTCTGACAAGTCTTCCTGATATTGCCAATATATCTTTCTCAAGGAGTATACCCAGCTCATTTCCACCATACATTGTTAAAAGAATATATTCTGAAGGAAAAATGATCTCGTCTGAGCATAACTGATATAAAAGAAGGCAACATGGAACAATCAGCCACAGCAACATTTCTGAACTCTTCTTACTTGAAAAGGTTAAAAGAAAAAGAGAGAAGACTTATTTCTAAACAAAATGATCTGCCAGGCTATTCCTGCCCACATTCAATTCCTAGACAATAGTCACAGTTGCAGAAATAACTGCAACTATTTCCAGACCGGCAAAATAAATACAGACTCTAAGAAAAGTATAACTTGTAGTAAAAGACCTAATCCTATTGCTCTTAATTAAAGATTACTTGTTTTTCAAAAATAGCTGTGAAGAGACTACAGGAAGTTTTGTTTGGGATTATTTTTAGTTCCCAACACAAAACTGACCACCTCTTTTTCTCTGTCCCTAATCCACAATAACTTCTTCCCTTCTGCTGCCTAAGTCTTATTTATTCTTTAAGTGAAAATGCAAACACAAAGTAGATAAGAGGAACAGAATGAGTGAAATGTCTTCTCTCTCTCAGTTTAAAAATATAGTTTTGCCATCTCCATAAAAAGTAAAACCACCTTCACATTTGAGCTCTAGAAGACAACCTTTAAAAGAAGGCCAAAGAAAAGGGGTGTTTTTCTGACGGAGCCCCTTCTTTTGCCAGGTGTGGGTATTATTTCACACAGCCAGAGGCTGCATGTGTCCCACTTCTCAAGCTCAACAGCTCCAAGTAAAGCCCACATCTCACACTATTCATGGAAAATTGCTCCCCTTAAAAATGGACCTGATTCTTATGAATTTGGTATGAAAGTTTAAGGCCCCTGAAATCTCTGCTGAAATTCACAAATGTTCCTTTCTTATTTTCATCATTCAATGCCAAAAGGGCTCCCTCTAAAATCCATCAATGCTAACTTTTAATAACCACTAAGAGACTCCAGAAGGCACTTCTTCCTCCAGGGCATAAGTTAAATCACTGGTATAATGGTGTTTATCAACAATATAGCACAATATGTCCACTTAAAACAAACAATTTCATACACACAGCCAGGCTAGGAATGGCCTATTTCCAATGTCACAGGAATCATGTGCTGATCCCAAATGCCTTTTCAGGAGCTTTCAGACAGTGGGTATTTCTCTTCCTTTCAAAGATTCATAGAGCTGATACTGCTTTTAAGGATCCCTGAGAAATAAATCCATACATAGGCAGAATGGAGTAAGTAATAATTTGTTTTGTCTAATTCCTAAATGCCCTTCTTCAATGAAGGACTACCTCTCTACAGTCTTTCACTGAAGAGAGGCAGAGAAAGAAGCTGTGGAGACAGGCAGACCTGAGTTCAAATCTCGATGCTACAACTTGTCATGACTTTGAGCAGATGGCTTGTCTCTCTAACCACCTTCAGGTTCCTCATTGGCAAATGGAAATAACAGGACCTCACAGGGTTGTGGTGAGGATTGAGTGAGGGCTTATTCATAAGGAGTCTGGCATGTGGATGATTAATAATGGGGGAGTCATAATCACTATAATAATTAGAATAGGACATACTGCCTCAATCTCTAACTTCCTATATAAATGAACCCTTGCAAAATCAAATTATACACATTTATATAAAAACTTCCCTGCACCCAAATTCCCTTTCCATTGCTCAAAGAGGCTTAGATTATGTCTGGTGAGAATCCTCCGCCCACAAGCACTTCTTCCTAAATTGCTTTACAATTTGCCTAGGAAAAAAAAACAGCACAAGTGCTTTTTGTTATTTCAATCATACATGTCACCTTCCTTTTTCATTTCCATCGAGCAAAGGTTTCGGATCTCATTTATGAAATGACTAAAATTCCAAGTTGTCTTTATTTTACAAATCAATATAAATCTGTCCAAATTAGTCATTTTAAAATCACATAACAAGCACCATTGAAAACACACCCATTCACTCTCACATGTCCCCTGTGCTAACTTTAAAGTTACATTTTCCAAAAACCTCTTTCTTCTCTGCAATTGTTGCAGTCACTTCAACAGCTGTGTGAAATTACAGGATTAAGGTTACAGGATTCATTTAATTTTGCATCATTTTACTTTCCCATTATCCCTTACTAATACATTTATTACAGTAATAAATATCAGAGAAAAAGTGAGCAATATTGGTAAGCATTTACTGCTTTCTAAGGGTAAAGCATGGCTGAAAGTGTTTTGCAGGCATTCTTGCCTTTATCGCTGTCATGTCCCACAGCCCAGAAGCAATTACTGGAAGGTCTGGAATGTTGCTTCTCCGGCAAGGATCTTTTGGAAATGGTCTTGAATCTTATCAGGCAGGTATGGTCTGTCTAAGTCATCTTTTCCATTACCAGGCACTGCAATCAATAATTCCTTTTAAGTTCTGCTGCCCAATGCCCCCAGATGCACCCCTCTTCCTTGTAATCAAAGACATCCTCCCCAGTCAGCAAGCCAGGGGGAGGATGTGGGAGCCCAGGGCTGGCAGTCCTTCGGAATCCCATCCATCTCCCTTGGCTCCCTTGTCTGTGAACCACAGCTGCAGCTGTTGACCTGTGCTTTGCTACTATTTGCATTTCAAATAAGTTAATAAAACCAACAAGCTAAATAATAAATTGAAGATTTGTGTTTAAAACAACAATAACAAAGGCTTTTGATTAACCCATAGTACCACAGAAAAGCCACTTAGTAATACCACTGATGGCAATTTATACACATACAGGGCCCCTCAGCTGGCTGTCTCAGGATTTTTATACAAACATGACCCTCTCTATTTGAAGTGAAAAATAATAACTTTGGGTAGGAAAAAGAGGTCAAGACAGATACCTAAGAAATGTACTGATTTGCATATAGTTACAATTAAGTCAGTCGATGACTCATCCATCTGTTTAACATACATTTACTATGCACTGACTAACTGCTAGTCACTGGGTCCCAGAGAGTGCGGGTGGAATTGGGGATCTTATCATACAAATAAACCTTATAGGTTTATTAAACCTTATAGGATCAGTAGATGGGAAGGGCTATGACGTGCTGCTTCTCCACTCTTGCTCACAAGGTCTCCCTGGGTCTCAGTCTCCTCATCCTTAAAGTGGGGGCGGTTGGGGATGGAATTTGGACTGACTAATCTTGAGACCCCTTTCTGCTCTGATACTCAAAGCTAACTTGGGCACTTTGGTCTTTACTCTGGCCCTGAGTATGTCAGAGAAGCATTGTTTCCCATGTCATGCACAGAAATGCAGGGTACCAGAAGCTGGAACCAGAAGACCCATGTTTGAATCTTTAAATCTTACCAGGTCCTGATTTCCTGGTATACAAAATAGGAACAATGACAACCCTTATCTACACCGTTGCTCTGAGATTGGAAAGAAGTAACACACGAGAATGGCTATGGAAAGCACTGTACAAACAGGGGTTAGCGCTCACATCCCTGAAACTCTCATCCCTGAAACTCACATCCCTGATATGTACCAAGAATCTTTAAGATCAGAAATTGATACCTCATTTTCCTACTCTGCTTAAGCATCTGTCACATTTTATGCTTTTATTACTGAATGAGCACACAATGCCTTTTCTTATGTGGCCATGTAGCCATTATCAAGTTGCCTTTTCGTTAAGAGATTTTTTTTTTTTTAATTTCCTGCCATCACCTACTGTCTCCTTGGTTTACCTTAAGTAAATGTTTCACTTAGCCATTCAGACTTCTACTTTGTCTCCTAAAATGAATGCTGATACCCAGAGGTGGCTTTAGAAATTCTGTACCACGGAAAGTGACACAGAGGGAGCCTCAGCGAGTGGTCAAGGTAGCACACAAGCGAGGACCACACCTGCCAGGTTCTGGCCTTTTCCCTGCTGCTTTCAGCATTTCAGAAGCAGAGACAATGAAAAGGAGGGAGAAGGAACAGAAAGAAGCATATATAAGCTCGAGGAGCCACACGTGTTCAAAATGAAAATCCTTCCACTACCTCTTGGACTCTTCCTATCAAATGTACCAAAAGGCTATTCAAAAGTGAAGGGAACTGTCAAAAAATGAAACAATTTAGAGATGCCACTCCGTGAGCTGAGAAACCAGTGATGGCCTGGAGCTCTGTTGACCTGTGGAGGGGGTCTGAGAGCAATGTGTGCACCATGAAGGAGAGCTGCGCCATCCCTTCAGAAGGCCATCTCCCCTGTACAGACCTGAACACCCTGTCCTATTTACAGAGATTTGCATTTAATCCAACGTATTTTTGTTGTTAGCATAATAACCAGAAACTTCCAAAAACAGGAATATACAAAATCATATATGTTTTTGAGCCAACACTTTCTCACTAAACCATATTCTTAATTACTGCTTTTGTTAAGCCAGTGCACAGCTGAGGAAGTACCAGTGGCTCCCCAGTATCCTCAGGATTAAATCCAAGCTCTTCATCCCAGAATTGAAGCCCCTTCACAAACTGGCTCTTTGCCACACTCCAGGGGAACAAAATATAAAGCACAGGATTACCATTTTTGAGGTGTTGAACAAGTTAGTCAGCGGAGCCAGTTTTCTGTGCACTCATATGTTCACAACAGCATTATCCATATATCTACGTCAGGACACCCACCTAAATGTCCATCATCAGATCTTTCAATAAAGAAATTGTGGCATATATACTCAATGGAATACAACTCAGCTATTTAAAAAAGATGAAATTGTGCTTTCTGAGACAAAATGAATGAATCTTGAGGTGTCTGTGCTAGGTGAAATAAGTCAGGTAGTGAAGGATGGATATCAGATGGTTACACTGATTTGTGGAATATAAACACCCAAAGAAAACAAACTGGCAAAGCACATCAAAAATAATGATCTTAGACACTGTGAAAAATATACTGGTTATCAGAGGGAAAGGGAAGAGGGACGAAGTGGTAGGGGAGGGAAGGGGATCAGACATGTGCATGGGGATTTTGATGAGAGTCAGTGAAGCAGGTGCACATATGGCAGAGTGCAAGTGTACCCCCCAAATGATGCAGTTGCATAAGTGACTGCCAAATTAATAAAATTTGAGGGGAAAAAATTCCCAGTTTCAAAAACACTGCTGGAAACATGCAGCGAGAGGTTGAGAGGGATCGTTAGGCTGCCTGTTCACTACTCATGGGCAACACAAAATTTGGAAAAGGAGTGGGCACATTCAGTACCCATTGGAACCCCAGAACCAGCTAATGAGAAGAAGAAAGAGCTTCCAAATTCCCAAAGCCTGGTCACAAGGCTGGAGGCATTGTTAACAAGTAGGGACCTGTGTTTGTTTATTCAGGAAAACCCTGGTTGGTGAAGTTCATGAGCTGGGCTGGGCAGGATGCTGGGCACAGCTGAAATCATAAGCCTCACTGCTCCCACACTGCACTCGGACGCTCGCTGCCTGTGACCATCTGTATCGGTCACATTAACTAGAAGTTGTCAAACCTCCCTTCTTGTGTATAGACACTACCTCTGGGTCTGTTTGCAAATAGATAAACTTGTTAACAGCAAACTGGAATGGAACCAAAAACATTCAATTGATCCAAAAACATGTCAGCCTAACATACACTTGGAAGAAAGTCCCTGGACTGGGTGATGTTACACACGGGCACTAGACGGGGCCATCCCAATTCCCGAGCCCTCAATCCCATCCCCGCTGGTCATGAGAACCCTCATGTACATGGTATTTCTAGAGAATCTGACAGGATCATGTCCACTATAATAGACACGCAAGAGTGAGCTAGGAACGGGGAAAAAATAATAAAGAAAATGAATCCCCCAGTAGAAATACAAGAAAAACAATAATAATCCCACACCAATGTTCTTTTGTTTTGTTTTTGTTCAATATAGGAGAGATTTACAGGGCATCTTAATCAAGATCTGCTTCCCAACTATAGTTTCAATCTGCATGAGGGTTTTAGTTGGAAAGTGATATTTGAAGGTCATTTTGTCAACCTAAGGAAAAGAGATTTGCTTGAGTGACATTGCAAAAGCAGTAGCAGAAGGCTTTAGGAGAAAGTGTACAGAAAACTGCTCACAAGATCACACAACTGAGAACTGGCAATGTTCTTATCATTTCCATTCTCATTTGTTATTCAAAGTCAACCTATGGTCTCTAAACAAAGGCTCAGGGACCCAGCTCTCTCCTTGTCTGATGACCAACAGAAGGGAATCCAGAGAATAAAGAAGGGCAGGCAGAATGATCGTGACATCCTCAAGGGTTTATATTTCTAATTGCTATTCTGGTCTTCTCTCCCCTCCCCCATACCACCCAAGGCCACATACCAGCTGCTGTGTGTGGTCCTGCCAGGACTCACTTCCAATCCCTCCTTATAAATTAACCTCCACCCTGACACTAGGCCTCAACTCTGTCTTCACTTTGCTTTTGAGTATCATGGAAGATTCATCCTTATGGAAAAGGCAAAATACTGTTGTTTCTAGGGAACAGTTTAAGAGCTAAGTCAATTAAAAAACCTCAAGCTTTTACTTGATTAAACTGCAGTAACTGAGTCTTGTCAAGTCAAATAGGGTCCCCATGTATTTGTGAAATAGTTTCCAGCAGGGAAGACGACACCCACACTCCCTCCTGGCTCCCTCATGTGGGAACGGGCTGGCAGCCTGTTGCTGTGGAGCGGAGCCAAGCTAACATGTAGCCTCATGTGTGTGACCAGGAGAGAAAGAAAGACAAATCTGTGCCAAAGAGTCACAAACACGAATATAAGGCAAATACTAGGTAGCTCAGCAAACACTTGTCTATCATCTATGAATTCACAGAGCCAGATGCCAGACATAGCCATAGAGCAATTTCCTGACTAAATATTGTTTTCTTACACTCACTCCTGGGACCCTAGGCCGACTTTCTTCTCAGACTTCAGACAGCGTTGACTTCCTTGTGGTGCCTCTGGTGGAACCACGTTTCTGCTTCCTGTTACAGCAAGGCCCACGCCCACTGGCAGCCCAGGCTCCAAGCCGCACCATGCTGCTGTCAAAGGCTTAGCTGGAAAAAGTTCTCAAAAATGGTGTTTTTTCCAACAAAAGCTGTATTCTTTAAAAATCTATTTAATTGATAAGAAATGACATAAAAATAGCATAGGATTTTCAAAATGCTTTCTTTTTTCTGTGACTTTCCTTCACAAACCTGCTATTGGTGAACACTAGGCTCGGGGTAGGGAAGGGGGAGAGTTGGGTCAGACCCGTGGGATTTGGAGGAAAAAAGAAATTCCCATTTTAAAAAGTGAGAGGCTGATGACTTCACTGTGTCACTCCAACTCCCGGAGGAAGAATATCTCATTTTTAGTATATAAAACAGATCCACAGATAGAATAATCTATATACATATTCTGCTAGAATTCTGCTGGGACACGTTTTTAGAAAGAACCACCCTCTAAAGGTGCTGTGGAATCCTGCATCAGGATGTAAGAAAAGAACAGCAAAAGAACTTAATGGAACAAATAGGAAAGTCTGAGTAAAATCTGTTGTTTATTTAATAGCATTCTGCAAGTGGTGACTTAGTTTTGATAAAAGTGCTATGGCTACCTGAGTTAGCATTAGGAGAAGTTGCATGAAGAGTACACAGGAATGCTCTGTGTTATCTTGGCATAAATCTAAAATTATTCAAAAACAAGAAGTAAAAAATGATTAAACACACAATTAGTCCTGACAGACTAACCCCTGAGAGGGGTTATTCTCCCATTTAAAAAACAAGGAAGCAAGTTCTAAAAACCACACAGGAACAAGAGCCTGGGTCTAGGCCTGCCCAGCACCGTGAATTTAGGAGCTAACACACATTAGTAGCAAGGCCAGGTCCCTTTCAGTCTCACGAAGATGATTCTGCTAAACTTTGAACCTTATGAAAGTAAATGCCTGTCCACTGTGGACGGTTTGGATGCCAAAGTGAATCAGCAGCTAGCATTCAACCATAATCACCTTACCCCAGAAATAGTCATTGTTTATCTTTCATTATATTTCCCTTCATTTCCACACATGCATTTTTTACATAGTTGAGGGCACACTGGAAGAACAATTTTGCGGTCCTGTTCTGTTCACTTGATGTTCTGTCATAAACGACTTCCCCACATTAAGCCAAAACTTTGCTAAGACGAGGTTTAACAGCTGCCACTAAGCCCACTGTGCCAAGTGCTACTGTTTATTAACCATCCACTGAAGCCTGCAGTTAGGGTACCAAGTATGGCTGTTCAGGTTAAGGGAGAAAAATCAATCAGTCCTGTACCCCATTCTCTCTGGGTTTAATTTACTTCTCACTGGTAAATTAGGTAGAACACATTATTCCAGAATATGTCTGGGTCCATTTTGGCTTTTGGCCAATCAATGATGCTAAGAATAAAATGCTAGTCAGCACCAGAGAGAACCTTAGACCATGACAGAAGAGAAAGCAAATTAAGTGCTCTGAGTAATATTGGTATAAAACATTAAATGGTTTTCGAATCAGTAATTAGCATGTAATAAAATTTGAAAAGTAGACATCAAGGAAAACCATAGTGTTGTTTTAAAAGAGCCAGTTTGCTTAGGTTGCATACTCAGTCAACACATTCGTTTTCTGTAATAACTAAGTAGAAACAAATATCATCAGGCCAATTTTAAGAAATGGGTGAAAACCTAAGTATGTAAAAGCAGAAATGACTAGGCCTAGGACCTATTTGGGAAAAAGGGATCCCATATAATACACACACCCAGATACATACACACACACACACACACACACACACACTCACTCACACAGAGTCAAACCCTAAAATAAATTCAATACTGCTAAGATTTTCCTCCCCATGGTGCAATTAAGTGACTATATCAATATTCAGGAAGAAAAACCAAACATACATAGCAAAGTTGACTTTGAGGAATAAATTTAAATTGTTATTTGAATTTCATTTGTCCCATATCCTTCTGGCTACAGGGTGTATCTAGAACTACTAGATGTGCTCCTTTTGCGCTCACCCCTTCCACCCTCACTACCACCCAATTTTCACTCCTATTCACTTGTCTCACGCTTCTGAATGAAAAGACAGAGGAGGACAGAGGCAAACCCACCGAGCAAGACTGTACAGAGGGCGTGTTGGGAGATTTTTCAACAATCTGTTGGAAAACCAAGTCCACTGATCTTAGGAAGCTGGACTAGAGTCCTACTAACGAGCTAATAATCTTTTCAACAAAGGCAACAAATCACCATATACTTCCTGTCACCTACAGTGTTCCTCCAAAATATGTTCAAAGTATACAGTGAAACAAATGTCAATTTTGACAACAGAAAAATCACATTTTGCTTACTGCCTAAGTATCAGTATGATTAACTAATCTATTTTCCTAAGAGGGGACAAATGACTTAGAAGAGGAAATTTCTTCCTAGTTAATTTGAAGGGATGATGATGCTTAAGTCTCAGTGGCACACTATTATATTTTTGACCACGCAGCTTTCTGAAGTCTACAAAGAGCAAGAAACTGTGTTGGCATTTACAGACGGGTACCGGTTTTTTGTTTTTTTTTTGGTGGGACCCTCGCCGGCAGCCGGGGAACAAACCCGTGCTGCAGAGTCTGCAGGCAGCCTCGCAGCCCAGCACTCAACCGCTGAGCCACCAGGGGAGGCCCCACAGGGGGCCTCACAGTTTTAAAAAAGTATTTAATGAGCATCAACTCAGAGCCAGGCAGTGTGCTGGATGCTGGTAGATACAGTGGGAAATAAGGCACAGTCTCTGCCTGATGAGGGTTAAGACTTTAAGTAGATAATCACACACACTTGCGGGATGCAGGGCACTAAAGGAGGCATATAAGGAAAATTTAAGGTAATCTGCAGGTCAGGAAAGGCTGGGTCCTGGAAGATCACAGCCAAGTGAAAAGACCCTTCGGTAAATTCAAGGACACAGACCAGGCTGGACATGTTAAGTGTTCCAACTTGAAGATCAAGAAGGGGTGTGGCCACCCCCTAACTCTTCCTGGTCAGCACCACTGGCTGCTCCTGTACACAGTCCAAACTCATGACCTGCCTTATTTCAGAGAGCATTAGGGAGCAAAGAGCCTTTTCTTCCACTGATACAAACACTCCTTCCTCTCCTCTTTTCTATGCAGCCTCAACTTCTCCTGTGTGCATGGTGAGTGGTTCCCGCATCTTGAAATAGTAGCTCTCCGGTTAGCATAAGACTCATCTGGTAAGACTGTTTAAAAAGGAGATTCCTGGATCCTGCTCTTGGAGGCTCCAATTCAGCAGCCATGGGATGAGACAGGAATCTGCGGATTTATTACATGCACCCCTTGACAAGTGATTTGGATGATATTCAGCAATTCTAGCCTTTCTGCAGTAATTTGAAAAGGAGAATATTTGAATCTAGCAGGTCAGCATTGAGGACCTGTGTCTGATGGCTCATATGGTGCCAGCAAGGCCTCCCCTCCTGCATGCCCTGCTTCCACAGGTCTCCATGGGTCTCCACGAGCACAGGGACTGAGGGAAGTACCCCCTAAAACCCCAGGGGATAGGAAGGAGGGAGGACTCAGGGTGAAATGGAAAATTTCACAGAACAGAGCTTCAGAAGTGGCCTAACTAAGCTGGATATATTCTTCAGTTCCATAAGAGCATTGCAAAAGGACTTCCTTATCAAATAAGTATTTCCAAGTTTTAAAATCTTCATTTACCTCATACTACCATAAAATTTATTTTTAATAAATATGGACTAATTGCTATAACTGGGGTAACATCTTTATAAACCATTACTGTTATATTTAGGGTAACTTGCCATTTCCCTAATTTGGGTGATTTTCCCTACTCTGCACTCAAAAGTTTGGAAGCCGGTGTTCTAAATTCTACTTTGCTTAGACCTATTTTCATTCTCACGTTAGCTCTTCCTTTGGGTCTGGTAAGCGGTCTTTGTTTTCCAGTCTATAAATCTGCCCGTGAAGACAGCAAACTGGGTCCTCCTCTAGCCCGCTTTGTCATTGGCAGGTTTCCCAGACAACAGCCACCAAGCCGAGTCCATCGAAAAGTCACCAATTTTCTCCCTTGACATCTCTCCCAAGCCCTCCCTTCCCAGCTGGCCGTGGCCCCTCACCACTAATCCTCTGTCTGCAGTGAGAGGAGAGGGTGGGCTATCCTGGGGGGGCGCCACTTTAATACGGGTCAGTGAAGCCCCTAGTAGGGCGCCTGGGCTTCCTGCCTTTCTTCCCAACCATCCCCTTTCTTTTTTTCAATCACTAAAAAGAACTCACCTAGTAATTCACATTACCTGGAATATAACAAGCTTAGAGGAAGTGATAAGCAGGTATTCTTCTAGATGTTGGCCCAGTGACAAAGAGGCTTCTCTGAGGCAGCTTTACGAGACCACCACCACCGGAGTCAACTCCAGGCTGTGTTGCTTGTTTTTTTTTTTTTAAGAAAATTTTGATCAAATGCCTTCTTTCACCAGTTGCATATGAGATTATCTTTTAGCACATCTCACTGCCATTAGGAATCAGTTTAAAAAATGTTTGAGGTGACCCAGAAGGGGGACCGATGCTGCATAGAAGAACAACACATCCAAAGCATACAAGAAGCTCTGCCTTAGAATGCTGGACTCTCTAAGGAATGCGCCCCACTGGTATGCAGGGGTCTTTGAACTGAGCAGGGCTCTAGAGTAAAGAGCTGGAAAGTACACCCCACCTCCATCAGCCACTGGCTATGCGACATTGGATAGGCTAGTTAAGGACCCTGCCTCAATTTCCTCATGGTTAAATAGGGATAACAACAGCACCTCCCCCATAGGAGGGTGTGAGGATTACATTCATTAGCATGTATGAAGTGCTTAGAAGAGCACCTAGCGCATGGTGAGCCTTCAGTAAACGCTTGCTACTATTCATGTTAGCTCTCACCAATAATAAAGATCATGGAGGAAAGGGGTGCAAAGCCAGACTCCAAAGTCACTAGCTCTGTCTGAGAGAGGCAAGAGTGCTTCCCTAGAATACGAGTCCCCAAAAAAATCCCTAGAAAGGAGGCCTGACTGAAATTATTTTTAGATTGAATGCAAAAAGCAAAAGAGACAAGCTGGATGGCTGTGAGCTCCAGCCCTGGGGCACTGTTCAGATTTTGGTTCTTGTGTCGTACTGATATGAAATAAGTTGATTCAAATGAGTTAATGAAAAATGCAGTCTCCCTCCTTGCAACTGGTATGCAAGGGTATCTAAAACAGCTCAGCTGAACATGCTCCTTTCTTGTAAAAGAGACTCTCCTTCAAAAAGAAGAGTGTCAATTGAACTCATGTAGTCTGCCCCCAATCACTCCCAATGAGTCCCTGATTTGACCTGTCTCTTCATCCAACTCAGTCTTTCTGTCAGGATTCCCTCAAAATTGCCCAAATTTCTGAGTCTTACTTTATTCCTGAATGGTTGTTAGTAGATTTGGCTGGTTGTTCATTACTGGCCCCATGTGGAACAATACATCATGCTTCATGCATAATAAATAAATGACATTCCTAAAACAATAAGGATGAATCTATGAAAGATATAGAGTAAGACCCTGTTAGTGCCCACCGGGCATTATTATAATTAGCTAGTGATTTAGAACAACTCAATCTCCCACCATCACTGCCTTAGGCCTTAAGGAAACCGACCACCACTTTACTGCTTCTTGAAGGAGATGCTTGGAATCAGAATGGAATATTGTCAGGTAAAATTAAGCCAATTCTGAGTTGTGCAACATTTCCCTACAAAATCTTGCTGATTATGCAAACAATGAATAATTACACTGATTCGTGCATTATACTCCATCAGAATGACAAAGCATTCACACTGGCACCCCATTTCACTTTGCTAATGAAAAACAGCAAGCTTTGTAAGACCACCATCCATCAAGAGGGAAAAAGAACTCATTCAGAGTGATGACAGGTGCACAACAATAGCAATGGGGTCTGATTTTTTTTTTTTTTTTTAAGGATGTGGGCTGCTGCCAAAGATTAAAATCATTTTGTGTTTAATATCATCCTCTTTCTTTGTGTTCCTCCGAGGGTATTTTCTTTTGGCAGAGAAATAAAAAGGTTGATGCAAAAGATCCCAAATTCCCAGGGGGACCATCCCATAATTTCCTACTGTGTTGATGAACATTTTCCATTGGTGTTTCTATCGTTTTTTTCCGAGGTCAATGCCCTCGCCTTCAATAGTCTGGTGGGTAAATTTGCACAAGGGTAGTCCTCAAAAAATATTAATAAGCTGAGCTGAGGAGCGAGTTTCTCCCAGACAGTGCCCCCCACAGCTGTCCTGAACGTGATGCATGGACACAGAGTGTAATTCACAGGCAGCACTAGAGATAGGCAAGGAGGGGGCTCTCCTTGAAAACCATGCACAAGAGCAACAGTCTCCTGCAGCTCAGATGGCCCAGAGAAAAGAGAGATTTGTGTTTCAGTGGTAAGAAGGAATGTATTCTAGGATCTCTTCCATGCAGAGGACTGGATGACCTCTCAGAAGCATCAGTTGGCTCATCCCACCCCCCATCCTAAAAAGCACTGTCTGAAAGACTAAACACAATACTCATGTGTTCAGAATTTATTTATGGAGCAGCCTCCTTGAAAAGGCATTCAACTTACAATTCAGTAAAAAGGGGGAACAAACCCTCCCCAAAATAGATATGACTAAGTGAAAGCACTAAAGCTAAAGGACTTTGTAAGCAAATGTTACCTCAATTAAAAAAATTAATAATAATAATTCAATGTATGTTTTGAAAAAGAATCACGTTCAAGGACTTCATTTCAGGGAATGCCCTCAAGGTTTATAGCACACAGGATGAAGTGTCCTCTCAGTTTTACTTTTTTAGATAAGAGGTCAACAAGCTTAGTTACTGGGTTTTGAATCTATTGCAGATTTGAAATAACAGAACAGAAGAAAAGCACTGTGTTGAACAGAGTTGCCCCCAAATTCATGTCCACTGGAACATGAAAATGTGGTCTTATATACAGGCATCATTAGTTCTGATGAAGTCATGCTGGACTAGGGTAGGCCCTAATCCAATGGCTGGTGCTCCTTTAAGTAGTCAAAACAGAGACACAGGCACACAGGGAGAACACACCCTGGGCCATGGCGGCAGAGACTGGAGTGATACGTCTACAAGCCAAGGAATGCAAGGATTGTTGGCAACTAGCACAAGCTGGGAAAGAGGGTGGGGCAGACTCTCCTTGAGAGCCTCCAGAAGGAAGCAGCCTGTCAACACCTTGATTGTGACTTCTGGCTTCCAGAGCTGTGAAAGAATTAAGTTTCTGATGTTATAAGTCACTCAATTTATGAAGCTGTGTTATAGCAGCCCTAGGAATCTAACATGGAAGGTTACTTAGAAATAACTGACAGCCTGATATAAAGCTGGAGCACAAGATGATATGTTTTCCAAAAGATATATGAATTAAAAACCCAGAGCTGGAACCATTTTGTGTGCTGGCAAATCAACAGGTCCTTTCTAACAAGACATGGAGAGTATAATGATATAATCCAATTGTGGACGCTCATAATGATGACTTTGAGTTGATATTTAAAAGGCTGGGTTCTGTTCAGGGTGTTCAAACAAGGCCTCACTGTACTGTCTCACCCTGCAGCCCTAAAAAGGAAATGTATTTGTTTGCCCTTGGATTGCACTAAACATTCTCTTTTATATTTAGCATCTCAACATGGCACTGTATTCTTTTGTAACTAAATTCTCAGAACTAATATTTCTAAAAGAAAATATAACATTTTCTTTCTTGGGAATCCTGGCCAGACTACATAGCTCATCTAAGGCATGTGTGATGTCAATATTTGCCTTTCTACAACAAAGGTACTGGTGGGCATACACATCCCCGAGGAGCACGACAGGACTTTTTTTTTTTAAGATATATTTATTTATGCATACAAGAACTGGGGTGTGGGCCAGAGGTGTGGGGGGGGCTGTGCAGGGGTGAGAGGATTCACAAAAGACAGAGTGGGGAGCAGAACAGGCAGATTACTGAAATACACTGAGGAGGGGATCAGCGAGTGGGACAGGAAAGGCCTGCTGCACCAGGTGGGTCTGGGGATCGAACTCATGTTGCAGTGGCTGCCCATAGCCTGATAACACAGTGTCTTTAACTCCTGCACCACCAGGGAGGCCCGCACAGCAGGATTCTTTATGCAACATAAAGAGAACTCCAATGCACTGACACTATGGATTCACACAATCTAATTTTTGAAGGATGAACTGTGAAGTTGGGCTTAGAATGATTGTATCTTGTCTTCAAATCACTTAAAAATTCTATGCCTCAATCCACCCCCAGTCTCCCTTCATCTGTTAAGAAACAGGAAATAAAAATCACAACTGAAAATGTTTCCAGACAGACTACAGTCCATATAAAAATGACCCCAAACAACTCTGCTTTAGTTTTTGATACAATGTGCTTAAGTCAGTTTAGCAGGTTTGGTTTTGTTGTTGTTGGTATTTACATATATGCTGGAGGGGTTCTTTTGCTGCCCTAGGGGATAATTTTTTCCTGGAGACACCTCTTTTTTCCTTTATTTAGCCCTAAGTCTCCTCAAATCATCTTTGAAAATGAGAAGTGCACAATTTTATGTAACTACTTTTTAAATGATTTTTTTCAGGGTTCAATTTTACATGTTTCCACATAATTATTTTTCACTTAGCTCCAATTCCCTGGCTTAGAAACACCTCAGTTCATGCTCCTTATCTCTGGCCTGGCCATTAGAGATTGCAGGTCATCATTATATTAAACAACACAGATAGGTTTTGCAGAACCCTGCCCCTCCCCTCACCTAGTAACAGGAGGTGGAAAAAAGGCCCCACCCACAGGTGGGCAGCCTCACAGCACAGTGCAGGGGTGACAATTCCATCAGCACCATAACCAGAGCCCAACCCCACACCCAGCAGAGGGACTTTCAATCACTCCCCTTCAACCAAGGCTTTAAATGAGCTCCAATCTGCCCTCCACCTCCAGCCAATTTGTGGGGGATGGTGGGACAGTAGGAGGGCTGGGGATTGCGTGGTGGGCGCTGGGAGTTTGCCCAGCTCCTAAGCCAGGCCCCACGGCTGTCACTCTCTCCTCCAGGCACAGAGCCAAAGTGGCAGGTCAGCAAATTGTCACTGGTTAAGGCTCCACATGTCTCCTTTGCTTTTGCCCTGTCAGCATTTTAGGATTTAGGGCTGGGGGCTGTGTTCCAGAAATAATAAAAACCACCCATTTGCAGAAGCATGTGGCAGGGCTTCCAGGCCTCACAGCTCTCTGCAGCCAGAGCTGGGAGACACTGGCAGACAGCGTCTCATCAGGGAGAGCTGCTTTCGTCCAAAGCGTTCAAGATGCAGAAGGTCAGCCAGAACCCGTGCAAATGATAAATGTGTTATCCCCCCAACTGTAATCCAGAATTAGGGAGGAAAGGGCTGGAAGGAGTATTTTCTTTTTCTTTTGTAACCAAGCCTCTCTGTAACATGATATCATCGCCTTAGGCTTTCCTTTCTGTACTCTCTTTAAAAACCTTGATACTCTTACAAACCAAACAAAATAGTCTGAGAACCTCTCCATATAAGGAGTTTCCAGACAGACTGATTCTATGCGATGCTTCTTGGGTTCAGTGGAGAAAGTCATTCTAGGGCACATTCACACTTTCTGAGTCACGCCACACAGGGGACTGAGCAGGTGGCACTGAGCCATGTGACCTGGGGGACTGCGCCAGGGGTGGCTCACACAGGAAAGGGCTTACTTAACCTTCCCAAACCCTGGCTGGCCAGGAGCAGGAGAGGTTACTCTCTGGTTCCTGGTCCCTGTTCAGTGCTTAATGATTTCAAGAGCCCAGTTGGTCTGAAGACAAGATTGATCTGCTGGCAAAAATGCCTGGCATAAAGGCTCTGAATTCAGGCCTTTTCATCTTTCTAACTCGACATCAGAGGCCACTGAAAACCTGCTGAAGAAATTAAAGTCTCGTGTCTACCAAGTCTTGTTCAAGGACTTTTAGCCACTTAAGTCCTGGAGCACAGGCTGAGGGAGGGTTTGGATTTATGGTCGTCACATATCTCTGCTTTAATCTTGTGATCTCTAAAAAAGAATTAAACTGCCTTTTGCACCCTCAACTGTAGTCTTTCCCAATGACATACGTCATGGGAACTTATCCTTCAAAATGACAGCACCAGACCAGGGCTTCTAACCCAAGGATGTAACCCCAAAGGAGCCTTCATGGGCCTCAGCATTGGCCAGACCCCACCAGAGACTCACACTCACCTCATGGGGCTCCAAACGACATCAGTAGGCCAAACTACAAAAATATATAAACATCCAGCACTGGCAGAAAATTCATGAGTTCAGAAAGTTTGGTGACTTGCCCAAGGTTAAGTACAAAATGTATCAGCAAGAGCAGCCAGAATGAGAACCCAGGCTTCTGAGTCCCGGCCCCCAGGCCAGCCACTTTGATACACACTAAATATGGAAGCACAGACTGACCCTCCAGGTTCTCAGAGCTGGAGATAAGAAGTTCATGAGTTTTTTTCCTCTACTGGCTGTTTTTTTGTATCTACTCTAACCTCTGTTAACTCAAACTGACATCTTCGGCTTTTCATACCATGCCATTATTCCACTACATACTTGTTTGAGGTTTCTGAGGTAGCTTTCTAACCTCTGACTCAATAAAGCTCTATTTTCCCCAGACATATAACTGACGATGGACTCTCATTTCCCTGAGAAATACACAAGCAATAGTGAGTCATGTTTCCAGGGCTGGACTTAACATTTTTGAAAATGCTTATCCTTTTCCCTGACTATAAAATAATAAGTGACCACTGTATAAAATATAAAGCTGAAAAATATCTTTATATAGCTGTTCTTATCACTCAACATTATACATCTGTAAGGATTTTCTTAAATGTATGCTTTATAATATGGGTCAAATATGGCATCCTTGCATCATTCACTATTGTTGAGAATTTTAGTTTTTTCCCATTTTTCATATATATAAATAACATGGTAATGAGATTTTTTACATAGCTATTTTAGTGCATATCTCTGCTTATTTCCATAGGATAAATTATCAACAGGAAATTACTGGGTCAAACTGTGTGAGAGTTGTTAAGACTAGTTATACAGTTGAAAAATTCCATTCCCAGAAGTTTATATCTAAATAGCAAAATATTAAAGTGTTTATCTTTTCCTCTTTTTCAATGATGAAGTGTATCATTTTTTGCAGCCTTCCAATTTGCAGGTAAAAAATTATATCTTGTCATATTCATTTGTATTTCTTAATTAGTAGAGTATGAACATTTTTTTGTTTTATGTTACAGACCATTTTTTATCTCTCACTCTGCCCAAATACCTCCCCAATGCCATGTGTATTCTGTATATGAGTAAATTGAATGTCATAGTTGTACCCATTTCTCTACTGAAATGTTGAGGTTTTGCTTATTTTTTGTAAGAACTCTTTATATAATAAGGATGTTAAACTTTTTGACTGTTATATTTGGGGCAAACACTCTGGGAATCACCTTAAATAATATTAACAACTGAAAATGGTAAGAAGCAGTTTTCTGCATTGTTACTGCATAGCAATAACTCATGCCACCTACTGGTAAAAACCAAAAGAAAATATATTATAATTCTTCATGTTTCTAAGATAGGCATTTTCAGAAAGAGACATCTTCAAACCAGAGTTTCTCCCACACACAGACAGGCTATAGTTAGAGACTATTTAAAATCAATACAGGATTGAGTTGGCAAGCAAATAAAGGGACACTGCTGCCACTTAATTTTGTATGAAGATTGGTCTCACCTATCATCACATGGTTTGACATACCTAGGAAGATAAATAGCTGCTATGGAAAAAGCCATAACACTAAATGAACTGAACTTACTTATTGATGTTAGTCAGTTCTTGGGGAGTTCTGATATAAACAAAAGATGCCAACCACTCCAATAACACCACTGATTGGATGTGCCTTAAAAAAACACTGAAGGCACTGTCCATGGGGTGGAAGAGGTTGCAGAAATCTCAATCTCTCTACAACATGCAAAAGTCGAGGTCATCAGTTTTTAGTAAAATAACTTTTTAGGGGCCTACCTGGTGGCACAAGGGGTTAAAAGGCAGCACTATGAAGAATCCATAGCCACTAAGCACGAGTTCGATCCCCAGCCAGGGAGGTGACCCACATGGCACAGCAGACCTCTCCTGACTCGCCCGCTGCTCCCCTCAGCAGTTTTTTTCTGTCAACCCACCTGCTCTGTTCCCCACTCTCTCTATGGTGAATCCTCTCACCCCCCACATCTCTGGCCTGTACCCCAGTTCTTGTATGCATAAATAAATCTTTAAAAAAATAACTTTTTATATTGTTCTTGTCCGAAGAAAAAAAAGATTTCCATATTGCTCACTCATTTTAGCAACCACCGGACAAGATTTTCCTTATAGGGTGATGGGCTCAGTAAACGAAATTGTGTAGTCTGTAACTTATAATCTGGGAAGGATGCTAAACTACTCAAAAACATTCTCTAATTAGAAGTGAAGGGAGTGGTTGGTCAACAACTAAATAGAGAGAAGGAAATATCAGACAGCTCTGATTTGGGGTAGAATCAGACAGAGGAAAGAGGAAAACTATTTATGCCCCAATGCAAAGAAACTAACAATGTCTCCCTTTTCCTACCATCTAAGCTATGAGGTCTTGGGGGTTGGGGTGATGTAGAGAATAGATTTTAAAAAATCCCTGAGAACCAAATGCATAGACAGGTCAAGTCTTGGATGACATCACCATGCTGAGAGCTTTGAGAGGAAACAACAGAGGCACTGGGTAGATGCACCAATGGCTCCTTCAGTCAGGAATAGAGAAGCTGGCATCGACAGACAGTAATCTCAGCTTCCCAAAGTGATTTCTGGCTTCCTGTTTGTAAGCTGTTCTATGAATCCCATTTAAAATCAGGTGATTTGTGATGAGAGCCATCCCATATTTCAGGTAATCTAAGGAATGCTGGAGGTGGGAGTGGAGGAAACAGTGGCAATATTCCATAAATTCAGGAGAGAACTGGGGGGAACTCAGAAGAACCAATGCATGTGCGTACATGCAATGGGGTAATAGCATGGCACTTTACCTAGAAGGAAGATGCTCATATCTGCATGTCCTCCCTGCTCCTCATTGCACACGAAGGCAACAGACAGGTGATTCAGATAGTCGAGTCCAATGTTCAGAGCTTGGCACCTCCACGTTTCCTTCTAACCAGACAACCCAACACACTGACCACTAAGAACTAGAACTGAAGACTTTTGGTCAAATCCAGCTGTGCTACACCTTAAAACACTTAAAATCACAAGTGTGATTCAGAATCTTATTTCTAAAGTATCATTCTTTTTTTTTTTTTAGGATTTATTTATTTATACAAGAACTAGGGTACAGGTCAGAGGCGTGGGAGGGTGAGAGAATTCGCCAGAGAGAGCAGGGAGCAGAACTGGAAGATGGACCGAAGACACTGCTGAGGGGAGCAAAGGGTGAGGCAGGAGAGGTCTGCCACGCCATGTGGGTTTCTCCCTGGTTGGCTGGGAATCAAACCCGCGCTGCAGAGTCTGCAGACAGCTTCACAGCGCAACGCTCAACAGCTGCGCCACTGGCAAGGCCCTAAAGTATCATTCTTAATGCAACAACTAACTGGGAAATTGTACCTGAAACACCATCTCGGAAGAGTCAGTGAGGAAAGAGAAATGGCTTACTCACTGCCTTTCAAGGCAAAACAAGAATAAAGATGGAAAGGACACATGCCATGTGAAAGGGAAATTGTCACTCAGGGGGAGGGGCTCATATGGACTGGATTCACTCTTCTTCACAGATCAAACTCTGATCCAAAGAAATTGGATGCTAAGAATATTCTGGTGTCTAAATACAGAGAACCTAGAACTTTACAAGCTTTTAAAAATTGTCCAAGAAAAAACAGGGGAGGGGCCTCCCCTGGTGGCAAAGAGGTTGAACGCTGGGTTTCGAGGCTGCCTGTGGCCTCTGCAGTGCCAGTTCGATCCCCAGCCACCGGCGAGGGTCCCACAAAAAAAAAAAAAGAAAGAAAAGGGATTTTTTTTTTTTTTAAATAAGGGGATTCTTTTTTAATTCTTGTAATGCTTTGGCAAAATTCAAAACCACTGAAATTCCAGAGTTTCTCTAATCCAGGGACCCTGGATGAGATCTCACAGCTCCCCAGACCCCTCGATTGTCAGGGTCTAGACTGGTAAGAGTCTGTATTTGCAAAACACTGACAGAAAGGGAGGAGAAAATGGAAGAGGAGGCTGCCACCTTTACCCACGAGTAACAGAACCTCGGAACATTAGCCTATTTTCTGAAAGAAAATAATTCTTGAAGATGAAAAACAATAGTTAAAAGGTACCAAGCACAGCCCTCTGGTGTGGGCATCATGCTAGCTAACGCCACTGTAGAGATGAACAAACTGAGACTCTGAGCAATTCAGCTGCCCAAGTTCACGCAGCTAAGGAATAGCTAGAGCTAGTATGTGAGCTCAGCCTTTCTAATGCAGAGTTTTTGCTCCAAAAGAAGGGCAGGACTCCAGTCTGATCTTGGTTTTCTTCTGATGTTTACTTTTGTTGAAGGCATTGGAAATAATTGATAAAAATGATGTTCTTCTGTGGACGCAGCCCTGGGCTCAAAGCACCTTTGACATCTGGTCTCTTTCTCTTAATTTTTTTTTTTTTTTCCTCATATGGGAAGGGAACTAACAGCCTTATCCTGAGAAGTAAGGAATGAGACTTAAAGACATACTCCATCAATGCCATCTCGGAAAAAGAGAAACATTTCAGTGGCCGGCGGGACCTCACACCCTTTGTACCCACGGTCTTCACTTGGGTTTTTCAGGGACAGTTTCTGCAGCAAGGCCGAGGCCATTGTGGGCTTTGAGAGGAACAATACTCTGCTTTTGTAATAAAAGGAGCAGATTTCCCAGGCATGCTTTGTGTCCCAGGCCCTTTCACTAATTGACAGAGTGGCGCTCCTGAGCACTTTCCTATTCATGCAATGAGTCTGTGTCTACTTCCAGGTTTTCACGTTTTTCTTGGCTTTTTCCCCCCTTTTAAAAATTTCTCCTATGAAGTAAGACAACAGCTCCTGCTCATAAAATGAAGTAAAACAAAATTTTTAAGGAAAATGAAAATGTCAGGACTCCTCTCTTCATGCTAATCCCCTGTTTGACACAAAATGACATCATTCCACAGAAGCTGGGGACAAATGTAAGGTCTGCGGTAATTACCGGCTTAATATGCAGGGTGAGAGAGGTGGCGGTGAGCTTCGGGCAACCCCAGCCTCCAGGCCCTCCCCGGGATTACAATCAGATCCAGGAATGCAGTGGTGGCATCTTGCTGTGACAATACTAAAGAAGCAAAAATCAAAGGACTACCTTGGTCATAGATTTAAACTTGATTTTCTGATGCAAACTTTCTGTCTCCAAGTGATCAATTAAATAAAATGGTCTTTTTTTTTTTTTTCATTCAACCAAGTCAAACTGCAGTGTCACAGGAGACATTATGTACACAGAACACCCAACATGTACATAAGACTCTCACACAAAGCAAAAGCTCTCAGTAAAAAAGAAAAGCTGTAATTCAAAATGTTTCCAGACAGAGACAGTAAGAATGAATGCAGCACTTCTTTTGACAGAAGCGAGAGGTTGAGGGAAGGGATTTCCTACAATAGCATAAAGAAGAGAAAGATTTACAGAAACTTCTGAAATGTGTCAAGTCCTGATTAGATAAAGAGAAATGGAAATGTCTCGCTCTAGGGAACTTCAAGTACAGAGAATTGATAATGCTCTAAAGAAATCATAAACCTGAACAAATTATGGTTGCAGAATACTGTAGATTTTACAGAGTCACAAATGTTACAGGTCATTTAAACATTACATGAAAATGAATCAGCTTTTCCTGCTTGGCTAACATTTATTATTCATTTCCTTGAATGGCAGCTTAAGAGCATTAATCATTAATAAAGATCTTTTTTTAAACTTTTCATCTAAAAACAAATTTTTAAAGGACACCCTACATAGTTAACTATTGGTTTTCTAGAATGTTATTTAGAATAATAATGGTATGCTGTTTACCATGGAACCAATCAATCTTAGAGAGAATGTGTTTTATATAAATGACAGGTAATTTTCTCTTAAAAATATAACTTTGAAGTATACCCAAAATGCCAAAAAAAGGTAACCATATCCTAGAAGAATTTCAGATTTTCCCAAATGAAGATGATACCATGTAACTGAGTAAGAATTAGGAAGACTGGTGAATTAATACGTGGCAGAAAAAAAGATCTTAATACATTCTTACCCAAATTTAAGAATTTTTGAAATATTCATGAAATATTCAAAGCCAGAAAAACTGACCATAGTGATTTAAAGCAAAGAGTTGGTAATATGCTGAAAGACAGGGGCTATGGGGATTTGGAGCCAAGAAATAACTGCACCAAAGAGAATTGAAACACACATTTTTAACACACCTGAAGATACTCTCCACCTCAGAGAAACAGTACACATATAACAAGAGCTAACATTTATCAAGCACTTACTATGTTCTAGCTATGTTCCATGTTTTACAGGACCCATAATCATAAAGTTTTTATAAATCCTCTATAAAGCAGCTTTACAGATGAGGAAGCTGAGGCACAAGGAACTCAAGCAAGTGGTGGAGCCTGTATTTGAACGTAAGCACTCAGCTCCCGAGGCCCCCATCTGGCACCATTCTGTGGGACTCACAGGAGGTTAGAAAGGCTTTGACCACTCATTCATTATCTGCCCCCAATGCCAGGATGTGCAAGGCCAGGAAAAGAGCCTTCGGGCCCATATTGCAGGGTAACTGATAGCTACCTCCCACTGATACCTCACCACCAGCTCCTCACCTTCAGAACCTAACAAAGACTGGAAGCAGAGAAACCTGCTGTCCTGCATTACAACCTGAGCTGAAAGTCTTCTCGGGAAAAGAAGTGCAGAAGCAGAAAGAGGTGCATGCTGGTAGACGGTCTTCCATCTTCCATCTTATCTGTACAAAGACTAACTTTCTATCAGAGGCAGAAGCTCTGATGGTGAAGACACCCTCTTTCCATGCCTGTTGGAACATGGACATGGAAGAGGGGAGCAGGGAGTAGCTGCAGCCGAACCAAATGGAAAGGGTGAAACCACCAACATCCAAGTGGGCAGTGAGAACAGAGTCTGCAGCCCTATCTGTTAGCAAACACTGAGCCTGGAAAGACCTCTCCTTGTAGAGGAGGGAGAAAGCAAACAGAACTCAAATGGGACCTTTGAAAAGATTCCACAGCACATGAAAAAATGAGCATTGTCTTCAGACTCAATCCTGTCTCTAAAAATGAGTGTCCACAGGGAACAAAATAAACTTTCCTTAAATGGTACTTGGAATCTACAAAAGATGGCAGATATAGTCGCTATGACATGTCAAAGAACATTAAAAGTAGAATGGGCTGTATTTTACAGGCAGACATTTAAAAAAAAAAAGCCAATGGATTCAATAAAACAATCTAAGAATAGGCAAAAAACAAAAGAATTGAAATATGCACCTGAGGTATAAAAAATAGAATTAACATTATAGAGTATTGATTCAGTGATGGGCAATGAGGTGACTTCTAGAAAATGTGGAAAAAGACCCAAATCTGCAGATTGAAAGTGTTCAGAGAGGTTTAGAAAAAAAACTAATGAAAAGTACTTACATCTTGAGATTGGTTTACAACACATTTTAATTTCAGATATATATAGGAGGTTAGCCAAGATTTGGGAATGAGTAAATGCTACTGAGAAAACTGATCGCCAGGTAACGGAATTTTTAACATCTCCACATTAAGTCCTAATAGAACAAGAAAGTCTGTTTTATATTATTGACAGATTTAACAGTAAAGCTGGGTTTTATTTTTTCCAATAAGGGGCACTGGTTTCAAATAATACATAGGTCATTTGCTTCAGTTATATCCCCCAGGTCAAAGAAAAAGTATTTTTACATGCAGAAGTTGAGACTTTAGAGACATCATCAAATAGGGTTAAGAGATGGTAATTACCATAGGAGATAAGTGGACATTTAAACCAGATGGTAAATGACTAGTGGAAAATGACCAAAGATGTGATGCAAGAAGGCTGCTTACATCTGAAGCTATGCTAACAGTCATGACAATAACCAGGAAAATATCCCAGAAGTAGCACAAGGAAGGTGATTCAGGAACTGCAATTACATTACAACACAAACTTTCCACTTCTGATCTAGAAATTTTACTTCATTTCTCCATTCATCATCAGAACTTATGAAGCCCAGTAAAATTGCAATAATTCACTTCTTTTAAGAGGACAATGAATATTCAGATAGTTTTCTTTTGTTTCCATTCTTGACTCAAAACAGTAATGGAATACTTCCACAAATATTAATACTTCATAGATATATTTTTCCATTACTCCATGTAATTGTTCTGATTTCCTGAGGAAAGTACTACTGTAGTCTCAGTGATCGCTGCGAAATTCAAGATAAATCTCTGTGTTCTAGAACCTGTACAACTAGACTGCATTGTCAACGCTGTGTTAGCAAGGAAAACAAATACAGCATCCAATATCTTAAATATAAAAGAAAAAGCATTCATCACAAATAGCAGCTCTACAGTTTTCTCACTTTTGTCTTGTACTAGTGCAATTTCTTATTTTAGCACTTTGTGCTATACTTTTTTATGATCATTTGATTAATATCTGTCTCCTTATCTTGACTGAGAGTTGCTTGGGAGACCATGTAGGGACTGTAGGTTTCTTCATTTTGCATATTATCATTAAGCTCAGTATTTAACACAGTAAGTGCCAAATCACATAAGACAAGCAATACACATTTGTGTGAAGAACAGATTGAGTGCACGTGTTTTCATTAATTATTCAAACAACTGGTAACATCCTAAGAAATTCTAAAGAACTTTGTATAGAAAAAACGTGTTGGCTTTACACATTAAGTATGCTTATCAACTTTGCACATAAGCCATTTTGTTTTAATACCTGAATGACTGTTTCAATAGGGCTGATATTATATCACAGAATATTAAGTATAAAAGAAACCTTAGAGATAATAAAACTGAAGTTTTTAAATGCGAAGTAACTTGTCAATAATAGTACAAATCTACTTGGCAATAGAACTGGGATTAGAGCACAGATTTTCTTCTCCTACCTCCACAGTCAAAGGGTTCTATACATGTTGTTTCTCAACCAGAGTCTTGAGGTGGCCAACTCCCTGAAAGCCCCTGATAGTTTGTAAATGAGCATTTAAATATTTAAAGGAAATCTGTAATAAAGAAATTGCCTACAAAAGCAAAAATAAACAAATAGGACTATATCATACTAAAGTTTCTGCACAGTGGAAAAAACTATCATCAAAACAAACAAAAAATGCCCACTGAATGGAAGAAGATATTTGCACAACATACATACATAAAGGGGTAGATATCCATACAAAGAACTCATAACAGTCCACAACGAAAGAACAAAGAACCCAATTCAAAAAGGGGCAAAGGATCTAAATAGACACTTCTCCAAGGAAGACGTACAGATGGCCAGCAGGCACATGAAAAGCTGTTCATCATCTCATATTAGGCAATGCAAATCAGAACCACACTGAGCTATCACTTCACACCTGTGAAAATGACTATTTTCCAAAAGACAAGAAACAAGTGTTGGAGAGGATATAGAGAGAAGGGAACCCTTATCACTGTTATGGAAAGTAGTATGAGGAATACTCAAAAAATTAAAAATAGAAATTTCATATGATCCAGTTATTCCATTCTGGATATTTTCCAAAAAAAATACAAAATCACCACTTTGAAGAGGTTACATGTTTATTGCAACATTATTTACAATACACAAGAGATGGAAAATAGCTTGAGTACCCATTGCTAGATATTGGATAAAAAAAGATGCATGTACATACAATGGAATATTACTTGGCTATTAAAAAAAAAAGATGAAATCCTGCCATTTGCAGGATGGACTTACAGGTATGGTCAGTGAAATGAGTCAGAGAGAGAAAGACAAATACTGTATGATTTCACTCATAATATATAGACAAACCAAGCAAATGAACTAAATGAAACAAAAATAAAGTTTTACACTATTAAACTAAATTAGGGGTTACCAGAAGAGAAGGAGAAAGGATGGCAGGTAAATCAAAAGAGGTCAATTGTATGGGGAAGGATAGAACTGGATTTAGTGGTGAGCTTAATCTAATATATATGCATTGATTCTCCATGATGCTCACCTGAAACTTATATAATGTTATAATGCAATGTTGTTTCAATAGAAATTATAAAAAAAAAAGAAATTGATTGCAACATAAAAAATCACTGTAAACTTTCCTATTTCAAAACTAAGAGCTAATTATAGTTTCTCAAACTCATGACACCTCACCATTCATTGTCAACATGGACTGAGCCAGTACTGTCTGAAGCACTGTTCCAAAACTCATAACCAAAGACTGTAGTCTAAGATCTCTTAGTTCTATGTTAAGTGATACTTGCATTCCTTTTCTCTTATTCAATCGCAATTAGGAAAAAATTATTTTTGAAACACTAGAATCTGAAAGATTTAAAAATCTCTCCTGTGATTACTGGATCCAAGCTCTTTGGTCTCTAGTTTCTCTTTTGAATTAGGCTTTGTTTGTCTTTTTGTAGTTTTCTTTGTTTTTAAGTTGTATATTGGAACTTTCTTGGGAGTGGGGGGTAACTAGTTTCATAATTTTGATTAATCTGTCCACCAAACATAGAAAATTCATTTGCTGGTTAAAGGATTCCAACAATAGAAATTTCTATCTGATGATGGAATAATATTCTTAGACAACTCCAGAGTGAGTCAATTTGCCAAATTATTTCATCTATATTTATATGCTGGAATGTTATTCCAAAGGCTCCAAATAGTCTCTATTCTATGTATGAAACAATAAAACAAAAATAAGACACAGTATAATAACATGCATAACTTATATATAATGTAATGCTTCTTTAAAAAAAAAGAGAGAGACACCAATCTTGTTAAATGTGTAACTCAAACCAGCATTATTTGTAGAAAGTTGTGATTGGAGAGTAAACACACTGGGAAAAGGGTGAAGAAGGGGCCTCCCCTGGTGGCGCAGCGGTTGAGCCCTGGGTTGCGAGGCTGCCCACAGCCTCTTCAGCACCAGTTCCATCCGTGGCCACCGGCGAGGGTCCCACCAAAAAAAAAAAAGGGGGGGGGGTGAAGAAGAAATAAAAAAAAAGAGAAATAGATGATATTAGATGAAGGGAAGCATGAGTGACAAAGATGAGCAAAGGAGGGAAATCCATACAAGATGTCACTTTTTCACCAACATATATTTACTTGGCTACCCTAATGCTTCTTTATTAGGAAAAGATGTTTTTGAAATAATATAAAACCAATGTAATTTACACACATATAATTATATACATGCAAGAAAATATCTACATAAACTTAGTCATTTAACTTGTTACCCCTAGTATCTAAAGTTATTCTGAGCATCTGAAAGCATGGAGAGAGATGTCGTAATGAAAAAGACAGTTATCTATTTTTAAGAATGTGTTTCTATATGTAAGGACAAAGGGAATAGAAAGGGAAATAGTTGGGACTTAGGAGTGGGGTGCACTGGCTGTATATACAGAACTGCAAATGCAGTGGGTCAATGCATAATTTACAAACTCTTTTGGGTTTTTTTGTTTGTTTTTTTTAAGTTACCTAGCAGGTTGTCATTGTCTCTTTCTCCACATTTCCCTTCTTTCTCTACAGATGTTGTAGGGGAGGGAGTTGTACTAAATAGAACCCCTGGCTCTTTTTCAGAAGCAATATCCAGTCAGCTATACCCTTTGTTCTACATCAAAACACAATCATACTAGTATTGAGGTGGCCATTTGGTAATAAGAACTCACTTCTAACTCAGTAATAAGAACTCATTTAACCAGCACATTCCTGTGTTGGCAGCACAGTTGTCACAAGCATTCATGAGAACCCAGGTACAGGGACTTTCCTGCTTAATCATCCAAATAAGACTCCCTTAAATTGTTCTGAGTTTGAGATCCAAGTAAGTGGCAAACACAGTGTTTTCGGTTGTGTGAGTAGCAACTCTTGGCCTGTGCTTCAACAAAATGCCAGTATTTGCCCAGAGCATATGAAAATTCTAATTTTAAAAAAATTCCCTTTGGGAGGGAAAGAGAAAAACAGATTTCTAAGTGCATATTTTCTATCAATAGTTCCAGTATATCCTGGACTAAGGTATAACTGTAGTTCAGAAATTCTGTCCATTCTTGATAAAGTTGACATGTTCATATAAAAGAAAGGACTGTATCATTGGATTCAAAAACTTAAAAAAATAATAACCTCACAAGGAATTATTGGTAACTCTAATAACTAAAATATTTGCTTACCCATTCTTTGCATCCAAGGAAATACTATCATTATTGTTGTGTAGACATTTCATTCAGGTTTTAGAACACTCTTGTCAAGTTGGCTATAAAAATAATATTACAGGTAGGGTGTAGTAAGTGGATTAAACACTTTTTACAAACAGGGTCAAGTTAGGGAAAGAATAAATTGAAATTGTTACCTTAAAGGTATTAGATTCCAATGGCCAGTCATATGATGTTACTTTTAAAAAAATCTTTTCCTTCTGATAATCATAGCTTTTGATAACGATGACCTGCATGCAAGCTGTACATTGTCGGTAATGATTTGATTTGAGCTTTGTTTCCCAAGGGTGTTCATATCTGCATGTACTGTCTTGTTAATTATGCTGTGCTAATTGATCGCTCACATGACAAGATATGCACAGCTGATCATGCTTATTAAAATGTAGGCCCCTTGCAATTATCCATAACAAATGAGGTCCTGGCACTTTTTACATACTCAACTTACAGGTGATCCATCTGAATTCAAGAAGTTCCACCTTCAGTCTCTTTCCAAAGATCTCTGAATAGTGAATTAGAGGCTTAATGCAGCACCAATCATCAATGTGGAAATACTGATTTGAATGGGAAAAAAATGCAGCTATTTCCTATTTGGCATTATGTATATAAAACATTCATGAATTTGACTTTTGAAATATTTTCCATGCAGGTGTTTGGCACTGTGCAAATACAATTAAGATGTCTCTTGTTTGGTCTGTCTGCAAGGTTAAAGACAGATGGGAAAAACCAAGGGCCAAGAATTCCCAAACTGGGAAATCAGCCTCCATGTCATAAAGTTGTGCATCTTGGGGCCTCCCTGGTGGTGCAAGGGGTTAAGACACAACCTACGAAGCTATCCACGTGGCACAGCAGACCTCTCCTGGCTCACCCACTGCTCCCCTTAGCAGTGTCCTTCAGTCAGTCTGCCTGTTCCCCACTGTCTCTGGTGAATCCACTCACCCCCCACACCTCTGGCCTGCACCCCCACTTTCGTATGCATAAATGAATAAATCTTTATAAAAAAAAAGTTGTGCATCTTGCCCTAAAATTAATAACCCTAGCAGATGGGGCAATCAGATTTTCTAAATTCTCCCATAAATATTTTTAAACCTGGATTAAAAACCATTTTAAGTAAACAGAGAATTAGGACAAATTCCCTTTTATAGTTTTTAGTAAGGAGGCAATCGACTATAGAAAACAAATCAAGAAATATGAAAAGTGGAGTGCCTCCCCGGTGGTGCAGCGGTTTGAGTGCAGCGCTATAAAACTGTCTGCAGCCTCTGCAGCGCTGGTTGCTGGTTTGATTCTCAGCCGGCCAGGGACATTCCCATATAGCACGGCAGACCTCTCCTGTCTCGCCTGCTGCTTCCCTCAGCAGTGTATTTCCGTCCTTCTGACCATTCTGTTCCCTGCTCTGTCTCTGGTGAATTCTCTCATCCTCCCGCGCCTCTGGCCTATACCCCAGTGCTTGTATAAATAAAATAAAAATCTTAAAAATATATATATACATATAAAAAGTGGAAGGGACTCAGAGACCATTTAGTCTGTCCTTTCCTTCAAAGATGTTCTATAGAATTCTACAATAGATTTCTGGAAGGGAGTGATGCAAGAATTGAAATTAAAAATAGGTTAAGGAACTGTATGGCTATACAAGATTAAATATATTTATTTATATGCAGTTACACACACAATGGCTCCAGAAAAAAATAAGATTCAGCAAACTATAATTTCTATACTTATTCCATGGAATTCTTTCCCACTCTCTAAAGCTGACCCTGAACTACACAGATTTAGAATAGAGTGGGTCTATTTATATGCAAATTTTCTTATAGACATAGGACATAAAGTTACAGCACTAATAAATATAGTATAATGAATGTATTTTCTTTTCATTATTATTTTCTTGATAACTTTTTACTGTAGCTTATTTTAAGAATATAATATATTATATATATAATACACAGAATCTGTGTTAATTAACTGTTTATATTGGTAAAGCTTCCAGTCAATAGCAGGCTGCTAGTAGTTAAGTTTTGGGGAGTCAAAAGTTAAGCTCATTTGGAAATAACCCAAATGCCCAAAAATAGATGACTGGATCAAGAAGATGGGGTACATATACACCATGGAATATTACTCAGCATTCAAAAAAGATAAACACATGCAATTTGCAGCAACATGGATGGCGCTGGAAGGGATCATGCTCAGCGAAATAAGCCAGAAAGAAAAAGAAAAATACCAGATGGTCTCACTCATAACAGGAATCTAGAAAACCTAAATATGGACCAGGAAGAAGAATATAAGAAAGAAAAAAATCAAAATCAACAAACACCTATGAACCAGAGACACCCTTTGGTGGGGTGGGGGGAGGCATTGGGATCAAAATCAGGGTTGCAATTGTATGGGGAATATAAAAATTAAAAAAAAAAAATTAAGAGGTAAGAAGGAAAAAAAAAGCCCTACTCATGGTGGGGGAACTGTGGGGATGAGGCCTGAGGGAAGGAATCAAGAAATGTCCAAAAATTAATCACAATGTAAGAAAATAAATAAATTAATGAAAAAAAAAAAGTTAAGCTCAGATTTTTTACTGTGAGGGACTCTATTGCCTTCAACCCCACCTAATATATTTAAGGACAATGTGGTAATGTGTTACAGAACTAGTGGTTGGCAGAACATTTCAGATACTTCGATCTAGTCTAATTCCTCTATTTTAAAGAAAAGGAAAATCATTTTTACTTTTCAAGGGGCTACATGGGCAATAGTGCGGTCAGATACCCCAAGAGTGGTTGCATTAGGTCAGGTTTCCAGGACGCTCTGGAGAGGCCGGTCCTGACACAGACATCCCCTCCCTTCTTCCCAGGACATAGAAGAGCTGAATCAGCATTCTGCAGGGTCCAGTCTGGTTTCAGTGCAGTGAACAAAGCACTTGAGATGTATTTCTCCCAAGTGTCCTCAGTCTGCCAGTGGACAACTTTCCAGCACTCAAAGATGAAGACAGTCTTGAAACCAAGCCTGTAAGTTCAGTTAAGCAATTTTGTTCTCACATGTGTTCAGAGAGGGTGAATCCTTAAAACTATCAATTCAATCTCTTCATAATTAAAGGGCTTAATTAAAAGCTCCAAACAAGGGAATACTTTGAGTTTACATCCGAAATTCCTAGATCAAAATGAGAATCCAGCACTAGAATCTATTGTATTTATGCCACAATTTGTATAGATGTGATTTCAGTGCATATTTTAATGCATTTATACATATTTTTAATAGTCTAAAAAAACAGAATTTACAAAAGGATCCTTCTGCAAAATTCTCTCTTGACACATTCTATACTGACTTGTTCTAATTCGTTGTCTAACTTCCACGCTCAATTGCAAATAACCCTTGGGCTAGGATTATTTACACATCTTGTGGCCTGCAGAGATGGGAACTGGAACTGTGTCTTACTCCAGGAACTACTGCATAAATGTTTAATGACAGATTGGTCGATAATGGGGCACCTTCAAAAAAGATATAGTATATAATATGAAAATAATCTCTTCCCCAATGGATTAGAATATAAAAGTCTCTCTCTCTTCCCTAAGCCAACATTGTGCCTGCACACACATACACCATATTGAGTTATCTACAGGGCAGTTAAGCATTCGGTGGGGACCCCTGAGACTTCCACCATGAACACCATTTCCTTCTTAATTGCATCACCAAAAAACTCTGAGCATTTGCGCTTTGAGACTGATAGGAATTCCAGAAAAAAAAAGAGATTGCTGCATCCTAAACAGGCACTGAGTTCTATTAAAAAGGGGGGAAGTCCCATGAGCAGGTTCACACCTGTTTCCTGGTCTTTCACACATGCCAAAACTTCCAGGCGAGAGTTCAGAGTAGAGAATTATTGCTCAAAATGACTTAGGAGTTCTGCAACCAGAGCGGGTGGTTGGCCTGAGTTGCAGAATTTATTCCATCTCTAGTCTTACTGGTATCAGGTTAATGTCTCCCAAATAGGACATTTTCACTGACTGACATTTCAGGAACGAAAAAAGCAACTTCTCTTTGGAGCAATGTCTTTGGGGCAAGTTGCATTAAAAATGGGGTGCTTCATCGGGGGACCAGCTGTTCTTCTCCCAGACTATCCATGTGACACGCAAACAGGGACTCTGTAACTTTGACCCAAAATGCTCAAAGGTGGTTCTTTTCACTCACACTCTCCAAGGAAAACCTGATTACCAAAGAAAGACCAACGCAGTGCTCAAGATGTTCATATTTTATCTTAACACTTCAGGCAATGAACTCCAAAAGGCAATTGTTCAAAGCAACCTCAGTTTGGGTCCTTATAACGAGATGTGATACAAGTGCAGAGAGAAGCCACATCCGGTAGAACACCACCTTCCCTGGGCTTGTCACCTCTGCTTTTAATTAGATACGTTTATTTGTAAATCACATGTAGAATGGTTTGTTGCATTTTCTACAAGCAATGATCTCTCCAGCCCAAAGTACGTGCAAGTTTTTAACATAGGCTGGAACAGTCTATTAAAATAGCATTATTTTTGTCTTGTATTTATGTTAATTTCTCCTTTCCCTGTGGTCCATTTTCAAGTGTACTTCCCCAGGGGGCACTTCTTACTTACTCCTTTTCTCTAGGACCAAGGAAATCTGACTTCACAGGCAATAGAAATAACCCTCAGACCAGAGCTGAGCAAACAAAAGGCATAAGCCCTGGAGTATGATGTTTGGGGATACTTGATCGTTGCCTGGGTAGCATTTAATTAGGTCTGGGCTGGGGCTGGGGGTGGGGGTGCTGGTACCTGGGTAACCTTTGTCATTGTGACTAAATCTGTGGTTGAACAAGAAAAATGCAAGGCCTGTTATGATGTGCATTCTCACCCTTGTCTTCTTTAGGAATTTGAGTAAATCTACCCACCCCCCTCTGTGTGTGTGTCTGTGTCCTTTGCCTTTGTCTTGCTCGCTCTCATACACACACAGTTTGTAAATTGAGAAAACACTCTTTGTTCATGTTTTTTTTTTTTTTAAAGCTGTGAATGACTCATTTTTTTCTGACTAAATTATAAGCAGTGGGGATACCTTACTCCTCCATAAACCCCTTTACAATTCCTTGTTCATTAATAGACACTCAAAAATATTACTTGACTTTTATTAAAGGGAATCTGTGATGCTTTCTTCCTCATCTTCCATAGTACTCCCAGCACGTTTTCATGGATGCTAAACAAAATGCCCTGGAGAGAAACCCCAGAAGCAGGATGGCAGTTGCCAGCTGATGTTGCATGCTCTGAACAAACAAACAACAAGGACGACAAATCTACTAACAAACACCACGGACTCTCCTCGGCCTCTGGAAATGAAGACAACAGCACTTAACATTCAGCAAGAAATGCTGTTTTGGGTTAGCAGTGTTAGCAGATGTTCTGGAATGCACTTAGTCGGATTTAATGGTGGGGTTACTGACATTCCCCCAAATGGGTACAGGACCCAGGCAGCTAATTTTCTGCTACCTTCCTGCCCGTGCCTATCTAAGTTGAGTGGTTCCACAGTGCCCATTAGGAACCGCTTGAGAGCCATTACACTTGGCAAAGTAAAACATCCTTTTTACTCTAAAGAAAAAGTGAGATGAATAGGTATTTCTCGGGTGGTCTGAATAAACCATCATTAACGACCCTGAGGAATGAAGGCAACTGAACATGGCAATGAAACCCCGTTTTACTCCTTTCTGTTGGTCACACCTGCACCAGAAAGAAATCACACTGAGGATCTATGGATATAAACAATCCCCAAATGCCACAATTAAGCAAAAATGGAAATCTCACAGGAATTATGCCTTGTATTCTATACACTACAGAATTCTGTTTCTTATTGCAAAATTGGATTCTTTCACCGTCTGAAAGGAATGTAGATGGGTTAGCAATGACCTGGCAGTTTGCTGCTGGGGCTGCTAAGGGTGAAAGGAAGCACTGGGGTGCATCTAAGGGGTGCTGATCCTCTGCTCACCACCACTGGGCTTAGAAGGCTAAGGGTGAGTGGGAGAAAAGGCAAGTGATTTGCATTAAAATGGGAGGCCGATAGTAGAAAACTCCATGGATGTTAAAAACAGAGGTCTTGTTACTTCAACAAAAATAAGGCTACTCGTCCGTCATCTTCTGATGGCAGGATTCCTTCCAGAAGCTTGGGTGATGGTACAATCAGAACAGATCCCCCTGCCCCCCAACAGCATGGGCATGGGGGCAAGTGCCTCTCCCTATGTGTACCCAAGAGACAAAACAGGAGGATACAGGATCTGCTTTCCCTCTGAAACCACGGGTTCCTAGAGGGTTACGTCAGCCTCTTAAATGCAAGTGAACATATATTTGTGTGTTGTGCTGTTTAAAGGTTGGGACAGGACCGCAAACACATTCATTATTCCCTGCCATAGAGCAGTGGCTGCAGTGTAGGCACATGCAATTAGGCTATAATTCTGTACAAAGACAGACTAAACATGCAAGTCTAGACAGAAAGAAGATGACTACAAATATTCTTAGACCTCTTTAAGTGCATGTTAGCCTTTTCTTATCATTCTACTGGCAAATATTATAAAACCTTGCCTCATTAATGTCAAAGGGAGTAGAGGATTCACATGCCTTAAATTCAAAAGGCTTGATTTTAATTCTCCATCAAACACCAATGCTGAGGCAAGATATTTTTAGCAGCTGAGTAGCACAAATCTCACGATGCTCAGCTGCGGTTTGTTTATCTTTGAAGGAAAAGGCAGGAGTTCTTAAACAGAACCGCCCATATACATACACATTACAAAATCAGTCACATTGTCTGAACATTTTTATGAATGTGATCTAGGAGTCACAAAACTAGACAAAATGTAAATATGCCAAAATCTATTTTATTCAGTCGACTAAGAAAATAAACCACAGGGAATCCTGGTTTCTTAAAACTGGTAGACTCTCCTGCCTTGCTGAATGGAGAAAGTAAAGAGAGAAGTGAGTGGAGATGTTACCCCAGAATGGATGATCACAGCAAGAGAGCTGGTGATCTCACCCACAAAAGCATCATCACATGGGCACCAACAAAACCATTTTGCAAATGGTCTACAACTCTGCCTTCAGGGTCTGCGATTCTAGCACCTTCATACATTGTCTCCTTTTTGCTTTTATGCCCAAAGGACCTTCCTGAGCTCACAGAATGCTGCTGCCCCCTACACATTGCCAGCAGCTATCAATATTCTGATAATGTTGAGGCAACTGTTTCTCTAAGAAACATCTCTAACACAAACTTTTTAATTATTACAAAAAAGCAAGGCCACCTGTATCCAAAGCCATAGATAATAATAGCCACCAAATACACAAGTCAAATAGACTTTCAAAAAGAAAGACAATATTAATACTGGCTTACATTTGTGGTTTTCCCATGTGACAAGCGCTGTTTTAGGATCTTTACAAGCACTCATTCCTTTGGTCCTCATGAGAATTCTATGAAGTAGAAGAGACCATCCTCATTTTACAAACAAATACTAAACTAAGCTAAACTAAAGCACAGACGGTTCGGTAACTTGCCTAAGATCCAACAGCAGATAAATGTCACGGTTAGGCACAAAACACAAGCAGCTTGGCTTCAGGATCTGCAGAAATTACCATACTGTGATAATGGTGAAAATTTAGGTCATCAAAAAATTTAACTATTTTAATAGGCAGATAAAATAACAGGAAAAAAAGAAAATTGGAATTAATTTTCAGGCTGACGTTCTTTATCTTGAGAATGGTTCATATATTTGTTTGTGGTTTTGAAATGATGTCTAACACTGATAATCACTGAGTCTTTCCTAAACCTGGAGAGATAGCATTCTCTATTGTTCTATGGATAGATTTAAATTTCATGAGGTAAGGAAGTAAACAGAAATAGAGAAATTCTGTACTGCATAGTAAGCTAGCTCTACTCCCTATGGTAATACTTACAGAAATGATTCTCATTCAAATGCGTAAGGTACAAGAACATGCTATAATATATAAATACAAATTTATGATAGCATTTGAATTCATCAATAGATGGAAACATGATGAGACTATTGTGTTCCTTTGAAAAGACTCCTGTGTTGAACTTGTATACTTCAATGACTGGTGAGTGTTTGTGAGAGAGGGCTGGGCTGGGCTGGCTTAAGCCCAGCTTAGATGGGGCCAGGAATGGTTTTACATCAGGGCAAATGGGCACACAGAAGATGTGTGCTGAATGATCTCAGACGAGTCAACCCTTCAACAGGTTCAAGAGAATCATATGGTCCCAGGTGATTGGCATTCTAAGAGCTGTAGTATGCCGGAGGTTGAGGAGGCTCAGCAATCCTGGGCTCACATTCTAGGGAGATGAATATGTGCCTTACCATTCATACCTGTACTACACCTTCCCCTCCCTCATGCAAAGAAAGCACTCATATTTCTGGTTCTCGCTTCAAGGATACTGGTTCAAAATGACTAACACTTTCAGAGTGCACTTGAATGAGACCTGCAGAAATCACCAAATAGAATCTCAAAAACCTATTTAAGAATGAGTACAGGGGAAAACTTACTAGAGTCTGGCTGTGCTGCCTCCATGACGTGTTAGCTGCATTTAAGGATATCACCAGTCTTTTAAAACCAATTCCCAATTCTTAAAACACTAACAAAGGTATAACAATATAATAATATAAAACATATACGAAAGCAACCCTAGCACTAATCTACTTGTATCAGGGAAGACAATGAGTATTTTACTGCCACTCTGCTAATCTAAAAAACAAAGTAAAGCAAAAACTGGCTGGATCTGATACCAGGTGCTGAAGTTTCTGCTACCTTGTAAGTAGGGCTATGCACTGCCTCCTCCTGCCAAAAGGGTCTGCCCTCCCACTCTCTGGCCCATGGAGCCTGGCACACCATGTATACTATCTAAGTGAGTTTGCTTGTTTCTTTGTACTGAATGAATGGATTTATTTACTTATTTATTTTAGGGAATCTACCCTTCATCTTGTTCCTTGACTCTAAATTAACTTAGAATCTTGAGATTCTAAGTGCGGAGGCTCAGCCACCTCCATTTTAGGAGACCTCTGCTATACACGTTAGCTTCTATAGAATTTCAGTGAGTACAGAAGAAACCACTATACTTGGATCCACTTAAAAACAGACCACAGGGCCAACCTAGTGGCGCAAGGGGTTAAGCACAGCACTATGAAGCAATCCCCAGACCTCTCCTGATTCGCCCGCTGCTCCCCTCAGCAGTGTATTTCAGTCAGTCTGCCTGTTCTGTTCCCCACTCTGTCTCTGGTGAATCCTCTTATTCCCCTCCTCCTGCACCTCTGGCCTGTACCCCAACTCCTGTATGCATAAATAAATAAATCTTAAAAAAAAAAAAAGACTACATTTTTTCCCCTAAAATCTTGCCTGTGTGTTCATGGAAAGCTAACAGTTTCCTTGGGCCCAAAGCCAGTGATCATCCTGAGGTCTACTCACCCCAATTTTGCATTGGTGTCCTCTTACACAGCACCCCTTCTCTCTAACACACACTTACTTACCTGAAACTTAATCTGACATGAGCTTTTATCATTCACTGTACTCTGGGTTAGACATCTCCATGTCACTTTGATTGCTCCCCATCTCTCCAAAGACTTCATTCTAGATGTCAGTCCCCAGAGGGAAGGCGCAGTCCTAGACACTGCACTCATAAGTTTGAGAGGGGAAGGTCATAATGGCCATTCTCTCTGGAGCTGGCAAGCATAGAGGGTTGCTGTGTGCCCAGAGGCAATCTCTAGACACAACATCTAGCCCAGCACTGGCACAATTTAGTAAGTAACCAGTGCTTACTATACCTGACAGTAGGAAAAGGGGAAGCAAAACTCAAGTGGCAGTTTGGGGGGGTGGAGCTTCCTAGTTCACAAGAGTAGTCTGGATCTTTTTCTAAAACAATTCATTTGTCAGCAATTCTTAAAGTCTTTCATTTTGCAATAGTCATTATTCTATAAAGTCAATCAAGTATGAATGAACAAAATGGGATTCATGTGATTCATTTACAAAAAAGAAAAAGCGAGCTCACAGTCATAGTAAGAAAGTCAGAACAATCTACAGAGAAACAATAAAAGCTCAATTTTATATCTTGAGACATGAATGTTAGGGATGGCTATTCCCTTCATTTTGTGTGTGTGAAAGATGATTTTAAAAGCTATGGAAGCCATACATGACATAGAAATACAACAAAATACATTTTACTTCAGCAAATCATGTGCTTCCTGACAGTTGCTGAATCACTCTTAACGCAAAGTGATTTTTTGGAGCCAATTTTTCACGTGACTTTGCAGCAAGTTTCACTTTTAATAGATGAATTCTTCCTAATTTTTTTTCTTAGTAGATTTGATCAATTCTATGCTTGAAAGCAGCCATTCATGAAAAATGGAAATGGATGAGATTTTATTCTAATATCAAAATTAAAGAGAAGAAATGGGGTGCACCAAGGAGGGGTTTTTTTCCTTACAGATAAGGGCAGTCACTATTAGTGTGGGTAAGTGACCTGCCTTGCATCTCCAGTGGAGAAAAATGCTACTTTTTACTGTATAGTGGCTTGGTCAGCCTCTACCTGAGTTAATATCCAGTACCACAGAGCTCCCTGACACACACAGGCCCTATCTCCTCACTAATACAGGCATATTGTTTCAGGCAAGCATGATCCATGAGGGCGCTGGCACTCTATAAGTGGTTTCAAATCTCTGTGTGCATGAAGCTAATGGAATAAATATGATGTAGTCAGTCCAAAAGGGCTGAACCCCATTCCTGATTTTTATACCAATGCCAACAAAATTAGCCATCATACAATAAAATCAAGTAGACAGAAAAAAGTTTTTCTTAACTCTATTTTACATGAAATTTAAATGACTTTCAAGAAATAAAAAGAAAGGAGTGTCTACGATGTATCAATGTCAGATACTTTGAGAAACATACCCCATGTCTGGAATCTTTACGGGCCAGAAGCTCTGTCTCATAATCTCCAAGTGTGACCAACTGGAAGAAACAAGGGTCACTGGCCCATAAAGGAAGGATGAGTTGGGTGAATCTGACGACATCCATGGGGGGTGTAGCTCATGACGGGGGCCTAGAGGCTCCCATCAAAGTAGGTCCCCATTAAGGGGGCTGGTCAACAGGAGCATCTTCACACAGGTCAAACTTTAATGTCCTTACCTTTAATTATTCTGTAGCGTTCTTTCTCATCTCTGAAAGAAAAGCTATTTAACAGCATTTGGGAATTTCAGACTTTTTTATCCACAGTAAGAAAAATGAGGGATAATGCAACAACATGATGATGAATATTTCATTTTTAAATGTAGCTATTTCCTTTTCTTGGGAAAGAAGGATTTTGAGGTTCTGTGGACACCCAATTTATATTCATAACTTCATTTTAGTAAAATTAACATTTAATACTTTGCAGTCCTTTAAAGTCGGAGTACAGTAAGATAGCAAAAGCAAACAAAAAATTACCCCAGAATTTTAAAATGTCTAAATATCCACAAGAAAGATAACTCACATAGTGATAACTCTCTTGACTTTCTTAAAAATAGCTTCTAGTTAACCTAGTTGATAATAACAAATACAAAGACCCCTTTAGCAATAAAAAGTCTTCTTCAAGTCCTAGGCAAACCTCTCCAGCCAATGGTCTGGTCTTCATCCTTTCAAAATCTGGGGTGATTAATACTGAACCAAAGCCTCACCTGGGACTTCAGGAGAGAATCTCGCAGAGTGTCGAGATACAAAAAGTTTCAGTTCTTGGTCCAAATTGCATTCAATCAGGTTTGTGTCCCATGATCGGATTCCTGAGGGGGAAAAGGAAGACAGTTGAGAAACTGCTAGTTCATCATTTCAGTATGGTTTGGAAAACATCACTATAATATTGCTCAGGCTTTAAGGGAGGATGTGGAAACTCCTTTTCCAAAGAGCTTAGTGACTCAAAGTGGATGCCCACAAAATGGGAGGGCTGGGAAGGTCTACCCCCAGGCCACAAGGGAGGGATAACGAGCAGTGTGGACTGAACTTCTGCCCTTCATATAACATAAATGCAGCTTTCCTCAAAGAGCAAAAGAAAACAGTTATTAGGAAAATGACAGGCTTTACTCCAGGGAGGGAGTAGAAGGGACAGGAAGATGGTAAGTTCTGCAGCAGTTAAGCGGCCACCAGACCCCAAGGTTCACTTGTAGATGGCAAGAAATTGCAGGATGCAGGTGAGGAAGCCAGAGATGGGGATCTGGTATCCAAGTCCTGGTCTTTGGTTTAAATCTACGTTGTTACAATGTGCATGTGCATTTTGTGTGCATGTATGATTTCTTTTCTCTACTCATCCCAGTTTTTACCTTGGCTTCTCACCCCAGGATATCATTCCAAATTTTGTGTGATCTTTGATAAGAAGGTTGGATCTCAATCTTCAAAACCTGACCTGTCTGTGCTCCCAGGTATTATTTTACCTCATTAGCTTGGCAGGACACTCTTTATTCACAATTGTTAGTTGTGTTGAATTTTCTTATGCAGAAGAAAAGAAATGTGGCAACTTTTTACTTTTTAAAACGTCTAAGGAGGCTTCCCTGGTGGAGCAAGGGGTTAAGACACAACCTACGAAGCTATCCGCAGCCACTGCAGCGCGAGTTCGATTCCCTGGTGGGGACAGGGAGCTACCAACATGGCGCAGCAGACCTCTCCTGACTCACCTGATGCTCCCCTCAGCAGTGTTTCAGTCAGTCTGCCTATTCTGTTCCCCATTCTGTCTCTGGTGAATCCTCTCACCCCCGGGATCTCTGGCCTGTATCCTAGCTGTTGAATGCATAAATAAATAAATCTTTAAAAAAAAATTTCAGATTATATACTCCAAGCACCTTTTCATCTATGAAGACTATTTTCAAATAGATCTATGAACTCTACATAGAGGCAGAAATTTCTCATAGAATCTATGCAAAGAATTCAGGTGTGGAAAACTTAACACTCCTAAGCAGAAGCTAAATTATAAGGGAGAATTTTATGAGTCTCTCTGGAAACATTAACAGCCTCAGTTTGTATTTGTGTTAATGGAGTATTTAAATTTTAACAAGAAAGGCATGTTGAGATTTTGTAGATCTTTTTACTGCAGAAATGATAAATGGATTCTTTTTTGTTTCACAGAAAGCTTGACAAGTTGAGAGATGTGAATTCATTAGAATATTTTACCTCAACGTACCCATGATATACTCGTCTATTGTGAAAAATCACCCAGCTCCTATCTGAGCTGCTTAATTGGTAATTGTTGCCTGGATTCTCTGTGCTCCAGGTCTAAGCTCCACTTCGTCTTCTGGCTTGTCAAATTGGGTCAATAAGTTAATAACGAGACATGAGTATTAAATCCAACTCATACAATTCTCTGCCTTTGTTCTAAAGAATGCCCAAATTGCTATAACATTTGAATGTCTTCATTGGGGGTTACTCTTAGACTGGCTCTTTCATTGCTGCTTGCCATTGTCCCGTGGCTTCAATTAACCTGTCATGACACATGCAATTAATGTTTGCTTTATATTTCATAAATTTCTGAATGTATGACTTATAATTCAGCAATGGAAGAAGTACAGAACAGTAAAAAAAAAAATAATAATTTTTAAATCACACTAATAAACAGCTGATAAAAAATATTGTTTCTCATTTTTATACACCTAATGAAATGAAAGTCTTAGGGTTCTCGTTTCAAGAGAGCAATTTCCAGCCAAATTATTTCTTAACAATACATAATCACTACTAACACTTATAAAGGTTACAATGCCCTTAGGGGTTATTTAAGTTGGAAAGGAGGGTTTTGGAACTAAGTCACTTTCTGTACCAATTTTAGAAATAAAATACTTTGTAACTATGTTGTACCTTCGACTGGATGATTATCAGTAAGGAAATTAGTGTTTCTCAATAAGGTTCATATTGCATTTAGTAGGCTTATGTATCTCTCCACAGAAAAAATATCTTCTTTGGTCCTGCCCACGTTCTTCCCTCTCTGAGTTCATGGCTGGGGTAGGGTGCTGGTAAAGAAGTTGTGAAGAGGCTTTCTCTGATGGGGCCTACAGAAGCCATGATAAATTACTCCTTTTACTCACTATCCCCCCAACATATGTTCATCAACCGTCACCCTAAGTCTTTGCTTCCCCAATACTCTATGGAGACTGTCTCACCCAGGTTGGGGAAGAACAACATCATCAGTTAGAGGAAATGAATTTCCAGTTTTCAACCCCCTCGGCATCCTGAGAGGTCTCCTGCCTCATCAGGACTGTTGCCTAGCCATGGAAGTAGGTAGTATCTCTGTCTGTTACCAGTTTTTCCAGCAAATGGTTAACAAAGGATCTTTCCATCTCAGGCTTTTGATCCCAGGGAGTAGCAGCACATAAGGGGGTGCCTACAGTGCACGTGAAATTTACAGATGGACAAGGAGAGAAGTGGGGGTGTCATCACAGGAAGATCAGGAACGAAGAGGTAGGATCCCTACTGTCTACAGGCGATGGCTCACTAAGCTCAAGCAAGCATTTTGCAGGATAGTGTAAGGAAACCAATAATGAAAAATAAAAGCACCTCCTCTCTAAAGGCTAAAATCTATATTCCTAAGAGAGTCAGTAGGTAGAAGGAAGCAGAGACATGACCGTGCATTGCTTGTTGAAATGGCACATAGGTTCTACTGGCAGTTATTTGAATCTTTGACAAATTGATTTTCTTCTATGTGCTTCATTTGGTCCCTCTGAAAAACAGGCTTTGAAAATTTTTTGCAAGTACCTAAATGGTTAACCTATACCTATAAGAGTATTTGTTAAACTAGGCTAAAAAGAGATCTGAAGTCAGATTAAAACTATAAAGAAACAGAATTAAAACAAAGGAAATGTGAAAATTCAAGATGGCTTTATTTCTCAGAGAAGAAAGAATTCTTCTTTTTTCCCTTGACCTAACAACAACCTTCAATTTGCTTTTTATTCCTTTTTGATAAGCAAACAACTTGATGCATTCAAAATATATAGCTTTGTGTAAAACAAGTACCTTACATACATGGCTCATCACTTCAAAGCATCAATGATAAATAATTCAGGTTTTGGGGTTGCATCTTACAGTAGAAACAAACAAAAGAAGTGATTTCTAATCATTTATTCATTGTTATAAATATTAGAATTTTTTTTTAAGTAAATCCTTAGAGAAGATTAACAATGAATCAGCAATTCAATGACCTTAAGTCTGGGGACTGGCTTGTATTTCAGCATGGATCACAGAATCCTCAGTAGATAATGCCAATTAAGCAGTGCAAGCAGAAATCCATCTGTCTTTTGACTTTGAAAAATAAAGATGAATTTGATATTTTTTAACACTATCCAACATTTCTTTCAACTCCCACCATTTTGTTGGAGCTTTCTTCCCCCCTGATGAAAACTAACCCCCAATTCTTTCCTAGGTTCTTATACCCATCTTAGACTGAAGGCATTCAACAAAGTAAGATTAGAAAGTTACAATGTAATCAGCTAAACTTGTCTAAAAATCCAGGGCAAGAGATATTACACACCCCCATCTTTGGATGAACAGATCCTGCTGATTTCCAATGTTAAGGAGAGGACAGTGAATACTCTTAAATAGTCACTGAAAGCATCAGACTGACACTTAGTATTCATTAGATGTTTTTTAAGAAAAATAAAGCCATGAAAACTTCTTTCACAACAGTCTAGAATTCCATTTGCAAAGCATGAATGGCTGTAATCCATGTTCCAAAATAAATGGGAGAAGGTGCAACTCTCGTTGAAAAAAAAAAAAAGAAAAAGGAATGGCTGTCAAGTTCACATTGAGAGTTAAATAGGAAGGGACAGAGCAGATACCAAGGAGTAGCAGATGGCAGGCAGCAATAGTGGTTTCACATCAAGTCCTGTATAACTAACTAAATAAAGCAAAAGGAAAGACTGTTGCTTCAAACTTGAGTATAATGACCAAACCTTACATGATGTTTTGGGAATACAGTCAAGAAAACAAATGACCATCATTCTTCCTTGGTTTCAAGAAGCATTTATTAAGCATCCATACTGGAACATGTCAGGCATGTAAATATACTGCTGTGCCACCATCTTCCTACAGATTTATTTTCTAGGCTTCCCAAAGAGCCCTCAGTATTTGGATTGCAAAAATTCAAGTCACCAGGGTCTCCAAAGCCACAGAATTTCAGTTAAGAAGGGAGGGAAGCAAGAATAATAGATGATGAGCTGCTTTCCCAGTGCTGCAATCAGAGCCAACCCCCTAGAGCATCTCCATCTTGCTTCACACAAAATGGCCCATGGGCACCAGCAACAACAGCAGTGATACCAGAGTGACCTCTGGGGGAGGCCCAGATGAGACCTGAAGGCGAAGGTGGCAGCAGGTCAGGCTTAGGGAAACTCAGCTGGCCGACCCTGTTGCTAACTCCTATCTCAGATGGTCTGAAAAGCTAGGGAGTGGTATTTTCACTTAGCACTGAAAGGTCCTGCAGCTAGAGCTGGATCAGAGACCCCAGGACCCAGGAGAGCAATCTCCAGAGGAAAAGGCAGCATCTGTTACTGTGTATAAGGAAATGGCTCTGCTTACTCACTAGGCTGATTCTTAATGGGATCAATACAGCCATTTCGGAGATCTGTGCAGAAACCTGACCAAATTAGGGAATTAAAAATCAGGAAGGCATAGTGATCGACAAGTAAACATGAGAGGGTTTCTGGGATTCTAGTAATGTCTGTTTCTTAATCAGGGGGACACAGGTTATGTTCGTTTTGTGAAAATTGACCAAGCTCTTCATCTCTCATTAGTGCCTTTTCCTTTCTATGTAATATTTCAGTAATTTTTTTTTTTGTAATTGTAAAAAAGAAAAAAAAATCTGAACTTCTCCACTAAATGTTAGTAGTATAAAGACAGAGAGCACTTCACAGCATTACTAGGATGCATCCATTTTATCGTGAATCAGAAGCAGCTTGAATAAACCCCCTGAGGAATGGAGAGCTAAAAGGATGATCAGCAGAGTAACAAAGCAGGAAGATAATCATGGGTGAAGGTGACTGCTGAACAGCTCCCTGCATGGGGCGCTGCCCACAAATGGATGTCTGTACAAAGGCAAGCTCTGAAAATTGCTGTGTCTGATGTCCCCCTCATCTTAGCCTGTCCTGCACTAACATCGTGACAGGGCCAGAAAGCCAGTGATGCTGCAGTGCTGGCACTTCTGTCACTTACGAGTGGTGTGACCTTGAACTGGTCGCCTTATCCTTCCCAGTTCTCTGCGCCCCCATCTCTAAAATGGGGGTGATGGTCCCTTTCGGGGACCATCGGGAATGGGTAAGAGAATTTTATAGATACAAAAGCACCTCCTAGTGTTTTATGAATTCCCTGGCAACGGTGCTAACAAATAACACATTAAAAAAAAAAAAATCCAAAGTCATTGATTCCTACAGCAGCCACACCCAAAGTCAATACGTGTGAAATTTTCCAAGGAGAAAACGTGCAAACTAAATTAGGACAGATCAGGTTAAAGGCCTCTAGTTTTATAATAAAGGGTTGTTGGCATTTCACTACTGAAACCTCTATTTCTTGAATTTTTACGTATAAAATAACTGCTTCCTATTCACGTTTTATTTCAGCTGAAAAGGAAAATCAGTGCTTTAAAGTTAAACAAAAGAACCAGGTCTACAACTCCAGTCCCCACCCTACAGCCTTTTGTTCTAGGGACAAGTGGTCGTTTCCAAACGCAGTGAGAGAAGACAGGCGTTGTTGGCCTTTTTTTTTTTGTGGGGGGGTGTGTGTCTGTCTGTCTGTCTGTGTGTTTTTCATCCAAAATAAGGTTTTCCTTTCGCCTTCTACTTGGGGGACGGGGTGGGCGCGGGAAAGGCGGCTCCGTGAACGCCCTTTGTCCGCCTCGGGCTGCCGTAGAGACCGCAGTGCGGACTCACCACGCCCACCAGCCGGTGTCTCGGGGCTGAGCCGCGCCGGCGATGCCCGACGAGACCAGAGCGCAGCCTGGGGCTGCGGAGGGGCCCGGCGACCTCTGTCAGGGGCACGGGGCGGGCTGGCACGCCGGGGATAAAGGGAAAGGCACAGGCCAGAGCCGCCCACCGGGGGACTTCGTGCGCAACAAAGCCGGGCACAAGGAGAGGTGGAGACGTGCGCCCCCCCAAACCCGAGGCCACGGCGGAGCGTACACTGGGCCCCAATAGGGGCGTCGCAGTGAGGGGGGCAGGTGCGGCGGGCGGGCGTGCGGGGGCACTGCGGCACCCGGGTGGGGAAGCCGAGCCGGCCGGTCCGCGCGCCCCAGGCTGCTCCCGCCGGACCCTCGCGGCCCCGCCCAGGGCGCCCGCAGAACCGCTATTCGGCCCCTGCGCTCCAGATGAGCGCAGCGGACGGGGCGCGGCCCCTACCCTCCCACCCCCCGCCTTTCCCAAGCCATTCCTCCCGAGGCTGAGACTTTTAAAAGAAAGCCCCACCCCGCAACTTGGGGGTTCCATTGTCCTTTCAGAAAGCGCAGCCAAGGCCCCAAGGGCGGTAACGAGGCGGACGCCGTCTGGGAACCGAGCGCGGGCGGTTCTCCATCTCTGCGTCCTAGGGGGTGGGGGGAGCGGGCGTGGCCCGAGGACTAGCCTAGTCATTCCGAGGAAAGAAGAAAGATCGGGAGGTTGTAAACCAGAAAAGGCACTTGTCGGGGACTGAGGAGGATCCCCACGCGGACCACGCAACACTGCGTTTCAGTCCCGGGTCAGCCGGCGGGGGTGGGGAGGTGGGCGCCAGTATTTTGCGGGGAGAAGAGGGAGCTGAAAGGTTGCATCAGGTCCTCCCCCACCCCCACCACCCCTCGGTGCTTCCTGCGGCTGCGGCTTTATTACGACCTTTGCTCCTCTGACACCTGCGTCTCATTTAGCGGGCGAGGCTGTGACCAGCACGGATCTGAGGACCCCGCTTGGTGACAGATCCCTCCAGGTTAGAAGCGAGTCTCCTCCGGGGTCTCCAATCTAGTAAATCGTATTATTCTCCGAAATTAGCCCAGAACAGAAAAGTCCGGACGGAGTGCGGCAAAATCAGCAAGAGGTGTGGGTGCGGGGCGCGGGAGAAAGAGGGGGGCGCCGCGCCCTGGGCGGGGTCGCTTTTGCGCGTCTCCCCCCCCCCCAGCGCGTCCCCTGGGGGCTCAGGGCCTCTTACCGAGCTCGATGTTGCCGATGGCGCGCCGCAGGTGCTCCTCGGTCACGATCTCCCCGACGACCACCAGCAGGTAGAACTTGCTGTCGAGGAAGCGGTGCGACAGGCTGGGCGAGGTGGACGCCACCGGGTTGGCGATGCTGTCGGACGGCTCCGGCTCGGCGGCTTCCACCACCACGGTCGCCATCCTGCCGGCCCTCTAAGCCTCCGCGAAGTGCCCCGCTCGGCCGCCGCTCTCCTCTGCGGCAGGAGAAAGGATTATCTCCGAAGGTGCCGTCTCCGCTCCGCCCCCTGCGTCCCCCCCTCCCGGCGCCGCGCGCCGCCTCCCCCGCCGGTCTCCAAGTGCGCGCGGCGGAGAGGAGCGGGGAGTGAGAGAGGGCGGGGAGGCGTCGGCGCTTTTATAAGGGGACTAGGCTGGGAGCTCGGGAGGAGGAGGAGAGGACCACCCGGCACAGCCTCACGCGGTGGCTGCCTTCGCTCTTGCAGCCGTTGGCCCAGAGCTGATGTCATCTGCAGCAAATCATCTCGCCCGCGGCCCGGAAGCTGGAGGGACGAGGTGTACGGACAATGGTCTGGGCAGGGCTGCGAGTCAAGGGGCTGGGGGACCCTAAGGATTGTGCTGCTGCGGTGAAGGGGAAAATAGTCTCCACCGACAGCCTGCAAACACGCACTACCCGCTGTAAATCCTCACTCGTGCAGAATGGGGTGGGTGTCCTTTTTATCAGAGTGGGGGTGTTTGCCTTGCCTGAGGTGCACAAGTCAGGCCATTGCCTGCTGCCTGGTCTTGGAAGAAGCGAGATTCTCAGGAGACATGATCGCTACAGCAGATCTGCTACTGAGGGTACCCCGCCCAGGAAGATGAACCTGTCTTTCTTTGACCTTGTGAATTTAGGGAGACGTTTACCACCTTTACTTAAGGAATACATCAAAAATGCAAAACCTAAGCCTTCTGTGCAGACTTTGGACCCCGTTCTGCAAAGCCCAATGGTCAAAAGTACTGGCTTTGTGGCGCTTATGGGAAATGAGAATACAGATGCATTATCCTAGATACAGATTTCTTTCCTTAATAATGTGCTGAACAGATAGTATCAGGCATAACAAAGAATAAAGAGAAGATTCTGTCTCTACCCAGTAGGATTACAGTGACTATAGTGTAATTTTCAATACCTTGGGGAACACATGAGCAAAATTATTTTATGTGACTATGATGTCTTAAAATATATGTAGATGGGGAATTTTTATTGCTTTTGTGTATGTTTAGGGGAACTCATAAAAATGTTTAAAAGCAGCCCACCTACAGCCATTTCCCTACAAACATTCTGTTCCAGGAAAGGGGTGGCAGTGATGAAGAAACAAAATGTGCAAATCATCATAAAAGACTGGAGGACTAGATGCAAAGGGGAGAGGACTAGGTAGACATTAGAGTAATCAATATTTTTAATACTGGAATACATTAATAAAAAACTAATCACTTGAATATGTTAAGATTTCCAAAATAGCCCACTGGCTTAGCTGTTCCACCATGACTTATCAGGAATGTACTCTGTTTGTAGCTCTTTCCTGAATTCCCTGACATGGGCGACATGGTGGGCAGCCAAAGGCAAGAGCCCTATCCTACCTGCCAGTCTGATTAATGGGGAATAAAGATGTCTGGCCCATGGCACTTGGAGAATTGCATTCATTGGTAAACAGTGACAAAAAGTTCCCAAGTGACATGGCAACAGGACATCTTTCTTGGTGAAGAGAAGGCATTTGATTATTGGTGAAAGGTGAGGCTAACACCAACACCCTTAACGTGGGGAAGATAGGATAAGCACTGTTTTCCAAAGGTCAGCCATTGGAACCTAGCTTCATCTAGTGACTTTTTCCTCATTTTCTCTGAAACGCTGTTACTTTCATTTATGTCTTAGTATTTTTTAGCTCTGTTTCTTTAACTTTTTATGAAATTCTTTATTGATGTATAAATGGAAACAGTAATATCAATTGTACATAGAGAGTATCCTTAAGAATAAACAATGAAAATAACAGTGTGATTAAATTCCTGCCATTTACTGAAGTCTTTGAGCCTGAAGTGTACCCTAAATTAAGCTAGAAGATTAGCAAGTTGTTTAGAACAGTGTTAAAGGTATACTAGCACCTAACAGAGCTGTTCTCCATGTCATAACAGAAGATTGGATGAAAATAACAACAGAAGAGCTTCTTACTGTGTGAGTCAGTGTAACTAAATGCCATCATGGTGAACCACCTAAGTCACCACCCACACTTTGAAAAACAGATAAAATGGGAGAACATAGACTAGAAATGTTGACTGCTACTGTGTAGCTTGTAACTTTGGGCCAAATGATTTATTCTTTTTGATCTTCAGTCTCTTCAACTGTATAACGGAAGGGATAATACCTTTACAACTGTGCAAGTAATTGTATACAGTATAGGATATAAAGTATCAGTACCTAAAAATAGTGATTGGAACATAGGAGGCACTTAAGGCATGGCTGATAAATTGACCTGTTTTCTCCCACTTTCTCAAGACAATGGAGTGAAAACACCCTTATAAAATTTCAGGTAATATCAGATAAAACTACCAACATTTCTGCAAAAAGAATTAAGTGACAAAGCAAACTAGAAAAGTAGACCCCTTGCCCCAAACATCTTCATCTCAAAAAAAAAAAAAAAAAAAAAAGACACACTTCTAAGGAGGAAGAAGAAAGGGAAAATGAACAGTAATGTCTGTATTGCCTACTGTCACTTGACATCACCTGGATGTCCCCAAGGCACTTCAATCTCAACATGCTTCAGATCCAAATCCTCTTTGCTCTCCATACCTGATCTTTTTTTACTTTTCCTATTTGAGTGAATAATATCCCCATCTATCCTATAATATAAGCCAGAAATCTTATAGGCGGGTATCTTGGACTCCTTCCCGACCCTTAGTTCTAGATGCAATTCATTGTGGAGTTAGGTCAATTTTACCTCCTAAGTGTGTCTTCAATTCATCCCCTTCTCTCCATTATCACCACTCTAGTGGTGATACCATCATCTTGAGAGGCAGAGTATGGATTAGAAATTGGGTTGTTGAAATCACATTGTCTGGTTTTGAAACCCATACCATAATTTATTAACTGTGTGACTTTGAGCAAGATGCTTAACCATCTAATGGTTAAACCTTATGATTTCCTCATTTCTCACCTACCTCACAGCATGAGTGTTTAAATAACGTCTTATATCTAATAAGCACTCAACAAGTTAGATGTGTTTTCTTGTTATTATTATTCTTTAACATTTTGCTAAGGGAAATTTCAAACTTTTTTAAAAGTAGAGAGAATAGTATAAGAAACCTCTTTGCACCCATTACCCCATTCAAATAATTTTTACAGCTTGTTTATTTGTTTAAATCAAGATCTAAATGAGCTCCATATTAATTGATTGAGATGTGTTAAGTTTTTTATAATCTAAGTTCCTACTCTGCCTCTCCCCCCACCCCCCACTCTTGCAACTCTTTGGGAAACTGTAGAAACATTTGCTCTGCGGTTTCAAATGTCTGAATTTTGCGGATTGCATCCCCATTGTGTTATTTAATATGGTCTATATCTAGAATTTTCTGTATAACAGTAGTTAGGTCTAAACTACAGGGGTATTTTTGTTTGTTTTTTACAAGTATACATCGTGGATGATACTATGTTCTTTCAGTGGAAAGGCCTTGTTTTGAGATCAAGGCATGGATGATCATTATCATATCCATTAAATTCATTAAGGGTTGGAAACAATTATATTCTATTATTCTTTCTTCATTTGAAAGTTAGAAAACTTCTGTTTGAAGAAATATTATTGTCACTTGGTTCACCTAGCTACAAAAGAAAAGATAAACATACAATTCTTTTTCTTTATTTACATATTTTCAAAAATAATTAGTTCATCCAATAACATCCTCCAAAGGTGATTAGTATTTTTGCATCATTGAAAATATTACTTGCAGTCATTTCCATTGACATATATATATATACATACATATATATATATATATAGAGAGAGAGAGAGAGAGAGATACATATACCTCTCATGCCTCTTTCAGAGAAACAACAGCATATAAACAGCATAGATACACAGTTTTGCTATGTTGCTTTTTTTTGCTCAACAGTATATCCTGGAGAAAAATACATTAATAGCATATTTTAACATTCCTCATTCCTTTTCATTCCTTTTTACTGTGGAATAGCAACCCATTATCTTTATTTACTATAATTTACTAAACTACTCCCCTATTGGTTAACATTATCGAGTTATTTCCATTTTCTCTGATATTATAAGTAGTATTTATAACTATTGTCCATCCTGTGCAGCAGAATAGTCACTGAACAGAACATGAGCTGGGACTTTCATCCAATCCATGCTTCATACCACATGAAGAATTGTCTTTTTTCTTCTGGTCGTATTACCCCACCTCCACATGGACTTCAGCTGCACTGACCATATGTCAGGCCTTGCTTCTTCCAAACTTAGGACATTTTCTCTTTTCCCATGCCAAGAGCACAAACTATTAATAGTTAACTTCACCTTGTTAAGGTCTGTTGTCCTGCAGGGAGCATTTCAGCTATCCTTCCTTAAGGATGCCCTGTCCAACCTTCCTCCCTAGGACAGTTAACCTTACATACAATCTTTTAGCTCTTTGTCCCACTTTCTTTTTTTGCAGTACTTGTCATAATTGTAATTTTACATTTATATATAAAAATTAAATCTAATTTTACCACTCTCCACTATGCTCTATGGAGGCCAGGGCCATGTCTGTCTGTAACCCTCACACTCACAGTTACCTACACCCAGTCCATCCCCCAGCTCTCCTGAGGATTCCTAGTGCCCCGAACAGAGAGTAGGTTCCCATTAAAAGTGTACTAGTGGCCACATGAATACCTTCTGTAAGTCATGTTACATTGCTGGTTCCTTTAAGTACATTGCTTCAGTGAATTCCCACAAACTTCTCAAGAAATAGGCATTTTTATTCATCATTTTGATGGTTTTAAGTTCTGTATTGTCTCATTTTCATGTCTGATCTGTATAATTTGTATTTTCTGTCTTTTTCCTATACGGTTTTGCCAATAAATTTTGTCAGTCTTCACCAAAAACCACGCTGAATATTACTGATGGTTTTCTATTGTTTGTGTATAATTTTTCATTGATTATTTTCTTATACATACTAATTCACTCCTAATTTCTGTGGGTTTTATTTTCCTACTACTTGAGCTTTTGAGAGGCTAAGGTAATTGATTTTCAGTTTTCTTTCTTTTCTAATATAGGCAATTAAGGCTATACATGTCTCTCTAATTTGTGCCTTAGCTGTCTTCACTCTACACATTTTGATATGTAGTATTTTCATATCACTCACTTCATAATATTGTATAATGTCATTGTGAGTTCTTCTTTTGCATTGAGTTATTATTATTGCTACTTGACAGATGAAAAACTGACATGCATGCAAGTTAGACAGTTTGCTCCAAATCACTGAAAACCTAAGAACACTAAGATATGTTAGGCTTCAACATCCATGTCCTTTCCTGTATAATACTCTTCCTCCATGCTAGAGGAATTAAAGCAAATAAAGGAAACAAAGAACAACAAGTGTGTTAACTGGGAAAAGGAATAAAAAAGATCTAAAAGACTAGTGTAAATTTCACGTGAAATGAAATTTTAATATTGTGTGTTATTTAAAATTAAAATGATTCTAGAATATAATTTAAGCAACAATATATCATGTAAGGGCCAAGAAATAGTCTTTCTTTACTCAACATTAGTTAGTCCTTTCTTTCCAAATTAGCTGTTGAAATTTAACAGTGTCTGAGGAAGGAAAAAAAGAAAAAAATAGGTAAAAATTATACATGATATGGGGTGTTAGAGGAGATTTTAAAAACATTTACCTATATGCAATGTCATGGTGGGTGCAGTTATTCTCAATGCCTCCCAACGCCAGTGAGTGGGTCTCACCTTCAATGATGGTCATTTAGATGAGTTGTAAAAGGGAAGTGGGTCTCACCTTCAATGATGGTTATTTAGATTAGTTGTAAAAGGGTAGTTTTTGAAAATTTTGTGGTTTCCTTCATAGCCAGAGGAAAATGTCTCATATAGATTTCTATTTAATCATTTTTGACTCAGAAAATGCCCCTTTTCTTTGGTGGAACACTGGAAAACATATCAAATGAGAGACAACTGAGATTCAATCCCTTCTCCTAGATGTGTGAACTGGGTTTTACCACCACCCCCTTTCAACAGAAAGCAAAATAAAATAAAACCTTATGTAAATTGACAGGTCACCGAAACGAAATTCCTCCTTCCCCACATAGAATTCTATAGTCCTCTCTAAAGGTAATAATCATTATTTACGTATACATGCACAAAAATACATTTCCTATGTATGTTCTGTACACATATCTATATACACTGTGTGTATTTGCACACATACATACCCTCATATGTATATTTCTATACAGAATTTTTCCCTTTTACATACTGTACTTCAAAGGCATTTTCCCTTTGGATATCTCTTTCATACAACTATGTAAAAATCTACCTTATTTTTTAAGTTAATTTGCAGTATTCCAGAGAATGGATTTACCACAGTTCATGCACACTTTTTCCTATTGATAGTCCTTTACCAAGTCTTTGCTTTTTTCTGGTACAAATAATGTTGCAATGACCATGCTTAAAAGTGTTTCTATATGCATAGTATGCATCTCAGCACAGACATGTAGAAGTCAGAATAGACAGGTTGAAGGTAATACATAATATTAACACTTAATGATTTCTGCCAAATTACTCTGCAAAAAGAGTTTCACTATTTATACCATCATATCATTGCTCATTTCCTCCCACATTTAAAAAATTAAATCGTTTCAGTTTTTGTTCATCAAAAGGAGAAAAATACTATTTAAAATTGAGCATCTTTTTGTTTGCTTTAACTCTCTTTTTAACTAACTGCTTTTGTCTTCAAAATTTGCCTCTTTTTCCCCGTAGGAAAATTGGTGATATTTTTATTGATTTATAAGGACTCTTTATAATCTGGATAAGCCTTTGTCATCATCATATTGTATTCAGTCTGTTAGGTATTGTGTGTAAGTCCATTGATAGTGTTTTTGACCATATGCAATATTAAATTTCTTGTACAGTCAAACCAATCTTCTTTATAAAGTATTTGGGGTTTTCTAGCTTAGAAAGGATTCCTAACCTGAAACCTTAAAACTGTTCTCCTCACAGTTTTATTCAATTGAGAGTATTCCAGGAGATCAATAAATGTATACAGAAAAATAAATCCTTGACATAGTTTTGGAAGAATAATTTTTGTTTCTATAGGCAGAAACGGAGAAAGGACATTCTACATGAGAACACCGTGAGTAAAAACATCTGGTAAGAAATCAGTGCTTATTTCTGAAAATAGTTAAATGTCTGCTCCTCCCTTCTTTTATGCACAAATGCACCTCACTAAACACAGTGCTGCACCTGCTTCTGTCACTCAGTGTGTCTTTGAAATATTTCCATAAAAGCATCCTTATTCTTTTTGACCAATGCATAGAATCCCACTGCTTGTAAATATAATTATTTCTCTTCTATTTGTTATCATTCCTTATTGATGATTACTTCCAATCATTTGCTAATATAAGCAGTACTGCAATAAGATTCTATAGATAACATTTCCCTTAGGCTACAGGCTATCCATGGGATAAATTCCTAGTACAACTGAATATGCATGCTTAAAATTTGGATATATATTTAAAATTTACCTCTTATCGGTATTGTACCAGTGTGTACTTCTACCAGAAATACAGATATCCCCACTTTTCAAAATTCTGAGTTTGCCACTTCACTTCTATGAAAGACCTACCTTTGTATCTGTTTTCATAAACTGAAAGAAATCTGAAGGGGGTTTTCACTTTTACAACAGAAGATGAAAAGGGAAAATAGCATCAGCATTTGTTTTGCAGCCAGGAGTCATAGAGCCAGCAACACCATTGTTGCTGCAGCAGAGTGACCAAAGCCTAATAGTCACAATTAAGGCTTGCTTTACACAAAATGTGTTCTGTTTTATTGTAAATGCAATTGGCAGAGGGGCAATTGGGAAGTATCTTTATGAGCAATCTGGAAAGACTACAATATAAAATTGACAATCACCAACCTTGGAGATACTCTCAGTAGGAAACAGCCTTCATGAGACATGGCATTTGGAGCAAACTGTCCTGTAGCAGTGAATGAATTTAAAGCCTATGAACCAACACAACAGAAATCAGCACAGCAACAATGGCTTTGGCTGGGGACAGTGGGTCTGCGGAAGTTGATGTTGAAGAGGTGTTGGCATCCCAGGACCAAGAAACAGATGACAAGCTGATGTGATTGCAAGGGGAGAAGATACAAATCAAAAACTAAGGCGACAGCAAACGATCCCAAAGTGAAGTGCACTAGGAACTGAACGTGAAGCACTTTTGTGAGACTTATGATGGGCAATGCTGTAATGACTGCAGAAAGGAATCTTGAGAGGGCAGATTTACAGCATGTTTTGAGTATCTACATAAAGTGGAATAATAGGAATGCATGAGGTAAGAAGTTAAGCATAACGTCTTATTTTAAGCCTTCCACATCCGTCACAGCAGATGACAATCCTGGACTTTTGACACTGAGGCAAGACAAAGTGTAGATTTTAGTAACCTGCCTGTCCTGATGGATTCAGAAAGCCATGAGATGTTACATAATGTAACCCCCCCTCCCTCTCCTACACCCCACTCTCCTCTCCTCCCATGGACTGTGTCCTCCCCAACACACTATCAGCACCACCTTCCGGTGTGTTCCTCATGTTCCCAATGATGAAAGTGCACAATCTTATATAGATTATTTCTACTTTATATGGCCTGTGCGTTTACTATATCACTGCCACTTTTACAATATATTCATGTTATTTTAGCTTTTCTGTGTTGTTATATTTTGATGGGTTCTTTTGAGCATCTCAGAATGCTTAAAAATATTCCAATAAAGGTAATTGCTTCTTCATTTCATGCCATTTTGACTTACAAAGGGTTTCATAGGAAACTTCTACTTTCTGGTAGTGGGAATGAGCAACCTGTAGTCCTCACAATGTAAGTGGCTTCAAACATTTTGATTGTTGCCACTTTTTAAGTAAAAAAATATAGCTTTGTGATTTTAGTTGCATTTCTCTTATAAGTAAGATATACTTTTTTTCCCCCTATGTGTAAGGTCCACCTGCGTTTCCTTTTTCCACGAACTGTCTGTTTTTATTGTTTGTCCATTTTTCATCTTGATCTGTATATGTTCCTTATACACTGGGGAAATTTGCTTTTTCTTTAACATGATTTACAATTATTTTTCTCAGTCTGGCATTTGTTTTTTGGCATAGATTTTGCCATAGGGGTTATTTCAAATACAGATTGATGTAACTTTTATTCCGTTGATGGTCTATGAGTCCATTGTTATGTTTTAAAAGAACTTTGCCATTTTCAGATTATATAAGAAAAATTCTCCCAGGGTTTTTTTCTAGTACTTTTAGGACTTCATTTATAATATTTTGGATTTATATGGATAGAGATTGTGAGATACAGATCCACTTATTTTTTCCCCACCTTCACAGCACTTTGCTGATAGAAAATTTCACAGAATTCTGTAATGACTTGGTGACTTATCTTTCTTACCAACTGATTTTTTTAAAAATTTATTTATGCATACAAGAGCTGGGGTACAGGCCAGAGGTATGGGGGGTGAGAGGATTCACCAGAGACAGAGTGGGGAACAGAACAGGCAGATCAACCGAAGTACACTGCTGAGGGGAGCATTGGGTAAGTCAGGAGAGGTCTGCTGCTCTATGTAGGTTGCTCCCTGGTGGGCTGGGGATCAGCCCAGGGATCGAACTCGTGCTGCAGAGAGTGCTGTGGACAGATTCACAGGCTGTGTCTTAACCCCTTGTGCCACCAGGGAGGTCCCTCTTGCCAATTGCCTTTGAAATGTATCAGAGCAGAAAGTTTGATTTCATATTTTTATTTCCTCACCCATCCTGTCCTTTAATCCACATCAGTCCCAGCCCAAAGCTTCACATTGTGTCTGGAAATTTAACAGTTTTTACTTTGGGGCCACTCTGGGCCTGTGCTTTTTCATTAAGCTCAGGCTCTTACCAGTACAAGAGCCTAGTGAGTCATACTGACATATGCAGAGGATGGCATCCTGAGGGGGAGAGAATTATAGTGGAAATAACCAAGCCAACTTGGAGACGGAGTTTCTCAGCTGGCACTGCAGACAAGCAGTCGCTGCCACAGAAAACAGCAAATAAGAGAAAGCAGCAACAAGCAAGCACCCAGCTTGTGCAAGGTGGGAAGGGCAGATGTAAACACAGGCTCCCTTCCTAGGTCACTGGCAGCCCAGGGGAAACGTATTGTGTGGTGTCCATCCAGCTGACTATCAGAGAGGCCCTCATTCACCTTGCAGAGGTGACCTGGGGTGGGGTGAGGGGTGCTGTCTGCAACTCTGGGGAAACATCTAGATGGCACCAGCCCAGGGAGAAGTGGCTCCCATGTCCTGTCATGCACTAAGCAGCCAGAGCTGCACACCTGCAGTCAGTGACACTGCTCTAAGCTTGGGAGGGTGCAGGGCCTTGGTTACCAGCTCAAGTTAGTGAGGAAAGTAACTGTTGCAAATACATACGTTGGTATAAGGCAGCAGAACAGGATGCCCCAAAAGAGTCCATGTTGCTGGAGGATTGTGGAGGAAGAAGCAGGGACATCCAGCAAGAAGACCAGGAAAACTCCAAAAAGCAATTGGCACAGAAGCCTCCTGCAGCCTGTGAGTGTGCTTGGGAGAGAGGAGCAGCCAAAGGCCACTTTAGGAGGCTATCGGGAGGGAAGCAGATGGGCTGGTGTGGTAGGCAGAAAAATGGTCCCCTCCAAAATCACTTGACTATGTGAACATGGTGCTTTACCTGGCAAAAGATACTTTGCAGGTGTGATTAAGTGAAATAATTCAATTTTTAAATGGGGAGATTAGCCTAGGTTATCTGGGCCTAGTGTAATCACGAAGTTCGTTATGAGACAGGAGTGTCTGAGTTAGAGGAGATGTAATGATGGAAGAAAGCGGAAGAGAGAGAGAGAGGTGGGGGGTTGAAAGTACACTGCTTGGGGGATAAGAACTAGGTAGGTGGAATGTGGGTGGCCTCTAGAAAATGGAAAAAGGAAGGAGGTGTATTCTCCCCTTGAGCCTTCAGAAGGAATAAAACTCTGCTGACACAATCATTTTAGAACTCCCAAGCCCTAAAATTGTAATAAAATAAATTTTGTTCCAAGTCACTACATTTCCGGTAATTTGTTACAATAGCAACAGAAAATGAACAGAGGTGGGTAGATACTCTGGAAGAGATATCGCCTTAGGTAATTCCTTCTGGGAAGCTCCCATGTAGCCTGGTATTCTGGATGGCTGTGCCCTGGTCCTGCCCCATATTATGAGCTGGATTTGGGGGGAAATGGGCTAGGAACAGACCAAAGAATTGGGATGGCTCATGATGCTGCCTGACTTGGTATTTCTCATCTTTGCCCTTCCCACTCAGTACAGTCAGGGTACATGGTATTCACCCTTAAAATCGACTGTGAGCTGGGCAAGAACATCAGAAAACAGTGGGATTTAAAACAGTGATATGATCAAAGTTGCCCTTTAGAAAATTGGGCGATTTCCCTCAAATACCATGGTCAGCAGGTATTTGATTTCCCATTAGATGATATTTCAAGTTTTGCCATTTCTAAAAGGAGCTTGGTTCTTTTTAGAATGATTTAGTGGTTGATAGATTAGTCACTTCAGAGATGGATAAAATGTTTAGAAAGTGATAGGAAAAACAGAAATCATCTACAGATGACCAGACAGAAGGAAAGTTTTCCAAATTGCGGTATCAGGACACAATGAGCTAGTGTCCACCTATTTGGACACTCGTGCATTCATTCGCTCAACACATTTAACAAGCATTTGCCATGTGCCAGGCACTGTTGTCATTCCTGAAGATGAAACAAAGAAAGGTTAGGTCCTTCTCCTCATAGTGCTCACTTTCCAGAGAAGTGCAGACATACAAAACCATGAAAAGGGGAGAAAGGACATTTCAAGCATTCTTTAGAGGAGAAGAAAGATTCAAAATGACAAAATGCAGCTAAAAGAATTGTGAGGTAGCACAGATTCAGTGTGGAACGGGTGGTATCTTGAAGGCCCTTACACATCCCAACATGCCCATCTGTGGACATGACATGAGAAAATTCCCACTGGTGGTTCAAAGTGTGGAGAACCTGCCAGAAGCAAAGGAGCGTGGGATAAGGGCCAGACTGAGAACAGTTCCCTGCGACCAGGCGTCAGAACTGTCTCACTTTGTAGCAGGCTTGAGAAACATTGTCTCTCTTAATTCCCTTGCTTCCATTTCCCAGAATATAAAACCAGCACAGGAAGGTTATTATGACTATCACTAAAAGATATTATTACAACCTTGAGAAAATATGACTAAATTGCCATTTCTCAACCATTTAAACCCTCCTGTGATAAATATAAAAAGTTCACTCTTTTAGATATTTGAAACCTCAAAATATATTGATCATTTGATGAAAAACAAACCAAAGCAAAGCAAAGGGTAATTGTTAAGGAAGGTTCCAGTTTGGCCTGGAAAGGCATTTTACTTTCATCTCAAGAGCATGAAGTAGTGGACAGCGGGTGGAGGGGGATCACGGTGCCACTGGGGTCACTGTCTCTCGAGGGCACTCTCTGGCCTGTGCATCACACATGCTTCCTTGAGTTTTAATCCACAACTTCTCTCCCTGTCACCAATGAGATGATTCCAGTAAGTAAGTATTGACAGAGAGGAAGTTAGATCAATATTTGTATATCTGATTTCCTCCTGTCCTCAAAAATAATTATAAATATTCACTCAACACGTTTGATGGAGCAATGGCACACTACCTAAACATACAATGATCTCCAAAACACTTCACTAACATGTTAAAGCATTGCATAGAGGTTAATCAACCGAGTTTCTAGCCACTAATGAGTGGTGTGTACTTGGACAAACTACCTATCCTCATCGTGTCTTGATTTCCTTGTTGGAAAATGTGGCTCCCTATCATTTCTAAGGCATGGAGTTCAGTCACACATTCATTCACTCATTTAGCATTTACTGTATACTCACCAGGTGTCACAGTGTGTTTTAAAGCCTTTTAGGTATAGACAATGTCCACAGTTCAGCTTTGATTTCAGTTTTCAATTAGTTTTATTACTTTGACATATTTCTGCTGCTGCTTTTCGCTTTCGATCATGTGTAAGATAAAGTAATAGACTGTAAGATATGCTATACCCATGTTTGTATTATTTTGTTCTTTGGAATTCTCAGAAACCATAAAAGATACAACAAACCAACAGCATCTGATGCTAAAAGCATGTTGGTAAAGCACGGCATTCTGACCCACAAACATAAGTTCATAAACTTGGTCCCTGGCAAAATATTCTCTGGAGTACCCTAACAACAACACTTCTAAATTAAATAGGACCCCTCAGACAAGGTTTGGGAAATGCAGCAATATGACCATGGCCATATTTTCCAAACAGTAAGTCTTAATTCTTTTGTGCTTAACAGCAGTCCGCCATTCAAAGATTGCAGTCACGCGACTGTGGGTGGCTTTCTGTTCCAAGGGACCAGTCATTTTAGGCCTAACCTCTGAGCCAGAAATTATGTTCCTGTTTCTTTTGAACTACCAAAAAGAGAAAAATCACTCTCCAAGCTCTGCTCCAACTCATGAATACTCAGGGAATAAGCCAGGGGCTTTGAATGTTATAATGCCCCTTAGAATTGCTGGTGGCCTGGCCTGCTCTTCCAGGTGCTGCCAACCTTGCTGCCACTCCACATGCCTGGCAGAGGTTGCTGGGCACCTAATGTAAAGGTTTTTATGAGTGAAGTAGGAAGACACTGGCGAAACAGAAAATAAATGGAACAACAGGAACCATGATCCTGTGGCAAACATGAGAGAGACTATGAAGATGTAGAGAGGCCCACGTTACGATGTGTGTCACCTTTGGAGAAAAACATGGTTAGACGTGACCTGAAATCATGGATTAACTGTCACCCATTTGGGTGAAAATAGAATATTTATAAAGAATAGAAGGTTTTAGACTTAAACTTGTATTGTTTCAGATTCAAATCAGACTTCAAACATCTTATTAGAATTCTTTCGAATATTAAAAAATTGTAAAGATAGTGTATATTTTAGCCTAACTTTAAAGATATCATGGGATATAGGTTATAACTTCTAATTACATATTTGTGACAACTTATTAATGTAGATCTTTTAAACTTTTCTATAATATTTACAGTAAGTAATATGGGGACCATGTCCCTCTTTTTACTCCTTGTTATAATTATGTACACATTAGACAAGAGTCCATTTTTAATTCTTCACAGCACATATTTATTACTTTTTTTTAAATAATAAATTTTATTTTTATATTCCCCATACAATTGCAACCCCTCCATTCTAATCCCAATCCCTCCCCTCCCGCCCCTCACCCCCCAAAAAGTGTCTCTGGTTCATAGTTTTTTGTTGATTTTGATTTTTACTTTCTTATAGTTATTCATTTTCCTGGTCCCTTATTTAAGTTTTCTAGATTCCTGCTATGAATGAGACCATCCGGTATTTTTCTTTTTCTTTTTGGCTTATTTCGCTGAGCATGATCCCTTCCAGCGCCATCCATGTTGCTGCAAATTGCATGTGTTTATCTTTTTTGAATGCTGAGTAATATTCCATGGTATATATGTACCACATCTTCTTGATCCAGTCATCTATTTTTGGGCATTTGGGCTGTTTCCAAAGCTTAGCTATTGCAAATAGTGCTGCTATAAACATAGGGGTGCAGGTGTTCTTTGGAATGGATGTTTCTGTGTCCTTTGGGTAAAGACCTAGGAGTGGACTTGCTGGATCATATGGAAGCTCGATGTTTAGTAGGTCCAGAAATCTCCACACAGCTCTCCATAGTGGTTGGACCAGTTTGCACTCCCACCAGCAGTGCAGAAGAGTTCCTTTTTCTCCACAACCTCGCCAACATTTGTTGTTGCTAGTTTTTTTAATAAGCACATATTTATTACTTTAGAAGGAGTAATTTTATAATCAGATCACCTAGGTCATCATAAACTACTCTCAAGCTCTCCCATACTTTTATTTTCATGAATGAAACATTCTCTTTCCTTTGGAACTTTGCATATGTTCTTCCTTCTTTCTTGAACATTCCATCCCTCTTTATATGCTAGCTTTTCATCCATTAAGTTCTAGCTTAGAGACAAGCTTCTCCAGGAAGCCATCCCTGGCTCTCCAAGACTTGGCTAGATGACTGTTCTCTTGCATGTCTTCATACCAAAGCCCTTAGTATTGTAGGATAGTATTACTTACCTAGAAAATCTGTGTCTTTTTAGAACAGAGATGTTCTCAAACTTGTAAGTCTCATGATGTTTTGTGCTCTTCAAATTATTGAAGACCCTGAGGAATTTTTGCACATGTGGGTAATATTTATTGATATTTACTGTATTAGTAATTAAATTGGGAACTTCTTAAAATTTTTATTGTTTCATTTAAAATATTAAGACCCCATCTCTCCCAACCTCAGTTCTGCTTTCGGACTCTTAAGGATTTGTTTTGTTTTATTTCTTTAGATCCCATATATGAATGAAATCATTTGGTATTTGTCTTTTTCCTTCTATCTTACTTCACTTAGCATAATCCCCTCCAATTCCATCCATATTTTCCTGAAAATGGCCACATTTCATCTTTCTTTATAGTTGAGTCATATTCCAAGTATATATACCACATCTTCTTCATCCATTCATCCACTGATGGACAATTAGGCTGTTTCCATATGTTGGCTGTTGTAAATAGTGTGATAATGAGCATAAGAACGCATATATCCTTTCAAATTAATGTTTTCATAGTCTTCAGCTAGATATCCACAAGTGGAATTCCTGGATCATGTTGTAGATCTATCAAATTAGTTAATATCACCATCATTCTCACCAGAGAAGTCTCATTATTCTCATCAGAGACGTCTTCCATATTGGGAAGCTATAAGTTCAAGCTTTGTTTGTTTTTCTTTTGCAGAATCAAAGTTTCGTTTGAAACCTCCAATTGTATTACTGGCAACAAATACTGTCGGTTGTTTTCCTAGAAGTGACAGACTCACTTTGTTCATTTTTGATAAAATGTCTACCAAGTGTCCAGTTTGAATAACCACAGTGTGTCTGGCAATTGTTCTTTCCAGTAAAAATTGTGTTCCATGACAAAAGTGGCTACTTTAGCTTGCCCCTCAAGCCACACGGGTATTTTTCCTTTACAACAATTGCACTTCAATATGCAGCAAAAGTGCTTCATGCATACCTCCCATTTCATGACAGAATATTAAAAAGATGTATGTTGAAAACTGATAAAACATTAATCATTTTTCCTGTCTTATCAAGGACATGCTGTTGCAAAGCTGATTTTTTTTTTTCCTGTGCACATAACTATTTCAATGACTGCTAGTATATTTGGTGCCACTTTCTTGGTTTATGCTAAGGAACCAGCAATTTTGCTCACCATTACTTTTGCACCAGAAGTGCAAATGTCAACACAGTGGGGGAAGATATCATCTTAGTATTACTTATAAAATAGCTTTGACCTCAAAGTTTCACCAGAAGGATCTCATGGGTTCCCCAGGGTTTTGGTTTTTTTTTTTTTTTTTGACCACACTTTGAAACCTCTCATTTAGAACATAAGGTTCTTGAGAGCAGGAACTGCTGTCTTAGAATGTGTGTCCCCAAGACCTGCCATGTAAATACACTCAAAAAAGATTTGAGGAATGAATGATTCAGGATAGCCTAATTTTCTGTTTGACTAAACATTTCTCTCCTCTATTTTTTTAAAGATTTATTTATTTATTCATACAGGAACAGGGGTGTAGGCTAGGGGCGTGAGGGGTAAGAGGATTTACCAGAGACAGAGTGGGGAGCAGAACAGGCAGATTGACTGAAATACACTGCTGAGGGGAGCAGTGGGCGGGACAGGAGAGATCTGTGGTGCCATGTGGGTCACCTCCCTGGCAGGGATCGAACTTGTGCTGCAGTGGCTGTGGATAGCCTCAAAGTGCTGCATCTTAACCCCTTGCGCCACCAGGGAGGCCCCTCTCCCCTCTTTAGAGAGTGTTCTGAACCTAACTTAGCTTCTTTGATGACTCAAGATCATCATCATGAAAACTGACTGAAATGTAATGATGGTTATAGGGGTGTTGTCCCTGCAGTAAATTGTCAAATATCTATTATACTTCATTTATTTGTTGTTTCTTGGTTCTTGGTTTGTTTGCCTCTTTCATCGCTGATGAACTGTCACTATGTACCACTAACCTCCTCTCTTTTTTTAATAATTTATTTATTTTTTTATTTGTATCTTTGAACCTTCTCTTTTTTAATATGGTTTTTAGCCTGCAAGTTTAGACTAAAAAGTCAGAGGTTAAAGCAGGTTCTGAGTTGCCACTTGAATCAAGGGCATGAGCTTTATAGTCCATGAACTGGTGAAGGCCTCTTTAATTTTGTTTCTGGTCCTGAGCCAGCTCCTCTCTCCCTAAGATTTCAGGGTAGTTGAGTTTTGTATAGATGAAATATTCTGTATGTCTGTTACAGAGATAAAGGTAGACTCTATTTTGAAAAAATTCTCCTAATTGCCACCATTAAAATAAACTCAAGTTATGAAATAAATGAAGAAGATTCACAATGGGAAAATTCCATTTGAACAGAATTTGAACGCCACTGTTTCACCCTTAAAACTTTAATTTTGAACTTGCAGACTCAGCTTATATTATATGAACGTATATCTAGTCATGGATTTGTAAGGTGTCTGCAAACAGTAGTTGAAACGCACTTTAAAACTTTTAAAGTCGACATCAATGTTTTGAGTTAATTCTGTTTTCAGAATTTCTGTTAAACAGAGTAATTTCTGTTTTCATTTCAAAGAGAGATCTATGTCAGGTCCCAAGAATATCAGGTCACAGAATATTCATTGTGACTTCTAAATACACGGACAGCAACAAATGGATTTTAGATAAAATAAAGTTCTTTAACTACATTTTCATGGTTAGTGATTATATCACTTCTCACATCTACCTTGTCAGTCCAGAAATAGAGAAAGAAGCTTGGCTATACAGTTTTTTGCAATGGTAACCCCAGATATTATGTAAGAGACAACTGTCCAGGTTTGATTGAAGATAAAAATCCTGATTTAAGGCTATAGACAGTCTAATAAAGAGCAAAGGGCAGTTGTTGGACCTTTGATTTTGCTTTCCCCAGTAGAGGGATTTTCCACCACCTGTGAGGAGTCACTGATTTCCATTCTCCTCAAGCTTGGAGGTCTCTGGGAGGATGAAGCAAGCTGTGATGGTCCAGCTCCAAGCCAGCTCCTCGTCTGCGGTGAAGCTGGGCAAGCCTCATGCACATGCAGCATTGGCCAATTGAAGGTCCAGGGGGTGAGGGTTCTAGACTAGCAGACTCCATTCTTCTGCAGACATTTGCTACTGCAGGAACATGGCTTTAAAAAGAAGATCTTACTTACCAGTGTATTTCCAAAGTTCTGGAGATGTGGCATGTCTGTTATTTTTAGGCCAGTGATTGCAACCAATTAGCTTGACAAGGAACTCAGTGTAATTCTGAAGTTAGCCTGTGCCATCCTCCTCTTCAAATCTCCCTCTGGCACCCCTTCACCAGGATGAAGCCCATTGCCTCTGCTTGTATTTGGACTGTGGTGCTGATTCCTATCATCCCTTATCTGAGGGCTTCTGCCTCTGTCCACATATTTATCCTTAATTTATTTGGCTTTTGGTAAAACTTTCTCAACCTTATCCTTATCCAGCTCTAGCTCCATTTTAGGGGACAGAATTAATTTTGTTTCACATAGTCTTTCAAATACAGAAATGTTTACAGTTGGCAGTGTGAACAGTGGGGTAAATGTTGCAAGAAGTATCTCTTTCATCCCAGAGTGGAAAATGTTATCTTTGGAAGGAAGCAATCACCTCCTGCAGTTCCAAGATGACTAGTTTGGGATTGTTGGGCTCAACATCTGCAATGGCCATGGGAAAGTTGTTTCACCTCTTTGTGCTTTATATCCTTATCTCTATAATGGGGTAATAACAGGACTTATTTCAAATGAGTACATTAAATAACAACTAAAGTGCTTAGCATAGTGTTGGGCACATAGTTGGGTTCAATGGATGGTAATTGTAGTTACAGGTGATGCTGAGAGCATTGTTACAGGTGATGCTGAGAGCATTTCTTCTGTTATCATCTTAGCACTTTCTGCAAACAAGGGGCTGTGGGGTTTATTTCTCTTAACCTCGCCTTTCACAGGACTGGATTGAGCATCTGATGTGACCGGGTCCCCATTCTGCCTTGCTGATGGGGTCAGCACAGATGTGGAAGCATTGCTTCAGAGTTTCCTTGTAATCCAGTCTATACTTGGAAATTATTTCTAGATTGCTTATCCCAGACAGCTGCAGAAAGAGGAAGCAAAGTAAACACTTCCAGGTTTCTGTGCTGATCACAGTTTAGAAAGCCTGACCTATTTGATCAATTTTAAGCCACCTAAGTTTTCCTATGGGTTCTGTATTTGGATTTTTTTTTTTTTGTATTTGGATTCTTCACCAAACCCAACACTCATTATCATCACTGATCTTTCTCCCTGAAACAACCCTGACTTACCAGCGCTCCACTTTTCTATATCCCCATTTTTAATCTTCAGCTTTGTTTGCTTTTACTTTCTTGGCATGCTTTTAAATAGTACAGGAATTCAGTCCAAAGAATTTGCTATTTTTTTCAGGGACAGTTTGCACCCCAGAGAAAAGCAAAAAGTATCTTTTGCCTCTAGGGTTTGTTTGCACTCTAAATAGAACTCAGTCTTTAGATGATGTCTTCTGATTGAGCCTATTTAAACTCTGTCTAAAATAAACTTACCTATTACTAATTTTTCTGTGTTCTTGAAAACAATATAAAAAGCCATTTAAGTGCTTGTCACTTCTGTTAGTTATGTATTTCTGTAGGTCAAGTGTCTGGGAACTCTATCTGGTAGATTCAGTTTGTATCCCGGATACTGTGTATAGCCTCCAGGAAACTCTCAGTAAATGTTTGTTGAGTGAATATGTGCAATTTTAAATACTGAATCTTATTTGAAATATTATTCTATTTTTAAATATCCCATACTCAAATATTTCACTTTATTCAGTTCCTTGACAACCCTATGAACTAAGAGTGGTTAGAAAGTTTTTAAAACTGAAGTGACTGTTCCAATGCTCCTGCCAGGGGGCTTCAGGCTTGTCTGATTTGTTGAATTCCAGGTACATATTCACTCCCCAGTGAATTATTCTCTGCAGAAATGTTAGCAGTTATAAATATATAGACTCTAATCAAGTCCAGAGGAATTAAAATTTTATCACCAAGTAAATAAGCCCCCATGAGAATGTCAATAGATTCATTAGGAAAAAAATAAAAGATGTAAGAAAAGATGACTAAATCTGGGCTAATAACACATTTGACAGCTTTATAGAAATAGTCTGTATATATGGCAGAGAAGTTTACCAGTGTTATCAATTTCATTATTCAGTGTTTGGAGTTTACAAAAATCTAGAAAGTTGATAATAGTGATTAAGCAGGAAAAATGTAACAAACCAGAGCATCTAGGTGAATGGTGAGGCATTGGGCCAAGTGCTTTTAACCTCCTGGCACAGATATTTGTCAGCAGAAACAAGGGAGGAAGGACGGAAGGGAGAAGAAAATGAACGAGAATAATTTGATTTACTTTCAGCCATGGAGTTATCTCTTTTCACCCATCTTGTCTCCAACCTCTGGCCTTAATGACTGAATTAGTTATTATTACATTAAAAGACATCCTGAACTGGCTACTTCCTTGGGCTCAGTGATCAGCCTGTGGGCTGGAGCATGGCTGGAGCCACCAGCCTGTGCCGGCCACTAAGCTTGTGCCTCACTATCCACACGGGGCACCGAGGGCCTCACTGCCAGAGAACAAAACGGTGGGGAGTTGGGAAATCCCACTCTGGGGCCTGGTTCCATTCTTTCTTTGTTGCATTTTCTAAAATTATTCTACAGAACACATTCCCAAATGTTGTCCATGAAGGAAGACTTTAGAGAGCTTATGTTCCTGAGCCAAGAAACTGACAAGGGTCCAGAGTAGTAAAGGGATCTCAGAGGAAGTACAAAGTGGGGGGGTTCAGGACTGGGGAAGGTACAACCAATTGGGAATCTAGGAAAAGACTTCACAGCAGAGGCAGTATTGAGAAGAGCTTTGAATGGTGCACAGATCTTAAAAGATGGAGCTGGAGTGTTTAGGGAGGGTGTTAAGGCCATGGGGACATTTGAAAGCAAGTGGCCCTATGTGCTTGGATGTAGAGGTCATGCAAGAGGTAGTCACAGTGGACATATAAGAGGTAGTCACCCTGGACAGCTGCAGCCCTACACAGCCATACTTGCTGCCAGACTCAGACAGCTGACTCACTCATGGAGAATGGAGAGCCATTGGAAGTTTTTGAGTAGAAGAGTATTCTTGTGGGAGCCTTGTTTTACGAATAATGGGAAGCTGTGGCAGCTGTGATCAGGATATGGCAGAGGGAAGGGGGAAGCTACGACGCCAAATAATATTCCATTTTAGTATAAGTTAAGAAGAATGGTAATGAAAGAGGTCTTAACTTAGGAGGAGCTGGAAGACACTAAGAATCCATCAGTGGTCCCCCAGAAACAAGTCTCCCCATGGTCTTTCCCTACCTGTCTCTCCAACCCAATAACCCACCATTCTTGTGCCTCACAAGTTGCTTTCAGTTCTTTGAACATGCCAGGTTGTCTCTTATTTCTAAACCTTTGCATTTGCTGCTCCCTTTGCCTAAAATAGTGATGAAGACAACAATAACAGTTGACACAGAGTGCTTGCTATGTGCCTGTCACTGTTCTAAGTGTTTTTCTTATCTGGAAGAACCCTTATTTTTTGACTAGTGCTGTTTTCTCTCATCTACCCTGGGAGCTGGTACTGTTGTCATGTAGTACTAAATTGAGGTGGTATGTATGGCCATCCTAACGTTTCTGAGGTATACACCTAAGTGTAATAGACTTTTATTAGACAGTTAAGAGACTACTAACCTGCATTTTTTGATGTTTGTTTTGGTGTCTGCCTTTTTTTATAGAAAAATTACAACTATGTAAAAAAATGACCAGGGAATGATTCTACCCTGTTATAATAATACAATAAATGTATAGTTCATTAAATGCAGTTTTATCATTTTGTTCACCTTTGTCTATATCCACATCTTGTAAAACGGTTCCTGGTACTTAAGAAAATGATATATTTTTGTTGAATGCTTAAAAAATGGAATGAGTGAGCAAATTAATAAAATTTCTAGAGAGATATGCTGTAGACCCCAAGCCAGTTCTCACCCTTTACCTCTGCCTTTTTTCACCTTAGCTGACCCTACCAAGCCACCTACTCTCAGTTGGCCTTTTCTGCTATGTTCTTCTTCGAGGGTCACAGAGAACACGACAGGATAAGGGCATTACTGCCTCCTCCCTTTTGCTGGCTCTCCACTGGCCAGGTATGGAGGGACAGGTGAGATATGCTAAAGGACAAGCTCTAAGAGTAAGAAAAAACAGTGCTGGACACTTGTCACCATGACTTGTCACTGGTTCTTGCTGGTAAAGGCAATTCTAAGTTTCTACTTCACAGATACTAATAGAGACTTGAACTCAGGGAATGCATCCCTATCACCTTCAGGTAGACAGAGACCTGAAGCCTGATGTCCTCTTTGTAACCCCAGAGTTTTCAAGTTCAAGTTTCCTACCAGGTGACAGTGACAGATGTGAGCCAGCATGGTTAAAGACAGGGATTAAAGACATAACATGCCTATGTGGGTGAGGAAACTAGAAGGGCTTAGAGGCAGAACCCAGTCTGTGAAAAAGAAAAGCTCTTGATTCTTTTTATCAACTTCCTGCAAAAACCTGCCAAATAACCCACGTGCTTCCTTTCGTGAATATGAGGATTTTAACTCCAAGGGAGCCAGTGTTGTTGATATATTTTTATTTCCCAAGTTAGAGTTATGACTACAAGGAGCCAGAAAATACAATTTCATTTCCAGTGCTAGATGGGGAGAATATGGTAATGAGCAACTGGAAGTAAAAATTGCGAAAGGTTAGTAAGTTCAGTTCAGAGGAATACATCTTTACATGGGAAAAAAATGTAGGTTTTAACATAGCACTAACTCACTGGATCCTTCTAGTAAAATAGGAAATAGCAAATAAATAGTCACTTTCTGAGAAAAATGGCTTCAACATTTTTGATATATATATCTTCCCTAACTTGTGTGTGTGAGTGTTAGTGTGGATGTTGGTGTGTTACATATAAATTTATTGTTCCATTTTTTAATAGAATTTTCCATTAAGAATGTAAGACTTTTTCATGGAATCATGTTTATGTGTTATTCTGAACTCAGACTGGATAATCTATTTTGTGGATCTGAAGCTTATCAAATGTGGGGGTCTTTATGAAAATGTCTCAAAATGATGGAATACATGCATATGTCCAGGGTCTTGGAAGCGACCCTGCAAGTGTGGGGTCCTACATCTTCATTAGCATCTCTGTCCACCCGACCTTAATGATCAGGTTGTTTTATTTCCCCTCTCCCACTTGAAAATACGTGGTAAACACCCACTAAATTCTTTAGTTGCTCATTTCCACAGTGAGGCCTCTCCAAATAGTTCAGTTCAATAAGCACATGTTGAGAACCTACTGTGTGCCTGGCACTGGAACCACAGGGCATGGAAGTTGGGTGCCTGGACTCTCAGCCATATAGAGCAATCAGGGCAGACGGGGGCCAGGGTCTTTTGCAACTCTCTTGCTTCAGAGGTTCTTAAGCTTGAGACCCATGAGGAGGCCCCATTCACTGTGTTCTCATTTAGAACCCACCTCAACAGCTCATCCCGGCAATTTATTTCAAGTCAAGCTCTCTCCAATCTCCAAGAAGATAAGTTATCCCACCTGCTGCCACTTCCTGCAGTCACATTGTCTTTCTTTCCCACAGCACATGTTCCCAGAGCCTTTGTTCTCACAATATGGCTGATGGAGCAGAGTTCTGAGATCTATCAAAAATAGATGTTATTATGTCAGTGATATAAATAATGTAGCTCCAAAAATGGGGGAAATGGATTTGAAGACTATAATTAAATATACTTCAAATGTTGCTTAAAGTTAATCACTATAGCTTCAGTTTAAATCTTTAAAGCTCTGAATAAGAAGGCAATTAATCCCTTTTCAGTGCATTTGAAATGCACACCATAAGGCAAAGGGAGTGTTACCCCAGTTAAGTGCAATGACAGAGCAGAGCAGATGTCAAATGTGTTTTCTATTTTAATACATTAACTATAGTGCTTTAAAAGGAAATGGGAGGATAACCCTCTTTTAAGCACACATGGCTATATCCAACTTATTACTAAACACTATTTATTAATGTTTTTGTACTCATTTTTTAAATGCTGTAAAAGTGGTTGAATCCTTCTTAGCAGCCACTTGGTGCCTTAGGGCCTCATGTGGAGGATTCTTGGAGTCTGAGTTCTCAGCAATCCTCAGCTGACACTATTCAAGAGATCTGTCTCGTGGGCATTATTCAAACTACCATATGATGAGAATTTGTCTCATTTTTTAAATACCTCTGAGTAGTAGACAGATTCCCAACTGCTCTCAGTGACTGGTTCTGATTTCAATTATGAAAGCATAGGAAATCACTGGCCAACATTAGGGAACAGTATTTAAATATAGTACCTTCCTTAGTGGAATACTATATGGTCATGAACAGAGAGGGCTCTTTACGTGCTGATATTGATAGATCACTACAAGCTATTGTAAAATAAAAAATAACTAAGAAGCTGAACATAAAATGCCACTATTTGTGGGATATCTACATGCTTTTTGTGTGTGCATAAATAGCTCTAGAAAGATACACAAGAAAGAAGAAAGTTGAGGGGCTAAGACATAGGGGAAGGTGGATAACAGTTTACATTTACATTTTACAATTTTGACCATGTCTGTTACCTATTCAAAAGTTCCATTAAAAATAAAAGTATACTTAATCATCACCTACAGAAAACCTACATTTCTTATGCTACAATTCAAATCCAGCTTCTGGGCTCAAATGTCAGGTGTGTCCATATGCTCTCTATGCCTTTCCTTAGAAAAATACAGCACAGGAAATTGTCCCATTTAGATTTCCCATTACAATACAGACTTTGAGATGTTTCTCTCTGGTATAAAATTAACAGGCAGGGAAGCTGAGGCACAGAGTACCCCGATGCTTCAACATGGAACCTTTGTTTTCCGGATCATTCAGTTTTCCCTAGGGAAAACTGGTGAGGGAGAGATGGTGACTACAGGCCTCTCAGGAAGCTACTAGAAGATACCAGTCAAAGAAGTCCAGCTAGAAAGCACATCACCTGTCTGAACTGCTATGATGATTTCCAGCCTTCCTGGCCAGGTGGGTGATGCGGGGCAGAGCAGGGCTCAGGGAGTGGCTCTGGGACATCCTCCAGCAGGGGTCGTGAACCTGTGAATGTGACTGGTTAGCCCTTCTGGGTGGAAATCCTTGCTCTTTGAGAGAGCAGGAGGATATATATGTATGTATATATATAATTACAGTGGCTCCCTTAGCCTTGATGCTGAGCAAAATAGTTCCAAATGTAAATTTCCACATAGCAGAGACAAAAAGTTCTTTTGTACTTTAGATCTGAGGTTTTGATATTGAAAAGTCCTATCCAAAATATAAAAACAGGACAACCACCATCTTTATCTGTTAAAAGTCTCCTTGAGGATAAATTAAAGAGCTTTATGATCGCTCCTGCATCTGTTTTGTGGATGTGGCCGGGAATTTTTATTCTCACTTCTACCTAAAATAAATAGCAAAAGATGACAGCATCAATGGAAAATAAAAGCCATTTCAGTTCATCGATAACTGGGCAGTTATAAAAATAGGCACTCAGAAGCCACATCTAAAATGTGCCCTCAAAGTTCCACATTTGTAGGAGGAAATGGGTTCTCTGCTGATAGTTGAAAACTCCTCAGAGGCAATCTCTAAAGAGCTCCCCTCAGACCTGGGGCTCTTGTCAGCATCTCCTCACTGCTAAGGGGCTCAAACACGATGTCTTTGCTAGGCATCACCCCAACACCCCAACACCTAAGCATTAGCTGCTAAGTCGTTGACAAAAATGCGGGAGTTGAAATTCATATTGATTAGTTAGTTGCCATTTCTTTTTTCTTTTTCCAGTTTTAGAAACAAAATTGTTTTCCCATTTCAATGTCTCCCAAAGTACCCACAGAATTCATCACCCTTCTGCATTCTCCTTTTCTGAGGGTACTTTTGAGGTAGATCTGTTCCATCTTCTATTTCTTTTCTTTTCAGAGGCAGATGATTTTGTGGGGCTACTTATATTCTTGCCCTTTTTTCTTCTCCATTTGTTTTTTTCTATATGTTGAGAGAGCTTCTATAGAAACCAGCTCTAGAAATGATCCCTGAAAGTAGGCTTGTCATGTCTTTAGGTGAGAACTGAAGCTGTAACCCTAAAAAGTTGATGGTGAGGGCCCATGATTAAAGCAATACTTTGCCCAGCTGGCTGGGGAGATACCCGCATGGCGCAGCAGACCTCGCCAGGTGCTCCCCTCAGCAGTGTATTTCAGTCAGTCTGCCTGTTCTGTTCCCCACTCTGTCTCTGGTGAATCCTCTCACCCTCCCGCACATCTGGCCTGTACCTTGCTTTTTGTATACATGAATAAATAAATCTTTAAAATAAATAAATAAATAAATAAAGCAATGCCTTAGGGAAGAAAAGGAATGTAGAAACATAAAGAAGAGGAAGGAAAAGCTCTAAGATTCTGCTAAACAGAAATGTCAAACCTCCATTTGTATCCCAGCCACTTGAGCAAACCTTTCAACCCTCTATACCTCAGACTCCTCATTTGTAAAAAAGGGAAATAACAGAGTATGCATAAATAAATAAATCTTTTTTTAAAAAAAAAGAGGGAATAATAATAGTTCTCTTCTCAGGGTTGTTGTGAACATGACTATAAAGCTTATAGACGTTGCATGACACAGGGAAAATGCTCAAAAGCGAGCATTAACATGGGGGTTAGGGATGAAGCAGAGTGTAAAGTTTCTGGTAGCCTTGCCCTGGAAGAAGCCCAAAGAGATCAGAAATGTGATCATATCTTGTTTTTTGAACTGCTGGTCTGGACACCAAATGGAAAAGTTGCTAAGAGAAGGATGCTGCTGCCCTCATATTTGGGCACCGGTTCTTGGGTAGACTGTCTCCACCCTGCAGGCTCTAGCCTCCGTGTGAGTCCCTTCCCCCACCTAATAACGGAGCCTCCCTTGTTTATCTGCAACTTCCTGCCACGCTGTCATCCGGGTTATTCCAGAGATGATTTGTATCCAAAGCGACTGTAATCGACACAGTTATCACACCGTAAAACCCAAGGTCACGTGAAAGTGAAGATGGGCTAAAGAATCTATTTACGCTCAATGAAAATAACATGAATAAATCATCCTGATAAAAAAACACGGTTATAGGAAAACACATAAACGCAAGCAACACATCACCTTTTTATGGGATTTTATGACTTGCTTCCCTTCCTTTAGGCACATTCGCCTTTTCTCATCTGAAACGGGGATTCTCTTTTGTTGTCTCCCATAACAACAGCGGAGAGAGCTTTTCCTGGAAAATAATTAGGGACCCATATCATATGGATAATGAGGACATGGATGGATTTCAGTCAAATAATTTCTTAAAAGGCACTTTGAGGCAGGAGATTGCTGCTATCAGTTTTATGGGCTCCAGGGTTCTCCCCCTGAGGACAGTGAGCGCTGGATGCAGTGAGGGGGAAGAGGGTGGGCTTCTCCTGCTTGCCAGGTACAAACAGACACTGGGCCTGAAAGGGAGAAGTTTCTGTTTGGACTTTTGAAAGGCCCGCTGAGACAACTTGACCGTTGTTCAAAGATCACCCGCTCTCCCAAGGCTGCTTGGTGTATTGAGCATTTGTCCTCTCCTAAAGCTGCAGACAACCCCACACCCGGGTCCTCAGAACACAGTGTCAGGGTGTTTATTCCAGGGCTCTGGGCCGCTTGCAATGTGAAGACAGGCAAATCAGCTCAAACAGGGTAAATGCGCTTGTGAGACTGCTTCAATTACCTAGAACAATCCAGGTTAGGTGGGATCACCCAGGCAGAGCTCTTTCTTTGCCTTTCTGTTGCATAAGACTAGTCTATCTGTTCAGCACTCCTTCAGGCCCAATCTCTATCAAATTTGAGCCTAATAATCTCCTGTAAACAGTTCTTTGTTTATAAATAGCAGCCACATAGAGAATAATATCTTATTATTTGTTTTTATTGTCTTGTATTTTATTATATTACCTGCTAATACATATGTTAATTTATAGTATATGAACATAATATATGCTAATGGCTGGTTTATCTGGATAGTATTATTATATAATTATATGTATGTTATAGCTTCTATCTTATTGGTCTTCATTGTGCACTAAATACTTGCACTTGTATTTGTTTAAGACTTTACAAGCATATGATAGTCTGCATTGTTATTGGCCCTAAATATTTATGTGTGCAGCTACAGCTTAAAGATGTCTAAAGCTCTTTTAAATTAATAGAGCAAAACCCAATAAAAAAAGATAAACAGATCCTAGTCCACCTCTGATCAGCCATGCCCCAGAAAGATAACAGCTACATAAATACTTCACACTCGCCTTCATTCTACCCACTTACGCCAGCATTGCATGGGTTGGTTCATCATTTTGGCTTTGTACAGCACTGTCTGTTGAATAGCTCAGCAAGTTCAGATTTATGGGCTCCTTTTAAGGGCGAGTATCTTGTACATTCCTGACTCCAATTTTCTAGCTTATGGAGGACTTTGGATAAATGGTCTGTAGTCCTGGGATAACCAGATAATTCCAAATAGTTAGGGATCCATCAATATTTCTTGGCTTTTAAAAAGAAAAAGAAAAATACCGGATGGTCTCACTCATAGCAGGGATCTAGAAAACTTAAATAAGGGACCAGGAAAATGAATAACTATAAGAAAGTGAAAATCAAAATCAACAAAAACTATGAACCAGAGACACTTTTTGGGGGGTGGGGGGCAGGAGGGGAGGGATTGGGGTCAGAATGGGGGGATTGCAATTGTATGGGGAATATAAAAATAAAATTTATTAATTAAAAAAAATGTATTAATTTAAAAAAAAATATTTCTTGGCTTTGAAGGGATTTCCATTTCTTCATGGCATTGTGTTCCAGGGCCCAGGGACAGCTTTGGCAACAGGCTCTTTTGATTCCTCTTTACCTACTAGGAATGTAAGCAAGAAAAATGACAAGCCAGGCAATTTTATCTGTGTGGCTTAGACGTCTGACAGAAATGTCTCTCCTGGTGCATTTGTATCTGTGCAGGAAATTTATTGAAATTGTAGTGTTCTTTAGGGATGATAGAACCTATTATTACAGGCTATTAATTTTTGCATGGATGGCCTCAGTTAGTTAAATTTAGTGAAATATCTTTAATTTGAAGAGAAGAATTCCTGGAAATATCCTAACAGGAAATAAAGCATCAGGCCCTTCATTTTATTCAGCATGTTTCCTTGTTTTTCCCCCATGGCTTTTAAAATGTCTTTTTTTTTTTTCCACATACAAAAAACTGTAAGCAAAAGACCATGCCTCCCAACACAATCTAGAGAAGGGCATCTGGCATAAGCATGTCGGCTTACACCACAAAAGAGCCTTCCTGTACAGGCAGATGACAGCTGCATCTCCTGGGAAAGGGAATTCAAATTTGCCTGTTATTATTAGTTTCAATAATGCTGTGACTTCATTTTTTAAAGAGCAGGTAGGGCCTCCCTGGTGGCACAAGGAGTTAAGTCTCAGCACAATGAAGCTATCCACAGCCACTGCAGCATGAGTTTGATCCCCGGCCAGGGAGATGACCCATATGGCCCAGCAGACCTCTCCTGACTCGCCCGCTGCTCCCCTCAGGAGTATATTTCAGACAATCCACCTGTTCTGTTCCCCACTCTGTCTCTGTGAATCCTCTCACCCCCTCTCACATCTCTGGCCAGTACCCCAGTTCTTGGATGCATAAATAAAGTAAAACTTAAAAATTTTTTTTTAAAAGTGGGCAAAGAAGAGAAAGCAAAACCACCAAATCTGATGTTGCAAAGCATGTAAACAAACAATATGCCACAACAATATTTTTCATTTTGCAGAAGAATTTGGCATATGGCTTTCCTTCTAGCACAATGCAAGCAGCGCCCATCTTACCAAGATGTTTTATACACAATGGAATTTAAACATACATTGTCTAAAACTTCAATATACACATGAGAGGTTTAGGTACATTGATAGGTGGATTTTTATTCTTTATGAAAATACTTCAGAAGAAGCATTATTACAAATATTTAAATAAATCATAGTTCTCCTCTAAAGCTGTATTGGGTAAGTGAGACAGAAAAATGTCTCATGTTCCAATAAGGTGGACCCCCTGACATTAGACAAAGTCTATTTAACCTCTGTGCTCCACTTACATGCTGAATGTATCTGCCATGAACATGAATACCCAATAACGACGCCCTCATGCACACATGGTATTGATCTGCTGAGGTTCCAGCTCACTAACCCCAGCTGCTCCCAACAGAAGGGAGAAGATGCTGAATAAGCAAAGGGAAGGAGGGACAAGCCAAGGAAGCGGTCTTTTCTGTTCTCTCAGGACAGCTTAAGTGATTATCAACCACAGCAACAGAAACAATTGCACTGCAAGCCTGCAGGCAAGTATGGGAAAGGTGAGTGCCTGATGCCACTGGGGGGAGGTCACACCAGGACCCCACATTATCAGAACCTGACCCAGGCCCTACTTATCTCCGACCCTCTCCTGCCTGTCCTGGGAGAGCAGGGAAGTTCTCTTACCTTTGTTCTCTCCTAGCCAGAAGCTGAAGGATGCCCTTGAGTGGCAGTGCCCTACCACTTCCCCACTAGTGTCTCACCCCCACCTCACCGAGTTGTTGTGATCATTCAATAAGATAATACCTATAAAGTGTTTAGTGTAAAGATAGCACAGAGTTATCATTCATGAAATGTTTGCTGCTGCTGCTGCTGCTGCTGCTGCTGCAATTGTGGGTCTCTGAGTTGATGGTGTAGGGCTACATCCAGAGCTGGTGGAAACCCCAAAGAATGGAGAAAATAAGAGCAGCTCAGCCACCCTTGCTGCTATGTCTCAGTTTCTCTATGAAGGCGATGGGGAGTATGGGAATTTCCTTCCAATTAGCCTAGATGCTTCTAAGAGTTGAGTATCTATTGGTTCTTTTCAGGCCCTTCATTTGCAGTTTGCATTCTTAAACTTTTACTGTTTTATGGCTTGCAGATTTGAAAAAAAGAAAAATGTTTCAGCTGGGTTATTTGTTTTTTGAGCAGTTTTGTATAGGACAGCTTGAAAGGGGGAAATGTGTATCTACTCATTCCCCAGCAATTAACTTGTTTGTGAAAATGGATCTGAGCAAGCTCAGAAATGCAGTGCATTTTCCCACTTAAAATGAGAAACTATTTCTTGATTTAATATTGCAAACACTGCATTGTTGCCCGGTAATTGAAAAGCTAAGAGATGTGCATTTAAAAATAGAGCCAAGGTTTATTGAATAATTGCTATTTATATCCTACGTAAATAAGAAAGTTTTCTTTCTCTCCAGTGGTTAAATGTGGTGAAATCATGAGACAGAGGAGTTTCACATCTTATTGATGTGACAGATTCTTCTCAAGCAATGTTTAATGCTGTGATAGATTAAGAGCACTTCTCTTTAAACGTTCACAGCAGATCCAACAACTGGCTTTCTTTATCCTCTTTAAAAAATGCGTGAAATCAAAGCTAAAGCCCTGAAGGCTCCAGAACTGACATGGATGTCTTACTTCATCACTGGTGGCATGAAACAGGGCCTCCTCATGGTCTCCCATGTGGCTCCTGCCTCTGCTCGTGGTAGGAGACTTTAACTCTCTCCTTTAGCGGTGACAGTGGGGATGTTTCTCCTCCCAACTGTGCCTCTTGATTTCATGCCTTTCCCTGATTTCCAGTTATCTTGAATTCCAGTTATCTTGAATTCAGCCCACCCTGTTGTCTGTAGTCTGGGCAAAACTGGTTTGAAGGCACAGTTCAGCTTCCCTGCAGCCAGGGAGAGAACTAGGGGGTCACTGCTCCTTTGGTGGAGCACCGGATCCAGGGCTTTCCCAACAAGGGAATGTCAATCAAACACTCGGATACGGCATGGCATTGTGGCCACAGACATGGTTGGATCTTTTGGGGCCTCTTTAGTGAAAGAAGGCCAGGAGTTCCAGACCTCCTGCAGTGCCCACACAATGAAGGGCTGTCCCTTTGCCATTAGCACCCTTTTTGCCTCTAGACTCTTATAGACTATTTCTAAATCACTCTTTTTTCCACCCTGGGCCTCTCTCCCATTATCTAAGACTGAAGTCCAAGGCCATTGACTCCTATTTTCAGAAGCTCTCCCAACCCCATTTCTACCTGCGCACATGGGTGTCCTCTATGCGTGGTGATGTTAGTTCTGCGTGTGATCCCAGCATGCAAGTCATGCTTGGGCAAGGCCCAAGTGTAACTCCTGACCTCTTACTGTTGCTGTTATCATTTAGGGGTGAAGAATGAAAATAGGGCTGAGGATAAATGTCTTAGTCTAGAATCTGGGCCCACAGTCCCCTCTTGCTGGTGCTGCTCCCTTTAGTCCCTGCCCTCTGACCTCTGGTTCAGCCCCACACCTGCGTAGTTGCTTGTTTCTTCCTGATATAGCCAATGGTTTCATCTGCTCAAACATTAGTGTGGTCCTTAGTTCTGGCCTCTTATCCCCAATTCTGTTAATGTGGCACCCCTTTTACTCTAACATGGAGGCTTCTTCCTACTTGGGCTCCACATCCACCCTCCTGGGTTTGGATCAGAACATTCCTTCAGTGTGTTTATCTCCAAGCAGCAGGACTACAGATGGTTACTATTTTGTCCTAATTACATGATTCTCATTTTATGTCTAAACAATGCGGCACACAAAATCTTATGCCCGCTCCCCTTTGTATTTATTTTTTAAATATACAAGAAATATAAGAATTCATTTTTGTTTTTCAGAAGAAGTATTTAAAGTAAACGGCAATCAATCACCCTGCTTTCCCTAATCCACATTCAATTTTCTTTTCCAGAATTCATCAGGTTGGTGTGCCTTGTTCCAGAACATTTCTATGACTCTACTTATAAATGTATGCATACATCAGTTAAAAATTTCAGAAAAAAAAAAACCTGTATTAACAAACAGTTATGTCTCCACCTCCATGTGCCTAACACCTTGGTTAGTCTCCATTAGGACCCGTCTGTCCTGAGATTCCTTCTCTCTCCATTAAGATTCCCACTCTGCCTTCTCTGACCTTGATTTCCCTCCCTGAGTCCATTCTTCTGACAACCCTCCATTCATCTTCAACGTCTTCTTGGCTTTTCACAACCTCACTGCCCTGCTATATCAGAATATTTGATTGATTATTCCCTGTTTATGTTGCTACCAGATCCCTTTCTAAAGAGGAGGGTCAGAAGTCAGGTGCTCAAGTGTTAAACAACAGCAAACAGGTAGCAGCCATCCTCCTCTGGGTGTCTCAGTGTTATACCATGCTTTAAACAATTTATTCTCTTCCTGTACTCTCTGTAGGGCGACACATCAATCTAAAAAGTTTTAGGAGACACTGAAGACATTTTCACTACAATCTTTAACAATTTACAAATAAAAAACTGTATGGTCAGTTTTTCAGCTCCAAGGCAGACATTGTCCCCTTAGACACATCGTTGAACTTCTAATATGTGGAAAAATCCAACTGAGAAGCAACAGCTAAAAATAGAAGTCAGAGAAGCAATGAGTCATGGCCTAAATGAACAAATACATTAAATGATATATTAAATAGAACAAATTCGCCAAAGGAACATTGAGGCTGACTTAAGGTAATCTGTCTCATCTCAGGACTGTAGCTGTGAGGACTGTATCCTCAGGGATATTGGGTATCACAAACAGTTTTTTGAACTTTATTGCTTGCATCCCTCTCCTTCTTTTAAAGACATGATCTGCCCCCTCTCCGCACACACTTATTTTAGCCTTAAAGATTGGTTCAGACTAATTTTTTTCCCTCCCTAAAATGTCTATAAACCTATCACAAAAATAGATAAACAACCTTGCTCTGTGGATTTAGCAGGATAGTAACTTCTGTGCTAATCCCTGATCAGCCACATGTTTGCCCCCTTGGTGACCTTGAGGTAAAACCAGCCTCCCTGCTCTTCTAGTCTCCAGTTACTTCCCAGACAGTAATATTAGCTTGCTCTTCTGTCCTCCTGGGCTCTGGAGTAAGCTAACAAATGAAAGTGGGGGGGAGCCATTTGCAAAAAGGGAACCCCTAGTGACACAGGTATGATTAAAGGAGATGTCAGCTCTGATAGGAGGCTCTAAATCCTGACTCTGGCTCCATCCATATCACAGAGCCTAATCACCCTCCTCACCCTGAATTGGCCAGCAGGCTCTGTGCTTGTAGTTGGTTGGGGGAAAAAGATGAAACTGTTGATCTGGCAGGGGAGATATGATGTGAAAAATTAGAAAAGAGAACTAAAATATAATTATTGTCACTACTGACTGTCGTAGGATGTACTTCTGAACTTGACGTTTAAAATATCTTCTATGCAAGATTTCCCACCTCCCCAGGCCATGTACCTTCCCAGGTCTGCAGGTCTTGTTTCCAGAGATAGCATTTGATTCTAGCCCATTTAACATGACTTGTTTAATATATACCTGTCTTCCCAACTGGCTTGTTAACTCCTATAGGAGATAGTCATGCATATCTTTTAATACCTAATAATCTATGATCACATAATAATAATTTTTTTAAAAATTTTGAACTATAGGGCCTGCCCTGGTGGCGCAGTGGTTGAGCGCTGGGCTGCGAGGCTGCCCGCAGCCTCTGCAGCACCGGTTTGTTGCCCGGCTGCCGGCAAGGGTCCCACAAAAAAAAAAAAAATTGAACTATAATAATACACATCATTCAATTCACTCATATAAAGTGTATAATTCAAAGGTCTTCAGTATATTCACGGAGTTGTGAAACCATCACCACAACCAATTTTAGGACATTTTCATCACTCTCCAAAGAAACACTACACCGTTGAACTTTAAATCCTCAATTCTCTAAGCCCTTGGCAATATACTAATATACACTAATATACTTTCTATCTCTATGGATTTGCCTATTCTGGACATCCCACATAAATGGAACCATTCAAACTGTGGTCCTTTGTGTCTTACTTCTTTCTCTTAGCATGATTTCATGATTTATTCATGTCGTAATGTAGTAGTTCATTCTTTTTAGGGATGAATAATATTCCCTTCTATGGATACACTTTTATTTTTTCATTTTTCAAATGATGGACATTTGTATTATTTCCATTTTTTATTATTATGGACAATGATACAATGAATATTTCCATGCAAGTCTTTGTATAGACATACATTTTCATTTATTTTGGGTATATGCCCAGTAGTAGAATCTCTGGTCATATGGCAATTCTATGTTTAACTTTTGAGGGATATATCAGATCATTTTTCAAAATGCCTGCACCCTCTTTCATACCCAATAGCTATATGTGAAGTTTTAGATTACTTAACATCCTTGCCAACGATTGTTATTAATTGACTTTTTTGATTGTAGCTATACTGGTGGGAGTGAAGTAGTATCTCACTGTAGTTTTGATTTTTTTTTTTCCGTGATGCTAATAACGTTTAGCATCTTTTCATGTGCTTAATGGTCATTTGCATATCTCTGCAGAAAGGTTTTTATTAATGAGGTATCAGAGATCTTTATATATTCTATATGTAAATCCCTTATCAAGTACATGATTTGTAAATAATTTCTCCCATTCTCTGGGTTGTCCTTTCACTTTCTTGGAAATATCCTTTGAGGCACAGAGTTTTTAATTTTGACATCTAATCATCTATTTTTTTTCTTTTGTTGCTTGTGCTTTTGATATTCATATTATGACGATTCAATCACCAAATTCAAGGTTATGAAGATTTAGCCTTAGGTTCCCTTGTAGGAGTTTTAGAGTTGTAGATATAATATTTACATCTTCTATATTTAGATACCTTTTGAGTTATTTTCTGTGTATGGTACAAAGTTCTCTTAACACATACTTGCTAACTATCCATTGATTATATACCCAAAAGGAAGTTCAAGCTGAGCTTTGTTATTTATTAATCATTCAGCAAGTATTTGAGGGCTTACTATCTGCCAGGTATGTGGGAAACAGGAGTAGGCAAAACAGCTGAGCTTTGCTCTTCTATAGTCCTAAACATAGTGGGAGGAACAGATAGTAGCATCTTCTCACAAACAGCAGTAAGTGCTATGAAGAGAAAACACAAGGTGTTCTAAAGAGAATGCAGCCAGGGGACTTGATCCAATCTGGAAGATGGGGGAGGGAAGTGATCTAAGGAGTGAGTAAAAGGGAAGTGTAGAGTGAAGGATGGAAAGAATGTTCTTATCAGAAGAAACAGCACTGAGAGTAGAAGGGGCCCAGGGGGTCAGGGGGAGATGAAATTAGAAGGCAGGCAGAGGCTGAACAAGCAAGATCCTTTATCAGACTCTCCCTATATGCCAGGTGCTCTAAGCTCTTTTATGCATTGCATTCTTTCAAAGAGGTTCTATTCCAACCCTGGGAGGTAAGGTTTTTATGTATTTCTTGAACGTGGAAACTGGAATTCAGTGAAGTTAGATGACTAGTAGGTCCCCACAGCTAACAAATGGCAAAACCAAAACACAAACCCAGGACTCTGTAAGTCTATGCTCTGCTTTTCTAGATTTTCCACGTTGCTTCTGCTCAGGGCTAGAATCATCCTTGTTAGAAACCTACAAGATTTAGTTTCACGAAAGAACGGCCTTTGTACAGATGTTTTAGGAAAAATATCTGTAGTTACTAGAACTAGTCTGTATCTCCTAGAACTAGTCTGGAGAAAGAGACCGGACACACACGGAAGCGTTAGTCTGTGAGCCTAGGGAAGTGTGAAAATGCCAGCTGGCCTCAGGTCATTAGGGAAAGCTGTTGATAATAGCCACCCTCATTATCAATAACCCACGTTTAATTGCCACTCTTATGCATAGATTTATTCTAAGACAAAGCCCTCTGGAGTCTCATGGCCTTAGTTTGGTGGTCACAGTGGACCTTGAGTTTCTCTGGAGGTGTCTTATGTGAGATAATTTTCTGCATATTCCAAGGGCTTCTAAAACTGTACCACAGCCTCAAGTCACTTCCTGATGCTTCTTGCCTTGATATGATTCTGATCAGAGTGACTGATCCTGATAGTTAAAGAAAACCAATAAAGTGTTTGATTGTACACTCCTCTCCAAAAACCTCCTCAGCTTTACAGGGCAGGTTTGCTGGTGCAGGTATATGAGTCTAAACTCTGCAGGAGCCAGGAAGAGACTGATACAGCAGGAAACTTTAGACTCAGATGAAATTTCCCACCTGATTACTCAGAAGCAAGCAGGCTGGTGTGGCCATACAGCCGTAGTGGCAGCCAAATGCCCTCCCTCTCTGTAAGTTGCAGGCTTTTAGCTTTCGGATTCCGTCCAGCTGGAAGCTCAGGCAGAGATGATAAAGCAGAGCCACAACAAAGCTTTATGAAAGGCAATCTGTTAAAAGCAGACAAGGAAAGTTGCTTGTCTCAGACTATAAAATGCTTCTTGAGATTTCTGCAGATCTCCCCTGCCCTCCTCCAACATTTCTCGGCTTATCTGTGAGCTTGAAAATGAGACTAGGGATAACTTGGTCTCAGTGATGAGTTTTAGCTCTCTGAGTGTGTGACTGGGTGTACGGATATTTGCTGTTTGTATAATGGGCCTCACACCTTAGGCCTCTATTTTACCTTTTTCTCTTACTTTATGTTTTATTTTATTTTGCATTGGTGGTAGTGGGGGCAGGGGGAGGCAGTATTACAATTTCAAAATGCCAACAAAGGCCAGACAAGTTCCATGGAGTTAGGCAAGAGAGAGTAGTATAAACAGAAAAATTTTCTTCAGGGAACTGGAGCTTTCCTCTCTAGAAGGGTCAGCTGCTACTCAGCCCCCAATTCATTAATATCACACAAAAACTGGGACAGTATTGGCAGATCTTATAATTCTTAGAAGAAAATCAGAAATCTTGATTTCTGGACATTTCTGTATTCTAAGAAAATATAGGGACCTTAAGGATATATAGTAGGAAATATATTGAAGGGCAGATACAATCGTGTAGGCTACCGGTTCGCAACTTCTGCAAAATAGCATGGTCCTTAAAAGCACCAACTCAGGAATCCACTGAACTAAATTTGCATTCTGTGCTAACTGTAGAACTTGAATAAATTATCTAACCCTCTATTATCATCACCAATTAATTCACCCATTGAGATGGTTTGAGAATTAAATGTGCTTAGCAAAATGCCTGACCTATAATACACTCCCAAGAATATTTCAATTCTACCTTGATTTCCTTTGAAAAGAGGATTCTCCATCCTTGAAGAGCAGGTTTGCAAAGACTCCTGATGCTGAAAACTGCCCAGCAACAGGCCCTGCTGGGAGCACTGAAGCTGTGAGCTCAGTGGAGCAGCCACTTGCTTTCCTGCAGCTCATCCAAGGCCAGAAACCCTCCCCTCCCCCACTAGGCATGCCCAGAAACTATAGATCCTGCCTTAATTACTAGCAATTAAGTCAGCTTCAGCCTGCAATACAGGCTCAGGCTCCTGTACTGTGGCCTCCTGAGGCCCTTATAGGAACACAGAACCTCCTCCACCCCCAACCATTTATTTAGTTTCTGATGGCCTTGTCCCCAGGCAAACATCCCTAACGTGAGAAACACCCAAAGCTAGGGAAATCTGAAGGCCTGGGTAGAGGGCCTCCCTAAGTTCTATTTTAAACCTCCGCATCGAGACCACAGTTCTCAAGGGCAAATCATATAATAGCTCACCAGATTCTTTTTGGATCGGATAATAAAGGATGAAGGACCCTCTTCTTGTCAGCATATTTCCTTCATTTGCTAAAACACATTTGTAAGAGGGAATTTTCTTACAACCAGGAAGGATATATTACATTCAGTCAAGTGGAAAAGAAAATTGAGAACAGAAAGATAAAAGATCTAGTAAGAGCGAAATGCAGAGCAGCAATACCAAATGTATTTATTTAGAGGAGGACCCTCACTCTAAAAGTTGAGTGAGTCAGTAGGGTAGAGAAGGAGAGAAGTAAAGGAAAGTGAACCATTTAGACAGTTCTCCACACACACCCTCCTGTCTCAGCTGACACCTGTACACTTTAAATAGAATAATGGTGAGAACCTCGAGACTCAGACTTGGAGATAGATACTTTGCTAACAGCACCTGCCTTCTGGATCTGAAGTGTTCTGAGGCACAGGCAGGTGGGAAGTGCTTAAATAAGGCAGACTGGTTTTCTTCTCCCCTTTCAGCCCTACATTTGTGACTCTGGCTAAAACAGCTAAGAAAATTCCCTTTCCTGACTTCAGTTTACATTGTGGGCCTCAACACTACTCTTCCTAGCCCCATGGCCACTTGACGTGTGCCCAATACCTGTGTTTGATACTGAGGTTCCAATTTCTGTGTTCAAAATTGGTGCTCAGAGCAACTGAGCTGTCACCACCTGCAACCTAGGTTACAATGAGCTTCTGGGAGGGCAAGGCAGGAGCTTGCATGTCCTCAGCCGCACAGATGGTTTTGTTCTATGTACAGATCGAGAGTCAATGACATTTTACAATTCACTAATTTAGAAGTTACTAATGTCTGTCAGCCTATTTAAAAAAATACACAACTAGAATCTAATAATGCTTAAAATGAAGTTTTAAAATGAATATTTAGGGCCTCCCCTGGTGGCGCAGCAGTTGAGCGCTGGGCTGCAAAGTTGCCTGCAGCCTCTGCAGCACCAGTTCGATCCCTGGCCACCAGGCAAAGGTCCCACATGGTGCGCAGACCTCTCCTGCCGCCCGCTGCTCCCCTCAGCAGTGTACTTCAGTCCTTCTGCCTGTTCTGCTTCCCACTCTGGCTCTGGTGAATTCGCTCACCCTCCCGAGCTTCTGACTGTACCCACTGCTTGTATAAATAAATAAATATTTTTAAAAATAAAATGAATATTTAATCTAGCTTCCTCACATATATACATCTTATCTCTCAGGCATGTCAGTGTTTACCAAGGTAGTTCAGACAAAGAAAGCTCAAACAGCTTCATCTTTATGATTACCTGTCTCAACAGACCTTGTCTCTTTCTTTTTCTGTTTCACTCTAAGATTATGGTGTGAGTTCTTTTGTCACAGAACCTGTCCATGGCTGGACATTGGGTGCTTTACCTCTCTATTCTTTCCTCTATCCTGCAACTTCATTAATTGTACTCTACAACTGGCAGTTCTACAGCCTCATTGAGCATAATGTCAGACATACAAGGACAAAAACTAATTTGTAAATGCATCTCAACCTCCTTTAAGTCCTAATCTTTCAGAAGTCATGACAGGCTAATTAGAAGTTCGGTAAAATTAATTGAAAGTACTGGTTATTTGCAGAGGCCTGAGAGATTGAAGCAACACCAACCAGCAACTTCCTTACGCTCACATATATCAAGTCCAGATTGAGGGTGCCAGGTGTAAACTCATTGCAGGGAAATTCATGCACAAAAAAACATGTTTCTGAGGAAGACTTTTCACTGGATGATAAATAGGGTCATATGATGAGAGAGAATTCCAATGGCAGTAAAAAGCTCTTATGTAAGAACAGTACACCTTAAATTTACACAACATTATATGTCAACCTTATCCACTAGAAAGAAGAAAGAGATAAATGTTAGGGACAGTCCCACAGGACTATCCCTACCTCATTTTACCTCATCCCAAATTACAGTGGTCCTGGATCTCTGCTACTTTGGACAAATGGGCTTCAACTCTAACTTCCTCCGTTGCAAAAGTAAGGGGGTAGACTAGGATATTACTTGAAATCCTTTCCAGTTGTAATATCCTGAAGAAATTCTTTCTTTGTTCTCTAACCTCCCTAGCCATGCTATTTCTATCTTATGTGGTTTCATAAGCTCAATAACCTCACTTCATGGGAGATGTGCCACTGAATTGAGGAAACACTATCTCTTAACTACAATTTCAGCACCACGGAGAGCGACATCGGCACTGAATAACCCCCTCCTACTCCACTTAACCCTCAAATCCTTTGAAGTGATACATTTCAGTCAAAGTACTTCCATCTCTCTGTATCTGTATATTTTTTATATGGATGTATGTGTGTGTGTTAACGTATATGAAGTCCTTTGAATAGTTATATGCAATTCTGTTTTCTCCTGTAGGTAGCCTTAACTCAGTTATTACATGACAACAGAATTGTTTTATTGGGCAGCCAAGCCCTCTGTCACTGTAGAATATTTGAGGTCAGTGAGTCCAAACTCTTAGGAAACTTCCCTAGTATCTCCAGTGGGTAACTACCAGTCTTCATTCTGATTATCACAGGCAACTTGGTACCTTATTGGCTACTATAAAATACCCAATTGGGAATTACAAAAACTCCATTAGGAAGGCCTTTCTTTTATTGAACTGAAGGCTACTTGCTAATAATGATTCTATTGAATTCATATCCATAACATGGCCACTTCTTACCCCCTCCACCACTAGCCCTCTGGTCATAATCATATCATCTTTCACCCAGATTGTTGCAGTAGATTCTTAATTGGTCTTCCTGTAGCTGTCTTAGCCTCTTGAAATCCATTTTTCACATAAAGCATCCCTTTGCAAAGGAGTAAAGACCAAATTCCTTATAACCATTGAAACATTCTTTCATAATTTGCTTCTCACCTCATCATCTATCTGTAACCCCATCACTTACCATTTTCTCCTTAACCTCCTCTGCCCCAGCAATCCCCCCATTTTTGACTGTTCCCTGAATGTCAAGGACACAGCCACATCATGTTTTTTTGCACATGCTTCCCCTGCTCCCATATCTGCATGTTTAGATTTCTCATCTCTTTCTAGTATTTGCCCAAATACCTTCTTAACATCAAAGTTAAGGCCATCCTATTTAAGGTCACACACAATCCCTATCCCTATTTCATTCTTAAGCAACGATTGATAAATGTTGGTTATATGTTTAACAATCCATTTATAAGGTGCTAATTTGTATCATTTGCTGATTTTTATATTCTAAGTACTCCCACCATGACCAACTTCAAGCTTTAATGTGAAATCACTGAAGGCAGAGCTGGGAAAGGCTAACAATCAACTCTCATGAAATGATAAAAGCCGACTCAGCACACTACTGCAGTGAAGGAGGGAAGGAAGAGGAAGCTTACTCCTGGGGCTCAGTGAATAACCCCAGAGGAAGAAAAAACTCACGGGGGATGAATTTTGTTTAGTAACAGGGAGCATTTAATCTAACTTCTCTTTTTCTAGCTGCTTTTGGAACACCTGGCATTCTTGAATGCCATATATTAAAAAACCAAACCCTTGCCTAGCCTCCCAAATTGACATTCGTCATCTTTATGCTTCTGTCCTGGGCACCACAATTCTTCTCATCTTCGACCACTTATTCTTCCTTTCTCTACACATGTACTTCCAGTAGTGTTGACCTTTCAGGATGATAGGTTCATCATGTCCTGAGATAGTTTGCCTCCACAGCTTGTAAGGACATGAAAATGCTCGTAGACTACTGCGTTATCCTTTCACTGGTTTGCCTGCATTCCATTCTCCTGCCTTTTACAAGCTTCATGTTGAGACTTCAACGGTATTGTCTGCTACTCAAAGACAATTCAGGATAAATTGCTTTTTTAAAAGAAGAAGAAACTTATGAAAATCAATATTTTGATTGAGGCACAGCCAGCCACTATTTATCAGGACTCTGAATCCTATTTGGACACTCAGCACATCTTGCATAATATCCCTGATAGGTCACCGAATTGTGGGATTTATCAGATGCCTTGGCTAGTTTTAATCATGTGCTTATAGGAATCATGTAATTATAGAAACTATTTTGGAAAGAAAGAGGAGATAGAAAGATTAATGTGTGCATGTATGTGTGTGCATGCAAGCATGTAAGGTTGCCTAGGTCTCAGAAAAAAGGTGTGCCTCTGAGCACTTAAAGTACTTGGGAAGCCTGGAATTTTAAGTAACACATTCAAGTGCCCACATATCACATACACAATCATGAGTGCAGCACGCTTGAGAAAAAAAATTTAGTAAATGCTGCATTAAAACATATCCTTTAAACTTCTCCTTCTCCTTCAGAAGCCATAGTGAATGTTTCAGATAGTCTGACCCCCTTATACCAATTTGCTTCTATTAATAACAGAAATTGAAAGAGATTTTACCTGTTGCCTGACTTTTAAAAATTGAGATATAATTCATATGCCATAGAGTATATCTTCTTAAAGTGTATAGTTCAGTGGTTTTAATATATTCTCAAGGTTGTGCTGTAATGATTACTATCTAATCTCAGAATATTTTATTATTGCCAAAAGAAACCCCACATCATTAGCAATATTTTCCACTCCTCTTCCACCAGTTGCTGTCAGCACTAATCAATCTACTTTTCTGTCTCTAAGGATTTGCATGTTATGGGCTTTTCATATATATATATATATATGTAAAAATTTGTGTCTTACTCCTTTAGCGTAGCATAATGTTTCCAAGGTTCATTTATGTTGCACCAAACATCAGTATTTTGATCTTTCTTATGACTGAACAATAGTCCATTGTCTGTATATACTACATCTTTTTACCTATTCTTTAGTAGATAGGTATTTAGAGTGTTTCCACTTTTTGACTATTAATGAATAATACTGCTGTGAATATTCTAGTACAAGTTTTTGGATGGACACAGGCTTTCATTTTCATAAGTATATATTTAGGGATTTCTGGGTAATATGATAACTTTATGGTTAACTTTTTGAGTAACTGCCAGCTATTTCCAAATTGCCTGTACCTTTTAACATTCCCATCAGCAATGTACGGAGTCCCGATTTCTTTGTATCTTTGTCAACACTTGTTATTGTCCATCTTTTTGTTGTTGTCATTATCAATCTATTTTAGTGGTATGAAGTGGTATCTCATTATAGTTTTAATCTCACCTCCCTGATAATAACATGGAGCACATTTTCAAGTGCTTACTGACCGTTTATCTTCATTGAAGAAAAGTCTATTTAAATCCTTTGCCCTATTGTCTGCAGTTAAACTGGTGAAATTGGGTACTCACATATTTGATCATGTCAGGTATTACTGCACTCCAAATTAAGGAGTTAGAAATTGGAAATTGTGACTATAAGTGATAGCCTTGGAAAGATGTATACTCATGCTCCATACCTTTTTCAATCACCATTTCTTAAGAGTTCTCTGCTAGACATTGAGAGTCAGTCCAACAGCAACATTAAGCTAAACATAAGATTAGATTATGAGTGTTACTGTTTTTTCACCTAACCTCAAGGCAATCGCCATTGACATGAGACTGGGTGTAAGCAAAACATGGTGAATGATAAGAAAAAGTACTCAGTCCTATGTAAAAACCATGTCTCGATAAGAACTTAGGTTATCGGAACTCACATGGACCTAACCAAAAGAAGTAGAGCAGAAGTCTACTAAGTTTTTTAGAGAATTCTATTTTCAAGAAAATCAAATGTCTTCCCTAACAAAACCTGTGTCCCTATAACTCCTGGGTCCCCAAAACTGCACAGCAGAAATAGGCTATGAAAAATGTACAGTCCTCAAGAAGGGCATTTATTTACTGCTGGTGAGATGAACACTATTGATGGTCTGAAGACTGTTTTAAGTGACCCATATCATTTTCCAAGTGGAAGTCTAACTGCACTTTTCTCTTTCTATTCTGACATTCTATATCAGATGTGTGTTCAGCAGTCAGGGCTGCAAACGATCCTAGATTGGGCAGGGTACAGTAAATCCTGTGGAGAAGGTAAGGGTGCATTATGTGTGGAATGGGGAGTGTGTTGAGACAAAGTGGCTCACTGGTAGAAACTGCTTATGGTCCCTGATATTTGTTCTCCTTTACATAAACAGTAATCAAATTGTCACTGGCTACATGGCTGCCCAGAATACAGACTCCATTTCCCAGCCACTCTGGCAGGTAGAGGTGCCCACATGACATGATTTTGATTATATGATAGTAGCAAAAGAGATGGTTAAGGACACTGGGAAGTGTCCTTAAAGAACACTTAAAAGAGGGAGGAGTAATGACTGAGTATGACAAGATTGCAGAATACAAAGTTAGTATACAAAAATCAACCACTTTCTTATATTCCAAGAATAAACAAGTGGAATTTGAAATTAAAAATACAATACCTGCTATATTTGCACCCCCCATAGCAGTTGTACCATTTTGTACTCCTGCCAATAGTTTATAATGGTTCTGTTATTTTCTAGGATTTTTAAGTAGCCATCCTAAAGGAATGAGGTGATAACCCACTGTGGTTTTGATTTGCACTTCCCTGATGACCCTTGTCCCTGTGGCTAGGAGCAGCTTGAGGTGAGGATAGCCTTGGCATGAGTACAAGAGTGGGACCAGAGGGTCAGCAGCTGGGGCCTCCATCGCCCGTAGCAGGAGATCTGAGTGGGGAATATTCATGACCCTCTGTAGACTGGGAAGAAAAGTTTCATCCCTGCTCCAATTTTCCATTTCCACTGCTGCAAGCCCTGTCCTGTGTTATTAGTTGCTTCTGGGAAACAGTCTCCTGGACATTTCAGCAGTGGCCCGGGATCATGTCTGATGGCTCTCATAAGAGACGCAAATCCCCTCTCCTCTCCATGCTTACAATGGACATTTTAATTCTTTGTTTCTCACTGCATTTCCTGACTCAGAGTGGAATGGATATGTCAAGTGCAATGAATGATTATCTTGGTCTTTTCCAATCACTAATTTACAGTCAGTTCTGTGACAAAGTCCCTTGGGTAGGGAGGACATCTGGATGTCTGCGTAAGCCAAGTAACAGCATTTACTCGAGCGGCCTTGGTTCCCAGAATCCACCCTCCCCTTGCCTCATGTTTGGTAAAAAATTTATTTTAAAAATGATTTCCCCAGAGGAACAAATACGGCTTTTATTTGCTACTACCTTGACCATAAGACAGATACCGGAGCCTGGAATTTAAAAACGCTAACACAACCCTTTATTTTATTATTTTTTTTTAATGAATGAACTGCTCAGCACCAGTTACTTCCAAGGTAACTTTCTTTGTATCTGGTTTGGGTTTGGCCAAGGATGCCTCACAGAAAGAATATGGTCCTTCATGGGCCCTGACAGCGGTCAGACAACTTACAAATGTCTGGATTCTCTTCCAAGCTTGCCTTCAAAGATGAGTCAGGTGAGGAAGTCAGAGATGGACTCTACACAGTGGTAATGGGCATTGTAGCGCCACCACCCCATACCTGCTAGGTTCATTACTGGGTCCAGCAGCGTGTTGGTACTTTCATGCTCCCCGCTGTTCTGCCCCGCGCTCCGCCACACTCCACACTCCTCCACACTCCACTGCACACCCGCGCCGGGCTCCGCACCGCGCCGGGCTCCGCACCGCGCCACGCACTCCGCACGCGCACAGTGGGAGGGCGGAAAAGCCTGAAGCTTTTCCATTTTACTTACACCATAGGCATCTTTCTAGAAAATAATTATTAAAGGACAGTTCTGGGAGCACATGAGGGTGGGAAAAGCCATGCTATCACTCAGACAGAGGGGTTCAGTCTGGCAGTTAAGTTATTCAAAAATTATTTATCGTGTCTCTAGTGTAGTGACCAAAATAGACATGATTTCTTTCATATTTGGTTCTTACTGCCTAGTAGGGAAGAGAAACAGTAACAATGCCTTTGCCAGACTGCTTGTCTAGGCAAATATGATAGCATGGATTGAACAAAGAATGTGACTATCTCATGATATTCTTGAAGGCAGAATGGAATAATGTAGGACAGATATTAGTGTCATCCCATTTTATGCTTGGGCCCAAAAATTTAGCTGTTCAAGAACAGAGATAAGGACCTGTGGGCCAAGAGAAGATTTCTTGGAAGAGATTTGGAGAGTCTGAGAAAGAAAATCCAGCAATACTTGATGAAGACCCAAAGGTGCTCTTCCTGAGCCAACACTGCGGGGCTTGGAGGGTTAACAGCGAGGTCGCGTTGCTGCATTCGGGGACACAGTGGTCCAGGGGGATCAGCTAGTGCCACCTAGGACTTATCAGCTGCTCTGTTAGGTGTGGTCTAATCCACCACTGTAGACTTTTTAGGTAACAGTCTAATTAGAGGGCTGTTATCAAAACACACCACACACATTCTTGGCAGAATGCCAACAGGGAGACTTCACAAAATATAATGCATGCTTGGATTAAAGCAAACAACAACTAAAAAAGATCTCACAAATAAATTACTTGTTATAATTAATGAAAGAACGTTTAGTCTAAAGGCTTGTATTATTTTTTTTTTTTTCAGAACAAAATCAAGAAAAATATTGAGTTAGGTAATATTGAGGGCTTACTATGGACTTGGCAACCTGCTAAGTATTTAATATGCATTGACTCCTTTAAGACTGATAATTGTGAAGTTGGTGCTATTATTATTCCCATTTTGCAGGGAAGACACTGAGTGTTGACTAAGACTAACAAGGCTGGATGGTTAAGTTGCTACACGAACACACCTGCCTGGCTCCATAGCTTCCTGTCATTGTCACTAAATAAAACTGCCTCTTGCAAGAAAATTTTTTTCTTATAAATAAGGACATAACCAACATCAACTTTTTTAAGAAAATGAGAAGTGTATTTTAATCGAATATTTGTAAAGTTTAGAAAACATTGTCAGGTAGTCTCGTCACGTATAAAGCATACGGTCTACCCTTTTTGTTTGGCGTTAGCATAGTAGGAAAAATTCTGTTTCAAAGACACATCGCAGAAACAGAACAATGAGCAGCACCCCTACATTTAGTGATAGTCTGGTACTCTTAACACAGCTTCCTCTAAACCCATGAATTGTCTTATATTGCATGCTTCAGTCTCAATATTTTTAGAAACAAAACTGAAGTCCACAGTTATTTATTTTTCCTTTGTAGAATTTTGGTTTTGTGTTAACTTGATACAGAACAAGTTTAAGAATGAAGTCTGGCTTTTTATTTAAGATTTTATCAGGATCTAATGCCTGGGAAACTCATGCAAACAGGGCACTGTGCTCTGTTGTGTCCACCCTGTGTGCTTTTGCCTGGGAAGGCAAGGGCTTTGCTCCGCGCCACCGGTCTCCATATTTCAAGGCACCTCTAATAATGCCCACCCCTTTTGCCAGATACCACTTTCCCAACCTCCCTTGCAGACAGAGGTGGCCATGGATCCAATTTGGGCCAATTATATATATATAATTATATATAATATAATATATAAAATATATTATAATATATAATTATAATTGTATATTATATAATATATAATATATAATATAATATTATATATTATATTATATATAATATAATATATATAAATATGTATTTATATATGTTTTTTATGTATATATATAATTATATATATATATGGGGAAAGTCCGCAAGGAGGGTTTTAGGAAAGACTTTATTTTCAGATAAAAGGACAGGCACAAGAAGAAAAACAGGCTTCTCTCCTTCTGCTTGCTGCTTATGTGAGTGCGTTACCCAGAGAAGCAGTCTCCATCTTGTCACCATGTGGCAAGAGGCGGAAAATGCCTGAACAAAACGCTAGAAAGGCCTGGATCCTCGGTCTGTGCACCCAGCCACTGAGCCCAGCCTGCCATTCGCCACCTCATCATTGCTCATCCATGCAACACCCACATTCTTAGTTGTGCTGCCACTGTTTACCAAGCTCCCTACTCCTTGGCTATAAAAGTCTTGCAAGCTGTTACACATCACAGATGTGTGTTAAATTTATAAGACACAACAGCCCAAGGATAATATCAATGTTTATTTGGTCAGTGCCATCGAGATTAAAAGTCACATGCCCATGCGCCCATGGTCTCTTCCCCTTCCTGGGATGACAGACCACCTCCAAAAGGCTGGTTATCGCATTACAACAGTAACAACTCTACAAATACACTTAGTATTTTTCATTCTTCATTATGAAACACACTTCAAAAGAACACATACTGCCAGCAGTGATTTCCTCCAAGGGTCGCTCCCGGACATCTGAAGGACCCAAACTGGGACAGACAGCCCCAGCGAACGCCTGGCTCCCCACTTACAGCCTGTCCCCATGGCTTCTGCTCACGTCTGGGTGAGCCTGAGAAGGTCAGTGCTCAGCTGTGGTGGAGTGTTCATTAAAGGAACTCAAACACTCAAGATACAATTCCAGAAGGTTGCACTTAAGGAGTAAACTTAAAACAATTGCAGCATAGTGCCTATGAGTTCTCAACAGTTGGTTTAATTAAAACCATCGTGACACCTCAGATCGGTGCCCCAGACCCAGAACCACGGGGCCCAGAAGGGATGCGCAGGTGATGCAGACCTGGGATGATGAAAGGACTAGGACACAGGCTGCTTCTTCGCTCCCCCTGGGGAGGGCTTTCAGCAATTCCCCAGTGAAGAAGGATAAGGAGTTAACGTCAGAACTGAATTACTTGTTAGTTGCTATTAGACATAATCAGGCTGAGTAAATTCAAGAAGAGCTACATTCATTTCCTATTTCATATTACCAGACCAGTCATTTTCAATTCACCATCTTTTCTTTTGTAAGTTTTCAACTGAAAGTTACCCTTCAGGGTGATACTGAAATGGGAGGAGCCAACTCGTGATTTTAGTAAAAATTCTCATCCCTGGAGTAGGCCCCAGTAGGGAAACAGAAGAAGACCTTTCCTCCTCCATCCCACTTAATGGACTTATGTTTACAGAGCACCTCACAGAGTCTGCTCATGGTAGACAATCACAAACAGTAGCTCCCTCCCAGACCTTACAGAATTCTTTCTCTTCTTCCCTATGAACCGTCATTGTCACTAATAAGGAGGATGATCATCACTCCATGTTCATCTCTCTCAGATCATTCCCTAAAGAGGGCAACACACTTTAAGAGAGACAATAACAAAATTCTTGCAGCAGAGACTGAAATCTTCCTGAGGAATAGTCAATGTAGTGGGGAGGTTTAGCTGGGGCTAAAGACACCTTGTAATAAATGTATTTGATAGATGTTTTCAACTCTATGAAGGACTGTCATGTTGAGAGAGCTTTGACTTGTTGTATTGGGGCCCCAGAGGATGGAAATAGGATCAATGAACAAAAGGACTATGGAAAGTATGCTTTATGACTACATACTTCAGTGGCTCTCAGGAATCCTGGACTAATGTAGTGGAGTAACGACATTGTTGTCTTAAATAGTCAGGAGATGCAGAACCAGACCATCCTGTTGTTATAGTCCAAATCAGGCCACAAAGATGTCAACAAATTCTTAAAAGCTACAAAATTGAACTCTATTCATGATCCTGTCTCATTCTCCACATGACCCATAACAGAAGAAACAGGAGACAGAATATCAACTTGTCTGGGACCCATCTTAGTTCTTGACAGTAAAGGATTCTTCACACTAGCACAAGACTCAGTGTTATACTCAGTGAAGATGCAAAAACCCAGTATCACACATATTTGGTTCCTAGGGGAAGGGATCTGCTGCAAATAATGTTACTCGAAAGCAATTTCTTGGGGTTAATAGAAAAAAAAGCAACTAGGAAAGCCATTAATGTAAATGTAAGGTTATTCATAGCCATTCAAAACCACCTGCCTTGCAATTATGTCAGCTGAGAGGAAGTGAAAGTTTTCCTCCAGTCTGAGTGATTGTCCCTCTTGCTATTAACATCAGGGATGTGTAATTCTTGATGTTATTTCTCAACAATCCCTCACATTTCCTATCCAACTGAAAGTCACTCCTCTCTTTCACTGATAGGTGTTCTTTATCCTTGAAAATCAGAAATTCCCAGCATCCACCATCCTACCAACACCCCCTCTAGGCTTAAAGGAATAGGCAGGGCTCACAGTTGCAGAAGAAGATGCAGTGCTCTCATGTGCAGAGTAGTGATGGGGGCGACAGTGCCCCTTCCTATCCTCTGCCCAATGTCCTGAGATTTCCAGGAGTCTGTTCAGACTTCCTTTTGAGCAATATCTGAGCACAGCTCTGTCTGCCTACAAAGAAAAGCCAGCAAACCTCTCTCCTAAGGGCAAAATGGGGAATTTATTTATAGCCATAATGAACATACTTTCACACACACAGTTCTGAATACTTGATGTTAATGATGACGATGATTATAGACTATAGTCAGTAATATTTTTGCTAACAGTTTTATTTATTTAAGTATAATCTCAGATCCATAAAGTTACCCTTTTAAAATCTACAATTCAATGATTTTCAATATATTTCAGAATTATGCAACAAACACTATAATCCACTTTTCATATTTTATTTTGCCCAGAAGAAATACAGCCACTTACAGTCACTCTCCTTCCACCCTCTGTCGTAAGCAACCAGTAGCCTATTTCCTGTCTCTATGGGTTTGCCTGTTCTAGATATTTCATTTAAATGAAATCATATATGTGTTCTTTTACTCTGACTGCTTTTGCTGAGCATAAACTTTTTTGAAGTTCTTCCACATTGTAGTATGTATCAATACTTCATTCCATTCATTTGACATTTTAGTGTCAAATAATATTCCATCATATGGATATGCCACTTATGTTTACCCATTTATCAGTTGATGGGCATTTAAGTTATTTCTACTTTTTCATATTAATAACACTGATATGTGTATTCATATACAACAATTTTGAATTTTAAAGTTTTATCTGACACTTCATCCTTTCTCTTCTAACCAATGGGCTAAAAAATTTTACAAAGAGCCAAGTTTTCCTTACAAGTGCTGCCATTTGAACCTGTTAATTATTTCTTATCTCCCTTACTGCCTGCCCTTGCCCATTCTTTTGCAAGAGTGTCCAGTACCAGCCTGCATTCTCATTCTCCAGAAGGTCTTGTAGGATCAACCAACATTACTGTTTAAAATGTTTTATTCCAGGGCCTCCCTGGTGGCGCAGGTGGTTGAGCGCAGCACTGTGAAGCTGTCCACAGTTTCTGCAGTGTGGGTTCTATCCCGGCCGGCTGGGGAGACACCCACATGGCTCAGCAACCTCTCCTGTCTCGCCCGCTGCTTCTCTCAGCAGTGTATTTCAGTCAGTCTGCCTGTTCTGCTCCCTGCTCTGTGTCTGGTGAATCTTCTCACCCTCCCGCACATCTGGCCTGTACCCCGGTTCTTGTATAAATAAATAAATCTTAAGAAAATAAAAGAAAAAAAGAAAAGAAAAGAAAATGTTTTATTCCAAACTACATTCCAATTATCTGAATGTTCTAGTCAATTTCCTTTCATTTTGTTCTAAGATCTCTCAAATCCCTCTACCATGGTCTCATGAGGCAAAACACAAAGGTGTTTTCCCAAAACATGTAGACACAAAGTAAGGCCTGGTTCATGGTGGCTTTTAGGTACAAAAATCAGATTCTAGATAGGTACAATCACTAGGTACAACTTCTCTAAGTTTGCTTTATAGATAACGAAGTAGTTTGGTTTATACCAACATTGGTATTTGCGGGTACAAGATTCAATTCTATTTTAGAAAGGGAACAAAATTATTTATACTTGAAGTACCTTTAAAACTGAGCAACACAACTATTAAAATGGTGTAAAATAATCTTTCCCTTTTATTCACATCTCAAAATATAGCACATATTGACCTCCTGTATTTTCTACCAAAAAAAGAAAATTTTCATTTATTGCAATGAATGCCTAATTCATAATATTCAATTGATAAACTTTGTGACTTTGATCTGCAGGAAATTGGACTCCAATGGCTAAAGGAAGGACAGGTTTTATTTCATGCCTTGGCATGCACATATATCTACAAAAAGTATAAAATTTGCCAAAATGAGCACAATTTCTCATCTTTTTTCTTAAGGAAGGATCCCTTCAAATTCTCTGAACTGAGCAATTCAATTTAGTTTACTGCCTCCAGAGCATCTTCAGGGTTCTCACCCATATGCACAAGGAAAAAATTGGGAACATTTATAGACAGAGCTCCAAAAGTTGAGGGAAAGGCTGTGACAAGAGCCAAACCTTCTCCTAAGACATTTTCTCCCGGGTTGTTCTTGTCCCCTTCGAATAACCATCTCCAGCACTCAGTGGGTATTTTGCAGAAGGCAATTTTTTTTTATTTTATACATTTTTTACATCATTTTTCATTTTTGCAAATGTATGCATTTTCACCTTGGTTATAGTTCCCATACAATTCCCACCCTCCCTTGTTTTGATCCTACTCCCTCCTTTCCCCATCCGAAGTGTGTCTCTGGTTTATAGTTGCTTGTTGTTTTGATTTTCGCTTTATTATAATTAGTCTTTTTCCTGATCCCTTATTTAGGTTTTCTAAATTCCTGCTATGAGTGAGACCATCTGGTATTTTTCTTTTTCTTTCTGGCTTATTTCACTGAGTATGGTCCCTTCCAGCTCCATCTATATTGCTGCAAATGGCATGAGTTTATCTTTTTTGATTGCTGAGTAATATTCCATTGTGTATATGCACCACATCTTCTTGATCCAGTCATCTATTTTTGGGCATTTGGGTTGTTTCCATAGCTTACCTATTGTAAATAGTGCTGCGATAAACATAGGAGTGCAGGTGCCCTTTGAATTATTGTTTCTGTGTCCTTTGGGTAAATACCTAGGAGTGGAATTACTGGATCATATGGAAGCTCCATCTTTAGCAGACTGAGGAATCTCCACAGAGCTTTCCATAGTGGTTGGACCAGCTTGCACTCCCACCAGCAGTGCAGGAGAGTACCTTTTTCTCCACATCCTTGCCAACATTTGTTGTTGCTAGTTTTTTTTTTTTTAATATGTGCCTTTTTCACTGGTGTAAGATGGTATCTCATTGTAGTTTTGATTTGCATTTCCCTGGTTACAAGTGATGTTGAACATTTTTTCATATGCCTGTTCGCCATTTGCATTTCATCTTTGGAGAAGTTTCTTTTTAGCTCTTCTGCCCATTTTATGACTGGACTATTTATTTTGTTTTTGTTGAGTCTCATCAGCTCTTTGTAGATTTTTGTGAACAGTCCTTTATTATTGGTGCTATGTGCAAAAATTTTCTCCCAGTCGGTGGGGTGTCTCTTTGTTTTGGTTACTGTCTCTTTTGCTGTACAGAAGCTCTTTAATTTGATGTAGCCATCTGTTTGTCTTTGCCTTCACTATCACTGCTTTGGGTGATGTGTCTTTAAAGATGTTGCTGAGGTGTATGTCATGTAGTATTTCGCCTATATTTCAGAAGGCAAATTTCTAACAGCTCTCTAGACACCAGTCCCTGCCATCAAAAAGGGTGTGGTGTCCCCAAAGTCCTTATTTCTTTAATTAGCTCACTCAAGGGATGAGGTTAGTTATTAACAGTCAGTTTGTCCCTTCCAATATTTCTGGGGGTAGACACTTTGAGAACTGCTAAGGGAGGAAACAAAGTCTCATTTTTCCATTTAATCTGGTTCTTTCTGTGGTAAGAAAGACTTTTTGTCCACTCAAAATCAAATCCCTTATTGCAACCTAATGGATGACTTTGAAGAAGATCAGGATGTCACCCCAAAATATGCCACTTTGGCATAAAGATTATTTTGAGCTGAAGGCAATTAAAATCAACCGATGCAAAAAGAATTCTCTGCTTTCCACTTCTCTACCTAAAAGCTGGGCATGCCTTTCCCTCTTTGAAGTTTCTCTGATTCCTCCCACCCTCCTCCCTCATCCATACCAGGAAATGCAGAGCACTCTTATCACTGGAGCAATGAACAGACACACAATCCAGTTTGTGTAGGCAGAACTTACTAAAATCATCCTCATCTTCTATTAATTCCCCTAAATATTTTCATTGCTTCCTCACAATCTATTGTCTCTTGAAGCCCAAATCCCCTCTCCTGTTAAAATCAAATATAAGCTCCCAAGCCGTCACTTCTTTGAGTTTCGCTTTTTTCCTGTGAGTACTCATAAATGTAAATTATTAATAAAAGTTCTGACTTTTGTCAGTTCTTTGTATTTTGTTAGTTTAATTCGCAGACCTCCAATTACAGAACCTAAGAGGGTAGGGGGGTAGTTTTTTCCTCAAAGACAATCTCCAGTCTAATTTCTGAACATTTGTTACTCAGGCCAAATGTACACCTGTACAGGGAATATCCAACCCGTGTGTCTCTTAAAAGTTCTCCCCCAGCAACTTTTTCTACAATATGACTCATATAGGTGCCTGAATTCCTCCACAAGGCCCCATTCCTATGTGAATGAGGCCTTTGAAATTTACTTTAGAAAGCCCCAGACTTGTCCAGATTTTTCTACCTCAGTCTGATTGAACTCTGTCCTAATTCAGCCCAAACTGCATAAATCTCAGAACACACCATACTACATTGGTAGTTGTGACTTATCAAGCTTTCTATGGGGTAACTTAAAGAAATATAAAAATTTTTGTCCCGTGTGACATGGAAGGTCAGAAAATTCCCTCTTAGAAACCTTCATAAATTGGGGCCTCCCAGGTGGCTCAGCAGGCTGTCTGCAGCCTCTGCAGCACGGGTTCGATACCCGGCTTGACAGGGAGATTCCCACATGGTGCGGCAGACCTCTCCTGTCTTGAACGCTGCTTCCCTCAGCAGTGTATTTTGGTCATCTTCCTGTTCTGCTCCCTGCTCTGTCTCTGGTAAATCCTCTCACCCTCCCATGCCTCTGGCTTGTACCCCGGTTCTTATATAAAAATAAATAAATCTTTAAAAAAAAAAAAAAGAAAGAAACCTTCATAAATTGTTAAATTGTAATATTTCCCCAAGTCTTTGATAGTTTTTCCTTCATCCCATCACTCTTTATAATACCAAAGTTATTTTACAAAAATGAGCCTTGACAATATAAAAAAAGACCAATAAAAGAAAAAAGATGCCATTGCACGAATGCAGAGCCAGTTGTATTTGCTTATTTCATTAACAGATAATGAGGGAGAATAGAGTACTTGAGAATTTTTTTCTTAGTTGAATGATTAACCCTCCTTAAAAGGATTATTTGGCTTTATCATGATTATTAACATTATTCTGATTATTTGGCTTCATCATGATTATTAACATTATTCCTCAAAGTTTGGGGTGCAGAAAAGTGTGACCCATGTACCAATTAGAACTGCTCTGGATTGGGAGCCTTTGGGAGCTGTCTTGTGCCCTCTGCCAGTAGAGTGTTGTTAACTGAGGGAATGAACAAACTTCATGCAGCTATCACTTGAGGTGGTTATGAAAAAGATCACACCCAAAGGGCATAGCACAAGGAAATGTGGGACTAGTTTATGTCTAAGGTTTACTAAAACCCCACACTTTCACAAACCTCTGGTTAGTCTCAGATGGCAAAAAAAAAAAAGTCAGACTTGAACAATCAATATGTTGATTTCACTTTCTATTCCCCCCCTAAGTTCTTCAGGGACTTAAATATGTTTTTCCTAGTTTCATTGATTGTGTAGTTCTGTTACACAATTCTTGTGTAAGTCTCATAATTTATCAAAGCCTCTTGGCAATTTCTTATAAGTAAACTGCAATACCCACAAAAAATATTGATGAAACAATTCTGTCCAAACCTTCTGATGAGGCTCTGATATAAACTCTGTTTTATTCTCGTCTGTTTTTTATGGCCTGATGAATAGAATTTGCTTTGGGAAGACACAGACAGCTGTGCTTTGATTTGATTTCAGGAATTCTGAGGCAGTTTCAGTTCTGGTCCAGGGAGTTTTACTAGTCTCTGACTGAATCATGTCTCAGAAAGGAGCTCTGTGAATTTGTTCTGTGAAGTGTTTTTAAAGCTTTTAGTCTGCAGTAGATGAATTGCTGTAATTCAGAATAATGCAAAAGTTATCTTTTATCTCATTCCATTGATCTGTTTGAAGATTACCGTCTGATTGAGTGAGATAAAAAACACATTAATGGGGGAGAAAAGAGGGAAAGAGAGAAAAAAGAAACAGCACATTAACTGTCCCTAAACTAAGACTGCAACAGCATCGTGGATCGGGGAGCCACTTCTCAGGCAGCGTATAGGGACCCTGCTCTTGCCTCAGGTTTCAGGTGTGAAATTTCCAGACAAAGGGGATGAAAACATGATTCACGCTTCTTGGGGTCTCTTGGACACATTCCTGCGCTGCCTTGGGCCAGGACTCTGGGTCTCCTGAGCATAAGTGTTTCTAGAGTCTATTGGCTTAGAGAATAGGCCAAAGGCTGTCTATTTTGCCTGGATGGACTTGGGGGGAAGAAACAGGGTCATCATAATGTGTTGCAATGAGCACTTGATTTTTGTTTTCCTGGAACATATGACAACAAGAGGCCTGATTCTTCCTAAAACAGAAGCAATTTAGATAAAGTATTAGGAAGAACTTCACATGTGAGATATTGGACTACCTCCCCCATGAGGTAGAGCTCTCCCAGGAGGACGCAGGTCGAGACCGTCTGGAGGTGGGAAGATGAACCCTATCACCATTCAAGGTTGCTCCTGGCTATAGAGCTCTATAATTTCTTTTTGGATATGGTTTCTATTTTTGGAGCAACAGAAAGATTTTATTTCAAAGACAGATTGGAAAAATGCTTGAGGGTGAACCTCTGGGTAGGAATTCTTAACGTCCCTGACCTCCCACTGATGGGCATGCAAGGATGAGGAAGTCTGTGAAATTGTGTTTCTGTGGATATTTAAGGGAGAACACTCATAATTACCATCAACTTCAATAGGGAGTCTTTTTGTTAAAAAACAAAAAGAAAATCAGGAGAGAATCATCGCTGCAAGGGAGGAGTTTGCTCGTGAGGATGATTTTCTAACTGATCCTGCCTGAACCACTGAAATGTGGTGAGAAAATAAGGAAGATGGCTGGGGAGGTTGGGAAAGAGCTCACTCTTATTTACCCACTCATTTGTTGGACAAATATTTATTGAGCATCTACTCTGTGCCAGGCACTGTAACAAGCATTGCAGATAGAGCAATGAGTAAAACACATAAAGATTCCTGCCTTCATGAACCATACATTTGGAGGGAGTGTGGCAGATAGCAATAATAAATACAGCACAAGTATGTTAGGTGGTGGAACTGAGTAAGGAGGACTCACTGTGGGGAGAGGAGTGTAGTGGAAGGCAGGTATTTGTAGAACGAAGGAGTTATTTGATCAAAAACTTGAAGGAAGTAAAGGCATTAGCTTGAATATATCTTGTATATGGGAGAGGAAAATTGCATCAGAGTGAACTGGTGGATTGTTCCTATGGTGTGATATCAGGGCAATATTTAATAATCTGCAGAAAGGTCAGTGGGGCTGGAGCCAAGGAAACAAAGTGGGAGGAAGTAGGAGAGGTAAGTGGGGGAAATGGAAGCAGACCATGTAGGACCTGGTGGTCCATTATAAGAACTTGGGCTTTCACTATGGGTCCAATGCATTGTCATTGAAGGAGCTTGAGGGGACCCAGTACGTGACCTGACTTACACTTTTATAGGACCTGCATGGCTGTGTGTGGAAGACAGATGATTAGGGGCAAAAGGAGGAACCAGGAGACCAGCTAGAAGTGATCAGGAGAGACCATGGTGCTTTGGATCAGGGTAACAGCAGTGGAAGGGAGAAGAGGCAGATTCTGGGTGTACTTCAAAGGGAGAATCACAGGATTTCTTTATCTGGGTGTGGGGCTGGTATTGCCACTCCTCAGCTCCCCCTCTTCCAGGCCTCCTCATCACTGGGTACTGAGCAGACACCATCTTGGCCCTTGCTGTTCCAGGCTGGCCCATGGTCCAGATCAATGCTGTCTGTCCAGTACATGTTGCTATGGAGCATTTAAATATTGCTAGCCCATCATATTGAGATGTGCTCTGTGTGTAAGATACACTGGATCTAGAAGAATTACTTCCCTGAAAAGAATGTAAAGCATTTCAATTTACATGTAGACATTATTTTAGATATATTGGGTTAAATAAAGTAGATCATTAAATTAATTTCATATTTTTCTTTTCTCTTTTTTCCACTCCTTCTTCCACATGAGGACACAGAGAGAAGATGGCTGTCTATGAGCTGGGAGGGATGTCCCCACTGGACATGGGCCTGCTGGTGCGTTGATCCTGAACTTCTGAGGGAGGCTCCATAATTGTGAGAAAGAAATTTCTGTTGTTGTAAGTCACCCAGTTGATTCTTCTCACTCTTCTAATACAGCCAACAAGAAATATTTTTGTTTACATATGTCGTTCACATTGTAGTTGATATTCCAGTTGGATGGCATTGAGAGACCAGTGGTCACATTTGAATCAAAAGTTCCTCTGGATCGTTCTTTTGAGAATGAAGAAGCTGATTTGAAACTTCTGCCTGAGTCTGATGAAGGGCCACACATTTCCAAAATATTTGTTCTCTGGAGCCTTCATTGCCACTTCTTTGAAAGAAATGAGCCATTTGCTCATATGCAGGAACTCTGAGGTTGGCCCATCCCAGCCTTAACAGTGACCAGACCTGCCTTGTAGACACCCTGAGGGATCTGGGCTCCAGGCAGAGGGAGACTGAGTCCCCTCCATCATCTGCAGCAATGCATCCCATAGGGTGACTCCTTAGGTTCAGCGCCATCACTTCCTACTTGAAACATCCCTTCATCCACACCTAGTGGATTCCTGTGGACATGAATCACTCCCCCCTGAGTCCCCAGGCAGGCAGTTCTACTCCCTTGGTGGCTGGTGGCATCTGGCCATCTTGTTGAACATGGGTTCAGGCTGGAGCTGAGCATTTCTGAATTCTTTTTCCTGCTTTCCTTGTTGCTTAGGGAAATCTAGCATAGTCAGGCATCTCTTTTTTAGAGAGGTTGATGCTGAATACTGTGATTAGTAAAGACCCACTGAGTCAGAACCTCTGAGCAGGGAGACTAGGGATTCACATTTTATCTAACTTTGCAGGTGATTTTTACATTCCCTGAAGTGCTGCTATGGAGAACTGCGGCAGAGGAGTGGCAGCATTAATGTTTGCAGAGCCTGTCTTTCAACTAAGAGTCTCATGTTTAGCAGCTTTATTTCTTTCAGGCTTAGTCTACAGTATCCTATATTGTTATGCATGTGTGCGTGTGCATGTGCGTGTGCGTGTGCGTGTGTGTGTGTGTGTGTGTGTGTGTGAGAGAGAACTGAGAGAGGAAGAGCGAGCCAATGGTAGGAGATCAATATGAGAGACCATACAATAAAAACTTTAACCTATTTTCATTGCCTGGGAGGAAAATTCCACCCTGAGTCCCAGACAGGCAATTCTAGGCAGCTCCCACCTTGCAAGCTCAGGATATTCAAGCTTCTCCTTCTCCTCTTAACTGCCAAGAACTGCCACAGGGCGCAGAGGGACGGTTTGCTTTGTCTCACTTTGGACATCCTTGTTAACAGTCCCAACTCCTATAGCCCTGCCACACCCAAGTCCTGCCAGAGTCTTTCTCATTGCTCATCTTAGAAGCTCAAAACATTTTGGGGGGATAGCAAATTATCCCCTCTCTGAGTGTGGGCCAGGAAATTGAATCTCAAATCCCCAAATCTATTGTCCTCTGCTCAGCAGCCAAGGTTACAGGCCAGAGCCAGGGCACACAACAAGATGTGAAGGTGAGTGTCCCCCTGCCCCCGGCCCAAACACCTCTCTATTTCCCCATCATCTCCCCCATGTTTCCTTAAGTTCACAGAGTCTTTGGGGGAACACGTGACTTTCATTTTTTGTGGTGAAATTGACCCATGCAGGACATACCCCAAACTGTTTTGTTTGCCTGGATTGCGTTGCTCGAGAACAATAGCAAACAGGCAGCCATCATTGTCTTTTTAACACACAGTGAGCCTGACTGAGTCCTCGTCTACCTGTTCTGCTTCACTTCTGTCTTCTGAAAATGATGATGTTTGCATGTGGTCTGAGTGTGACTTGAGAACAGAAGCACAGCTCCCGGTACCCGAGGAGAGGGAAGGATGTGGGTGAGGGTGGGTGAGGGACAGGTGGAGTGGGAAGGGATGAGGGGCTCGCTCTGGCTCAGATGGAGAGGGGAACCAAAGCGATTGTCCCTGAGATCCTGTAATGAGATCATCCTCTGTGCTACATAAAGGGAGCTCGCAGCCTGGAGGGATCCTCAGTGGGGGATAAGGACAGGGAGAGAGCAATTTTCTGAAATCCTGAAGTCATTTTCAAGATGAAGTTTGTAGATGGACATGGCCCACATTTTTTTCTGTCCATTGTAGCCTTTCCATCAACTATCTCAAGACTGGTGCGTGAAACATTTCACATTTTGTGGGATTATCCTGCTTTTTAATATTTCTGACAGGTGTCCTGTGGGTCCTTCTGGAGTGGCAATCTGTCCCTTTCTTCTGTTATGCAAATGTGCTCACCCTATTTTGGTTGTCAGGGAGAGGATCAAAGATGAAAGATGTCCCTCCTAACCAAGATTTCTGTCACTGGTGCATTTAAAATAGTGTGAAGCATCCAAAAGGGGCAGACAGGCTTCAGAGCTTGTTCCTGATTACAAGCCCTGCCATTTCTTTCATGCTTTTGCTTGCACTGTTTGATGTTTGCATTGCTTTTCTACAGAGTCTCCTCCTGGCTCTGTGGCTATGGTTTAGAGAGGATTCATTTGTATTTCTAAGCTCTCTGACTTTTAATATTTGACCTTTGCTGCAACAGAAAGCATTTGAGAATGCTGGGCTGCAAAAGGAAGGACAGATGACCTGGGGCTGCATCAGTGCAGAGCAGAGTCTGACCCTCTCATCTGTATTGGGTTCTCTTTTGCACACACCACCAAATTTAAATTGCATTAAAATAAGGATAGTCTCAGAGCCAAACTGTATTTTTTTTTTTTGCCTTTAAAGGCAAAAACAGGATTTTTAAAAACTTGTGGAAAAGCAAGAAGATTGGAAGGAAAGAAAGATGTGTTGGCAGATCACCAGAGCATGGAGTTAATTATGTCTCTTATACAAACCTGTCAATATTTTTCTTCTCACATTAAAACCACACTCTCTTCTGCCACTTTATTGATGATATTAACCCATTATGACTTTGCAGAGGAGGCAAGGTTTTTTGGGGGAAGAGTAACACAAATGCAAAACAAATAGTGTTACCACGATAGGAGGCTGGGTCTCATGTGCAAATCACTGAAAAAACTGGCTGAATGGGAGGTTGGTGAGAAGGCAAGAAACTTGGACTTATCACTGTTTTCTAATGAGGAACACTGTCCTTGAATTATGATTATAGGTTCTCAGGGCTAAAGGGAATCATTCAATTCCTTGTCCCCAGTCTTTGCCCTCCTTCTGTGCCTCCTTCTTTGCCCTCAAACTGTGCCCTTAGAGCTAGCCTTCATTTTGAGAGGCGATCTGCCTTCCTGTAGCTTTCCCCCTTTGGTACTTGTCTCTCGGGGCTTTGAGGACATCAGGATCACTCTTGTCCAGCAGCTGTGATGACTAAGCCTCAAGTCAGGCTAGAATGGATGGTCCTCTTACCTCTCAGTTTCCCAGGAGGACATGCTGATTCCTTGGCCCTAAGCCCCCAATGCACTGGAGTCAACAATACAGTGGCCACCTACAGCCAGCTTTAGCATCATGTGCACCCCCACCTTCCCAGCGCCCCTGCAGTTTCAGGATCACCAGCCCTTCTCAGAAATGAGGACTCTAGAGTCCCATCCTGGACCACTGGATTTGAACCTGTTTTTCAACAAGATCTCCAGAGTGGAGGACTTGGATACACATCCGTATGCACATCCTTGTGACTTGTGAAGAGCGCATGCTGATTCTGACCATGTGCTACTCAGGGCCCCAGAATGTTGGTGCATAGCACAGCTGGGATCCAGCAAGCCTGACCAGGAAAACTGGACTTCCACAGTGGAGGTAGTGCTTTCAAGGAAGACACCTTGAAAGACGGCAAAGACGTCAGGTGAGTGCTTTGAGGGTGTCCCCTTGAGGAAGTGAACTTGGAGAGGAGCCCTGAGCTGTACCCCCTAGAGTAGGTATCTTGAACTTTTAGAACTCTCCTGCCCTCCCCCTGGCATAGCCTCTCGGGCCTACTTACTGGGAAGACATCCAAATCAATGACTCAGAGAATTGTTAGATTCTGGAGCCTTTGTAGATTTCCCAAGTTTGTTGTTATTCTATTTAGTCTCCATTTATCCTTATCCTTTGTTTCAGAAAAGATTAATAGCAGTAAAACCACTGTATGGGCTGATTTCCCAAAAATGACAGGTAATCAGGGACATGCCAGGTCCATTTATCACTCATAGCCAAGTTCATAGAAAGGAAGAGGAAAGACCGTGTCACTATGGTGGAAAGGAAACAGGAAGTCAGGAGCTGAAGGAGGGAGCCTTGGGGGCCTAGAGGTGGCACCTTTCCAACATCCCTTCAGGGTTTAGGTGACAGGAGAACCATGTGGCTGACATCTAGGTTCTTATCCTCGAGATTATTCAGTTATGTTAGACACACACGGGAAGGTGTTAGAAGGTATCGCCGTAAGGTTATGGAGGACACGGTGCTTACCAGTCCTGTAACCTTGGAAAAGCACTTCTGTTGTCTCTTTTTCCCATCTGTGAAGTGTAGCTTGTAATGGTATTATTTCACGGGAACATTGTGAGGATTGAGGACACGTTTGTGATGGGTGTAGTGTCCTCTTTCCAGCTGCATTAATTATCTTCCCAGCATCCATTCCACCCCAGCTGCATTAATTTTCCATTTCTCATATATCTCATACCAAAGTCAGCCTTAGTTCTAAATGGCAATACTAGTTTTGTGTCCAAAAATAAATCCTTAATTCACCTCTTCCGTAATCTCCTCTACGACGTCGCAGTTGACACTATAGTCAAATCTAAACTATTTTATTTCAACTGTTCTGAACTGGTTTCCCTCCTTTCATTCTTTCCTTTTTCAATAAATCTACCACAGACCTTTCCTAACTCAAAAAGCATCATTTCATCTCACACACCTCATCTCAACAGTAAGCAGAACACATCTCCTCCATAAAGATGTGTCTGGGAAGGGCAGACCTGGGCCAAGTGACTACTCCTGCTGGACACAAACAAGAATGCACACCCCCCCACACGAGGCCATTCTTCTAATGATGTCTGCAAAGTGAAGGAAAGACAGAAGAAACCTTGGGACTTGACTGATATCCTTGCACCTCTGCACAAAGCAGCCCCGAAGAGCTGATTTTTACACTCCTAGCTATGTACCCTGACACGTTTCCTTTTCCTATAGCTCCATCGGAATGTAGTTTTATACTTATAGCTAGAAGTAGCCACACTGACACGAAGCTGCATGTAAATTGCTTAACATAAGCCAAAGAAGCTCTTGAACACTGTTAACTCTCATTATTATTAGTAGTACAGACAGTGTATAAGACACATGAAGACCATTGCCGGAACAAGGTCCTAAACAGGTACAAAGAACAGGACATCTCTTTATAGCAGGTTGAAAAACAGCATACAGTCATCTCATTTAGCTGTAACCAGGCAACAGGAAATTTTTTTTTTCTTTTCTCCCTGCTACCCCCTCTCACTTTTCATATACAGAAAATTCACAAGAAAACTGGCTGATTGAAAGGATTCAGTGAGCTTTCATCAGCAACAATTGCCAAGCCACGCCTTAGCCTCGGTAAAGCTTCAGGCCCTCACTTCTCCTTTGACCTTTATATTTATATGACAGTGAATAAAAGCCTGCCCATCAGAAAACAGGGGACTGGGCCAAATGATATCTTTTTGTTTGTTTCTCTTCAAGTTCAGAAGCCTTATAAAATATAGAAAACAGAGAACTATAGAGCAAACACTAATATAGTTGTACTTCATTTAATAAAATTAAAACTTACAGAAAATGATTTGAAGTCTGACCAATCCCTTCTTTTAACAGATGAATTTGACTATGGATGAGTTTAATTCACATTTCACAGTCAATTTTTATTCATGAATCCATGAACAGAAAATATTACTGAGTTATGTTTTTAGATTTATCTGTGTTGATATGTATAGTTTGTTATTTTTATTCAGTGTTTCAACATACACATATAAGAATTTTTATTTATCCATTAGCTTGTTAATGGACACTTAGTTGTTTTCAATTTTTTTTTTTGCCATCATAGGTAAGCTAGCATTGAACATCCTTGTACGTGATCCAAATCTTTAGATCCCTTTCACACTGAAACCTTTAGCTCAAAGCCTAATGCATAAAAGATTTAATTCATCAACACATATTTATTAAGCCTAAGTTGGTATTAAAATCAAAAGTTGAATCAGGGAATCTTCATTAGCAGCCCAAGACTTGTATAGAGAGATAGCTTAAGAAGTTGTTGGTGCAATTAAAAGTAAATATTTATACCCAAGAAAGCATAGCTAATAATGCAAGGCAGGAGATGCTAAGTATCAAATTAGAAATACTATCAGTGTTATTAGAACTCAGAAGATATGAGTTTGAAGTAAGGTAATCAGGAAGCAGAATGTTATGTTGGATTTTGAAGAATGAGCAGAATCTCAGTAGGCAAAGGTGTGAAGTATATTCAAGACAGAGTCAGTGATACGAGCAAAGGTGAAGAAATGGAAAGTATAATAATGTTTAGTCTCTATTGAAGGGGAACGCTGGAACTCCAGCTCACTCTCTACAACTAGAAGGAATAAGAAATCCTAGGAGTTAGATTTAGGACAATGATGGGATCATGCTTTGGTGGTAAAAAAGCCCACTATAATTTCTAAAAGTTGGTGCACTTGAGTGTAGCACTCTCTGCTGCCTTTTCTCTCCACATGGCTGGAGGGAAGGCCAAAGGCCATTTGAGCATGGAGTCATCTTGCTTTTTTTCATTTCTCTTAGGATATGAGTTTTTGGTCTCTCTGACTCATTTGCATTAGGTTAGTGAATAGTGGTAAGCCATAAGTGTACTTAGAGGAGGAGGAGGTCCTTCATAGGCTGAGGGCCTTGGCCCCAGTTCCAGCTTCCTCTACCAGTCAGTGCCGTAGACTGGGAGACATGTTGACAGAGTAATTTTAAATAGAAGGTAAAAGAAAATGACTTGAAAAGGTAAACTGAACAAAGGAAGAAATGTGACTGGGTTGTTTTTAGTCTGTGTGACATATAATTAACCAAGAATAATCAAGAAGGGAATCAGGGATAGATTGTTGCTGAATTTGAGCCAATACATTTCAACCAAGTATGTTTGTTGAGCTGTGAGAAATGTGAGCGTGGATCACAGCAGAAAGGAGGGAAACATGGACTGGTAAGGAATGGAGAAATGTTAGCAATATCGCCTCGCTTATAGGAAGAGCTCATAGGAAGAGCTACAACTTGGATGCTGCCAGTCTGTCAATCACTAATCTAAACCCTTTGCATATACTGATTCACTTAATCTTTATGGCAGCCACCAATGTTCTGCCAGTTTTGTAGATGAAGAAACTGAAGTTCAGAGAGTATAAGTACCTGGTCAGGGCAGATCAGGGATACAAACCAGGAAAGTCAGACCTAAGACTCAGCAACTAACTACACTTCATTTCCCGAATTCCCAGACACTTTTATACATTGCATATCACAGTATTATAGCTAGTGGATAATTCACTGCCACCAGATTATCATTATCTTCTTGGGAAGATATTAAAAAGTAAGAAAGCAAGAAAACTCGGTTGTTACAAAAATGATTTAAAGAAAATTATCTCCTTTTGATGGGGTTAGGTGATAAATAATTGAAAGAAGTTAAAAGGAGTTATTGCATATGTATTATTTCTTCTTATCAAAATAAAGTGGGCAGGATGGTACTTAGCATTATCCAATATACTTGCATTTTTTTGCTGAGCCTGTTTATGTGCCTTTTATATTTTGAGGCCCTATTGGGCTACTTCCTGGAGGAATTAACTTTTTAGGAATTAACTATACTGTTTTATTGAATAAAGGAATAAGTAAATAAGTGACTATTTATACATGTGCTGTGGAATATCCCAAACCTTAGCTATGTGTCAGGAAAGCTTTCTACACCTGATGGTGTCCAAGCTCAATTCAGCCTGAGTTTTGGGGACTGATCAAAGACTTGACTCATGTTAGAATGGCAACCAGACCTGAATTTTCTAAAAGATGTCCTGTAGTCATGAGCTGAATGGAAAGCTGGAATCTTTAGGACCGAGGTCCCTAAGCTAGCAATGTTCCACCTATGCTTCTAGATTTCCAGCGTCTGTCTACAGACCAGAGGTGGAGAACCCTGTATCATAAGTGGAAAACCCAGAGTACTTTGTGTCCCCCCCCAACCCCCTCATCCCACCAGTTTCTTTAAGGACAAAGAAAAACCTAGATCTATCTGCATTTGACCCCAGGCTGTATGTGGCTTCTTCTTTAAAAAAAAAAAAAAAAAAAACCACAATATTCCTTATTGCAAATTCCACTCTTGTAGCCATGACTTCATGAAGAGATTTGAATACTAACTACAAGTATAGTTCCAACATGAATGTTGGTTGACATTTTTATTCACATTTTTGAGTAAGATAAAAATGAAACAATGAAGGTACGTTGAAACTTCACTGGTTCCTCCAGGATTCAAGCGACTCCTTTACTGAATTTGGTAATAATTTCCACAATGAAACTCTTCAAGCCTTTTCCTCTAACTTCCAGGGAAGCTTCCTTGAATGAGATCCAGAGTGGACAGTAGTGTAAGGAAAAGCAAACTGTCACAGTTGAGCAGCCACAAAATAAAGCCCGGTTGCTCCAGGATGTGTCTTTCTGTATAAGTAATCAGCACCAACAATAGATGTCAAGGAAAGGGCACCAAAGCCCCATCATCCTTTGTACTTTATTAAGTCCTCGAGCTAAGGTGCTTAAAAGAAGGCCATCTGGTACTGGGGAGAAGAAAAAATGGAAGCAGAACTAGAATTTTCTGGAGCTTTTGAAAGTTGAAGGAACAAAAGCAGCAGAAATGCCAATTTATTAATTTATTTATTCATACATGTTGACATGTGTATATGTACCTCTTTATTGCAAATTGAATTTATTCCAAGTATTTACTGAACTGTGTTCCAGATATTGTGAGCAAAAACACACACACACACACACACACACTGCCCTAGTGTGTAAACTGCAGCTCACAGTTTAGTGGGGGAGTCAAATATCAACCACCAAATCACACATATAGCCAAAATGATTACGAACTATAATATGCACAATGCAGAAAAAGCAGAGATTCAACAGGGAGGTGTGAAGGAGTCAGTATGTTCCATGAGTACTAGTCAGTACTATTTAGTGAGAGTTACTTGTTAAATTTCCAGTGAGCTTATAAGCTAGTTGTTAAATGCAGCCACTATAAAACAACAAATTAGACAAACTTATAATGAAGTAACACATCAAAAACAAGGTAACGGATTTAAAACTCATCACTTCCTATTTATTTTATATTTCATTATTATCTACGCTCTTGGGGTTGATTACAGCTTTTTTGTCTACAGTATAGGACAGTGTGCTACTGGCAGCTCGTCCTAACACTGTTCAGTGACATCAGGTTGATGGACTGAAGTTGGCAGGGATGGCGGTATTTATACTAAAGAAATTGGGGAGTGCTGCAGATCTGTGTCTGCTTTTGTCCCAGAGAGCTGGTTGTTCAACACTTTCCAGCAAACACTGCATGAGGTCATCTAGTGAGGAAAGTGCTTAGCCTGGACCTGGTAGGTACGGAGAGATGGTGAAGGGAGGCGCAGCAGGTTTCACCAGCTGTTTATCCACACCATTCTTAACTTTGCCTTCAAAACACAGCCACTGTTTTATTTATGGTGGCAATTTGCTTGACAGAAAAAACCACATAGCTCAGCCTCCGTGGGAGCCTGGGATGGGAACCATAGGACCATATGACCCATGAGCTAGATGTAGAAATTAGCTGCAGATTTCTGGGAAAGATCTTGTTTCTTGATGTAGGCCCATTCCTCCTTTTTTCCTGCTGCTGCTTTTCCCTTCCTAGAATGCTGGCTGGGTAGAAGAGCTATCTTATGTCCAGAGAGGGATGATGAGGATATGACAGGCAGAGCAGCAGAGGGAGATAACCCATCAATGACACTTTGGAGCTGGAAACCCCCTGAACTGCCCACTTTTAAGTGAAAAATAACCCTTAATTAGGGTTCAATCTTCAGTTGGGGCTCTTTATAGGCATCAAGTGCTATCTCTGACTAAGACAGAAGACTTTCCTTAAAACAATGAGATACCGGGGCCTCCCCTGGTGGCACAGCGGTTGAGTGCTGGGTTGCGATGCTGCCCGCAGCCTCTGCGTCGCCGGTTCGATCCCCGGCTGCTCCCCGGCCACCAGAGGAGGGTCCCACATGGCGCGCAGACCTCTCCTGCTGCCCGCTGCTCCCCTCAGCAGTGTACTTCGGTCCTTCTGCCTGCTCTGCTCCCCACTCTGGCTCTGGTGAATTCTCTCACCCTCCTGTGCTTCTGACTGTACCCAGCACATGTATAAATAAATAAATAAATCTTTAAAAAAAAAAAAAAAATGAGATACCATCTTACACCAGTGAGAATGGCACATATTAAAAAAACTAGCAACAGCAAATGTTGGTGAGGATGTACAGAAAAAGGAACTCTCCTGCACTGCTGGTGGGAGTGCAAAATGGTCCAACCACTATGGAGAGCTGTGTGGAGATTCCTCAGTCTGCTAAAGATGGATCTTCCATATGATCCAGCAATTCCACTCCTAGGTATTTACCCAAAGGACACAGAAACAGTAATTCAAAAGGGCACCTGCACCCCTATGTTTATCGCAGCACTATTTACAATAGCTAAGCTTTGGAAACAACCCAAATGCCCAAAAATAGATGACTGGATCAAGAAGATGTGGTACATACACACAATGGAATATTACTCAGCATTCAAAAAAGATAAACTCATGCCTTTTGCAGCAACATGGATGGAGCTGGAAGGGATCATGCTCAGCAAAATAAACCAGGAGGAAAAGGAAAAATACCAGATGGTCTCACTCATAGCAGGAATTTAGAAAATCTAAATAAGGGACCAGGAAAAAGACTAATTATAATAAAGTGAAAATCAAAATCAACAAGCAACTGTAAACCAGAGACACAGTGGGGGGAGAGAAGGGAGTAGGATCAAAACAAGGGGGGGTGGGAATTTTACCAGCACTATAACCAAGATAAAATGCACACATTGTGCAAAAATGATGTAAAAAATATATAAAATTTTTTTAAAGTGATGTTTGCGTTGATTTGAGGGACAGACACAAGAGTACTTACATGGTCAGTTAAATGGAGCATTTACTTTGTACCAGACAAGCAAGTTCGCTGTGTGATAGAGCTGACAGATTTGTACCCCCTGAGCTCTTGACCTCTCCCTGTTAAAGATGTCTGGAGTTTGCCAGGAAGGAAGGAAGATCACGATGAGGTTGCTAATGCATAACACTTCTGCTTTGTCCCAGAGTGTCATCTCCTGGGTTGGTTGCAGTGGTGGTGGGCCCAGACAGTAGCCTGAGGATGGATTCAGCCTGTAATGAGCCCACCTGGCACAAGCGGGTAGCATCCCATCCTCCTCCCTCTCCCTGCACTAGTCCACCACCAGCCTTCGAATCTGATTTCTAAATTCTCAGTCCCAAGGAAACTAGCCTCCCCTTTCCTTCCTCTGACCCCCCACAAAGTTGCCTTCTTGGGGACTTTTTGAATTCGAGTACAGAAAATTCTCATATGGGGGAGGAAAAAAACCTTCCATGAGTTGCTAGGGTTTTGTGTATCCTGCTGACTGAGCTTTCCTAGGAAAGAGACTCGTCTCTATAGAAACTGCCACATCACGGGGACTCTGCCCAGCAGCTCTGAAAGGCGGCCTCCTTCAGAACAGGCTCCTCCTGGAGCCCCTCCCTGCATCATGTGCCTGGGGCCTGGGGAGAGGCCCCAGGGTGTCTTCAGTGGCTTTCAATCAACCCTTTTTCTCCCCGTTACCTCTCTCTTTCAGCTGGATAACTGGCAGCTTTGAGGGTGCTCATTTAATGGAACACATAGGGATTCCATCTTGTTTATGAGGACTCAAGGCTAACTCAAGCCAGTGCCCCCAAAAAGTCTTAGAGTTCACCCAGGGCAAGTTCACAATGAGAGAGTTTGGGGGTTGAGGGACCCTCTTTTGTATCTTAGAGAGGAATACAGGTATATCTTCCCAAAGTTATTATCCTTTTACACTAAAATGTAACTAGGGTGATCATACAGCTTGTCATCCAAATCAGGACACCCCACTAGTCACCACACTGTGACAATGGCCGCACGTGAGGTCAAACCAAGACTTTGGCGCAGCCACATAATACTGAGAAAGTTGTGCCTTTCAAACAAAACACAAGAAAATGGCTTCCTGCCTCCCCACTGCTCCTGAGAGCTGAGATTTTTGGAAAACTGGACGCTTTTGAAGAATGTGTGGGTTTGAAGGGAAGAAAGGAATGATGTAGATGTAGAAGATTTAAAAGACAGATTTTTTGATAAGAAATATGTGTGCCTATCCAATATTTCATACACACTTGTCTGAGGGTAAATACCTGCCAGCAGAAATGTACAGTGCTGCTTCACACCCCTCCACCTGTGTCCACCTCAGCCTTATAGGTCTTTGACTCTCCAGTGGTCATCCTATGTCTTGCCCCTCCTACTCTGCTCACAGCCAGAAGTTTGTCTTCTTGAAAAGTCAGTCTTGATGAGGAGAGGGACTCCAGGCCACCGTCGGCCTGGAGGGTGGGAGGAGATAGAACCAGAACGTGGGAGGAACTGACTTCGTCCTAGCGTGCTATAACACCCCACTAGGTGAATCCCTCTACACTGCTTTTCTTTTCAGAAATTCTGCCTATTCAGGATCATTACTTTTTCCCAACTAACTTTAGCATCAGCTAATTGTTTCCATTTTGTTGTTGTTGAAGTATTTATTGTTTTGAGGTATTAAATAAAAGTTGGCTTGGGGGAAATGACATCTTTATCTTGTTAAATCTTCTGATTTTTTTTTTACTTTAATTGGTTTACCTTTCCATTTTCCTTGTCTTCTTTTCTGTTTTGTGTTTTGCTTTGTTTTGTTTTAATAGAAATTCTTGGACCACAGCTTTGGATGATCTGATTTAGTGTTCTTGGAGCTGGACCAGTGAAGAGAGCACCATGGGAACAGAAAGGGAGCCCAAGGGCTCGACACACAAGCGGAGCGTGCTTTATTTCACATCATCAGCTTATAGATTAACTTGCATTCTAGAGTCTGCCTCAACGCCTGCATTTGGGAGACAGATATTTTTCCCAAATTGCAGTTTTAATAATTGTGGCAAAACAGCCTTTTATGTGTTGAACAAACTTGGCCAAGTTTGCTACATGGAAAGAAACAGGGCTCGAAGCCCATGAGTTGGGTTGGAGTCTGACCATACTGCCTTGAGCTCCAGGAACTTGAAAAACTTGACTTTGTCTCTTTCCCCCATCATCTGTAATGTGGATCAATGATACTTCCAAAGTTGTTGTGAGGGTCAAATGAAATCACATATCCATTTACATGTAAACAAACACCTACACAATATCTACATACTATAAAGCATGATACAAATGATATCATGATGATCATTTTTTTTTCTAATGGGAAGTTATATTTTAAGTTATAAACATTTGACCCTTAGCTTTTGAAATCCAGATGCCTCATGTTTGAGAATCATATAGACACCAATAATTCATGCCTGTGTTCCCTACATGTTCAGAAAGGAAAAGAATTGTGGTGGGATTATCTTTAAGGATCAATAGCAGATGACAACCCAGACCCATGGTTCATTCTGTTTAGTCTGATTTAGAATCTCAGAGCAAGAGACCTTTAGCTCAATATTGTCAATAACAATACATACACAGGATGGTTTGTTATTTAAATGAAATTACAAGTGGGAAATCAGAGGTCAGACTCATCTAAAAATGGTAAATTCCCCCCCCCTCTCATTTATTGACTGGCTTCCCAGTGTTTGGCAATCCTCAGTGTCACATCCTGATGATTTCTGGGTATGTAAAGCTCATTTCACATTCTTCTGAAATTTAAGTATGTACCCACCCCACCAAGGGATCAGCCAATGTTTCTAAATAAACATGAAATGTATGAGGACTGAAGCACCAAAAATTACCTCATCGTTGTAGTATTTCATGGCCCAGAGGCTAACTTATGGAATAATGCCATTAGGTGCCTAGGAAGTTAAAGGGAGAGCAATAATCTCTTTTTAGATTGGCCTCAAATGAGGAGCAATCTGCTTTTAAAAAATGAAGAGATGTTCTGCTTTCCCCCTCTGGCCTCACGCCTTGGACCTATTCTTCACCCCCTTCTTTCTCTTTCTACACATTTCCATTCTGCCTTATTCTTCTAGAAAATATAAAATTGTTTACTCTTTGGACGTGTTAACAGCATCATGTGACAAAAACCACATTGAAGTGTTCACAGTCTTTGACTTATTAATGCTAATCTTGGGAAACAGTCCCAAGATAACTGCAAAGAAGAAAAAAAAAAAAACTACATGTAAGAAGATATTTGTAGAAAAACATTGGAAAATATCCAACAATAGGGTTAAATAAACGTGTGCTGAATTTAAAAGATAAAAAGTCATGCAAAAACTTTCCAGGAGAAAAAGGAAGGTTTGTAGAAACCTTTTTAAATTGCTAATGATGGATGAAACATGAAGAAAACAAAACAATACCCATATTCTGCTGGTGGAGACCTAAAGATTGTGTTCATAGGTGAAAAGGATGGGGGAGAGAAGGAAGGGGTAGGGGCACAGTCTGTGCAGCTGCTTTAACAACAGGTAGAAAAACAAAGTTGCTTCCACCAAGCAGCTCTCCCTTTCTTCCCACCTCTCCAGCCTATTCCAGAATATAGTCAGAAAAAGGAGGATTTTGCATTCAGTAACATTGCCATTTTTATTGGCAACTAAATGCAATTCTCTTATGTTGTCATAATTCTTCCCATTGCCACCAAGTTGTCCCTGGAATAGGCTCATTCTGTCCCTTCCTATAAACATTGCATGGGTAGTATTAAATAAAGGGGGTTTTATCCATTTTTTAAAGCGGTGACTTGATTTCCCTAAAGCGAGCCCCCTCTTTAGGCTTAGGGGAGAGAGAGAGAGAGAGAGTGTGTGTGTGTATGTGTGTGTGTGTGTGTGTGTGTGTGTTGGGGGGTATGTATGTGCTGCACAGCTACATGTATCATGTTTATTCATTTAAACTTTTGCTGAAACTTTTTTAAACTAAAATGTCATTAACACTTTCCAAATTTTGGCAAACAGAGGGCGCATACCATACCATGAATCAAAAGCACAGACAGTATGTACCAATTTGCTGGAGTTCAATTGTTTATTTGTTGAGTCATAAACCTAACCTCAAAAAAAAATTTTATTTTAAATTGGAACAAAACCTCCTTACCAATAAAATAGGGCAGAAGCATTAAAATATTGAATGAAAGGCAAGGACACATTATTCTATTCAGGTTCCTACACTGAAATCCTACATTTTTCCAAACTACTTTGTGAGTCTGCACCTATTCTATTTACAGGTTAAGGAATTGAGATTTAGTACTTACTGCCTAGCGCTAAGTATTTGTCTCAGTGCTTTACGTGACTTAACTCATTCAACCATTCCCAAAACCCCAAGAAGAAGGTGGGATATTATCCCCATTGCTACAGGTGTGTACATCGAGGCCTAGGGAGGTCACTTCACTCGTAGGTAGGTGAACCAAGAGTCTGGCCCTCTGTGTCCTCACTGCCGCAGAGAAGTGTCTAATCCATGTGCTTAGCTCTGACCTCCTAGCACCTGGCCCAGGTCTCCAGGAAAGCATTCCAAGGAAGGAGGGTGGCACTTCCAGGCAGGAGACCTGCAAGTTAAGGAGCCAGGACTATGGCTTGGCCAACTGAGACAAGACACTTAAGCCTATTTGTGCCTCAGTTTCCTTGTCTTCCACAAAATGCTTACCTGCCTGGGTTCACAGTCTTGTTGAAAAGACAAATTTGGTGGAACTGTTTACTAAATTGCACTCTTCTGTATATCAAGTATTATTTTTTCACCAAAGTTAAAATTTCAAAAGAAATGTTGCTAAAATGTACTGCAAACTTTGCAGCGCTCTTTAAAAAAGTGTAAGGTTTTTTCTTGATGACTCAGTTAAAAGTTGTATACAAAGAGCTGTTTGCCCTACATTAAGGCCCCCAGTTAGGCCTGACTTTTTCTCATTCATCAGCCCCCAAGAGGATAAACATAAGAGAACAGAGTTGGGGAGTCTCAGTTCTATTCTACCTGTTGTCTTCCTTTGCCAAGTCCTGACTTTGGACTGGGAAACAATGAAACCAAGCTTGTTAGAATCATGCCTAGAACAAGAGAATCAGCAATTTCCAGGTAGGGCCGCATTGTTCCTCTACTGGTAACAACTCATGAGCTTCAGTGTTGAGATTTACTATTATGATGGCTCAGAGACTTTTCTGGTGCACTGCCCTATGTCAGGTTGATATAAAGGACCCAGGGAAGTGCAGTGAACTATATGCCTCATCTATATTGACACTGAGTCCATGGATTTTTGCAAGATTAACGCTTTCTTAAAGCCTTGTAAGGAATTCTTGACTTAGCATCTGCCTGAACAATGAATTTAAGTATCAGAAGATCACTTTGGGGTTTCACTGCCCAACCAGACCTTCTCCTGTGAGCACTGCCTTGGTCCTAGCAGCCATGTTTGTCATCTGTGATCTCCCTCAGGCCACAGTGGATAGGACCAAGCTTTATACCCTTGGAGAAGCTGGGCATGTAAGCTGGGAAGCAGGGCATGCAATTCCATTGGAGCACTATTTGTAAAAGCAAAAGACTTAAAAAGAATCTACATGTCCATTACCAGGAGAATGGATAGTAAATTGTGGTATATTTATTTATACAGTAGAATATTATACAGCAGTTAAACTGACTGAACTAGATCTGAATATTATCAACAGTTATATATTTTACAAAACGTAATTTGAACAAAAATGGGAGTTGTAGAAGAATTTTTTAAAAATGTAGTATAGGGTCTCCCCGGTGGTGCAGCAGTTGAGCACTGGGCTGCGAAGCTGCCCACAGCCTCTGCAGCACCAGTTTGATCCCCGGCCGCCGGGTGAGGGTTCCACATGGCGTGCAGACCTCTCCTGCTGCCCGCTGCTCCCCTCAGCAGTCGGTCTCCCTGTTCTGTTCTCCGCTCTGGCTCTGGTGAATTCTCTCACCCTCCCACGCTTCTGACTGTACCCAGTGCTTGTATAAATAAACCTTAAAAAAATAAAATTAAAATGTGTATATACCACTTACTGAATTTTATAAGTATGCAAACAAACTTTTGTTTATGGATCTATGCATTTATAGTAAAAAATTAAAGAAATGTATGGGAACACAAATGCAATAAAAACCAAATTTGGGGTACTAGTTAGCAATGGGTAAGTAAGGTGGGGAATTAAATACCCAGTGTAGTTTTTTTTCTTGAATTGTAAGCAAAAGTATTTTATAATGTTGTACATGGAAAAATACACCAAAATATTCATAGCCTCAATTCTGAAAAATAGGATTGCAGGTAAAATTCCTTTACTTTTCATCTCACTTTAAAAATTCCCTCAGTGGTCTATTATGACATTTATTTTATGAGAGAAAAAGACTGATATGTAAAAAGGATGTCTGCAAATGTTCCAATAGGGTACAAAAATGTGTTTTCCCATAATAATGAACTAATTTTATATGTATAATTATACACACATACATATGATAATGTGTGTGTTTGTGCATACATATGGAGCCACACTGACTAAACTTGTTACTAAAATGTACATGATTGATACATGACTCAGGAACAACTTCTGATAGGAAATGGAAGCAAAGAGAATGAGTATGTTGAGGGTAGAAGGGGGTGTATATGTGTGTGTGGTGAGGTAAGGGAGGAGCATAGGAGTTGAAGTGAAAAGTAAAATCAGAAGGAGTTATCGCAGTTGGGAGGAGACTAGGGACCCCTGAGGTAAAGAGACACTGTTACATGTTCAGGCAAGCCCAGTCACTGCCACCCATCTGGCAGGGCCCTGTGCTCTATATGTACCATGGAGACTATCAGCCAGGTCCCCCAAGGGGGACTCTTGGCAGTGAGGAAAAAGGGACCTGGATTTGCTGGGCTGCTGCCTCTTATCTCCCAGGACAAGGACAGGCTGGTTTGTGTCTGGATTCCTCCTGCTGCCCAGTCAGCTGAGGCCTGTGGCATCTCACCAGGATTTGCTTCTCTGGAATTCTTTGGCATAAGCTTCTGTTCTACCCTGATCACTGTAAACAGAAGCACTTGACTTTTAATTAATGGAAGCGGATGCTTTTCTTTAATACACACTAAAGTAAAAGATTGATTTATGTCTTTTGCACACACACACACGCAGGGATGGCTTAATTTAATGGAGCTCATGGGGGTGGGAAGAGGGTCTAAGCAAGACCCATCTGGCCTGACTCCTATTTAGCATGGATCACTCCCTTCATGACAGAGATGCTAATTGTGAGCACTACTTCCCGACACCATAGGATGTGATGTAATTACACTGTTCATAAAAGAATTTCAAACAGGGTTCTGTTTTGAATTTGATGAAACATAATGAGAAATCTCTGTGGCAGATGACAGCATTCTTCTTTCAATTAATGGGATACTTGCTCAGAGTCATCCCCCAAATCATTAGGCACTGATTAGGGAGATTTATGGCCTCTGAATGGACCAGCACAAACATTTCTCAATAAGAATATGTGGTAAAACTACTTCCTTTGAGGACAAATGGGAGGACATTTATTTAAGGGTGAGTAGACAGGAGAATTTTCTAGAGCACTTTCCATCCAGATTTGAAAGTCAAATTGTCCAAATGCAAACTTCATTAGGCCATTTTATGGAGAGCTTCATTCATTCCTTTTCTCCTTTAGTCATTCATTCATAAAAACCCAACAGATTTTTATGGAACTTTATTATGAGTCAGGTGTAGGGTGACTCATACTGAAGGGAAAGTTCCCCATGAGGACTCTGCATGTTGGAAAGAAAACAAACGTGAAGCTAGAAATCCTCAATTCAAGTTCAAGCTCTTCCCATTGTTAGGTATGTGACTTTGGGCAGATCACTTAACCGCTCTGAGCCTCAAAGTTCTCAAAGGGAGGGGAAAAAAATGCCTGCCTTTTAAACCTCATAGAATTGTTCTGAGTAAAATAATGTACCTAATATTGACCATAAAATGCAACAGAAATGCTAGCAGTATTGATGTTAAGACATTTACTGAAGGAGGGAAGATTTAAAGCACACAGAAATATTTATAATACAAGGCAAACAGCCAATGCTATTTTGATAGAGGTGCAATTTTATTTATTGGTTCAAAATATCTTTGAAATTCTAATATGGTCCAGATGATGTGTTCAAATGAAGTAATTCAGAAGAGGCCAAATTATTCCCCACCAAAACTATTACCCAGATCTTACAGGATTCCTACAATTATCAGTGTGGCTCTCATTCTTTTCGAATATTATCCAACTTCATTGTACATAGTTTGAGTCCATCTCATTACAAGGATCTGCCGCTGCTGTGAAGGCAGGCTTCCTCCAGCGCTCCCTGTCCTCTTCCCTCTTTCTTTCACTGAAGGTGAGAAGGCAAGAAGATGGACTACATTTGCACACACCCAGCCAGCTCCGTACTCTGCCTTGACCAAGCTGTGTGACCTGAGAAAATGGCCAGGTTATCTCTTAGTTGTGCTGCTCTTCTCTGTACTGTGGGGGAAATGACATTGACCTTGTAGTGTCCTTGTGGGGTGAGAGCAGCTTATGGAAAGCTTCTGACTTCTTGAACTCACTCAGCAATTGTAGCCATTATTGACTTAATAATGGATTAATTAATTTTAATCCATTCTCATTTCCTTCATTTGTGGAATGACTCAGATTTTGATAGAGGACTTGATTATTTAATCAATTATGATTATTGAGTATGTAGATATCTTTTTTTCACTTACTGATTCCAGTGCATGGTTAGATGTTTCCAGTCACCTTTAAGTCCATTATTCAAAAGCAGAGACATGAGAAGATGTGTCATAGTCAGAGCACTTGATACTTCTTTTACAACCTCAGAACTGGAGTCGTCTTCTCTTGCTGAGCTATTTTTAGTCTCAGTTTTTTTTTTCCCTCAACCATTTCCCATATGGCCTTGTTTATATGTCTTCCACCAAAAACAAGGGATGTTACTTTTTGGGTTTGGCTTCTCTAGCTTTAATAATTTAGTTGACTGTCAAGTACATAGTGAAGTGGAAGTGGCAAATCACCCTATTGTTTAAAACAGGCATGAGCAAACACCCTCCTGGGCCTAGTGGATGCACAATTGGAAGCAACAAGATGGGCAGGGCGGTTATGCAGCAGTCCATCAAGATGAGTTGTCAAGTGCTGCAAGTTAATGGTTTTCCATGACTTCCTCAGGATATCAAGAGGAGTGCTGCCCTTGGTGATCCCAGCGAGAACGGAGAGAGATCAGATTTGAGCCAGTTCTCATCCAATCGAGACTCAGGAGCACAAGTTCAATCATGGTCCTTTGCCACTCAGCAAAGAAACTTCCAAATCGTGGCAGAGAACAGAATTCGATCTGACAAGTATAAAAGCTTTCACAAAAGTTAATAAAACTTGAAATTATGGAGACTCTCTAAAATAGCTTTGGACTAAAGGTTTTCTCCATGAGTTATTCTTGTTTCCTTGCACTGAAAATATTCAGCAAGTGGATACCTGAAAGTCTAGCCCAATCACTTTTCTACACAGAAGCGATGGGATTTTTTTCTGTTGTTTTGTTTTTTACTTTTTTTAGTGGAGGAGTTTATTTACCATTTTCTGAGGCCTACTGTGCCATTTTGGGTCCTCTGAGAAGCAGATGGCAACCAGAACAAAACATGCAGAAGGGAAACATTTGTGAAGGGTACAGAGGAGCGGGCAGGAGCAGAGGCTGGCAGGAAGAGCCTTTGGACCTCTATAGAGGGCTGATAATTGTGCAAGTAGAAGAAAAAGAAGAGAAAGTAAAAGAGGAGAAGAGAATGAAACTGATCAGTTTCAGATGATGAAACTGATAAATTCTCAGCCAGTCAATAGGGATCCTCATTGCAAAGATGACCCACTAAAGGAGTCCCACTGTGGGCAGGGGTGGCCAGGTTCTAGTCCCCTTACTGAGCATGGCGACTGGGCAGGAGCAACCCACAGAGAACAAGATCTCAGCACAAATGCTGCCTTAGGTCTCAAGATGCACACCTGGAAGCTGCGCATGCACTACATGTCTTCTCTTGAAGGATGATCGGGGGGAGTCTCTGCAGGTTGCATTCCACGTTGTGCCACACAGGTCCACGTCTCTATGTGTCCAACAAGCAGGATCTTCCCAGGTCCTGTGTGTGTCTCTTAGTGAGGCAAATTCCAGCCCCATCTCCACAGGTGGCCATGGTCCCCTAGAGAACACAGCAGGGCCCTAGTGATCCAACAGAGGATACCGACTCCCACCTCCAATGTCCTCTCCCCCAAGGCCATCCAGACAGGTCTTGATGGCTCATCCAACGGTATGATCCAATCTTTCCCTCCGAAGAGTTGTGAGCCCCCAGGACAGCTGGGTGAAGACTAGTAGAAGTCCTGCCCAGTTGGCTCCACTGCTTTTCACACATATTCTCCACTGCACCATGTGTAAGAGTAGCCTCCTCCCCCTGCCAAAATGATGATTCGTATTCTCATCTGCTAGTCCTTGGACACCAGTGGTCCAAAGTGCCCTGGCAGAAACTCACACTTGTTCAATGAGCTATCTCCTGATAAGAGTGTACCTGCTGTGGAGACTAGAACCACCAACCCTCCAAAGCTTTCTTCAGGCTCCTAAGAGCAACCTTAGCCATGAATTTTCCCCATACCCCGAGATTTTTGCCTGTGTCCTAAGAAAGTTCCCTAAGCCATTGAATTCTTGCTAATCTGCTATGACATTCTATCCCCTTTGATCAAGCACCCTAAAAATTCAATCCCAAGGGTATTCCCTGATTTGTGCTAGTACATGGTAGCTAATATTTTCAACTCCTTCTGAGTGCAATCTCTGTCCTGGTTTACTAGGTCAGTTATGTCCCTTGGTGGGTTATGTTGAGATTTAACTCCTGTTCCCAGCGTAGCAGCCAGGAGAGCACATGTGGGAGGTTATTGAGGGAGCATCTGTTGCTTTGTAGAGAAGAGGCCTCTTCTGTTTCTTTCCACAAGGGGTAAGTGCCAGCTCTTGCAGGGAGGGGTGAGTTGCTTTGGCAAGTTCTAAACGTTCAGGAAGTCTACAAAGATAAAATTTTGTGGGTTTTCACCAATATGTCCCCATCCAAGGTTTCAGGACCCAAGGTTTTTCCCAGTCAGGGGACATAACAACCCTGTCTTGGCTGAGCATTTAAATGTTTATGGAGTTCCTAGGAACTATTAGATACTAAGTCTTCTCTTCAACTGTGATCATTCCTCCACTATGGGAGTTGATGTTATTTGTAAATGTCCAAAAAAGCCATCTGGTTCTCACATTTAGTCCTGAATTATTTAACAGCCCACAGTTTCTAATTATTTCTCTACAGGGTGTGAATACAATACAGTAGTAACTGATTTTGTAGTTATTGTTCCCTTTATATATTTCAAATGCCTGAATGCTTGCATTGGTGAAAGTATTCTTCTCCACTGGCTTATCATTCCAGGTCTCCTCCCATGAAGCCTTCAATGATTGAGCTACACCATCTTATTCTAGGAATTTCCCATGCCAACATTTTACTTGGGCTGACATTCTCTTTGCCAGCTGTGGAGTGAAGGAGCTAGACCCCCAAACACCACTTAGTATAAAAACTCTTATCACTTTGAGTCCCCCAAGAGTGGACACCAAGATCAAATTAACTATGCCAAAGATTCAGTGGTTACTGTTTATGATGAAGAAGCAGAAATAGGTGGGACTTGCTTTTAGAACTTGATACAGAAAGAAGGAGAAAGTTAAGAAAGGAGGACAAATATGAGAGACCAAAGCCTGGAAGACAGAACTGAGGCAGTCTCAGCAAGACAGGCAAGAAGTTCCAGAGCAGAATACCCCATCATAGGAGTTTTATGTGAGATAGGAGTAGCATGACTCACATCGCCGCTCTGTTCAGTCCAGGGAGAGCAAGACTTCAGTGTGAAGTCTGCTGATGATCCACATTTGCAGCAGCTGGAAGCTATCTCCAGCTACCCCTCCTTGCAGCAGGTTCTCTTGGAAGGATATCTGAGCAGCATTCCTCCATGGTTGACACATCTCTCTACAGAATCAGGAAGCCAGGTATTTGGATGTAAGACCACTGGTCAAACTGCAGTGGGACAAAAACTTGGACAGCTAAATTAGTTCCCCATAGGTTATGTGGAAGTTTCAAGCCATGGACGAGGTTGTCCTTGAGTCACTTTCAGGAAGTAAGTTCTGTACCTATGGTGTCTCCTGGTTTCTTTGGCCCTATCAAATTCTTACCTCTACAGGCGGAGCCTGATGTAGAACAGTCTTCTTCTCTCCTGTCTAAGCAGCAGAATATCTCCAGGACTGCTTGAGCCAACCTAGGTGGGCTTGGAAACTCAAGAAGGTACTTTTCATCTGATCTCAAAGGGAACTGAACTCAGGCCCCTTAAAGAGTTGGCTTGTTGCAATCCAATCTGACCAAAATATCTCTTTCTAAACACCTGATCTTGGGCTTCACTTTAATTTTTATACTGAGCATGTTATAGATTCTCTCTAATAGTCCTGCTTCAAAGATTAGAAGTCTAATTTATTTGATTAAGGAAACAAGCAAATGAAAGCTTAGAAATTGAAAACAAGTAAATCAACTAAATTTTCCCTAAGATGAGGCTGATGAAAGAGACTATCTGGGCAATTAGCTCTAAACATCTCTGTATAGGACAATGGATTTTTCAGGAAGCCCATTTCAAGGCAGTTATAAATAAAACCCTCTAAAGACTAGAGCAAAAGAAAAACCACAGTCCTTGGTGAGGAGGCCGGTGAAAGAAGACTATAAAGCACACAGCCAGGCAGTGCATTAACAGGATGTGCGTGGGCTTCAGAGAGCAGGCTTGGCTGTGCTCAGAGCTAGCTGGAAGACCGTGGGCAAGTTGTCCAATGGCTGAGAGCCTCCATTTCCTTATTTACAAAATGAAGTATGAAAAATGCCTCCTGTTTATTGTGCAGCTAAAGGAATCAAGAAACACAAAACAGAATAGTGTAATAAGATCTGGAGTCAGAAATCCCAGTTCTCCATTAGCATTTCAGCCTTAAGGAGGTAGCCTAACCTCTCTAGTCTCAGATGCCTCTCTTTAATATGGCGGCCATGAATCCAGGCCCTGGAGATGCCATGAGTGTTAAGTCAAATATACACAGGAATAGCCCAGCACCGCGCTGTGTGGCATACCTTGCCGTGTCCCACCTGCCTTCCACTTCAGGGACCACCAGCTGCACTGCCAATGGCCTGCACCTGCAATTCTTTTCTGAGAGCTTTTTCCTGTTGTTGTATCTGTTTTGCTGCCCAAGAGGTGGACTAAATATGTCAGAGAATGAGTGTCCCCCAAGGAATAGCCCTCAGTCATTGTCTAAGGTACTTTGGTAAATACCCTGTAACCTTCCCTCTCAGGATAATTTGGGCAATTGTTCTCCAAATGGTAACTGGCTCCAGAGGGCAGCTTTTATTAGCCTTCATCCTCCCACTTCCTTAATTCCTACCCATTTGTCACTCTATCTCAAACAAACTCTTGCACTTGCTTTCTTTTCTCAGAATCTGCTTCTAGGGAAAGCTAAGATAGCCAGGTATGTGTGTGTGCACTCATGCACCAGCAAAGTTAGCTATGATTATTATAAGAAATATGCTTTATAAAAATACAAATAATTATGTAAATATTAGTACTAATAAAATTGTCAAATTCTCAGTAGAAAAAGAAGGTATCTAACACTTAGAGATCTAGGAAGAACCTTGAAAGTTGTCTTGTTCATTCCCACCAGCCAGCTCTGCACCATCCAGCACGATGTGTTCATGCATAACAGAGCTCTGCCTTTTAAAAGTGTGTGAATGAGTTACTTTCTGGGGCAGACCAGCATACAGAAAGAGATGTCACCACACTGCTTACCTTCTCAGGTCATTTTCCTATCTTCTGGGTCAAAGTCAGGTTCAGAGCTATCCATTCCAAAGGGAAAACAAAGTACCAGGCTACTCCACAAAAGATTGACAGCCCCAGGGATGGTTGGAGTTTCCAGGATGGAGGTGGGGTTTAACCTTCTATCCCAGCAGGAGGTCTATTCGCCCTGTACCCTATGAGTCTTCCCAGTGAGATTCACACAGCACACCCTTGGTAGTTAGCATGGGGCCCAGCCTCTGCAGATTGACAAGATCACAGTTTCTGCAGCAGCCTCATTGCTGCCTCCCCTGCACCATCTGCCCAAACCGAGCCTGTCTCCTTAAATTCCACTCAAGGCATGTAATTGAATGAATCCTGCTTTATGAAGAAATGAAATATGGCCCAAAGAGTTGTTTTTTCTTTTTCTGGGCTCAATTTCAGTTCCCTAGCTCATCTTGGCCTATGGGAAATCCCAAATGCCAATACACCACTTCCCAACCAGGTGGGCTGGCCTATCTCCCATCTTGAGAGCACCTGCCTCCAGGCAGCAAGATGGTTAATGGGGAGAGGGGAGAAGATTTGACACTGAGCCAATTTCTAAATCAGGGGGAAACCTGTGATTGAAGAGGCTCAATTAAGCATATCAGAATTTTATTATATATCTGATGTATAATTGAGAATTAACCTTCACAAGGCCAGGGATGTTTTTTGTCAGTTTGTGTAGTTATATCCCTAGCACCTGGAACAATGCCAGATACATAGCAGATACTCAAATTTTCTTGCTTTAAAAAAAAAGCTAAAATTTACATATAGAGAAATGCACAGATCTTGAGTGTTTGATGAATTCTGACAGTCATTTATACCTGGTAATTCAAACACTAACCAAGATATAAAAGATTTCCATCTCCCCAAAAGGCTCCCTAATGTCCCTTCCCAATCAATAACCCTGCCCCCCCCCCAAAAAAAGACAACTGCTGTTGGATTTCTATCACAATAGATTAGGTTGAATTTTATATAATTGAATCACAATACTGTTTATACTCTGATTTCTTTTGTTCCACTTAATATTTTTGAGGTTCATTCATCTTCTGAAGATTTCAAGTACTTCTTTTTATTGCTAAACAGATTGTATTTATGAATGTACCACAAGTTAGATGTCTATTCTCCTGTTGATAGACCTGGAGTTGTCCAGATTTTTGGACAAGTCGTCTCCCAGTCATATATAGAACAGTCAATGATGCCAAGGAATGAATCCTCGAGATGGAAGATAAGGCAATGGATAATATTAAAAAGACTAGCAAAAAGAGAAAATAATTAGGAAAAATGAAGACAACATAAGAAATATTTGAGACAGCATCAGTATGAACAACACTTGCATCATAGCAGTTCCAAAAGGAGACGGGAGAGTGCGAGAGAAGCAGACATCCTATTTAAGAAATAATAACCAAGAACTTCCCCAAACTAGGGAAGGAAACAGACATCCAGACCCAGGAAGCTCAAAGAGTTCCAAACAACCAAAGCCAAACAGATACTCCAGGGGACCCATCCAAGTTTCAAAGACAAACATAGGCTCAAAATAAAATGTTGGAAAACAATCCTACAAGTAAATGATACCTGGAATAAAGGCAAGGACAGCCATACTTAGATAAAACAGACTTTCAGCTACAAAAGATAACCAGAGCCAACAATGGACATTAAATAACAATTAAGGGACCAATACAGGAGGAAAATGTTATATTCATCAATATATATGCACTAAATGAAGGAGAATCAATAATGTAAGTAAACAACCCAACAGAAAAATTCACCAGAGTTGAACAGACACTTTAAAAGCAGGTATGCAAATGATCTGCATGCACATGAAAATATGCTCAACATTACTGGCCATCAGAGACATACAAATTAGAAATACAATGAGATTCCTCTTCATACCTACTAGGGTGGCCATAATGAAAACGCTTAACATCAAACATTAGTGAGAATTTGTGTTACTGATAAAATACTTTAAGAAATTTGACTCTTTCTGATAAAGTTAAACATAGCTATCCTATCACCCAGAACTTCCATTTCTAGGTATTCAACAAAAAAATGAAAATACATGTCCACAGAAACACTTCTATAAGAATATTTATGGTGTAGTATGTGAAGCAACCAAAGAATGACATGGTCAAGAGCACATTCCCACAAGTCCTCTGCTGTGAAGTGGGCCCCGGAGATAGCTATGTTGTATGGTTTTCCATAACTGCATGTCAGGAATTTCATAAATTTCTGAGTATAGGGCTAACTGAGGGTATGCAGGCAGAAATGCAAAATCCATAATCAGGATAGGTATTCCCTGTGAAGGAACAAAGCCATCTGCCCTTCCAAGATGGAAGGATTCCAGAGCACTTACCCTGTCACCAAGTGACCAGTTGGTATCTTCTAGGAATAGTGGAATGTTGAGGGCTAAGCATGGGTGACTGGGGTCAATTTGTACATTCAGAGACAGTTGTAGTTAGATTAGCCTCAGCAAGTGGGAGTTCATTCTGTGCTGTTAGTAGACCATTTCTGTGTTCTATGAAGCTGTCTGCCACAATCCAGTGTACTTTATGAAACAACCAGTAAATTCCATAGTCAAGGGCCCATTCCTGTAAATCCTTTGCTATGAGGTGAATACCCTGGACAGATGACTTAATCTCTGCCACTGTTGCAACTGTGTTCATGTGCTCATCATTTCACTTCTACAGTGTCTAATGTTGACTAACTGAATCATTTGGTTTACTTCATTACTCAGCAGCTCTTCTGTTGGATGCTTTCTGAAGGTGTTAATGTGTGAGACAAAAGTCTTCATACATTGCTCCTACTTCCATCTGTCCATCCACAAACCTCTACCCTAGCCTAGTCTCTTACCTTCCTATTTTTTTTTTTTTTTTTTTTTTTAATAAATTTTATTGTTATATTCCCCATACAATTGCAGCCCCCCCATTCTGACCCCAATCCCTCCCCTCCCACCCCCGCCCCCCTAAAAGTGTCTCTGGTTCATAGTTTTTTGTTGATTTTGATTTTCACTTTCTTATAGTTATTCATTTTCCTGGTCCCTTATTTAAGTTTTCTAGATTCCTGCTATGAGTGAGACCATCCGGTATTTTTCTTTTTCTTTTTGGCTTATTTCGCTGAGCATGATCCCTTCCAGCGCCATCCATGTTGCTGCAAATTGCATGTGTTTATCTTTTTTGAATGCTGAGTAATATTCCATGGTATATATGTACCACATCTTCTTGATCCAGTCATCTATTTTTGGGCATTTGGGTTGTTTCCAAAGCTTAGCTATTGTAAACAGTGCTGCTATAAACATAGGGGTGCAGGTGTTCTTTGGAATTGATGTTTCTGTGTCCTTTGGGTAAATACCTAGGAGTGGAATTGCTGGATCATATGGAAGCTCTATGTTTAGTAGGTCCAGAAATCTCCATACAGCTTTCCACAGTGGTTGGACCAGTTTGCACTCCCACCAACAGTGCAGAAGAGTTCCTTTTTCTCCACACCCTCGCCAACATTTGTTGTTGCTAGTTTTTTTAATATGTGCCATTCTCACTGGTGTAAGATGGTATCTCATGGTAGTTTTGATTTGCATTTCCCTGATGACAAGTGATGTTGAACATTTTTTCATATGCCTGTTGGCCATTTGCATTTCCTCTTCAGAGAAGTTTCTTTTAAGCTCTTCTGCCCATTTTTTGACTGGATTATTTTCTTTGTTGTTGTTGAGTCTCATCAGCTCTTTGCAGATTTTTGTGATCAGTCCTTTATCATTAGTGTTGGGTGCAAAAATGTTCTCCCAGTTGGTGGGGTTTCTCTTTGTTTTTGTTATTGTCTCTTTTGCTGTGCAAAAGCTCTTTAATTTGATGTAGTCCCAGCTGTTTATCTTTGCCTTCACTATCACTGCTTTGGGTGATGTGTCTGTAAAGATGTCTTTGATGTGCAAATCACGTAGTGTTTCGCCTATATTTCCTTCTATATATTTTATGGTTTCAGGTCTTATGTCTAGATCTTTAATCCATTTTGAGTTGATTTTTGTGTATTTACCTTCCTATTTTCCTTCTAGATCCTTGACCAGTCAGGCAATGTTATACTAAGAAACTGTATATATAACCTTACCTCATGTTAATTCTCCTTCCACTCAAAGTGAATGACCAGGTGTGTCACAGCTCTGTCTACTGGAAAGGTTTTCTCTTTATCTTTCAAAGTCATACCTGAATGTTGATATAAAACAGGACAATCTGTTATTGGCTTATTTCCATTGCCATATCAACCCAACTGTACACCACATTCAGAACATTTCCTCCCCCACGCCCCCGCCACAGTTGATCACATGAGATCTTCCTTACAATCAAGAGGGAAATTGATGCTACTAAATGATACTGGGTGACATAGAAGTGTGGGCAACCTTCTCATGTAATTGACTTGTGTTTTCTGTACTGCTTAGGCTTGAGCCTCTAATATTTCTCTCTTATAATAGGTTACTGTGAAGCCTGTCCAATTTTATGACCTGACAAAGCCGATAAACTCCAGATCAGGATGGATAGGTGTGGGGTCATTTGGTGCTTCAAATAACCTAAGATTCTTTCTCTACCAGGGCCCAATAACATACTAAGAGTTATTTTTCAAAATGTGTATTTTTCTCTGATACAAGGTCATGACCTTGATACAGAACCCCACAGGGCTGTGCTGTGATTCACCCACAGAGGACTGTCATAAAATTCCACACTGCATCTTTTCCCATCACTGATACTTCCCACACCAGTTGATACATTTGACTGTATGACCTAAATGGCAGGACAGCTTGCCCCACAGCCTAGACTGCCATAAAGCTCTTTCCCATTCTGGGCTATACACAGTGTCTGTGTCACCAGGTATATGGGCCAGAGCAATATTATTGGATGTGGAATGTGCTGTCTCTAAAAATCAAAGTGGTCGATAAAGCAATGTACTTCCTTCTTTGTGGTACAGGATGCGAGGTGCCATCCTCTTTACATTACTTTGATTACGTAATCTTAGCATATCACTTACCACTACACCCTAAAAACTTTATTAAAGTGGCAGATTCCTAAATCAGCATGGGGTTTTTCTCCTCCTATCTGGAATCCATAAGTCTTAAATGGACTTGTATATACTACCTCATTTTTCCCAATCAGTGTGATATAATAGATCAATGTAATGCTTGATGGGATGTCTAGACATTCTAGATCTTTTTATTTATTTATTTTACTTTTATTTATACAAGCACTGGGTACAGTCAGAAGCGCGGGAGGGTGAGAGAATTCACCAGAGCCAGAGCGGGGAGCAGAGCAGGCAGAAGGACCGAAGTACACTGCTGAGGGGAGCAGCGGGCGGCAGGAGAGGTCTGCGCGCCATGTGGGACCCTCCTCCGGTGGCCGGGGAACAGCCGGGGATCAAACCGGCGCTGCAGAGGCTGCGGGCAGCTTCACAACCCAGCACTCAACCGCTGCGCCACCGGAGAGGCCCTCTAGATCTTTTTAGAATATATTTTGACAGATGGTAGGAAAGCTGATTTAGGGCAAAACTGTAAATAAATACTCATTATATATTCCATATAAATAAGAACGCCTTCTAACCTTTTTTTAATCAAATAGAAGAGAACACATTCACAAAAGTCAGTGACCTTGTAACTTATTTCTGATGAATTATTAATCAATTTTCTGTAGCAAAGATCCCCAAATATACCATAGCAATTGCAATTAAGAGTCCTACCTATTTAAGTTTTCAGTAGTTGGCTGTCATTTTTTTTAGCATGGATCTGGTTTCTGTAGGGGCCAGGCTGGTTAATTAGATGGATATAAAATAAGGACGACCATGGCCCCTGTGTTTTCTGTCTTCAGTGGCGGCGCTATTCTCTATCGTGAAATATATGTATTTTTTAATTTAATATTTGTTTATTTATTTACTATTTTCCTGGGATTGGGAACAATTTCAGAAACTTCTATGTGGCCTTCCCTGCTATGATGGCTCTTACTTTATAAACCAAGGACGATATGCCAAGTATGTTGATCCGAATTACACACACAGGACTTGGAGAGAAATGACCACTGAGTGGATCTACAAATTCAATCTATACCCCTGTAAGCTAACATTTCATTTCTTATCTGGCCCACATTAACCCTTAATGCACCAGATGGACTATGGTGAGTTGGTGGGTCTCTTGGTATCAATAGCTATACAAATTCTGCCATCTAATAACCTTTTGAATGTCTGTGTAGTCCTTTCTCTGCAACGTACATTCACCTGAGCAAATGACTAAAGGTTCCTCTGGCCAAAGAAGGGGAATTTATTACATAATGCATCAGGAAAAACATATCTATGTCTCTATGGCTGTACAAACAGGTTGGGTGACTACTTTACATAGAAAACAAGGATAAAATGGACAAATGTGTTAAAAGCAACCACTTCAGGGCAATGGAAAAATCACCAAAAGCAGGCAGCTTAAAAAGTGTTTGTTTTTAAAAACATACATTACTAGGTAAGAACAGTGAGTTTGTAGCCTTCTTATAGAAGGATGACCAACAACCCAGAGCTTTGCAGCAAAACCCTCCCATTTTATTGGCAGGAAAAAGAAGGCTTGGTTCAGGGCTTATGGAAGAACTGCTAGAAATTTAAGGGAAAGATTTTTTGATGCAAAAAAGCATAAAAGAGCTAGCATAATAAACTCTCTATACATCCCTGTATAACTGCTAAACTAGTCCATGTGCGCATAGGAAACATTAGGTAGCCTAGTAAAAATTAAAAAGCTAGGGAGACTTGCCAGTTTTCTTGAGAGCAGAAGGTGTAAGTCTTACTGGCTGATGTGGCTGAGCATACCTTCTGGAAAAATAATTGGCTGACTGCAAAACTGTACAAGCACAAAAGAGATCTTGAAGGAGCCAGGTTTTTGAATAACAACATGAGCAGAGACATTAATGGTTTCAAACTGTATGGGAAGTATATTTTGAAGTTATAGTCCAGACAATTAAATCACTACTAAAACAAAAACAATAAAAGCAATTTTTAGAAAAACAGAATTCAAAGTTGCTTCTATGTATTGTCTATAATATCCAGGTTTCAACCAAAAATTACTAGACATTCAATGAAATGGGGAAGCGTCGCCTATACTCAGGGGAAAAAAGGAGTTAATAGAAACTGTTTCCAAGTAGGTAGATATACAGTTTTAGCAAAGACATTAAAGCAAATACTACAAATACATCCAAAGAATTAAAGGAAAATACATTAATAATGAGTGAAAAGATAGAGGCTATAATAGGGAAATTGGAATAATAAAAAAATGAAATTCCAGACTTGAAAAATACACTAATGTGAAAATTTTACTAGATATATTCAATGGCAGATTTTAGACAGCAGGGGAAAGAATCATTAAACTTGAGTATGAAGACTAAGAGCACAGGGGAAAAAAATGAAAGAAAAATGAACAGAAACTCAAAGATTTATGGCAAAACATCAAGCATTTCATCAGATGTATAATTAGAAACCAGGAAGAGGGAGAGAAAAAGGCAGAAAAATATTTGAAGAAATAATAACACAAAATTCCCTAAAATTGGTGAAAACATTAACTTCTAGGTCCAACTTGTTCAATGAATCCCAGTAGTATAAACAGAGAGGTCATTAAGAAATCTTGAAAGCAGCCAGAGAAAAATGACCATCCATCAAGAAACAAGGATACAAAGTGAATAGCTGGCTTTTAATTGGAAGCAGCAAAAGTAAAAAATGAAACTATTCTGCAAAAATAAAAACAAAATAAGGACCTTTCAAGATAAATAAAATGAGGAAAATCAATGTTAAGGAAACTTCCCTACAAAAAATGTTAAAGGAAATCTTTCAGACCAAAGGGTTACCATGTATGACAAAAGAGGGAATTGGATAGAGTTATACTAGGAAAACAGTAATACGTTTTATTGAAAATAAGTAAATATTTACTTGAAGTTGATTGTGATAAGATAAAACACATATTTAATCTCTAGAATAACCATCAAAAGATAATTCAAAGAAACATAGCTAAAAGTCAGTAGAGATAATAGTATGAACAAAGGTATTTGTGGATTTAAAGTAAGAAATAAAGTGGTAAGAGAACATAAGACAAACAGAAAACAAATAACAAAAAGGTACATCTAAATCCAAACATATCAATTACTATAACAAATGTGAAGGTACTAAACACTCCAATAAAAAGACACAGATTAACAGACTGAATAGCAAAGGGAGATACTAGTGCATTGCCTATAATCTTCCAAGGTGACAGAAGTACTCTAAAACCTGATAGTGATAAAGGTTGCATAACATGTATGAAACCGAGCAAACTGAATAGGTTAAAAGGGTAAATGTAAATGCACTCCAATGGAACTACAAAAACAGATATTTTTTAAAAAGAGGACTTTCTATGAGTCTAAAATATCCATTATAACGTATCTAGACAAGGGGAAGGGGAGGAAAGAAAAGCTGGAAGGTCAATATTACTAGTAAAAATAGATGCAAAAGTCCTAAATAAGATATTAACAAAGTGAACTCAGCAATGTCAAAAGAAAGTTAAAATCAACATGGGTATATTTCTAGAAAGTAAGATTGGATTAACTCTGTGTGTGTGTGTGTGTGTGTGTGTGTGTTCACATTCAAAGAACTAAGACTAATGCTACTGAAGAACAAAGTGAGAGCTGGGAACTAAAATTAACCCCTGGTGATATAAACTATAAAAGTAGATATTAATGCGCTATGGTATAGGTGTGGGAATAGACAAATAGATGGCTGGAGCAGACTAAAGAGCTTCAAAATACAATTATTTACTGAAACTGGCTTTATAACAATAGGTATTACATACTAGCTGGGAAAGGATGAGCTGTTTAATAAACGGGATTTATATATAGTTAGTTTTTCATATGGAAAAATGAAATCTGATGATTACCTTATACCATACACAGACATCAATTCCATGTGGATTAAAGACTTAAATGGACATGGCAAAACTCTAAGATCTCTAGAACAATGTAAGAGAAAGTCTTTATGAACACAGCATGGAGAATTATTTCTTAGATATGATATACAAAGTACAAAGCATAAATGAAAAGAACCCTCTCAGCACAGAACTATCTACGCTCTTTGTGGCGTCTGGTTCATGGTCAACACCTCCTGCCTCTTTCTGCTCAGCAGTCCTTTGGGGGTGGGGGAGATTGGAAGATGCATGAGAAAGATGGCTGCTTGTTACTTTGCATTCTTATAATCAGAGATTCGCTCCATTTTCCTACTTAAAGAAGAAGTATTCAAGAGACTGGGAAGCTGGTTTAATTTAGAAAGTACCTTTACAGAGACAAGTAATTAAGCTTTGAAATGTTGCTTCCCCAGTGTAATACCCTCCAGTCGGGCTGCACATTTTCTGTGATTCAGAGTTAATGAAAATCCACAAGAATGTGTTTGGGAGAAGGGCAGGATGAGGGGGTGGAGTGAGGAAGAAAGAGAGCAAGTGAAATGAGTGGGAGAGAAAGATGCCAATCATTTTAGTCTACACACAGGACACAGTGTCAGTAACCAGATGTTTGTGGACACAAAAGATGCATCTCACTGCACGAGCTGATGGTAGCAACAATCATAACTCCCTCTAGCCAGCAGCTGGAAGGATCTGACTGCCTTGGCTCCAATGGACCAAGCCCAGAGGAGGGCTCTGGTTACATCTCTTTCCTGCTTCCCTGCACTGAGGAAAGGAAGACAGATGTGCAATGAAATCAAAATGTTACACGGAAGAAGAGGATCAGCTCTGAGAAACAGAACCATTGGTCATCCTATCATGGTTTTCTAACAAACCATTACTTATCCTTGAGAGCCCGGAGTTCTAAATTTAAATGTGAAAATAATTTTTTTTTTGCTACTCAGATGCCTCCAAATTTATTAGAATCATTTACATTAAACCCTTTCAGTAAACTTTAACATTGCATCTGTTATCTAGTAGTCATTTAGAACCAGTGTTAAGTCCTGTGGCCATTTGCTAGCACTATAAATTTGCCATCTGTCCCTGTTTTAAAGACTAGCACATTTTTACCATGACTCCAGCTCACCATAATGAAGTCTCTGAAAGATTAGCAAAGCATTTCAGGCATATAAACCTGCATGTGAGACAAGGTATTGGACAATGGCTCCAGCTGCTAAAAGGAAAAGAATAGTGATTATACTTACTCATACACTTCAGTTTTAGCCCTACCTAAGAAGCCTCAGGTGATAAGCTACCACTTATGAAGGCATTTGAATAAACTGAATGGTACTTCACTATTTCCAGTGTGTTCCTCAGGCCTTCATGCCTTTGTCTTCACTGTGATCGCATCAGAAACATGCCCCACTCTACCTGTCCAAGCAGTCATCTATCAGCTGAGCATGTATTCTTCATCTGACATTTACAAAATCCCCTCCATATGTCAGGCTCTTTAAGCAATTAGGTTACATGATATAAAACAAATAGTCCTTGTCATAGAGAATCTGAGAGCTTAGTGGAGAGACATACACACAGTGCTAAGGATGAGTTTAAATTCCATCTCTGGTGCTTTCCAATTTTGTGACCTTGAATATGTTACTTAATTTTTCTGAGTTTCAATACCCTCATCTATACAATGGAGTTGCATTTGTCTAACAAATACTTTCTGAGGACCGACTTTGTGCCCAGTGTAGACTAGGTGCTAGGGATCCAGTTTGAGAGCAGATAGACAAAATCCCTCGAAAATGAAGCTGTCACTCAGATAATAACAAACATTCAGAATGAAGCAACAGAAGCACACTATGCTAGGTACTGATAAGCACTGTAAAGAAAAATAGAGCAGAGTGAGAAGACAGTGAATGGAAGAAGTTGTTATAAATAGATCAGGGAATATCCTGAAGAGGTAGCAGCACTGGGCAGAGATCTGAGTGAGTCAGCAGAGCACTCATGTGAGAATCTGGGAGAAGATCTTTCTAGGCTCTGATGTGGCCTGCTGATAGCAAGGGGCCAGCATGGCTGAGACCAATGGTAAAGATGGCAGGGGTGTCAGGGGAGGAAGCAGGAGGAGTTGAAGTTAGGGCATGTCTCATTGGGCCATATAAACCCTAAGAAGACCAATGTCAAGTAGGGTCAACCGCAGCTTCCTTTTAGGGCTGTTATTTGGGTGAATAAAAGTCATGGATGCAGGGGTGTGGCTTTCAATAAGCACTGGCCCGCATGGGCCCCAACAACCATGGAATAAGGACAATGACTGAGCTAGATGCCAAGAGTTAAAGAAACAAAGCAGAGGGCTCTGAAGGCTCCAAAATGAAATAATTTGTGCCTGAAGAGGTTTATAAATCTAGTAGGAGAGATAAGATGAGGATCTAATGTATACTTACAATATATAGGGCAGGGGCACCTCGGAAAACTCAGTCTTCTGCATTTCAGGAAAAAGGACATGATTTTTTTCCCATGAAAGCAGAAGTGAACCTTTCTTACTCATTGCAGTGTCGCTGAGTAATGACACCATCCGTCCAGCATGGTGCCACATACCTAATAGGTACTCCATCGGTACTTGTTGACTAGTTCTACAAATTGGTTTGACAAAAGTTACCACACATGCAAAAATATTTTTAATAGACAAAATCAGTTTCTTAAACTTTCAGACACAAAATGAATTTTACATTTTCACAGGGCCAATTCACTGAATGTTTAAATTGGTTACTGGGATTCTTGGAAACTAATGATTAATCATCTCCTTCATGTAGTGATTATGAGGTTGCCCTATGAAGATGACGTAAGGTTCCTTCATGGTGCCTCACTTTAGTCATCCCATTTGATAGGCCTAGTTTGAGGCCTAGAGTCATAGAATGAAAGTATAGCAAAGGCCCTCAGAGGTGATTCTGGTCAGTTCTCATGAGCACTATGCTTGTATTGTGAGAGTAATCAATGTGCAGTTTTAAAAAAACAAAAATACCAACTTTTTCTATAATTTCCCAACTCTACCCTAGCTAAAGACCAATATTCTTAGACCCAGATCAGTTTAGATGTGGTTACAGGTCACATAGTATCTCCAAATCATCTACTCAATACTATTCAATTTATCTTTCTGTTGGCCAGGAGGACCCCTGTGGGTGTCTTTGAGTACCCAACAATGAGTGTCAGAGTACAGGGGGTCATGAAACAGAAGTTTAACTGTGCCTTTAGTATTCACATAGCTGGTAAAAGAGTTCCTCGCAAGCCTGGGGAGAAATTTCAAAGTTAGAGAAGGAAGAGATGACTAACCCAGCAAAACTGGTATCAAATTGACTCACTAGCAAACAAGATCTTGATTCAGTGACCACGGGAATCAAAGCTAGATGACAGCAAGAGAGGAAACAAAATATAAATGATTTCAGGAAATTTTTAGGTAAGTACTTAAATTGTAAAGGTGCCAAGTCAACTTTTAAAAGCAATACCAAAAAATGAAATGAAATGAGGCATTTGGAAAGAGCCAAGAAACTTGAACAGAGATGGATAAAAGGTCAAGTTAAGCTAATAGATGAATTTCCCATTGCACAAATGTGCCAGTAACTACCCTCAATCTCCTTTGAACAGTCTGACTCATTTTGCCACTCTCACAACTAGAGGTCCTGTGAATTTCTACAATACACAGAAAGAAAGTAAGATGCTGTAACGACCTGAGAGAAGCTAAACTCCAGAGCAAAGACCAGGCTGGATCTGCAGTCTTTCCCACAACACGCCCTGAACTTTTTCTATTTTGCGAAGTAGCTGCTTATACTGCCTTAACCTCTCCTGGCTAAAGATACCTCTGTATCACTTCATATGAACTCTTTCAAAAACATAGTAAAGATTCTTTATACTTCTTAATATATTTTATTCTGCTCTATACTCCTTGCTACTTCTGCAAAGGATTTGATGTAGGAAATATTTTGAATCTTGAGCATTTTATAGAATAAGTTAGACCTGTTCTACTCTTTACTTTCCTGCTTATACCTATACATAAAATACTGATGCTAACTATAGTTGAAGGTATAGTTTTTTGGGGAGGTTGGAAATATGAAATTAGAGTGATCTCTGATAAATTTTTCCTACTAGTCAAATTTGAAAATCCATACATGTTGGGTCAGAACAGAAAAATGCATCAACTTTAAAGACGCACTTTAAAGTGCATCCAGGCTTCCAGGCTTACGAATTTTGGCTCTCATCTGATTGAATATATCACCATATTTAGAGTAAGAATGTGTCTACCAAGGGGTCACAAAGTCTGAGAAAGAGAGCATGAAAGAAGCCAAGTCTTAAGTTTTGAAAATGACTGTTGTGGCCTAAGGAGAGAATAGTGGGGCTAAAGATGTCGAGTCTAGTCCTATGACAGTTGACACCTTGATATAAATAAGCTTTTCTTTGAAGATATGCTTTCAAGGAGGAACTGCACCAACAGCGACTTATTGAAGGGGTTTGACAAGCAGCAATGTTTGTGATTAAACGGGCATGTCCAGCTAACAGAATTTAGTTTAACATGGGCAAATCTGAATTCCAATAATTTCTGCTCTAAGGTCACAAGAAACTACATGCCTAAGACCTTATTACTGTGATCTGACCCAGGGCCAGAACTTCATTAATAAAAAGAGGGGGGAAATTTCCATTTCTCACAATTTTCCTCTTATTCCCTACCCCATACCCTCTTCTATAGCATTCTTTTACTAGACTCCTAGCTTGCATTACAATTCAGCACCATTATTGATAATAAGACTCCGGAGGACTATCCTGTGAAACACACACTATTGTTTCTATGGGGAAAAAGCATTGCTAATTCCAATAACTGATTCTTAAATGAATTTTGGACCACGATCCAGTGATAACTTGGGCACATTTTGTTCCTGTAAATTGGACTTTCTAGCCAGTGTCTGGGAGCTGGCTGGAAAATGCTCTTAGTAAATCACTTCCAGTGGTTTGGGGAAGGACAGAGAAGGTTCTAGAAGAGATGAGTCAGGCTGGGGGGGGGTTGGGGGAGGAGTGTGGAGAGGGGAGGAACAAAGAGCCAAGCAACATTCTGAAAATGGAATTCGTTCCCAGCCAGAAATAACTGTCTGATCAGGCCTAGCTAAAGATTTTCTGAAATGATGAAGGAAATATTAACAGAGAAATCTTTAAAAGCCTCTTTCAGTAAAGATTACACTCTTGCTGGTGATAACCCAGTGGATATATAAATAACATGCTCTGCCAGCCAATCTGATAAGACCTTATTGTCCCCTCCAGAGTAGGAAATTGAAGCTTTCTACCCTGGTAAGAATATAGTATCTGACACAGCGCCCCACCCAACCGCTCTTACCATGACTTGCAATGAATGTGATAATGTCACATGGACTCTTAACAAAATGAAAGGACAATGGTCAGCTCACTTCCAAGCTCCTAAATGGAAATGGCAGGCTGAGTTAGAAGTTTGATGACTTCCTGTGCTGTGTCTTACCTAACTAGGGTGTGAGAATAAGTGTGTGAGCTTCTATTTGCCAGACATGGAAGGGGTCTTATGAACCAGTTGCTAGCAAAAGAGACAAAAGTCAGTATAGTGGCAGTTACCACAATCCTTCTATCCTGAAATAAAGCACATGGTTCCTTTCCAAGATTTTAACAGAAGTTCTTTCAGAGTGACTTGATTATATATTTTGAAAGTTTCATTCATTCATTCATTCATTCATTCATTCAACAAATGTTTATTGGCTGTCTGCCACATCCCAGACATGGCTGGTCTAAGAGAGCAACAAAAGGTAGAGTTGCAATCTTGTAGAAGAGCAGATCGGGCCAAGACAATTCAAAAGTACAAAAGCCAGACATAGTACAAGGATAGACACAAGAGATGGACCAGCCAGGGTCGGCCCCAAGTGGTCAAACTCTTATAGAGAAAAGAAGAGCAGTCCCTCAAAAAAAAAACCTGGGTCTGACTCTGGGGGAACACAAAACGAAAAGAGTTGGAACTGAACCCAAACAAGTCACATCACCCAAAGGACACAGGATGACTGTCTTGCAATATGCACATTGCAGGAGACCAGTCAATGGCCCAGAATGATAGCAAACAGGCATTTTCCCAGAGAGACAAGATCAGCCTGGCAGGGGCCAAGCGTTCTGCTATTTTGAACAGTGCCAGTCACCATTGATTTTACTCTCAGTGTCTCCTCCACTTGAGAAAGTTGGTGCAACTTCCCAGATAATCTGACAACTAAGAAGACACTGGAAAGGCAGTTCTAGAACAGGAGTGACTGGTTTCAACCTGGGGCTGGAGAAAACGTTCCTGCCCTGGGGTCAGTGCTGAGTCTCAAGCAGAGCCCTGCCACTTTCTGGGCCTCCGTGTTCTCCTCTGTGAAATGAGAAAAATAGTAAGACCCACCTCTCAGAATTGCACATAATAAACAGTCTATGTATGTCAGTTGTCATGATTACTGACAATAAAGGAGGGCTATTCCTACTTGCTCCCCAGAAAGACAGTGCTGCCCCCAGTGTAATGGGGGCAGGGAAACAAGCCAGGGAAGGAAACTCTGTTTTCCCTCCTCTGTGGCTCCTCACCTGCCCAAGTCCTACGCCAGAGAGATGGACACATTAATTAAGCAAGGAATAGTGATCATTTGGTCCCCAATCTGGCCTGCCCGTTATGCAGGCCCTCCCCTATACTCCCCTCACACACACATATACACATGCACACTTGCAGACAAGCCTCAGTGCTGCTGTGGATAGGAGCTACAAGAGACGGACAGGAAAGCAGCCGGGAGGTGTCTTTCTGAAGAGCCATGGGGGACAGGAAAAAGACTGGGATTTGGCATGAAAACGCCCCTGCAGATCTAACATGCCATCAAAGAATGAGAGCAAAGATGCTGAAGCCCTTCAAAGGCCTCTGCAGGAAGGAGAAACAGGCTTAAGAATGATAAGACCTTCGGTTGTATTAAGGGGCAGCCGGTTTATGGGCCCACAGAAGCTGAGGCTCCTATATCCTGACAAGGCCACATCTCAAGTTCCCGTAAAGAGCAACAGCCAGGCCAGGAATTGTCCGGAAGGTAGAATGAGGATCTGTCACAGGCCTTGTGAAAAGAAATGCAGAGGCTCTGGAAAGCTTTCAGAGATGCAAGCCAAAAAATGAAGAGAGGCCTGGGAGAGTGGAGGATGAACGGCAAGACCTGGCCGTGGCTACTGCCCCGCAGGGTCAGGGGTGGGGAGGGGCAAGGGCAGTGAGAGCGCATTGCTGTGACTTAGAGAGACAGTGAACACAATACACACTCGTTAGTTGGGGCATTTTCTGTTAAGTTAATTCATTTGAATAGGGATCTTCCTGAGAGTCTGGAATTTAACGTCAAAGTGTTGGAGTCAGAACATGGGAATTAAGCCAGATGGAGCATCTCAGCCATCTTAGTCCATTGTCTTTGCTAACAGCGACTGGTCCCTAACCTCCTTCCAAAGAATGCAGGACATCCCCTCCAAGACAATTCATGACCTGCCCAGGAAGAGCCACTGGGCAGCACTGCCTGGGTGCTCCAGGTCCCTGAAGGGAAGGATGGAGTGTTTGCATTCACAAGGCCTTCCCTGAGAGTGAGAAACAAGACACTGACCCCTCCCTCCTCTCTAGCCACTAATAATCTGAAGACTCCTTTAATCAATCAGTCTAACTGGTGTTGGTCAAAATGTCAAGAAGTTAAATGTCCAGCATTGATGGTAGTTTTATAACAAGAAAGTAGAAAAGTGCTGTTGATGGCCTCTGATTTAGGTTTTTTTCATCTCTTAAATTTCTAGTTTCTTCTTTTATCTAAAGAATGCCATAAAAGTTAAGCAACTGACATAGAGCTTCTTAGGGTAGAAACCCTTTTTATCTGAACACAGTGATCAAAGGGAAACCCAGTAGAACCTTCCTGCTTCCTGCCCTGCCACCCCCACCACCCCACATCTACACTAAATCCTAGGTTTAGACTATTTCTTACTGCCAGGGTTCTGCAGACTTGGGGAAATTTGTTGTGAAAAAAAACAATGACTGTATCTGATTCTTCTAGAACCTATCCTATACACTGATATTTGGTGGGACCCCATAATCATTCATTCTGGGTAAGGTGAAGCAAAGCAAGAGTCTGGGATGCTCAAGAGACACCCCTGAAAACTAATATGGCAGAGGACTTCAATGCCTCTTATTGTCTACTCAAAGTTAAAGATGAGAAAGCGTCCCAGATTAGTCAGTCAGCCCTATTCTTTGCCCTTTGGAAAGCTTTTCACAATCATTCCAGATACTCTATCCTTTCTCATATTTAGTGTGCCAGGGAAACTTCTCATTCCCCCTTTCAGACACGTGTTTCTGGCTCAGGAAAAGTGAAGACATGACATAATGGCTGCATACATTGAATTAACACAATCCAATACACAGGCATATTTGGGCCATTTAAAACTCCAAGGTACTAGGAGATGATGCAGAGAGAAGAAACAGTAGGATGCATCTGGAAGGTGAGGCCTTCCTAATATTTCTTTCACCATTACATCAAGATTTTCAGAAATAATAGAGAGTTAATTGTATGTTCAGAATTAACATGTTCCTGGGCTATGTCATGTACCTTAAAGTAGAGGGTACATTCTGTGACCTGAAAGAAGATATTCCAAAAACATAACCTTTGTGATAGGGATTTCAAGAAACTCTGATTATTTTAAAGGAATAAGATGCTTCAAGATCTTTTAGGAAGATGCATTATTAGAAAATATTCTGGGCCAAGAACACTCCGCAGAATCCCCCAATAGAAGATGAGGCATGTCAGATGCCCACAGACTGAGAGCAATAAAGTGTAAATAATTTAGAACTCCTTGATATTATCCTGCCTACTCATCATGTACTTCTTTAATATTTAATTCAACTCAGTCTTTAAAGAAATTCTCTCTTTGTAACTTAAATCATTCTCTCTGTTTTGCCTGTTAATAAAAGGTCATTTCCTGTTTGGGATTTATTCTTCCCAAACGAGGTGCATTATTTGCACAGGAGACATTTTCCTGCTGTCGTCTGTTTCCATGGATGTATTCTGCACATGCTCAGTGAACACTGTGGTTCTGAGCAGAACTCTTCTTCAGGTACTGACCATTATCAGGAACTGCTTTAGTGGTTTCTGTCTATTGGCATATTTCCCATAGCAATTGTATTACCTTCCATTGTCACTCTATTTTACAAATGAAGAAAATTGTTAAATAATTTGAATAGAATGCTCCCATCAAACCACCCCTATCCCCAACACTGGTAGATCATTGCTGGCATATTCACCATGGGAACAAGGCCATATATAAATCATCATCATGTTAACTGGGTTAATTTTGTGTAGAAAAAAAAAAAGTCTCATTTCAAAAGAAGAAGGTCCCTTTAAAAATCTGATTACTTAGTCCTGCGTAATCTTTCACACACAGAAAGCCTTGCGGGATGGGGAAAGAAAAATGACAGGGTAATGAAAATAACTGAGGAATAGTGACATCAAATGCTTCCAATATAAAACACAGAGAGACACCAGCAGCAGGAGAAGATTTAGAGGTGTAGGGAAGGGAGTGGGAGCATGTTTATGATTTGTAGAATGCAGTTTGCTCTAGAAATGGAAATTATCCCTAGAAGGTCAGAGATAAGAGGTTGCTATAGATGGAAAGCAGAGTTAAACAGAGAAAACCCAAGACTCAAAACAGAATTAGATCAAGTAAATTCACAACACTATGTCTCTCAGAGTAACTTACCAATAGCAAAGTGAAATTTTTAGTTTTGATGCCCTAAGGCATTCCTCTTAAAAATGCTTGAAAAGGCAAAGAAACAGTGCTGTGTATTAAAGGACCTACATATTATGGTTTTTTACTATATATATTTATTTCCTGTTTCACTTACATAAGCTATTTATTCAAGGTTTAAATTAAGGTATAAAATACCAAATATATATATATATCTTATGCATGTAGTTTAATGAATTTTTACATATCTATCAATATAACCAATTTTTAGATCAAAATATTTCACCATACCATAGTTCCCAGCAATATGCACACACCTCCACCAGAAGTAAAGACTATCTTATTTTGAATACCGTAAGTTAGTTTTGCCTGTCCTTAATAAGCAATAGAAATGGAATCAGTCAATAAATATACTTTTGATTCTGGCTTTTTTCACTCAATATAATGCCTTTAAAACTCAACCACATTACATCAGTAGTTTGTTATTTAATACTGTAGCTGCATATTCTGTTGTATGACTATATTTCTAATTATTTTAATCTCTTCTGTTGATGACAATTGTATTATTTCCACTTCAGAGCTATTAGGAATGGCTATCAGACAAATGTACTCATTTTTTTGTTGTTCATATAGACCTAAGAGTGGAATGTCTGAGGCAGAGAGTCCGCTGGTGTGTAGCTTTAGTCTTGGTGGATGCCACAATATACCTTTCAGCTTCTCGTTCAGGACAGTCCCTTCTAGCTCCTGGGACTGGTGCCAGCTGTCCACCCTCTTTGGGAATTACTTCAGCTGAAGAGATTGCTTCTCCTTCAGCTCATACCTATGGTCACATGGGGGATCTCTTATGACCAGATGACGGAGGATAAAAGAACCTAGTTTCAGGACCTCCCTGGTGGCCCGGGGATTAAGTCTCAGTGCTATGAGCTGAGTTTCCTCCTGACCAGGGAGCTAACCTACAAATGGCACAGCAGACCTCCCCTGTCTCTCCTGCTGCTCCCCTTGGCGGTTTATATCAGTAAATCTTCCTGTTCTGCTCCTCATCTTGTTTCTGGTGAATCCTCTTATACCCCGCACCTCTGATCTACACCCCAGTTCTTCTACGCAAACAACAAATACACAAGCAAACCTTAGTTCAATTCAAAGATGGGTTGGTTTGGATATCAATGTTAAGTGAAAATCAGATGATGATTCACACATCTGGGTGAACTTGCAGACAGTGGTGAGGAGAAATCCTCTCACCAGAGCTTTTGGCGGTAAACCTGGTCATTTATTTTGTGGGATAAGCAAAGTGGTCAGAGGTTAGACTGCAAATTGACTCATAGTTTAGTCAACTGATCAAAAGATTAGATGAAAAAAGATAGGAAGATCGGGAACAAAAATAATCTAGGTAAAGGGATGTAGATAGATATGTGGAAATGAGCATGAAACGTGGAGACTTTAGTATTGTATGTTAACTCACACCCATGGAAGGAGGAACAATTGAAAATCCAAGTCCAACACCATTAAAAACCCAGATGATGTCAGACAGTCAATTTTATTGTCCATGCCAGTGCCAACACAAAGGATGCATGAGTGAGTAATCATAGTCAAAGGGATGGGTGCTATGCAAGAGTGCCATTGAACTACGGCTGCTGCCTGGGCATTTTAGGCTCCTTCTGCCAAGAGACCAATTAGCTAGAAAAGAAACCACTATCCTGCAAGGAACAGCTGACCTCCATCATCAGGAGAAGGCAGGGAAGTGTATAATTGACATCCAGGTGATCCACTTGAAAGTCCCATGATATCCTGTGTTCAATTTTGGAGAACACAGGGACTCGGATCTCTCAGGAAGAAAGATCTGGGTCATACCATCAAATGAGCACTGAGACCTGCAGAGCTGCTCACTCAGGGTGCAGGAAATATACACCGACTTGTAGGAAATGGGGAAGGTAAGTATTAATCCCTGTCAAAACAGCAGAAACTAAAGTTTGTTCAAGAGAGTCATCAGAATTTTTTAGGAGTTACTCAGAACTTTATGAAGAAGTAAATCTACATTGTACAAGGGGTGGACTGTGGTGGAACTGTGAAGCTCCTCCCAGATCTCCCTCCAGGGCTGAAGGATTATCTCCCTACAGGAAGTGCTGCTGAGGACAGCTATTGGCAGTCAACCCTCTGCAGGAGCTGCCTTGGTCAAGGAAAACCTTCTCTCCCTAGGTCACATCTCCTCCCCAAGCCAACCTATATCCTGTGATCTGCACCAAGGTATAAAACCAAGCCCCAATTCAGAACAATTTTGAACGGCAGTTCCAGCTATAGAGCCCTTTGTGAGGTCCTTTCTGTAGCCCAGCTTTCCCCTCCGTTCAAATCTCCTTCCTGCCCTTCCCTTCTCTTTCCTTTCCTATGCTGCACCCTAAGAATACCCCCAATAAATTTAATCATAGAGTTTGCTTCCTGGGAAACTCAATCTTCAGTTTTCCAAAGTGGCTAATTCAATTTACATTTCCATCTCCCATATATGAAAATTCTAATTGTTTCCTATCCTCATCAAACTTAGTATTGTGTTTTTTAGTTCTTTAGAGGGTAGGCAGTGGCATTTCATTGTGGTTTTAATTTGCATTTTCCTGATGACAAATGATTGAGTACCCTTTCAAAAGCTCATTGGACATTTGGATGTCCTCTTTTGCCTATTTTTATTGAGCTCTTTGTCTTTTTCTTATTGATTTGTAGCAATTCTTCACATGTTTGCATGAGCCCATTGTCAAATACCATAAACAAAAAAAATTTCCAGGATATGACTTGCCTTTTCACTCTCATAATCACAATGTGTTGGTTTTCATTTAAAAAAAAAAAAACTTTCAGGGGCCTCCCTGGTGGCGCAGGGGGTTAAGCACCACACTATGAAACAATCCACAGCCTCAGCAGCATGAGTTCGATCCCCGGGCAGCCAGGGAGCAACCCACATGGCACAGCAGACCTCTCCTTTCTTGCCCGCTGCTCTCCTCAGCAGTGTGTTTCAGTCAATCTGCCTGTTCCCCAATGTCTCTGGTGAATCCTCTCACCCCCCGCATCTCTGGCACGTACCCAGCTCTTCTATGTATAAATAAATAAATCTTTAAAAAAATAAAAATAAAAAAAAGAACTTTCAATTTTGAAAAAATAAGATTCATAAGACATTGCAAAGACAGCACAGAAAAGTCGCCCAGTTTCCCCCTATAACACATCTTATGTCACTGTATACAATATAGTACATAGTACTTTTGTACAATGTATTACATGTATAGAGCTGTATAACTACCACCGTGGTCAAGACACAGTACAGTCACACCCACCCTTTTTCCTAACCCCCCACTATCTGTGACCTCTGGCAATCATTAATTTGTTCTTCAGTGTCATAATTTAGTCATTTCAAGAATGTTATATAAATAGAATCATACAGAATACAACCTTTAGAGACTCTCTTTTTATTTCCCCACTCAGCTTTATGCTCTTGAGAACCATCTAAGCCTTTTTTGTATTTAGAAAATTATGTTACTTGTGCCACTTTGCATTATTTGAGTTATCTTACTATGTTTGATAAGGGAATTAGCATGTTTAAATTTTGTTATTATAAATAGATTCCCATCTTTCACATAAAAACATTGGAGAGAAAGTCCCTGGGTTTGAACTTCCAGACCTACGTGCCAGACACAAGGATCATGGAGAAGGCCCACCCAGCCCCCATGTATGGTGGGCCAGGGAGCAGGCACAACTTTCTCATATCCCATGAGGCATGATCATGGTCTCCATCCTCCCCTGTGGTCCTTGGGGTCTCTGACTTCAGGGAGGTGTGGAGAACAGGCACACAATGGAAACACTTGAAACTTCTCTTTTTATTGTTTGGGGATGGTGAGAAAAACAAGTGACTCATTTTGCTTTTAAGAATGATTAAACAGTTTTCAAAATGGGGCATTTAATAACCTCGCTTGTTTTTATCACTTTTAGAAGAAATTAGAATCTCCTCCCTGAATGCAAAAGTGGTGGTGATGCTGGCTTTTAAGGAGACTGTATTTCTCTGAAGCCTGGTGTCCCTTTCTGCCCTCCATGCCTCTGAAGCTTCCTCTTTGAGGCCACTATGTCCTCACACCTCTTCTAAGGTGTTTGCCATGAGCACTGAATCTTGATTTCTGTGACCATGCATGCTAATCAACAGCCTGCAAACCTCTCTGCCCTTCACTCTGAAAGGGACAAACTTGGTGGTGTTTTATTTCAATTGATTCTCTTTGCATTTCAACTGTAGATTACAATGTCAAAGAAGGTCATCCAAGCAAGGCAAGAAGTAGCTGCTGCAGTGGAGAGCAGTCAGAGCAGTGGCGGTGACAGGTAGGAAAAGCTCAGGGGTTTTCTAGAGTGGATGCTAAGAGTGCAAGGAAAAGAATGCTTCTAGGTTAGCTTGGGTAAGCATGGGGTTCAGCTGGGAGATAGCACTTTGAGCAATAATGGAACTCAGAGTAAGAAGTGCTGGGGACCAGGCTTCTTGGGCCCTGGAGCTGGAGGACTGTTCTGAACCCAGGGTAGTGTGGCACCCCCTGCAGGAGGGTTTTCTGGATCTTTACATCTGCCTAGTCATGCCTTAAGGACACCATGCTACTTCTGTTTCCTTCCTAGTTTATTCTGCATTTCTATTTACACAGCCTTGTAATTTTCCATACTTCCTAGTTCAAATTTTGGGGGTATTTGATTTGCTGAGCTAATCATTTTTATCAGGCCTGGCTATGGAACAGTTGCCCTCGGTCAAGTGACTGGCACTGCTTCGGGTGTGATCTGATATAGCAGGAGAAGTTGAATAGTATGTATGTGACGGGTAATGTGGCTGCCTGAGTCTGTGCCTTCACCAGCAGCTGTGGTGCACTTTCTCCTAAGTGCATTTACACATGTAACAGTCCTTGCGGTTAACATGACGTACATAAAGGAAAAGAAATAGACTTGGATAAGCAGTTGATTTTCTCTTTCTTCTGCAAAGATTTGTTCCAAAAGATTATTAAGAGAAAGACAATGACTATTAATTGGGGCTTCAGTGAACTAATCTGTTCCTAACTCACAGATAGTTAACACCTATCAACTTACATGAGAGGGTAACTAAATTTTCAAACCACATTTGTGAATTTCCCATCACATTTTCCATGTGGATTAATCAGTGACTTCTATCCTAGCACTGCATAGGAACTCCAACAACCTCAGTGACTTAAATGACAAATATTTCTTTCTCATTCATGGATGTGAACTGTGGCTGACAGACACAGTTGAACTCAGCTGACAGACGGGGCTCAGACTCTGGGTCAGAGTCAAGTCTACTCCTTTGTCTCTCCTTCTGGCACCCAGGCTGAAAAAGCAGTGGTTCCTGGGGACATGTTCTTCTCGTGGTGGATGAACAATCTGAGCCAAGCTAGGCCAATACAGTAAAAGCTTCTATTCAGATTCTGTCTCCCAATACTTTAGTGGCCAAAGTGGGTCACATGGCCAAGTTTTATGTGGTGAGGAGAGTAAACTCTTCCTATAGTTCAGGGGAAAGGAAAGGGAGAATGAATATTTGCTGAATGATAATATGACCTGGTAGACCATCTCTTTCTCCCTACTGCCTCAATCACATAGAAGAGTTGGTGGCACAGACTGGCACTATAACCTCCTCAAAAAAAAGAAACCACATTTCAATGTCTTTCATGCTGTCTCCAAGTATCTAAGACTACGTATCACTTTCAAAAGGTGCTCGGTAGAATTCCCTTTAATTTACAAAATGATGGCGTTCTGGACTAGGATTAGCATCAATCACCATGTGACTATGGTCAAGTAAATTAATATTTTCTGTACTTGAAGGGTTGTATATGTAGGAAATGAATAGGCAAAAGGTGGTAATTAAGAGCATGAGTTCTAAAGTCAAAATCTCTGGGTTCTAATGCCTATTCACCGCTTCCTCACTGCAAGTTACTTAGCCTTTCTGTCTCAATCTCCTCATCTATAGAGTGGAGATTTTAACAGTGACTGCCTCATAGGGTTGTTCTGAGGGTGACATGGCATATTCACAGAAAGTCTATCAAGCCAGACCTAAGCCATAAAAAGTAATCAATTTTGTAAGCAAGCTTAAAGAAATATTTTTTTTTAAAAGTAATGCCTGCCTTTTAAGAGAGGCAAGATGATAAAGTACAAAAGGCTGGGATTTGGGGTACAAAAACCTGTGTTGAGTCCTGTCCCTTTGTTCACACCACCCATGACCTTGATAGAGTACCAGTTTCTTCACCTGTGAAATAATAACTCCACACCCTGCTGGCTTGAGGATCAGGTGACATGTGTGAAGGTGCCTTTGCAAAGTGAAAAGCCATTAGAAAAATGTGCACTGCTTTCATCAAATTATTCCAGTTTTTTGCATTGCTTCTCTGATGACAGCTAATGGACAGTAAAGGGATTCTCTACTGGGCATTCCTAATTCATCTTTAGAGAACTGCCAGTGAAATATGCATTTCTCTGAAGCTCTCAGTTGAGTAAATCATCACCCTCCCTAATCTAGCCGACATCCAGCAAGCTGATCCTGACAGATGCCCATGGACAGAAGCATGTTCCTCCTACCTGGGTGAATACTTGGACTTTTCATTATTCTGCCACATGGACAATGGACACCCTGTGATTACCACTGAAATTTACACTGAGCTACCGTTTGGCTTCTGGCTGTTGTCTCTACTTTCTTTGCTCCCATTCCCTCATGAACTCCCTGCACTTCCAAGATCTGGCTGCAGCTGCTTTCGCCAAGGTCATTGGTGACTTCAGCATTGCCAAACCCAATGGTTCTTGCTTAGCAAATCTTACTCAACCTATCAGCAGTTTTGAATTGATAGATGCTTACTGCCTCCCTCTTGAAAGATGTTCTTGAACTGACTGCTGGCACACCAGCCATTGGCTCTCCTCCTGTGCTGGTTGCTCATTCTCTAGCTCCATTACCATCCTTTGAATGTGGGAGGCTAAGGCCTCAGAGCTCTTCTTATCTCTTCTTACCTACGCTCACTCCCTGGGTGATCTCATCAGCCTAGTGGCCTAAAATACCATCTTCATGATGACAACTCCAACATTTAATCCCTTTGCTCAGATCACCCCTCAAAATCTAGAGTCACAAATCCAACTGCCCACTTATCACCCCCATGTGGATGAACAAGTGACGTCTCAAATGTGGTGTTTCCAAAGCTGAGCTCCTGCTATCCTGACCTTAATCTGTTTTCTCTAATCTTCTATTCCTCAGTAAATGACAACTCCATTATTGTTACTCAGGATAAAAACATAAGAATCATCGTTGCTTCCCTCTCTCTTACATGCCACACGTAATTTACCTATAGTCCTCTAGACTCTGTCTTGCAGTTACATCCAGAATCTAACTTTTTTTGGCCACCTTTTCCACTTCCATTCTCACCTTTATCTCTTGCCTGGGTTACTGAAATGGCTTCCTGTTTCTGCCCTTGTGCTGCCCTTCTCCCTCTCCCAACAAGCCAGATCCTTTCAGAAGATCAGTTGTATTACGTCGCTCGCTTGATGAATACCCTTCAGTGGATTTCTATCCCAGTCAGAATAAAACCCCAAGCCCCAGATCCCTATTCTGACCTGAAGAACATCTAAGTCTATCTCTCTGACCCCCTCTGAACATTTTCCCTCTTGCAGTTGGCTTACTATACTCCAGCCACACTAACCTTTTTATTACAACCTGCTCTAACCACAGGACCTTTGCACTTCCCATCAGACACTGTCTCTCTTTCAAAACCTTGCAGATATAAACTTATCAGAAAGGTGTATCCTCCGGAGGTAGGCTTTTAAAGGCTACTATTGTCTCCTTTAGGCTTTTTAAATCTATTCAAATTATTTTCAGTGAACACATTGACTTTATTTTGTAATCAGAAAACAGACATGATTCAAATTAAAGCCCAAATCATAAAGGACAGAGGTGCATATTTAAATGTTGTTGTTTAAATGTGTTGTTAAAAAGCTGTCTTGTCTTGGGCCTCCCTGGTGGCACAAGGGGTTAAGATGCAACCTATAAAGCTGTCTGCGGCCTCAGCCAGGGAGTTTGATCCCCAGCCAGGGAGATACTCACATGGTGCTGCAGACCTCTCCTGACTTGCCTGCTGCTCCCCTCAGCAGTGTATTTCAGTTGATCTGCCTGTTCTGCTCCCCACTGTCTATCTGGCGAATCCTCTCACCCCCCCTCCACAACTCTGACCTGTACCCCAGTTCTTGTATGTATAAATATTTAAATATATATTAAAAAAAAAATAGCGCTCGGCCTCCCTGGTGGTGCAAGGGGTTAAGCACAGCACTATGAAGCAATCCACAGCCTCTGCAGCATGCGACAAGTTCGATCCCCAGCTGGCCAGGGAGCAACCCACATGGCGCATCAGACCTCTCCTGTCACACCTGCTGTTGCCCTCAGCAGTGTGCTTTGGTCAATCTGCCTCCACAGACAAGCCCACACAATGCCCTGCCCTCTGGTTCTCCTCTGGGTCTCACCCCCCTAGCCTCTTTGCCTCCTCTGTATTCCTCCACTTAATGAGCTTCACAACAGGATGGCGGTAACTGATCTCCAGGTGAAGATTCTGACTCACCAGATTAAATTGCAATGAAAAGCTTTTTAATATGTAATCTAGGATGATAAGTAAATCATTATTTTCCTCCTCTGAGTGTCACTATCTGTCATTCTAAAAATTAATCTTATGTAAGAGATGTTTAAAATATAGCGCAATAGTGGAGTTCTTCAGACCAAGCAGTTAATGAGTAATTTAATCAATGTGAATTATGAATCTCAGTTCTGTCAATGCTATTTTCCTTTAGAGCTGTTAATTCTTCTCCCAGTTGCTAGAGAGATTTGCATTCTGATTTGTAAAATGAAGAAAATGACATTGACCTACTTAATACAAATAAGAAAAAGTTCTCTAGGAAAGTGTACTAGATGATAAAGGTCAGGAGAGCGTGGTTGAGGGGTCTCCCTAAGGCTTGGTAAGTGGGTGTCAAGACCATACAGAAAAAGGACAGTAATGCAACCATCCCATACCGGGTAGGTTCCTCACCCATTCAAGCAGACCTGTCGGTGTTTTCATGTTCTCCGCTGTTCGCCCTTGCACTCAGCCACACGCCACCGCAACTGCTCTATACTCCACACCACGCCGCTCCACACCACATCATCCTCTGCAGCCCTGGCTTTATATGCCCGGTCTCTTGGCCCAGGTGTCTCCCATCTACACATGCCCACACCCCCCTCCAGGTGCCCGCCATCAGGCATGCATTCAGGACTGCAGGGATCCATCATCATTCCTAATGGCAGGAGCGCAGAAAAGCCTGATATTTTTACTTACCCTACAGGACTCCACTTTTTTGGGAAGGAGAATGCCTGAGTGGGCCAGGCGCCTAGCATTACTAACAGCACCCGTTCCAACTTCCTTTTAAAACTTCCCATGTTCCCTGGAAGATAATTGGACAAAGAATTGTGGCCTGAGATGAGAAATGGGGTGGGGAGATCCATTTGTCATGGATTTTATCATGTATTTCAACCTTTTGCGTGTCTTTGAGGTGCTTCAGAAATATTAAATTGAAATCTGCTTTTAAATGTCAATGGTCTTTATACAGCTCTGCAGATTGTTCCGTTCCTTGGAGAGATCTGTCGAGTGAAACAGACTTCACAGTGTTTGCCCTTGTGGCTGCAACGTTCTGCTCCTCCCAAGGCCTGGGGGCCTGTGACATAAAGGTGCAGCTTTTGCTAGAGTTAGCAGATTCAGGTCTGGTGCTTAGAAACGGGACAGATGCATGTCCTGGGACTGGCCCCGTGGTTTAAAAACTCTATCAGATTTCATGAAAATTGATTGATTTGGCTTAAGATATACACGAAATATTTATGGTTTGTCTCCCTGTTGCAGGGAGTTTGACCTCTCAGCTACTGTAGGTAGCTCAAAACTTTCTCTGTTCAGAAATGGTCTGTGGGGGCCTCCCTGGTGGCACAAGGAGTTGAGACATAGCACTATGAAGCTATCTGCAGCCACTGCAGCACGAGTTCGATCTCCAGGCAGGGAGGTGAGCCACATCTCCTCTGCGAGTTCCAACAAATGCTTTCTCCAGCTTTCCCTCTAAGTTGCCAGCAGCTCTATACTGTATTCACATGTGATTCACTTGGGAGAGCTGGGAGAGTCTGCTGACTTTGGCTGCTGACTTTGGCTCCTCATCACCCAAACAATGATGCAAAATGCTCTGATCCTGTCAGTCCTGTCCAGGCCTTGGAAACAGTACATTGTAGTTGCTGATGAAACTAAATAAAAGCAAGGATGGACTGACTAATGACTCAAAGTTCACTATGTGTACCTTGGCACTGCTGTCTAAATCTCCACATTGTTGCTTTTAATTACTGCAGGGAGTTGCATGAAACAACTACCCAAGAAGCGGCATCTCCAAAAAGCTGCATCTCTAACTCTTATTGTTCCTGTTCTTTGCTGGGCTCAGGTGCTCCTGAATTTTGTTGCATGCTGGATGTTGGTGTCCCTCCCCAGTGTTCTTTTTGCAACCAAGATTTCACTGTGAATGTGCCTTATGGGACGGATGTCCCAGCGTCATCACATTGGCATAGTGGCTTAAATGGAATGCTCATTTCAGCAGCATCCCTAACCCAACGAGGGTCTCTCCAGCACTTGGCAATGACTGTGGTAGCTCACGGATTACTTTGCCAGTCCAACTCTCCTAGGTTGGATCCAGGATGTTTATAATTAGTAGCCAGTATGTGTTTTCACTTAAGGCAAAATAGGAATGCTTTCACTTGTTCTATACAAACCGACAATGTAATGATCACATCAATAATACTAGCCAGTAGGACACAGTGCTCACTGTGCCAGATACCATGATAAGTGCCATGTATTATTATATTCTCATAACTGCCCCACATGACAGGTACAATTGCAATCATCCCCATTTACAAATGAACAAGACACAAAGAAGTCATTTGCCGAACACACCTATTAAGAGGCAGAGGCAGGATTAATCTTAGATAATCTTAGTCTGAGTCTAAACTGTGAAATCCTAAGCCTTCAATGCTCACCTTCTAAGATAATAAGCTTTATCATGGTGTGCCTCTCTCAAGCTTTATTATCCCTGACATACATATTCTCTCATTACCTGTTTATGCCTCTCCCCAATTTCTCAATCTTGTCAATTAACACCAGTACTGATATTTAAGGTACACTCACTTTGTGCCAGGCAATGTGGCAAATACTTTACCTCTAATATCTCACTGATTTTCATAATTACTTCTCAATATAAACACTATTATTGTCCTTTGTTTCCAGAAAAGGGAAATGATATGTGGCAAGGTAAAGCAACTTCCCCAAGATTCACAGTCAGTGAAGTGGCTGAGCCAGGATTCTGTGTGGGTCCTTGCAGGCCCGATAATCACCCAAATTCTCCACAGGAAGCTTTCTGAACTGTTCCACCTTCGGTCCTGATTGTTGACCTGCAGTTTCCATGACCAGTCACCCTTTATCAGTGCTCTACTATTTATTTCTTTGCTGCCTATTGAGAGATTTTTCCATTCCCTTCTCTTACTCCCAGGCCACTTTACCATATCCAGTCTGTGGGCTACTGAAAGGCAAATCCACTATTTTATTTCTTTTGCTGTCCTTCCTGAGTAGTATAGACAGAGTGTACCCACCACATGTTACCCATCTGCTCTCTCACTTGGCCTGGTCACCACACAGTCAAAGAGGGCCAGCTTGCTAGCAATACACCTTCACTGGAACACCTGAATCCTCTCCTTCTCTCTTGATTAGTTTTTCCTCCCTTGACTCAAAGGCAGGTTTACATGTCCCTGAAAATGAAAAGTAATATTTGGGAAAAGTATCTAATGGAGTTCCCTTCCTTTGCTGTCTGCATAGCTCCACCCAGTGGGGTCAGTAGGGTCTAGCCATGGACCCTGGCCATCACCCCAAATCTGAAGATGTTATGAAAGTACCTAGTGCTCTTCTTTCCAACCTGAAGTCAAGCATGGAGTCACAGCTGCTCTTCCAGGAGAAAAGCCCGAGGGGAAATAAAGTCTAGGTTCCAGATATACAGAACAGAAGAAAGTCAAGTTTCACCACAGACCTCCTCTAGTAGCCACCGAACTAACCAATACCTGGACAACCCCACCAAATAGGGGCAGTGAGCATCACAGAGATCTCTGTGGCAGCAGCATCTCCAGAAAACCCCAAATCAACTCCTTTAGGAAATTTCATCTTGCAGCTGCCTCGGGCCAGACATGCAGCTCAGGGTTCGGTGCTCCATGCACGTGAGGCTGATTTCCTGCCACTGATGTGCCACCATTGCGATGCAGGAGACCATGTCTGCATAAGAGTTGAACTGTTTTTATACTGGACTTTCCCTCCAGCAGTTCATTTAGCCAATTGACAAATGTGCCAAGTCTCATAGCTCTGTGTTTTCATTCTGGGGCACATCCCATAATCTCTCTGTAAATCATCCTTCAGATGATCAATGATTTATATTATCCTGCATTGCTTATTTAAGGATATGCTTCTGCCACATTTACAAGATAATGTCAGTCAACCTGGCCTATTCTTACTAACCTATCATAAAAATAATGTCACATTCTACGTTCTTCCTCATGACTTCTACCTGTAAAAGATTTTACTGTTGTAGATAAAGCAAGGCATTGGCCGATATGCCGGTGCCTTGTGTATGTCATCAGTGTGAAGACTGGGACCGTGTAGAGCCTTTAGAAGAGGAATCATTACCCCAGTGCTGCCTACTTATCTCAGCTTATAAAAATAAATATTTGCCCAATAATGCGGCAGGTTTATGAGCTGCATTTAATATTGTAATGAAAAAGTCTATCACTGTGAGAGAGAGGGAGACAGGAGAAGAGTTAAGGTTGCCATGGGAGCCCTTGGTGCATCTGAACCTTTATGATTCTGAGCAATAATTAGATGTAATGCTTTATGGTGGTGGAGCACCTCGCGGGCTCCTGATAATTGTAAAGTGTTTGGCAATTAACTCACCCTCCTTGAGATCCAGGTTGCTGTAATTAACCCCATGAGGAGAAGCAGTCCCAGAGAAGGGGAGTCACGTGGGAAGAGCCACCCTGCCTTGGGGTGGCAGCAGAGACAAAGGGAGGCCACTGGTCCTGGAGGGGTGTCATTGACCCATCTCTGAATGGATCCCCTCCTCGGCAGGATTCAGTTTTCGCAGATGACTGGGCTGGGTCCGAGGGAGCGCTGCCTGCACTGTAGAGAGGGCGTGGGGCTGACAGCCTGTTCTGGAGTCCTCAGTGTTTCCTTTTGTCAGGCGTGGACATGCAGCCCCACACAGCTGTGGCAAGAGGAATGCAGAACGCCACCTGGGGAGAAGTAGGTTGGAAATATGCTGCTCAGCTCTAATCATCTAAACCTACATAAAATTGGTACTTCTGTCCTCGCTCCCCCAAGCAGCTGCAATTTGAGGTTGGTTTTAGTATGCCAATTTTTCTATTATTATCCTGTGACACAAACATGCTCTTAGGCACCGATGGAAAACTGGCAAGGATGGATAGTCTTTATACAGTGTTATTGACATTATATATAGATAGATATAGACACAGAGAGATCCCTATATTATAATATGTTATTGTGTATTGTATGATATGAATATATTATATGAAAAAATAAATGTTTGCAAGCAAACTCCTGAAACAAGTGGGTCCAATGCTTTAGCTCTGTGTATCAGTCAAAAACTAGATCTCCATTTTCTCCAAAGGAAAACAAAGTATAATGCTTGAAATTTTCAGCCAACATCCCCTTTTTTTTCAACTGAAATTTCCATGGACGGACTCAAACATTTCATTTTCTTGGTTAAGAGCTATTGCATTCTGTGTGCTGACAGATTTCAGTGAGGAAATGTGTTGGATTACTGCCATTAACATGCTTTACCCCATTCCTCATATCCCTGCCCAGGCTACCCACACAGCTCTGAGAGGGACTGGTAATGGATCACAGTGTCAACTCCAGACATGAGGATGACAGATATATGGAATTGGCACCAAGGACGGTCTTCGTCAGGGCTATGCAGAGTGGGGAGACATGCGTGTTTTCCCTTGATGCAATGGTCTCATTAATACCTGTCCCAGCAAGAACAATACCTGAGCCCAGGAGTGGATTCAGCTGCCCTGGAAGCCAGGCCAGGATAGAAGGAGAGGCTAGGGAAACCATGCCTTTTGCTATAGTCCAGGCAAGAGTCTGTGCAGCACAAGGCCTGTAGCACATTTTGAAAGAATGTTTTGTACCAGAAAATCTGATTTGCTATGATTAGTTCCATTACATTGTGAGATTGTCACTCTGTATTTATTTGGAAGGCATGTTATAGTGCCTTTTGGTGATTTTTCTCTATGAGCCAAAAGGACTATCTAAAACCTCTAGCAACAAACAACCCAAATGCAACCGTGAATAATCCCAATAATACCTCCCGGGTCCCAGGAAACAGAAATGTTCATGTATAATGAAGAGAAGAGGATCATAAGTCACTGCAGAGCATGCTGATGGAAATTCGGAGCGCAGAGAATGGAACTGGAGGACCACAGAAAAAGCAGGCACAAGATTGGCAGAGAGGTGGGGTGGTTTGATCTTTTATTTTTTTTTTTTTACTAGCAAATCATTGTGTTGATGACTGACTTCTAATAGATCACAATGAGGGAGCTGCCCTAATACTTACAAACCCTGACCTTGGAAGTCCTTCACTTCCAACTTAACATACATCTATACTCTATGGAGCTCTTACGAGTTCCATTTTGTTGTTGGCAAGAAGAAATGTTGGTTGTTTACAACTCCCAATGCTTTTGAGCTGCTCAGGGGTGACATTGTTTGCTGAGCTAGTCGTGAGAGAAAAGATGAAAGCTGAAGAAACAGAGCTCGAGCCAAATGCCCAAACCAGGCAGAAAGAGATAAGGTGGTCCTCTGGGAAGATCGGGTGGTGGCAGGAATTAGGGGAGAATTAGAGGAAATCATGGGGAAGGATGGAGACATGAAGATCCTGTCTGAACACAAGAAGTCAAATGTGGAAAAAGCAAGAATCAAATGGAGTTCTTCCCCTCCCGTCTCTGCCTCCCTCCCTTCCCTCTGTCTTTCCTCCTTTCTTTCTCTCACTCCCTCTCGCTCTTTCATGACACTTGAGGGCTTTGTAACATAGACCTGCTCTGACATCATTAGTGAAGTCTGCATTTCTCACGCATGCCTTGCAGGTTGAGTTTCCTCTTAAAGAGATGCAAGGAAACGCTAAATCTTTCGTGATGGCATGAGGGGAAACTAAGAAACTGCCAATAGAGCTGGTCTTCAAATGATGTCATTTCCTTCAACATCATTTCATTATAACGATGAGGGGGAAAAATCGATTCCTGGCCAGGGCCTCTGTCTGCGCAGTGTTTGCACATTCTCACCACGTCTGCTGAGTTTTCTCCAGGTGACTCCAGTTTCCGCCCACATCCCAGAAATGTGCATGGTGGGTTCATTGATGTGTGTAACCTGTGCCAGTCTGAGTGAGTGAGTGAGTGTGTGTGTGTGTGTGTGTGTGTGTGCCTGTGCTCTCTGGGGAAACCCTGTCTGCCCAGGGCTGGCTCCTGCCTTACACTCTGAGCTGCAAGGACAGGCTCTGACCACCTGAAATCCTGAACTGGGATAAGCAGGTTGGAAATGAATTAAAATCATTAAAATTATTGTCTAATATTAGAGGTGCTCTGGGTCTTTATTTAGAAGTCTGGTGATGTTTTGTGACCAGAAATACACTGTAGGAACTTAACTCTTTTTGGCATCAATTAACACATGATAACGTTGGTTTTACAAGTCACGTTTGCTTAAAGTCACAGTTTCCAAGAACCCACAGACAACATTAAGGACTTACTGCACATGCTCATCTGGTTCGCATAGTCACAAAAGATGGTTGGTGTAATTGATGAGGGTACAAGTAGATAAAAGTCTGAGAGGCTGACTCCACATTCCTTCACTCCCACTTAGGACCCCTGACCTCTGGCCTTCTAAACCAGCAGTGCCCCCCCACCAGCCCACCTCCCTATCCCAAGGGAAGCCCACCTACCCGGTCATTCTCCGGGCCCACCATGGATCCAGGTGAAGGCAGTGGGGCCTGCCTGTAGCCTATGGCACATCCTCCCATGTCTGTTTTTTTTTAACTACACACAAATACATTGGACCCAGGCTTAGGTGGAAGCAGGAAGTAGGAAAACGGTGTCGACTACAAGCAGCAGTCATCCAGGCCTTTTGGGAGACAGACATAGGACCCAGTACTCCAAAACTCCCTCTCAGGGTGCACAGAAGCAGATGTCACTGGAGGTAGCACCTCCTACAAATGTCTGACCTCAGCTCTGCAAGACTCGACCTTGGTTCTGGTTGAAAGAGCTTTCCTGAGAGATTAAAAAGAAGAGGAAGGAAAAGCCAAGCATTCGCTCAGGCAGTCTTCCTAATTAATGCTGCAGGCCCAGAGTGAGAGAGAAAGCACATTTGGTTTTTTGAAACAGCTGTTCTCCCAATAGTGGTCTCTTTTCAGAGAAGCTGCGGGCTAATGCTCTCTGATTCTGTAAATTCACAGCGAAGCCTCTGACTGCTTCAAAAGAATGGGCAGGCTGCTGTCCGGGGCCAAGTAATCATTCCCAAAGCCAGTAACATGGACCGCTGGAATCACAACCTGGAATGCACACAGACCAAGCCGAACACAAACCTAGGATGAGCATTTACTGTGGGCCTGGCCCCTGCTGTTTCATTGCCTGCATTCTCTCATTCATCCTCCCAACTACTCCGTGCACTATTAGGCCCCCTGACCCATGAGGATAGTCACTGCCTGTGGTCACACAGTGAGGAGGAGGTGATAAGACAGGTTGGTCTGAATCAAAGCCCCATTCTCTTGTGTTCCACCATGTGCTAGACTCTTACTTCCTACCTTCCCCTTTTGGAGGACATTGGGCTATTTTCAGGTCTTGGCATAGCTGGGATTAAATTCAAACTTGACAATTATGAAAATAACATTCTCATATTGGCCCTGCTTTGCACAGAAGTCCCTAACCCCAGCCCCTCCCCCATGTTCATGGCACAGCCAAGACTGATCCTTCCATGACTCACATTGTATTTGCCTGCAAGGATTTATTCAAGCCTCCTTTCCTGTAACATGGTGAGCTCCTCCAAAGGAGGAGACAGAGAAACTTTTATTCCCAGCACTGGTACCCAGTACAATGTCCGATACATAGTAGACTTTTAGAGAAGGAGAGAATGACCCAAAATATTTCCTGAATAAATAATACAACAAAATAACAATGGAGTAGCTTTATGCCATGGAGGGAACACCAGATAGGGAATCAAAAATCCTGCCATCCTGCCTTCATGACTAGCTCCCTTACCTTGAACAAATCAGGGTTTCTGGGCTTCTGTTGCCTTGATTTAAAAGCAGTTGAACTTGAGCTCTCAAGGTCATATCCAATGCTGACATCCTGTGAGTTCAGGTTGAGCAGTCTGTGCAGCTCATTCATGAAGTGGCCTGCTCAGGTAAGATGCTGCACGTTCTGCATGAAAGAACACTCTTCCTCAGACCCGATGCAAAGACTTATTTGCTGGGCTCACTGGGCTCACAGCCTGCTATCTTTCTCCCCGCTCCCATGAACCAACATGTCTGCTATGTACCTTTGACTTGGTCCTCACTTCAGGGTCTTTCTAATTTAGCTTCCTCCATAACTACTCACTCAGGTCCTCAAGGTAAGTGCCCCTTCCCTCTGTCCAGCCCTCATGGGCATGACCCACCTAAGAGTGCCAGTGTTTCTAATTAGAATATCAGTCTCCATCTTAATATGATTCCCTAGACTGTAGCAGATCAAGAGATATTCATAAAGGGTTAATTTTAAATTTGCCTTTGTGAGGTGTTATTACTATATTTGAGCAAACAAATTGGAAGATGTGCTGCAACACAGATATTACTACTTAACACCATCCTGGCATGCACACTATTAATTGGGTACTTCCTGTTCTCCTTGAATCCATTCTTTCCATCAAGTGGCCTTGATAAGAGAGCGTGAGAGCAGTGTATGGTTTCGATGGCAGGGCCACTCAGTCACTGGCCAGCACATGCGGGGAGGCAGATACAATGGCAGGTAGCTGCCATCTCATGCTGCATATGAATCCCTTTAGGCCACAAGTGTTTTACAGTGAGAGGATGGCAGAGATGCAGCAACTGAGTCAGCAAAAATATGGACTCTAAACTTAACATACATGGGAGGAAGTGATTTAAATTTGTCTTTAAAATGAAACTATTTTGAGGTGGTTCTTTTGTGTACAGTGTGAGATAATGGTCTAGCTTCCTTCTTTTGCATGTGGCAGTCTAGTTTTCCCAACACTGTTTATTGAAGAGCTTTCCTTGACCTGAAATCATAAATTATGTAGAAGACAACATAGGAAAAACACTCCATAAACTTTAGAATCATCTTTGAGGATTCATCTCCAGAAGCAAGGAAAATATAAACATTTGGGACGACATCGAATTAAAAAGCAAAAGATACAGTAAGCAAAATGAAGAGATGCTCTACTGAATGGGAGAAAATATTTATATACCATACATCTGAAAAAGGACTGATATCAAAGATCTACAAAGAGCTTATGCAACTCAACAAGAACAAAACAACCCAATCAAAAAGTGGGCACAAGGGAGCTTCCCTAGCCTCTCCCATGCCCAGGATGGGTGTCCTGACCCAGAGGGACATGGTTGCAGAGAAAAGAGATAAGAGAATACCTAGAGAGGTTTTGATCCTAAAAAGAACCTGACAGAATTTTCTCCCCAATTGGTGGGTTCATTGTTGGACACTGGAGAGTGAGTACACCAGTGTCCTTGGTAACTTTCCACCAATCACTGTGCAACTGCACAATGTATAGGAAACAGCCCTACTCTCAAGTGGCTTAAAATCTGGGGCAATAACCCAAAGAATGCAAAAGCACTAATTTGAAGGGACATAGGCACTCTTGTGTTCATTGCAGCACTCTTAAAAACAGCCAAGATACGAAACAAGCTAAGTGCCCAAAGACAGAGGAATGGATTAGAAAAATGTGATATAGACACACAATGGATTCCTCGTCGTCTATTAAAAAAATGCACTCTTGCCATTTGCAACATGAATGGAACCCAAGGGGATAATACTAAGTGAATAAGTTAGAAGGAGAAAGACAAATACAGGATGATGTCACTAACATGTGGTACAGAGAAATAAAGCAAAGGGTCAAACCACAGGCAAACCCTAGAAATAGGACTGTAAAACTGAGGTTGCAAGATGGGAAGAGAGTGGGGGTACAAGACAGGGAGAGAATGGAGTCTATGCCTCTGAATGTCATACAATGCTGTAAACGAATGTTACCTCAATAAAAAAATCTGGTGAGATAAATAAGCATGCATGCAGGGAAGAGGTAGGGGACATCTGAACATTAGCTTATGGAAGTAGGCATCAGTGTTATAGATGATAAAGATAAGTTTTGGTCAGTTGGGGAAGGCAGACCAGAGTCAAAATGCCAGGACCACGGTCTATTAGCTGTGTGACCTTGAGGGTTACTTAGTCTCTCTCAGTCTCATTTTCTTTATCTGTAAAATGGGTATAAGAATACTCACTTTTCTGTTTTCTAATTAATAACTGCATTAATTATTAGGTATGGATAAAATTCCTTAAGTGTCTATTATATACCAATTATTGTTACATAGATTAACTCTTGAAGTTAAATACTATTATCACCCCCAATATATAAAGCAGGGAAATGAGTCACAAAGATGTAAGTAACTGTTCAAGGTCAGTAGCTAATACGTGAGAGAATCAGAATTTGCACCAGACTGGCTAGGAGCAGTCTCACCCTCTACAGAGCACTGGCAGAGACAGTCCCCTGGGCTCAGCTAATCTGTCACAGCGCCTACTAGGACCACTGTTTCCTCCGCCATCACTAGTATGGGCTGGACTTTTTGACAAAGTTTCTATCAAGAGTAGCGTCTGGACCTAAAGGTTTTGTTGGTTAAGTGGGGTGAAGAGAGGACATCTCAGGTGAAGAAATTGTAACAGGGTGGTCCCCAGGAAAGGGGGAGGTTCCCTGCCCCACCCAAGGAAGGGTGGAGCTGAGCAGGAAGAGGAGAAGCTGCAGAAGAGACTGGGGAAGGAAGGAAGCAGGATGGAGCCAGAAGGAGACCTGGAGGAGGCACATGGAGCCTAGAGACACGTGAAGAAACTGAGCTTGTCTTTTGGTCGTGGACTGGGTGACACAGATGTGGGTGAGACCCGTGGGGAGGTGACAATGGCAGCTTTTATCTTGATGTTGATTCTGCTCTTTTCCTTCTGGGCTTGTCTGGTTGTTTGTGACCCTTTTCTGTGGGTCCCCACTGGAAGATGCTTTAGACTTGTAGCAGGCTTTGGGGCCTTGTTCTGGGCCGATCCCATATGGATGGACTTTTACCCACGAGGGGACGGGTAACTTTGGGTGCTTCATTTAGAAAGTAGACTCTTTGCCTTACCTGTATTGTTTCCTAGTTTTATTAAAGATCCTTCCCATTAGTCTCATGTGTTTTGTGTTGATGCGGCGGATGGCAGAACCCATTTAGAATAGGCAGGTTTGCGGGGTTTGGGCTGCCCCTCTCCCTGTCCTATAACAAAATGGTGGAAGCAAAGGTGGAAGCAGCACTTGCCCCAAGGCAGACAGAGAAGACCTGACTGGCCAAAGTGTGCCATGGGCTGAGGAGCAACAAAAGTGAGCCAGATGGCTGGGCTGGGGAAGCTCCTGAAAGTCTCATGGAAGAGTCTGGACTCTTAGGACTGATGGGAAACTGGGCCACTGCTCTGGCCAGGCAATTTGAGGTGTGGGAATAGAAGTTGTGTTCAGAAAATAAACTAAAGAGCAGAGAACCAGCTGTGGCAGAAAGGCCCTCGAGGACCCTGCTGGTATCATGAGGTCTAACGTGATAGGCCCGCGGAATTGGAGAAGGGCAGATGTGACTGATAGTGTGAGTGTCCAAACTTGGTGAGGGAGGAGTAAATGAAAGAGAATGAGGAGGAGACACCAAGATCCCCCCAGTTTTAGCAGGTACAACCCTCAGAAAAGCCCAGTGGCATCCGTCAGCTTCCACATCTCAGATGCCCTCCTGTGGTTGGCGTGGTTCTGCGGGCGTTTATAAAGCACAGGTGATGCGCTTGCCCTGCACATATGGGCACCTGGAGATGATGCACTACGTGGGGTCTGAGCACCCCTGATGCCAAAGGAGGCAGAGGGGAGGATTCTCTCCTCCTGTAAAGCAGATTGGAATAGAGCGCTCTGCTGAGGACTCAACGAAGCCCTTCCAAGAGGTGGGAAGTTTTATCTGCACTAACAGAGGAGACAGATACTCTGAAATCTTTTGTCAACAATCCTTTTGTTTGGAAATGATTATTGCTTGCTCATTTGATAACACACACACACACAGCCCTACACATTTTTTAAAGGAAAGGTAATGAGAAAGTTCGTCCATTTGCAAGCAAACAAGATAAAAAGTAATGAAAAGTAGATGTCACTGAGGCTCTTAATTTCTCCCCTTGCTGAAACAAGAAAGAACATTCCCTACCCCTGAAACCTGTTGCAGGGTCAATTGTTGCAAACACAGAGCTCATCTGCAGACCATTTGTTGCAAACAGCTATGGCGTCTGTTCCTGTCACCAAGTGAGACACCAACTTTGAGGTTTTGGAAGTATTTAGGGGGTAAAATGATCCTACCTTTGGCAGCAGACTGCAGCAATGTGGGAAATACTTGGCATTAAATAAAAGGGAATAAAGAGGAAGTGGGACCCTTTGTTCTAGCTCAGCCTCTAGGTATCTTCTAATCTCTTTTCTCTGTGACCATATCCCCCTGGGGCAGGACACCCTTCCTGGGGATGAAAGAGGCAGCAGACTCTGGAGACACCCAGGCCAAAGATGATGAGGGGAAGCTCCACCAGTGCCAGGGGAGAGGCCCAGCCCTGTCCAAGAGAGACCCCCACCCAACAGGCTGTTTCTTCTCAACAGTCAAGCCCAGCAAACAGGCAAGGAAATATTACATTAGTCTGACAAGATCTGTGCTGTTAGAAAGCAAGTTTTATTTTTCCCCTTGAGACTGTGATCTTCTAGGTGTCTGCAAAGGGGGGAATTATTTTTACCCAGATATAGAAATCTTGTTGGGCAGCACAAGGGTGACAGCACAAGAACTCTGCCCGCACATGGAACTATTAGTAGTAAGTAAAGAGCCTTGTAGTTATTGCTGACTGTGGACAATCACCAGCCCTCTAGAAGTTTAGAAAAGGGAGGTTGGGAAACTTAGAATCAGTGTGACATAGGAACCAACCATCCATAATGCACCAGTCACGAGAGAAAAAGTCCATTTCCTCTAGCAGCCAAACATAGTGGCCCCACCCTTTCTTCTATTAAGACTCCTGGAGAGCTGTTATGCCCCAGAGAAAGAAGATAAGGAGATGAATAAAATAGGATTCTGTCCTCCCAGATAATTCCTCAAATTGTAACAAAGCTTACAATTTAACACATGACTGATGTTCAAGTACTTTACTTGAGAGAGTACTTGGGCCTGTTATAGGGCAGGGAGAGGGGCAGCCCAGACCCCTCAAACCTGCCTACTCTAAATGGGTTCTGCCATCCGCCACATCAACGCAAAACATATGAGACTTTAATAGGAAGGAACTTTAATACAATTAGGAAACAATACAGGAAAGGCAAAGAATCTAGTTTCTAAATCAAGCACCCAAAGTTACCCGTCCCCTCGTGGGTGAAAGTCCACCCAAGCAGGATTGGCCCAGAGCAAGGCCCCAAAGCCTGCCATGAGTCTAAAGCATTGTCCAGTGGGGACCCACAGAAAACGAAAAGAAACAACCAGACAAGTCTGGAGGGAAGAGAGGAAAATCAAAATTAAGACAAAAACCGCCATTATCACCTCCCCACAAGTCTCACCTGTTGTGCCCAAGGTCAGCAGACTCGGCAAGCATTACGTTGAACAAAATAAGGCAAACATAAAAACTACACATATGAATCACTTAAATGAAATATCCAGAAAAGTCATAGAAAGTAGACAGACTAGGCATGAAACTGGGATTATACATGTTCACAGCAATGTAGGCAAGTTCCCATCTCTCTATACCTTCACCAACATTTGTTACCCGGTATCGTGTCTTAGATAATAGTCTTTCTACAAGGGGTCAAATGGTATCTCATTGTGGTTTGATTGCCCATTCCTAAGGACTAATGATGCTAAGCATCTTTTCAGGTCCTAAGTGATCATTCATATATCTTCTTTGGTATAATGCCCATTCAGGTCCTTGGCCTATTTTTTAATTGGATTATTACCAGTTATTGAGTTGTCGGAATTTATTGTGTCTTCTCAATAACAGTCCTTTAGCAGATGCTATTCACAAATGTTTCTCTCAGGCTCTGGCTTATCTTCTCATTTACTTAATGAGTGATTTTTAAAAGATAAGTGTTTTTATTTTGATGAAATTCAAATAAATATTTTTTTTTCTTTTATGGCTGCTTTAGTTCATTCGGGCTGCTATAACAAAACACCACAGACTGGTATACCTTATAAACAACAGAAACATATTTTTGTGGTTCTGTGGAAAGTTCAAAATCAGAGTGCCAGGACTCCCTGGTGGCGTAAGGGGTTAAGCACCACACTGTGAAGCAATCCTCATCCTCTGCAGCATGAGTTCGATGCCTGGCCAGCCAGGGAGCAACCCATATGGCACAGCAGAACTCTCCTGTCTCACCCGCTGCTCTCCTCAGCAGTGTACTTCGATCAATCTGCCTGTTCTGCTCCCCACTCTCTCTCTGGTGAATCCTCTCACCCCCCGCATCTCTGGCCTGTACCCCAGCTCTTGTATGCATAAATAAATAAATCTTTTTTTAAAAAATCAGAGTGCCAACATGACACTCTATGAATAGAGGTGCTTCCTCCTGCTTCACAGCCAGCACCTTCTCGATGGGACCTGAAGGACTAGGGAGCTCTTGGGATCTCTGTTATAAAATACTAACCCGAGGTCTCAAAGATTTGCTCCTGCAGTTTCTTCTAAAATGTTTTGTTTTAGCACTCACAGTTTGGTCTATGGCTTATTTTGAATTAAATCTTATATTACATGAGCAAATAGCTTAAGCTCATCTTTTTGTATGTTGTCTCAGCACTATTTGTTGAAAATTGAATTGCCTTACACCTTTGTCAAAATCAATCGATTGTAAGCATAACAGTTTATTTCTGGAAATTCTATTCCACTGATCTATATGCCTATCCTTACACCAGTATTACACTGTATTGATAGTTGTAGCTTTACAGTAAATTTTGAAATTGCAAAATGAAAGTCCTCCACTTTGTTCTTTTTTTGTAAAATTGCTTTGGTTATTCTAGGGTTTTGCTTTTCCAGATAAATTTTAGGAATAGCCTGTTACTTTCTGTTTTTAAAAGCTGGAATTTTTATAGAAATTATAGATCAATTTAGACAGAATTGCTATCTTAACAATATGGACTCTCCTAATTCAAGAACATGACTTGCTTTTCTATTTATTTAGAACTTCTCTGATTTCTCTTAATAGCATTTTGTAATTTTCAGTGTAAAGCCTTATACTTCTTTTGTTAAATGTATACGCAAGTATTTTTTAATGTTTTATTTTATTTTATTTTTAAAAAAAGATTTATTCATTTATGCATACAAGAGCTGGGGTACAGGCCAGAGATGGGGGTGGTGAGAGGATTTACTAGAGACAGAGTGGGGAACAGAACAGGCAGACCGACTGAAATACACTGCTGAGGAGAGCAGCAAGCAAGACAGGAGAGGTCTGCTGCACCATGTGGGTTGTTCCCTGGCCAGCCAGGGAGCAAACTCATGCTGCAAAGGCTGTGGATCACTTCACACCATGGTGCTTAACCCCTTGTGCCACTGGGGAGGCCCCAAGAAAATGTTTTGGGTTTTTTTTTTATGTTTTATTTTATATATTTCTTACATCATTTTTCATTCTTGCACAATGTATGCATTTTCATCTTGGTTATATTCCCCATACAATTGCACCCCCTTATTTTGACCCCAATCCCTCCTCTCCCTGCTTTCCCCCCCACCCCCATAGTGTGTCTCTGATTTATAGCTGCTTGTTGATTTTGATTTTTTCTTTATTATAATTATTCTTTTCCATGGTCCCTTATTTATTTTCTAAATTCCTGCTATGAGTGAGACCATCCAGCATTTTTCTTTTTCTTTCTGGCTTAGTTCGCTGAGCATGATCCCTTCCAGCTCCATCCATGTTGCTGCAAATGGCATGAGTTTATCTTTTTTGATTGCTGAGTAATATTCCATGGTGTATATGTACCACATCTCTTCATCCAGTCATCTATTTGTGGGCATTTGGGTTGTTTCCATAGCTTAGCTATTCTAAATAGTGCTGCTATAAACATAGGTGTGCAGGTGTCCTTTTAAATTAATGTTTCTGTGTCCTTTGGGTAAATACCTAGAAGTGGAATTTCTGGATCATATGGAAGCTCTATCTTTAGTAGGTTGAGGAATCTCCACACAGCTTTCCATAGTGGTTGGACCAGTTTGCACTCCCACCAGCAGTGCGGGAGAGTTCCTTTTTCTCCATATCCTCGCCAAAATTTGTTGTTGCTAGTTTTTTTAATATGTGCCATTCTCACTCGTATAAGATGGTATCTCATTGTAGTTTTGATTTGCATTTCCCTGATGACAAGTGATGTTGAACACTTTTTTCATATGCCTGTTGGCCATTTGCACTTCCTCTTTGGAAAAGTTTGGAGAAGCTTGGAGAAGTTTCTTTTTAGCTTTTCTGCCCATTTTTTGACTGGATTATTTACTTTGTTTTTGTTGAGTCTCTTCAGCTCTTTGTAGATTTTTGTGATCAGTCCTTTATCATTAGTGTTGGGTGCAAAAATTTTTTCCCAGTCTGTGGGGTTTCTCTTTGTTTTGGTTATTGTCTCTTTTGCTGTGCAGAAGCTCTTTAATTTGATGTAGTACCAGCTGTTTATCTTTGCCTTCATTATCACTGCTATACCTAAGTATTTTATTCTCCCTAATGATAAGATGAATGGAATTTTTTCTTTTATTTTCAGACTATTTATTGCTCACTTATAGAAATAGAGTTGATTTTTTTATCCTATGACCTTGCTGAATTGTTTATTTATTCATGTATATGTGGGCGGACATACAATCAATTAGGATTTTTATTTCTTTAAACACAATCATAACAAGTTTATAAATCTAAGCTGGTAGCTCACAAGACTAGAAGCTATAAATAGGAGAATTAGTATGTCCCTAAGAGATGATATTTGGCCTAACAGTAAAGAAGACAGAAGAGGGAAAGTAGAGGGGGAAATGTAAGAACTCCTTTTAAGGTAGCGATGAACATTGTCATACTTTTCAAAAGACACTGGTCACACCATGGTATTAGCAGCCCAATTGAAAAAAAATTAAAATTGGTTGAATAACTGCTATTCAAGAAAAAATATCATGTATCTCTCCACTAAAATAGAATCATGCTTAAAGTTTGACATTGGCATAAGCTCTTTTTTCTCTTCTAAGAGGTTTGCTCACAGATGTCCTCTGAAGCATTGCTGTCTTCTCTTCCCCTGAAACCAAGGTCACCTTGGCTACCACCAGGGTCATTGGGCATTTGCCCAGTGGGTTCCTGGGGTCTCCTGCATCTTGGAAACTTCTCATGATAATGTACCTTTAAAAGTCATCTCCTGCCAACATGGAGGAATTTGGTAACTGGATGGCATCTGATGCTGCCTGTCTGAGTCCTCAGGACCATAGCCTGTGTGCAAGTCTGTGACTCAGAATACTATGCAAAAGAAACAAATATTGTAGTCCTAACTGAGGGAAGAAGGGACTCCAGGTTGAAGCCATTTAAAGTGTGTTGAGGATCTGCCCTGGTGGTGCAGGAGGTTAAGGCTGTCCGCAGCCTCTGTAGCACCAGTTCGATTCCCGGCCAATCGGCGAGGGTCCCACGTGGTGTGGCAGACCCTGCCTGTCTCGCCTGCTGCTCCCCTCAGCAGTGTATTTCGTCAGTCTGCCTGCTCTATTCCCCACTCTGTCTCTGGTGAATCCAGTTCTTGTATAAATAAATAAATATTTTAAAAATAATAATAAAGTGTGTTAAATGCTCAGACACACAACACTGCCCTGCCCTGGGGAAAGGTTCTCTTTGCAGCCAGCCTCCTATCAGCTGTCACAGACAGATGGGCAGGGCCTGAGGGACAAGTAGGCCCAGGGTGTGCAAGAAGAAAATACAGGCCAGTCCTTTGCAGAACTCCTGAGGGACTTCAGAAATGGGGTGGGACTAGAGAGGCGGGCCAGCTGGTCCACAAGTTCCCAGTGACACTCCAGCTGTGTGCTTTAGAGGGGCAGGTGATAGTCAAAGGAATCCCTTCTTCTTTAATTGATGACATTCAGGGTATGAATAGGGTGCTATTCTCTGTCACTCACTCTGTATTGCACTAATGTAAGGTGGTAAGAAGCGGGGGAGAGTGAGAAGGGGCTGAGTGAGCAGCGAAGATGCCATGTCATTCTCTGGGCAGAGTGTTCAGCTCCTGTTGTCTCCACAGTCCTGAGAAGATGCTCAAGTGTCCTCCCACCTCCTAGTCAAGTCTCACCCTTGTCTCCCCAGAACCACTCACTCTCATTTGCCCTTCTGTCTCCCTGGAAAATTTGCTCTCCCACAGACTCTTTTGTTTCTCACAGACATCCCTATTGCAAACTACCAAATTCCAGGTCGTGATTCACAGCAACCCTCTGAGTGCCTGACTCCACGCTGCAGGCACTGGTGCTTAGCCCAGAGGTTAGAGAACCGCATGCTGCTTTGTCTCTTAGCAGGCAGGAGACCGTCAGCAGGAGGGCAAACCACTGGCTAGGTGGGGTTCTTTCTCCAACTGGCAGCCTGGGCCCTGGCAGCCCCAGCCCCATCACCCTTCCCCAAGCCCTCTCTCTCTCTCCCCATACAGATGTCCAGGGGTGTCAGCCTAGCACTTGCTTATTAACAGTCTGCCATAACACCAAACCAGGTGCAGGAGAGAGTGGGGTGCGTGGGGTGCTGGTGCCCAGGAGTGGAAACAAGGACATCACAACAAGAAATAGAAATACTCTGGATTCCCACATAGAAAGCCCTAGAAAAAACTGGAAGCTAAAAAGAGATCTGCAAATAAGACACCAAGCTAACAGGTAGACAATTTTCCTGAGTTGTGAAACTATGACCTTAGCACCGAGGTTTGGGGAACATAGAAGGAATGGATGGTAAAGGGATAAAATATTTGTTCTCAAACAAAGCAAAAACAGATTCTTAGACTACCAGGACAAAATAGTGGTTACCAGAAGGGAAGTAGGAGGGGGATGGATAAATTAGGCAAAAGGGAGTAACTATACGGTGACAAATGGAAACTAGACTTCAGGTGATGAGTACCTTATAGTATATACAGATGTTGAATGTAAGTCTATAGCACATCTGAAACTTATATGTTGTTTTAAACCAATGCTATGTAAGAGAACAGAAATCTACTACCCCAAAATACTTTAGGGCAAAATGTTGATTTCATGGGAAGGGCTCTGAAAGATGGGTGGACATGCTTTTGAAAAAGACATTTACATGTAAACTTTTCTCTAGAGGGCAGCTCCCTCACTATATGGAAGACCTAATGTCCTTATCTATTTTCAATTGAGAAGGCAATACTTAAATCTGATACTTTTGCTGAATGTATCTTCCTTGACTTTCCTTATTCCTCTCCACCCAACCTCCCTTGTCTTAGCTGAAATGGTACCTGAAGCTGGCAATAAGTCACTGTAATGCTGGGTCTCTCCCATGTATACAGGACGCATGCCTGTTACTATTAAACTTCTTTTTGGCTTTTTTCTCCTACCAATATAATGCTTGCTTGATTATTTGCCAGACTAGAAGAATCCAGAGAGACAAGGGACAATTTCCTTTGCTCCCCAACAGTTACTTGAATAAAAAATAAATAAATATATAGTTGATCTCCATGCTTGAGAGTGGCTGGTTAATGGGGACCTGGGGCAGGTGGACAGGCTGGTGGGGGCAGGGCAGATGAAGCTCTAGCCTTGGGCATCTGTGGGAGAGTTAAATATGGGAATCTCAAACAGAAGCACAGCTTGTCTCCTGCTAGGCAGCCAATCCCAGTTCTTCAAACAGCAGCTGTTTCAATAACATTGTAGGAAACTTTCATGGTTCCAGCACTGGAAAAGACCAAGTTGTTCTACAGGAGGAGGGTCTCCCCTTAAATGACAAAACTTTTTGATATTGATAACTTTAAATATCATTATTCAACTCAATACCTGTGGTGTTTACCATTTGGAAGAAAAAAAGAGACAGGCATGAGGCCTGTGATCTCACCTCTACATTAGGCAACCAGTGAGCATGTAAGGGGCTCACATGACATGCCAGGCACCAAAGTGTGTGTATACAATGCCTCAGACCTCAGCTCTGCTTTCTCAGGGAAGTGGCATGGTAGAGAATGTAAGTTGTGTATACTTATATTTTATGTATGCTTACGTTTTACAACCATAAAGCAAGGTAGTTGGTGTCACGTTGCAGATTTCTTTTCTTTTTTTTTTTTTAAGATTTATTTATTTATTTATTTATACAAGCACTGGGTACAGTCAGAAGTGCGGGAGGGCGAGAGAATTCACCAGAGCCAGAGCGGGGAGCAGAGCAGGCAGAAGGACCGAAGTACACTGCTGAGGGGAGCAGCGGGCAGCAGGAGAGGTCTGCACGCCATGCGGGACCCTCCTCGGGTGGCCAGGGAGCAGCCGGGGATCGAACTGGCACTGCAGAGGCTGCAGGCAGTTTCACAACCCAGCGCTCAACTGCTGCGCCACTGGGGAGGCCCGTTGCAGATTTCTTACAGGAGAAGTCTAAATCAAATGCTGGACCACACATGGGTTAGTACACAAATGTGTGTTTCTTAGCTCTGTCCACAGAGAGTCTAGAAGCAGTGATGACCCAGTAGCCACATACCTGCCCAGTGCTCAGATCTTGGTCTCTAAATACCTTTCTCCAATGAAAGGATCAATAGCTATTTGGAGAAATGATTGATTGGGGGAGGGGGAGAGGCAGAAGGGGGTAGATAAGCCAATAGGGCATAGGAATCAACCTGGAAAAGCTCTCAATAGCCAAAACAAGAACAATTTGAGCCAAAAAATAAACATTGATAGTATTGGGCAAAACCTAAAAAGATAAATAAATATCCATGGGCCCATTCTGATATAAACAAATGGCAAAATAGGAGAGAAGGAACAAATTTTTACAAAAGAATTCCAGTGAATAAGTAAATAGGAGAAATGAACAAAACAGATCATTAGAACATTGCTACAGGCAGGCTAAAATAGTGGGCAAAACATTAAGGAAAAACATAGTCTCAAAGTATTTCTCCCAAAATTTACCAATTTTTGTGGTGATTTAACATGTGATCACAAATTTTTTAATGCCCTGCCCTTTATAAATGGTGCTTAATTCTCTTCTCTTAGTGCAGACTTACTGACAGTCTGCCATAACGCCAAACCAGGTGCAGCAGAGAGTGGGGTGGGTGGGGTGCTGATGCCCAGGAGAAATATAGTCGTATTGCCATGGAGAAACATGACAAATATCACCTTAACAAAGCGACCAAGGTTAACATCACCAGTGATAAATCATGTTGATATCACGTGCCCACTGATATCATAGACTGAGAAGAGTACTTCTCCTCTGTGACATTTTTCCAAAAATACTTTACTTCAGCTATTAACGACAACACACCGGATAAGGCCAAATGAGGGACATCCTCCAAATATCTGATCACTACTCTTCAAAGTTCTCAAGACCATGAAAGTCAAAGAAAGACTAAGGAACTGTGAATTTTGGGGAAGGCTAAGAGGACTGAATGAAATGTGATATCCTGAATTGGTTGCTAGAACAGAAAAAGGACATTAAGTTAGTAAAGAGTATTGCATCAATGTCAATTTCTTACTTTTGATTAATGTATCATGGTTTTGTAAGTATGATGGAAGCTAGGGATTGATATTCAACAACCACTTGCATGATCTCTCTAGCACATTAATGATTCTATTTATTTCAAAACAAGAAGTTTTTTCTAATGCTTTGACTTGAAGCTTCCAGTTCTAGGAAAGATGAAATAAGCCTACTGCAGTTTGTCTTCTACTGATTACAAAATAGAAAATGAGGCCTCTAAAAATCAATGAATGTAGATAATAATAGGCAGATTAGGAAGGAAAGTCAAATCTAAACAAAAATACCAGTGACTAGAGTGAGTTCCCTGGTTTCTATTTCTTCGACTTCCCTCCCAAGTCCGACCTAAGGGCAAGTCAAATCATGGACACATTTCAGCAAAACTCTGAAGAAAGCATGTCTTTCTGTACAGAGGTTTGGAAAAAAAGATCTGGGAGGCTGTAGGGGAAATTCTGCGAATTTTTTTCCCTTTTTCATTTCCCCTTGAGGCCCTGTCCTGAGGCCAACCCCTGCCCATATCAGAACTGTTACCAAATGTGGTGGTAGTATCAGGTACCTACAAACTCTGAGAAAAAATCCATCTCTCCCAGCTATGCAAAGCATAGGATATTACCTATTATTTCTCTCTCCCCTTTTTCCTAATTTACTAATGAATGTAGATGATTCAGAGAGAAGCACTACCTTTCTAGTCAATGTCCCCCAAAATAAGACCATGGAAGCCAAAGAGTGAGAAAAATCATGCAGAGGATTCAGCAAGGGTGAGGTTCACCCATTTCTATCTGTAAGTTGACATAAATCCTGAGCTCACAGACAGGTGAGCATGTATGGGACACACTCAAGAAGCAGAGCAAAGGTTTAGTGACTTAAGCCTTATAAACCACTGTGCAAATGCTAGACTACCCCTCAGTGGCATATTCATGGGGCAACCTCCAAACACATAACAAAGGCTTTGAAAACTGTATAGACATGGGAACCCACTCTCAGAAGGTGGAACAGAACTTGTAGTCTAAACCTACTTGGCACAGTGGTCTGCTAAAACAAAAAAACCCACACATTTTCCAGAGAATTTTAACAGAACCCAGTGTCTCATGATATAATATACAAACTGTCCTGGATGCCATCCAAAATTATCCAACACACCAAGAGGCAGGAAAATCCAACCATTTCTCCAGGGAATTGTCAATCAACAGATGCCAACCCCCAAATGACCAAGACATTGGAATTATCAGTTTAAGGCTGTAAAGCATCTATAATAATCATTCTCCATGAGGTAAAAGCAAACATTCTTAACATGAATGAAAAAAAATTCTCAACAGAGAAACAGAAACAATAACAAAAGATCCAAATGGAATTTTAGAATGAGAAATACAATATCCAAATAAAAAATTCACTACAGAGACTCAAACAATTGTAGTCTGTCTTCAAAAAAGTAGATTGCCAGAAAAAAAAAAGAGTCCATTAACTTGAGGACAGTTAAAGAGAAAGCATCTGATCTAAATAACAGATAGAAAATAGGTTGAAAAATGAAGACTCTCAGGACCTGTGGGACAATATAGAACAGTCTAATGTGCATGTGATTGGACCTTCTATGGAGTAAAGAAAACAGTGGCATAGAATCATTTTTTGAAGAAGTAATTACCAAAAAACCTCCCAAATTCAGTGAAAGACACAAACTTAAAGATGCAAGAAGCTCAGGGAATACCACATAGGATAAATCCAAATATAACCATCATCATCAAATTGTGAAAACCAAAGGCAATGAGGACATCTTGAAAGCAACCAGAGAAAATTTCACATTAGAAGAAGGTGATAACTATTTGTGAATTTCTCACAGCAACCATATAAATTAGAAAGAACCATATAACCATCAACTTAGAATTCTATATCCCACAAAAATATCATTCAGGAAAGAAGGCAAAATAAAGAACATCCTCAGATTAAAAAAAAAGAGAGAGAATTCACTGCCGGCACACAGACCTCTCCTGCTGCCCGCTGCTCCCCTCAGCAGTGTACTTCGTCAGTCTGCCTGTTCTGCTCCCCGCTCTGGCTCTGGTGAATTCTCTCACCCTCCCGCACTTCTGACTGTACCCAGTACTAGTGTAAATAAATCTTTTAAAAAAAAAAGAGAGAGAGAGAGAGATTTCACTGCCAACAAACCTGCTCTAAAATAAATGCTAAAGGAAGTTCTTTGGATAGAAGGGAAATGACCCCAGAGGGAAAGTTAAAATTTCAGAAATGAAGGAAGCTCAACAGAAATGGTAAACACTGGGTAAGTATAATACACTGCCTTTCTCCTCTTAAATTTTAAAAATATGTATGACTATTGAAAGTCAACACTATAACATTTTGGGGCTCGGGGGTCTTTTGTGTGTGGTGATAAGGTTTCTACAGTCTACTTGAATTCAACTACCCAAATACTAAGTTTTAATAGAATGTGGAAAGTTAAGTATGATTAGTGCAAATCCCTAGAGCAACTACCAAAAATAAGTTTGAGGATGTCCCCTGGGGGGCAGTCATGCTCTACCCCTCCACTTACCCCTCCCCCATCGAGAACCTCTGCCTTAAGGTAATAAATACTACAGTGGTCCAGCTGTACATCTTCACAGAGGTTCTGGTGGTCAGTGTCTTCTTCCTCAGAGATCCCTTTCCTCTTACTGGTAACATCACCAGATGGGAGGATCAAGGAAAGCTCTAAATGGTATAACAAGCCATGCTTTTCTTTTGTTGGGCTATGCCTTTGCCTTAGATACTCATCAACAAAAAAACTGATGCCAGCAAATGCTAGACCAAAGCCCTTCCTCCCCTACCCCATTCACTTTCCTTGTCTCCTGCTACCCTGGGTCTATTTCTTTTTTTTTTTTTTTTTTTTTTTTTTTTATAGAGGCATGCTTTATTTATTTGTTTGCTGGTTTGTTTGTTTGTTTTGTTTATACATGCACTGGGTACAGTCAGAAGCGCGGGAGGGCGAGAGAATTCACCAGAGCCAGAGCGGGGAGCAGAGCAGGCAGAAGGACCGAAGTACACTGCTGAGGGGAGCAGCGGGCGGCAGGAGAGGTCTGCGCGCCATGTGGGACCCTCCTCTGGTGGCCGGGGAGCAGCCGGGGATCGAACCGGCGCCGCAGAGGCCGCGCGCAGCTTCGCAACCCAGCGCTCAACCGCTGCGCCACCGGGGAGGCCCCCTGGGTCTATTTCTTTCTTCTTCTCACAGTGTCTCTTTTCTGCAGACATTGGCAGAGCAGGGGAGATGATGCTGTTGCCAGGAAGCTGTTTGCATTCTTGGGCACATTGCTTCCCAGCAGGCTTATCCTCCAAGTGGAGTCCGAGAAAGCCAACTACCTGTGCCCCAGCATCAGGCAACCCATACCAAGCGTTCAAACTAGAACTATACAGGCACAACCTTCAATAGGTCTGAGCCTATGGAGGGCCCAGCTCCTTTGCATATACTCCTTTCCCCATCACTCAAGGGGCAATACCTGGTGCAATTTGTAGGACACCAGCATCACTCCAGTCCTCATGTCGTAGTGCCCTTCAGGACCTCTTGAGGTATAGCAGATACAAGAAACACCTTCTTGAGATTCTCTTCCTACCTCACAAAGCACCTGGAATAGATATACGTGTTCGTGTTTAGAGCCCAACGCTGTGTCAGCTTCTACCCTTGAGTCCCACATCTACCTAGTGAGAATGAGATTAGCTTTTTTTCTGCAAGAGAGCACATCAAAACATTTGGTACATTATCATGTCTTTCTTTCCTCTCCCACAGGTGAAAGTCCCAGTTCCTTTGAATATATCAATCACTTGTAATAAGATTTGCAGACACAACAAACACTAGCCTGATCATATTCCCCCAGATGCATTTCCTTGCTAATGTTCCTCTCAAAAATTTATTCAGAACTAAATCCACACATTATTCATTTTTTACCACTCCTATATTGCAATCGATACCAGCAGTCTGTATAACAAATGCCCTAGACAGAGTTTATTTTGGTAAGCCTCAGTTCATCCTGTGACATAACTGCTTACATAATTGCTGCAGGTTTCTTTCATTATTGGGACATTAGGACTTCTCCTTAGCTTAGCCGGTGGGGTCCCTGATGCTCTTAATTCTGAGTCTGTATTTTTATTAACACAACTGATGCTAATATTAGTTTCCTGGAACCCATACCACATTAATGACCACAGTGAGTTTGTAATTAGCAAAAGCTCTCTAAGATGATTTTTCACATCAAGTCCTGTTAATGTAAAGGTCACTGGTGCCAGGTATATGCAGTTATTTTCTTAACCTAAAGATGGGGTTTCTCATTTGTCTCTACTCAATGTATCTTTATGTTGAATCTCAGCTTTACCTGCCAACATGCTTTTTCTCGTCTGAGGTCTACAACGCCAGTATATTTGAAAATCTAGTTTTCTGTGTCTTCATCCAGGTTGTAGATAAAAAATATTGACTGGGATAGCAGTGGTTTTTGAATTGTCTACTGGAGAGATCTGTTACTTGTGTGGTAACAGATATCTGAAGGGGTGTTAATCTATACTTCTGAATCATATACAGTATTGTAAACAAATAACACCTCAATAAATCAAATAATACCTCCCTGGGTATAGTAACAGGGAGTCATAGTTTAAGTCTTTGATAAGAGATAACCTGAGGAGCTTTGCTGAGAACTTGTTAGTTGGAATATGTAGTGGGGCTCAGAGGATTTGCTATAGTAAGAACCGAGTTGAGAAGGTGGCTGGGACATCAGAATGCTAACTGAGTAGGCCATCGCAGGGCTGTTTGAAAGGGTGATCAGAACAGGAAGTTGAGAGAGATAGGGAACAGAATGCTCAAGCCAAGCAAGGAGAGAGGACACATCTGAGTCCCTGAATTAGAGGCCAGGTGGAACCTTGTCACCATGGCAACTTGTTCTATGGCATGCACAAGAAATGATGTTAGTCTACATGGTGTGAAATGAGGAATAAGAAGCAAGAGAAGCCACCTGGTTGAATCCAGTGGTTGATCTCAATGGCAGAGTTTCTAAAAGACCTCTTTTAAAGGGTGGGATCCTCTCTTTAAAATGATTTACCAAGCAGATACTCAGAATATAGGATCTGTTGATACTGAACCCTGTCTATAGTTTTCTCCAAGCTACCCACATGGCAATGTTTTAAAACAAAGAAAAAGGAGGGATTTGGACCTAGCATGTGTCTGCCAGGCCTGCACTGGCCCCTGCTGATCACCACTTCCTTCTAAGTTCTGCCAGATTTTCGGATTTGTCATCTCTTCTAGGATTTTGCAGGGGGTTAGCATCAGTGGTTTCTAGAAACAAACTAGGAAACCTCAGGAGATTTGCCTGCCTCCAATCATTAGGCTCCTTTTTTCCCCATAGGCTTTAGAGGTAATTGATAGCAGGTTTATAACTCCAATGCTAATATTTGGCGCTCTGTAATAGAACTCATCTGGTCTTGAAAGTTATGTTCACTTCGTACCTACAGGTCTTCTTTCCCACCCCAATCTTGTCTTTGAATGATGTTTTCTCTAAGCCATGTTTATTCTGCAGATTTTTAGTTTGGAGATTTTTCTCCCTGGTGGCATAGGGCAGAAAAACAGGAAATGAGCAGTGCTGCTTGCTCTGCCATCCATCAGTATTACATCATCTGCTCCTGGACTTTATTTCTTCACTGTTTTTGATCCCTGTTTAGTTTCTTAAAAGCTCTTGTTTTTGCCTTTAGCATTTTCCATGAGCCTCAGCTTGTTCTGGGTCCTCACCTTTCTGGCATGATTCCCTCAGATTTGTGTCACCCCTTTGAATTTGTCTTTGACCATGTGCCCATTTTTTTTCCAACAGACTAATATTATACACTAATATTTTATTTAGCAGGCTCTTCTACCCTTCCTAACCGAGGCACCTTCCTTCTTAGAGACTCTGTCTATGAGATCTTGCTTCTGTTTTACTGGATTTGGTCCCGAAGCCTTCATAAGGCTATCACTGGACCAAACAGGAACAGTGAAGTTCTAGAAGGCAGGAACCATAGAACTTGGCTTATAAAAGAAATCCTACCCCCAAGTGGGTGTGAGTTTTGTTTTGTTTTAAATCAAAAACAATAGTCAAACAGAAAAATGAGAGCATTACAGAAAATAAGGATGCTTTACAAACTCAAATTTCTCTGATTATGTGGGTTATTCATAGAAAATTCAGATTACTGATGTGACTCTAGAACTCCTGAATCTCTAGGGAGAAACCAAGGCATTCATTTTTAAACATTTCATAAGTTGTTTCTTATGTATACCAAAGTTTAACAACCACTTTGCTAAAGTCCCAAGAAAGGAGAACAGAGTAAGCTTTGAAGGCTGAGATGGGTTAGAAAATCAAAGCCTACCCATTTCTCTGTACTCCTGCATCCCTATGAATTGAAACCCCACTAATTTCAAAGGAATCTTTCAGCCTGACTCAGAAGAGATTTGAATGTTGGAAGAAACAAGTAACTGTTGTATTAGACAAGAACATTTTAAGGCTCAGTCACAGAACTAGAATTTCACGCTGACATTGGAACAGTCATTGTTGCATTATATATCTTCTTAAATCATCCCCATGTAGTAGGACAGGAACTCAGCCTGCACATATTTTCTGTGATAATATCAGGGCATTGGATGGTGGAAACACGTGAGTTTTGTATCTGGTAGACCTGTATTAGGGTACTGTCTTCCACTTAATAACCAAGTGACCTCATTCAAGTTGCTTAACTAGAAATGCAAAAATACTATACCAACTGATTTTTGAGAAAATCCATGAGTAAATAATAATCTGTAAAGCACCTACTGCATATTAGTTGCTCATCCTACATTCCTTTCACTTCTTCCCCAAAGAAGATGTATGTCTAGGTACTAACCATTTTCCCAACACTTTGAGGAAAATACCACATCCAATTTAGGGCAAAATGAAACTGCTGAAAAAGCCTAAAGCTGTAGGACAAGAAGGACTGAATTGCTTTTAAGTGGAATTCTAATTTAAGATTTGATTTCTATTAATTATTCATTACCAGTTCTAATTGATTGTTGCTATGTCAAAATTTCAGAGTGAGTTAATAAGCATCCAAATGTTAGAAACCTCTGTTTTGCAATATAGTTTGGAATTCTCTTCATGAGAAATGTTTCGGGAATATGTGGACAGTGGGATTTTAAAATTCTCCTACATAAAAATTCTTTTCTTTTGAATAATATTTAATCTTTGTAACTACTGTGTGGATTATCCTGGGAGACTGTATCTAGGATTATGGCTCTGTTTTCTTTTTAAGTAACAATGCTGACCCATTGACAAGGGCTTTATCTGTCCATCTACACAGGAACTGATGAGCCACATCGCACTTAATTTGATTTAATGGACCACTGCCTCCAACTTCAAGGAAAAATTAGTATCCCTCCTCACACTTATTTTTGGATTGCTAGAACTTTTCTCTGCTCTGTTATAGAGAAGTGTTCCTACCTTTTGGGGACCCAATAAAAGAGTGGTGTGTGATCACATCATATATTTATGTAATGACTCCTTAGATGATAAGCCCTTAGAGTAGAATCCAAGAGTAGAGGCTGCTGCTAAGACTCTCTGTGTGAGACACAAGGCCTGCAGTATAACTTTTTCAGTCTCTGTGCTTGGAGGGATGGTTAATAAGGCAGCACATAGTAAAGGAAGTGTCAAGGTACTGTCCAAGGATGAATTTTTCTTCAGACTTCAACATTTCTTCAGACTTCGTCTTTCACATTCTTAAGTGGAGGCTAAACTTCCTTCTTATCACTGTTGCAGAGAGAGGGCAGTCAGAGGACTGTGGTGAGTCATTTTCATTAACAGTCAGCCATTTTTATTAACAGATAAAGGAAGCAGCCAACGTTTTATCAGGTATATCAGAGAAAATCAGAGCTGCCTGGAAACATTCATTAGTAAGATTCAACACATAAAGCAAGTATAGGGAGGAAAGGAGAGAAAGGAGAGGAGAGGAGAGAGGGAGAAGGGAGGGAGGATAATCAAAGGAGGGTACAGGGACCTGGAGACCGAGCAACAGGGGCTCACAGAAGAGCATGCAGCAGAGCCTCTTTCCTCAGCCAGGTATGTTAAGGGCGGCTGACTGTTCTGTAGTGAAGAGGAACTGGAGGTTGATGTGAAAATCTGCTGTATGTTCTTTCAAAGCTCTTGAAATTGACTATGTGTACCAAATTGTGTCTAATTTTCATTAATGTTTTCAGTCGTTTTCAACCACGCCTTTCTTCATTTTCATGAACACTTTTAGCATGTTCAAATGGAGACAGATGATTGAGTGAACCCTACTTGTTACAGTTAAGGATCTGATATCAAGAACAGTAAAATCCAGGCAGTCTGAATCCTCTCACATCCACCCTCAAAATGCTGTCTTAATGAAGCTTAATTCCCAAGACTCCTAGATATTAGAAAATAAAAAGCAGAAGTGTTCCATAAAACCAATAGATCCTCCAGATGTTGATTTGGTTAATTGGCCCCTCAAGAACTTTTCTATTTTAACTTTTTTACTTAATTCAAGAATTTTAAGTTGGAAATGAGAAGCAGGAAAGGAGTTTTATTTAGGGGAAAGGTAATCAAGAAGTCACTAGGCATTAGGGATTCTCGCACAAACTGTATTGAATAACTATAAACAGAATGGTTCAAACATAATAAAAGTTTATTTACCTCAGTTCAAGGCAGATGTTTCATTTCATTAGAGGCGGACTTGTATCCACTAACCAACTGTCATTCAAGGACTCGGGTTGACAGGAGCTCTGCCATCTTTATGCTGTGTGGTTTCTAAGATAGTAATAATCATCTCCACCCCAAGGGAAAGAACATGGTGGAGTGTTTAATGGGAGATTTCTATGGGATGAGCCCAGAGATGACACAGGTGACTTCTATTCTCATTCAGTTGACTTGAACTTAGCCACGTGGTATCACCTAACTGTAAAGGGGGATGGGAAATGTATTTGTACCTCTATGCCCCAAAATAGGGAGAAAATAGATTAATCAATAGTCTGTATCATCTTATACAGAAGGTATGTGTATTTAGTTATTTCTCCTCTCTGGTTTGGAATTCTAATGCTTCATTTCCAGGACCACTATGGCAAGTCAAGAGATGGTAATATTTACTGTAATAAGAATAAAGCAAAAGCAAGTGTCTATCAAACACTGTGTTAAATGCATGTTATTTTATTTAATCCTCACATCAACCCTGATTTTGCAGATAAGGAGACTGAGGCTAAGGGAGAATAAGTAACCTCCCAAGGTCTCAGGACAGTGACAGAACTGGGATTTGACTGATGCCCATACCTTTAACTGCCTTATTGTACATTCATCACCACACCACAGGACCCAAATTTAAATTACAATCTGCTCCAAAGTTAAGTAAGAGTTCTTCTATTTTGAACCACCAGGAAAAGGAAGGAATGATCTTCAGATTTTTAAAATCTGCAAGTGAATGAACTTGAAATAGAAAATCAGGAAAGCCTTTGGCCAAGTTTAGAAATCCCTCGAACTACTTGGAATCTGCCATGGAAACCTCACTTGAACCTTTCTGGTTTATTTTTAGTTCTTAAAAGGCACCATTTCCTGGATCAGTGAAGCAGGTTTGAATATCCTTATTGGGGGGTTGGACATAAGCGAGATTTTTTTTTTTAACTGAGTGTAAAAGAAATGCTGCTACACCATAGGGCAGGAATACCTGAAATAAATAAGTGCCCAACATTTGAGCTGTAAGAGGACATACCTTTGGGCTTTGCTGTATCTGGTCCTCCTGAAAGCATGAGCTCCCCTCTCCTGCAACCTCACTTGCTCCTTGAATCTCTTATCCTTGACCCTGAATCTGAGGGCCCTGAAATTAACTTCACACCCTTTCGGGTGCTGCCACAAACCTTCACAAGGACATTGCTGAGTCTTCAGCTTTGCAAAGAGTCCTGTAATCTCTGTGGTTTAGCTTTGATCAATGGCCTATATGGAATTCAACTCTGAGTCTCATTCACTCTGGTCAAAGTCAGGAGATGAAAGTGGAGATAAACACCAGAAATCCCAGGTGAACTGGGCTAGTGAATTCTGCTCACCATGTTCAGCCATTACAGCTTTTGGTACCTATGAGCCTAGGGTGAGGTACCCCTTTGGGTTTACATTTAACTTGTCTCACGAATGGCGGGCCTTACACAAGGCCGTTAATCCTCTTACTGTCAACTCACTCACCTTTCGAGGCCTTTTGGAAAGACCCATCATTCTTCACAGCTCCTGAGAATCCTCCAGGATGGCCTCAATAGCAGTGTGTGTTAGCATGCTCACTGCCATGAACCATGCCGTGCATGGAGTCCTCGCCTCCCATTATAACCATAGAAAGAAAAGAGGTAAACACAAACTTACCATGTCATCTACTGCAACAAAATTATTCTCTTCTTCCACATAACTCTTTCCTCATTAAATGAAATAGTATGAAGTGGGGCCTCCCTGGTGGCACAGGGGTTAAAATCTCAGCACTATCAAGCTATGGCCAGCCACTGCGACATGAGTTCAATCCCTGGCCAGGGAGCTAACCCACATAGCATAGCAGACCTCTCCTGTCTCACCAGCTGCTCCCCTCAGCAGTGTATTTCAGTAGATCCACTTGTTCTACTCCCCTCGCTGTCTCACACCCCTCCCCACACACACCTCTGGCCTATACCCCAGTTCTTGTATGCATAAATAAATAAAAATACAAAAAAAAATAAAATTCATAACTGGCTTAAAAAAAATATTAAGTAAAAGCATTACTGGATTGTGGCAAACTTTATAATGCTGGGTAGAGGGTCCAAGTGTGGTCATTCTATTATTCTCTACAATCATTTCATAATTTAAAATATTTTCTAATAAATTAAATATAAGAGAAATAATCTGAATTGTGTTTCTTGTTTTTATTTCTAGCTCTACTACTGACCAGTGTGTCTTAGGCCATATGGACAATCGGGTGAAAGTAGGTTGGAAGTTCTCGTTGAGTACTAAGTATTGACTGCCCAGATATTGGGTATGTGTAAGAAGTTATTTTCCTTTACACTATTTTACACTTCTTGTCCTAGGTGAGCCTATGTGCCCCAACTCCACCTCTTTCTAGACAGTTCTGGCAATAGGTGTGTAATCATTTTCCTATTAATAAATTCATAGGTAGTGTAATAACCAATACCTCAGTTATAAGCTGGAGAGGCATTTTCATTTCTCTCTTTTAACTTTTCTTGATAAAACTCTTTCCCATCTGTCCTTGAATTTATTCATAGGTAATCTTTTCTGGTGGCATTATACATGATCTCTTTATAAAAATGAAAATTCCAGTAAATAGATATGGAGTTGACTTTTGTATATATATTTTTAACTGATGAACTCACTAAATTCATTAATTAGAAAAAATTCTCTGATTGTTTTTGATTATCTATGTGAAAAATTACACCATTTGCCAATACAGACAAACTTGAGATCTTTAATTTTGCTTTATTACCTTTTCCTCTTATGGTTTATGTTTTCTGTCTCCTATGAAAACGTTTGCCTAAGCCAAGCACATGAAGAGCTTCTCCTATGTTTTCATCTAGGATTTTTATAGTGTTCAATTTTACATTTCAGTGTATGGTCTTTCAAGCTAAATTTTTAATATAGTGCAAGCTATAGGATAAGATTTTTTATATAAGGAATATCCAATTTTTCAGCATCTTTTATTGAAAAGACTCCATTGTGTTGCCTCTTCACCACTATAAAAATCTATCTTATAGTCTATAAAGACCTATGTTTGTATATTTAGCCATCACTTGGTTCCTTTGATCTATGTATCTATCCTTTCATCATAACTACATATCTCACATACTATAGCTTTATACTAAATCTAGAAATTAGTATATGTCCTCCAACTTTATTCTTTTTAAAAGTAAAATTGGCTATTCTAACTTCATTGATTTTCCACATATTTAGAATCAGATAAATGATTTCTACAAAACTGCCAGCTGAGGTTTTTTATTTTTAAATAACAATGCATTAGAACATTATATGAATTTAGAAGTGCATCATTGAGAATCAGCATGTGCATATATTTCATTAAATTCACCACTAAACTTCCATTTCAATCCTTCGTATCATTATCTCCTTTATCCTGATTTATCCACCCCTCCTAGCACCTTTCCCTTCTGGTAACCACTAGTTGGTCTCCTAGTCCAAAAGGTTATTTATTTAGTCCAAAGTTTATTTATTTAGTTCTGGTGTTTCTCTATATACCACAAATGAATGAAATGATACAGTGTTTGTCTTTTCTGCCTGATTTATTTCACTAAGCATAATGCCCACTAAGTCATCCATGTTATTGTAAATATCAGGATTTTGTCTTTTCATACCTATATAATATTCTGTTGTGTATATACACCATATCTTCTTTATTCACTAGTCAGTCAATGGACACTTAAGGTATTTCCAGTGGTTGGTTTATTGTAAATAATGTTGCCATAACATGGGGGGCACATATCTCTTCAGATTAGTGTTTTTGTATTTGGGGGTAAATACCCTGAAATGGGATAACTAGACCTCTAACAAATTTCTACTTCTAATATTTTGTGGAATCTCTGTACTGCCGTCCATAATGGCTACATCAATTTGCATTCCCATCAACAGTACAGAAGCATTCTCTTCTGTAAACACCCTATCCAACATTTGTTATTCCTTGCCTTTTGGACAATAGCCAGTCTCACAGATCTGAAGTGATATCTCATTGTTTTGATTTACATTTCTCTAATAATAAGATGATGAACACCTTTTCATATGCTTATTGTAAGTCTTCCTTGGAGGAGAGTATTTTCAGATCCTCTGCCCATTTTTTCAACCCAGGTGCTTGTTTTTTTGTTTTTTTTTAAATTATTGAGCTTTAAGAGTTCTTTGTATATTTTGATTAACCCTTTGTCAGACATGTGATAATGTAAATATATCCTCCTGTCCAGTAGGATGTCTTTCTATTTTGATACAACTTTCTTTAGCTGTGCAAAATTTCTTTAGTTTGATATAGTCCCATTTGTCATTTTTGCTTTTGCTTCCCTTGTTGTTGAAGTTGAATTCCCATACATATCTCTAGGGCTGACTTCAGGGAGTGTATTGTCTGTGTTTTCTTTTACATGTTTTATGGTTTCAGGTCTATGTCCAGGACTTTAATCCATTTTGAATTAACTTTTGTATGTAGTTTCAGGTAATTGTCTAATTTTGTCCTTTGGCATGTGGCTGTTTGCTCTTCCTAACACCGTTTATTGAAGAGAATTTCCCTGCTTTTTGGTAATCTCTTGTCTCTTTTGTCATAAATTGGTAGACCATATACAAAATTGTCAGTTTCTCAGTGCCTATGTTCCAGGGGCATATGTCTGGGTGTAACACATAGAACTATAAACTGTTATTTGTATTAGTTAAGATGACTGGTGACTGACTAGTTCTGACTGATAAATGTGTTTCTCATTTATCTTGACAATATGTCACAGAAGACACGTGACAGAAACCTGACCAGAGTGATATGATTATTACATTAATGGTTTGGGACACTGGGGGCCCCAAAACACAATGGCAAAATAATTTGACTTGGGGGGAAATCCTACCCTGGCTAAAAGCCAGGGGACAGGTGACAAGGAATATAGCTTGCATGTGTCCAACTTGCGTCCCACTCTGCTCCAGTGTTATGCTGACCACTCACCCCAGAAGACCAGCCTCACTGCCTATCTCTACACACTGCTGCCAGCTGTGAATGATCAACACCTCCTCTCCCCAGCCTTAGCTGCTACACTATGCTCGGGGTTAGACATTGATTTATTGCTTGTTTGCTGTTAAAATTGGCCTATATAAAAAGGAAAGCAATTTTAAAGGTATCTTGCTGTGAGAGTTTTTATTCCTTCTTAACCCCTCTCTTAGACAAAAGAACCTTAAGATTAAGACAGCAGTATACCTCACTTTCCACAGTGCTAAATTACTCTGTGCTCTACCCAAAGTGCCATATATTAGAGGTAGTAAAGTCTAGTGGATGGGACATGCACTTTGGCATAAATAGAACAAGGTTCCTACCTCTGTCATTTACTAGCTGCATGACCCTTGGATGAGACACTTAACCTCACTCAGCCTCTGCTTTCTCACATGCTCCACAGAAGAACACAGGCACAGGCTAAGCCCTCAATGAATCAAAGCTATTATTATTTTTATCCACATTTTTTTTACCCAGAGTTGTGATCATTCCAGATGCACACTAACGGCTGGTTTACCATCCAACTGAATCGGAAAATTATTACCTCTATTTCTAGCCATCTCTCAAAGAGTTCAAGCCCAGTATATTAGCTACATTCATTCTTAGCTACCCATCTATATATTTCTATACATGGAAGTTAAAACCACCATTTGTTCTGAACAAGTACTTATTGCATGTGCAAAGTATAATGTCAGATGCTAGAGGAGACAAAAACCATAAAACTTGTGGACTGGAAAGTTGATTCTTCCCCGGTCAAGCTTTCAGACAAGACATCAGCCCTGAATGACACATGATTACAGTCCCACAAAGCTAAATCCCTAATTCAGTCAGTTTTGGATTCCTTATCTACAGAAGCTGTGAGATAAGAAATATATGTTGTTTAAGCCACAAGTTTGTGGTAATATTACTAGAGGCATCTGCCTATAATAGTTTACAATCCAGTAAGAGAAACATGGCATGCCTATTACATGTTAACCAACAGTAGGAAGCAGCATTTGACAGATAGTACAAAACTATTCCAAAAGTGATCTCTGGTTAATCAACATGTGGAATTCTTACTATTTAATGTCAAGTAATACACCCTTACACAATATATTGAGGGCTTAACTATGTGTGCTTAAATTCAGATGATGATTGTCAAAATTATTTTAAAACTTTAGAGCAGGTAGGTATTGTGCTATCTTTAATCATCCATTAAACATAGAAAAGAAATAAATGCATAAGGTAAGGTTTAAAAATTATATCTGTCTGTGTGAATTTTACTATTACAGTGTTAGTTTTTACTACCCACAGTCTAGGCAAGGGTATGGTGTTTATTAACTTTGACTCATCAACTTTTTGGGGGAATGAAGTACATGCCTGGGTGGATCTGAGTCATGGTGCTGAGGTCCACGTTGAGGAATGATGAGGGAAGAAACCCTCTGATTCCAAGCAGCTTAGCCTCTATTTGAACAAAGCAAAGTACGACAACTATAAAGGTTTTCCTGGTTTCCCATAATCCTCTGCTAACTGAATTATGGAAATGATGGTAATTACTTCAAAGTCCCTGGTGATTCCTGTGTCTTTGGTGCCCTTTATTGTCAATTCACCTCAGCCAACCAGCTGTCTCAGGGACTTGCCTTTTGTACCAAACCTTTAATGAAACTGGCATTTGTGTCAATAAACTTTAAGCCCATCTTGCTGAGATAATTATCTGGGTCACTCAAATTTCAGCTACTTCAAATAATTATAGCCTTTTAGCCTCAAATATAAGGTGATGATTAAAGGGGAAGGAATCAGGGATCCCCATGCCGAAGTCAATTAGATGAAAATGCTGAGGTCTCAGCTCAGGCCTTGTATTTGAATGCACAAGCCTCTGGGCTATGTCAGGGCCTCGCAGAGAATAAGTCACTCAGAAAATACACATTTGTTTGGCTGACCTGTGATCTAATTTGTGGACACAACAATTTCGCCATGTTGGCTGTTAAGGGAAAAATTTATCTCATGAACAGCATCATAAAGACTGCTTTGTGGTGGGATCAGCATACAGGGTGCAATTTCACCTCTGCCTAAGAACACAGATTATACCAAGTCACTGTCTAGATTTCAAAGATATCCACATTCAGGGATGGACCACAAATTTTACAGCCTCACTAAATTTCTTTTCCTTACTAAAACTTTAAGGGACTGACCTTTTGGTCATTTCTTATATTTATATCTATATCTTAATGTATTAAACTCATAAAAAGGTTCATGTTTTTATTTTGGTCAAAAGCTCCAAAACAATCTTTGGAGAGTAGGAAATTGTGACATTTAAATCCCTTTCCTTCCAGGGACTAGAAAGACAAAGGCCTTTATTAGTCACCCCTGCCCCCACCTCCATTTCCACCTGTCAACGTTTAAAACTGGAGACTAATGGTAGACAGGCTTCTCCTGCAGATCGTAATTGCCTTTCCAACAGAGAAGCTATCTCCAAAGCAACCAAGATATGGGCTATGAATTCAAGCTGTGACTCTATATGTAAATTGCTTGCAATGAAATTGAAATTTCCCAAAAGAAAGCTGCACTGATTCTGCCTATTAAATGCATTCCTATCTCAGATGCAGGGATGTACTCTAGCAGCCAGGAAACTGTCCATACTTGCTACATTATACACAGAGATAAGACCCAAGAGCCTTCTAACAGATCTTAAATTTAAAAAGAAATCCTGTCATTATTGATAACATAATTCAATAATCATTATTCATTACTTAAAGCAGCTGACTGTCCACAGCTGCCCACAAGTCTCAAAATGAAATAATGGTGTGTTATACATCCTCATGTCACTTTAGTTTTTTTTCCCATATTAACTTTATCATGCTCTTGTGCCATGTATTTTCTGTCTTTGACATGCCCTGACTATTTGTAATTAGAAGCTCAGTTTTCCTGTTTTTTTGTTTGTTTGTTTTCTAACTATTTCTTTTGCCATAGTCCTCTACCCCAAAAACAAGATCTAGCATCAGGTGATGTTCTATTGCATCATTAATATTGTTCAATTAATAAACAATTTGCCTAACAGGCCTATCTAGGGGATAAGATATATAAATCCTTGCGGGACACAACATTTGGTGAGCACTTCATAGAGACGTCCAGATTGTTGCACCATTCACACTTTCTTTGGCCCACTTATGCCTACCTCAGTCATTACCAGCCCCTCCTCTTGACCCCACCTTACTTCCCCCTCCATACACATCTACACACTCAATTTCTTTAGGCTCCTTAAAATCTGCTTATAAAATCAAAGACTAGGGAAATAAACATGAGACACAATCCCCCCCACCTTATAATCCTCCCCTTCCTGCAACACAGTACAACACCTGGTTTTTAGCTGGCTGCCTGGAATACAGTTAAGATGAAATAGGAGCAGCTGAAATCAATGGCATGCAAACAGAAGTTTCTTCTGGCGATGTCTAGGAAAGTCCATGAAAGTGCAGCTGGTCTGGGTCTTTTGCTCCCTGTCTTCTTTGTCCTTTCCTCCATCGTGCTGCCTGCTTGTAGGGTAAGGAAAAAGTATCAGGCTTTTCTGCCCTCCCGCCGTTAGGATAGATGACGGAACCCTGTGGTCCTGAATGCATGCCTGATGGCGGGCACCTGGAGTGGGTACACCTGGGCTGAGAGACTGAGTTTATAAGGGCGGCGTCACGGGGACGCCAGCAGAAGCCAAGAACGAACAGTAGCTGAGAGAACGCCAGAGAGCCCAGATAGAGCGAGGATTTGCTGGGGGCTGGGAGGACTGCCAGCCTCCTGGCCCCTCAGCACTCCAGCACCCCTGCCTGCCATATGCCTGGTGAATCTAAATGAAAGACCTGCAAAAGCCACTGAGGGCTCTGACCCCTCCTTTACCTGGTCTGCTGGATCAGAAAACCTGCTCCGTGTCCAATCCTGCCTCTACCCTGGTGTATATGGTTAGAGTTCCAGCCACTCTCTTGCTGTAAGGAGTCAGGGGCCATCCTCCAAGTGTGAGACAGAGACCTTTGTGGAACAGTCACCACACTCACCCACACGGTCTACCCCCACACCTTAATGTGAGAGAGAAACAAACTTCCATCTTTAAGCCAGTTATTTAGGATGTCTGTTATTTACATTCGAATCTGATCTTAACTATAGTCACGCCTTTGTGTTCATTTGCACCTGAAGCTGATTTTGCTTGTACCTGCCTTCAGACCAGGAATTCTTTAAGCACCTGGTAAGATCATGTGCTTCACAAATGTTTGACAAGCTAATTAAAAGACTAACTCCATCAGTTTTAAGTTCATTTTATTCACTTATTTAGTGCCAAAAATATAAGAATTTTAACAAATGAAAATCAAAAAAGGTATGTTTTATTTTTGTAAACAACTTGTTAGAGAATTCTAGAATCTAGGTTCAGAAGTCTGGTCACTGACTGTTCACTTTCTGTGACTCACTTTGCTTGTGTAGCGTAAGAAAAAAATGTACGAGGTTCTGCCCTCCTGCCATTAGGATAGATGAGGGAACCCTGTGGTCCTGAATGCATGCCTGATGGCAGGCACCTGAAGTGGGTACACCTGGGCTGAGAGACTGAGTTTATAAGGGCGGCGTCACGGGGACGCCAGCAGAAGCCAAGAACAAACGGAAGCCGAGAGCAGACGAAGAGAAGCAGAGAAGCTGAGAGTAGAGAAGCAGAGAGAACACCGGAGAGCCCAGAAAGAGTGAAGATTTGCTGGGGGCTGGGAGGACTGCCAGCACCCCTGCCTGCCATATGCCTGGTAAATCTAAATAAAAGACCTGCAAAACCATTGAGGGCTCTGACTCCTCCTTTACCTCGTCTGCTGGATCAGAAAACCTGCTCCATGTCCTGTCCTGCCCCTACAGCTTGTTTGTAAAATTTCCCCTTTATCTCCAGGAGCTGAGGGAACAGAGCAAGAGGAAAGCCCAGTGGATGCTCTGCTTCTAGCCCTCAAGGCCCTTCTTCATCCTATGAGTTCTACATTTAGAATTCCACTTAAGATTTTGTTTTATAAAAGGGTTTCACTAAGAAAATAAAGAATCGTAAAAATCACTGAACCAAGTCATCTATAAGATCCCTTTCAGCTGCAACATCTTGTGCTTGAGACTCCTGCGTGACCAGAATGAGGCAGGTGTGGCACCCTGAGAGCTGAGTCAGTTGGGAGTGGCATTGTCTGGGATGTGTTGCCAGAGGCAAAGCCCGAGCTGAGTGGCAGAAGACAGAATCAGGAGGGAAGATGTCAGATCTACCAGGATGTTGTCAGTACAAGGTTGTTTTTCTGTGTGGCCCCTTATGCATTAAAAAAAAGGTCAATTCAGAGAACAGACATTTGCTTGATAGATGCATATCGGTGAATGGTATAACGTTACAACTGAACGTGCCTCCTGGATGCACCTCATCTCATTTATTCACATGACGTTTAACCAGAGGAAAGCCGCAGCAAAGCCCAAGCGCAGCAGCTTGCCCACATGCTGTGCTCGCTGGAGTGGGCCTGGCTGCAGAGGTCAATGCCCCCATTCTGGCCTCAGCTCTGTTCCTTCATCAAGTCATTTGCCCTCACAAGTCTCAGTTTCCTCTCCAGTAAATGAGCTAGTTGGTCTAGATAATCTTTAAAATACTTTGAGATCTGAAATCCCAGGGTCTGATGTGTGCAATATGGGATAGGGTGGTCCATTGCTTCTTCCCACTCGTGACATCTTAACATGTCTCTGGAAGAGGAAACTGGCCCAGTGCATCACTTCTGCACTCTCTTCACCTTTGACCCATGCCATGTCCACAGAGGTGCTAACCCATCTGGTTCTAACTCGGGAGGATGAATGGGCATGTGCAAATATGCCCTTCTTACTTAACTCAGAGGGCAAGTGATTGGCCCCCACTGCTGCTCAGGAACAACCCCTTTGGGAGGGTGTGCTTGCCTGCATGCTAACTGCCTGAGACAGTATCATCCCTCATCCGGGGCCTCAGCACAGCCCTCTTGGCTCCACTCCCAATGACACATGCTGCGGCCTGGCCTAGTGCGACTTCCTCTCCCAGTCTGAATGCACACCGCAACCGGCCAGGCCAAGCAGATGGTTGAGGTGGGCATGAGCTTCTGCCCACAGGTCGGCATCAAAGGGAGTATGTCTGTCCTGCTGACTCTTTCATAAAAACCACCTTGTGAGGGAGGGACTTTATTCCCGTTTTAAAGATGAAGAGACTGAGAGTGAGAGTTTAACGTGCCCATGACCTCACAGTTGGGCAATATTATCCACCTGGCAGGGTTAATGTCAGAATGGTATGAGCTGTTGTGCTTTTCAAGCTTGTGTCTTTGAGGCCTGACCTCATGACAATACATGAGGACCATGTATTGCAGGAAGGAGGGGGAGAGGGAGAAGCCCCCATCAGCAGCCTGCTGAATGAAGGGAGAAACATTTCCTCAAAGTCACATCTCTAAGAACGTTCTATTCCTCAAGCAGTTTGCTCAGTAGCAGCTGGCCGAGCAGAGGTCAGCAGTGGGAACACCAGGTTCCCAAGGAAACCACTTTCCTCAGCTCATGCTTGATGCTGAGGCTGACAATGATTTTGTGGAGTGGGGGCGGGCAGGCTTGCAGTCTGGCCCAGTTTTTCTCCAGAGGTGGAGATGACCTGGAAGCCACTTCTAGCGCACCCCCAACCTCCCCATCTTTTAATCTCCCTACCCTCTCACCCCTAACAGAAGAAAAAAACTTCATGTGGCAAAACTGTCAGCTTCCAGTGGAAGGAAAGAAACACCTTCAGATTCCAGCAGCCCCAAGTTTAAATGTTACTTCTTTCAACTGTCTGGATCAGGAGTCCTTAGCCCTGGCAGCCCATAGAATTCCCCTGGGATGGATTTAAAAAACAATGATGTCTGGCCCCATCCTTCCCTGTGGGGAACCAGAATCTCTGGGTTGGGCTGCAGCGCCAGGCTGGGCCATTATGTTTACCTGGATGACTATTACCTGCTGCCCATGATCTCCATGTGACAGGGGGTGTGTGGTGACTTCCTTCCAGCACTTAACATAGTTCTTAACATTCAACGGCGGTTCAAATAATGTCTGCTGAATAAAATCAAAGAGTAGTAACTTGAAATTAAGGATTTGAGTTGAAAAACTTGATACATTTTTACATTGAAAATTAAGTTTGTGTTTGCATGTGTGTGTGGTAGCTGGACTACATATTAACACACAGCTAATGCCATTCTGACATCAGCCTTGCGAGGAGACACTACCACCCCAGGCGAGTTAGTAAAACTCTGAGGCTCAGTTTTGTCATCTTTAAAATGGAGATAACACGCCTCCCCCAGAAGGTTGTTAAAAAGACAAACTGAAATTTTCCTCGCACTTGGCACAGTGCCTGGCCCATAGCGAGGGTTCAAGAAGTCTAACTATCAGGACTGTAATTATCATCATCATTCCCATGTCTTACAGAGGGTAAACTGAGGCTCAGCAAGGCGACCTACCCAAGCTCCCTCAGGGTTAGGACTCAAGGCATCTCTCATTCTTTGATATACCATGTGGAGAACAGTTCTTTGAAATGGAGGGGGGGAAAAAATCAATATCAGGGCCTCCCCGGTGGCGCAATGGTTGAGCGCTGGGTTGCCAAGCTGCCCGCAGCCTCTGCAGCGCCAGTTCAAGCCCCGGCTGCTCCCCGGCCACCGGAGGAGGGTCCCACATGGCGTGCAGACCTCTCCTGCCGCCCGCTGCTCCCCTCAGCAGTGTACTTCGGTCCTTCTGCCTGCTCTGCTCCCCGCTCTGGCTCTGGTGAATTCTCTCACCCTCCCGTGCTTCTGACTGTACCCAGTGCTTGTATAAGTGAATAAATAAATCTTTAAAAAAAAAAAATCAGTATCAGCCACTTTTCCAAATGGGAACATAAGTGCGGAAGAGAGGTGATCTGGAAACCATGGAACTGATGGGCCTGTGCTACGCAGGGGCCCGAGCACCCGACCAGGAACCAGGGAGTTCTCTCTGCTCCCACATGGGCCCCCTGGGGGCTTTCGGCAGACCTCATCTGCTCTGGTGCCTCACCTTCTGGCCCTAGGGCAACAATTGTGAGATCACTTGGTCTTCTGCGGCCCTGGCAGACCGGGACAGCGTGTGCAGATCCAGGGTCCTCCCAGCAAGGCCAGTGTACAGAGCTGCCTGTGGTCTCCCACACATCCACACTGAGCCCAAACACAGACGATGCCCATCAGCCTCCCCTGCCTCCAGAACTCCTGCCTCCCCAAGGAGCCAAAGAAAGATGAGGTACCCCAGAGACTCCCCCCCTTAGCCCAGGCTGCCCACATTCATTATGCACATCCTGACCTGGAGCTCAGGGGAGCCTATTCCAGGAGATGATGGGCTCAGGTCCTTCCTCTGGAGCATTCTGCAAGGTGGTAAATAGACACTAACGAGTCTCTGGCTTCTCCTTGATGTGCCAAAGTGTCTCTCACTGGCTTTGCCAGTCGCCGAGCACCATTCTTCCAGGAAAAGCAGCTCTGGCCATCTTCTAAGTCCAGGAAGAAAAGCAAACTAGGCAGAGAGTATATTAAATACTAGGCAGAGAGTATAGAAATCAAAGGGGGAAAAAAAAAGACCCTGAAACCATTAACTATTTCTGAGTGATTTTTTTTCCCCTGTGTTATCCTACGATTCTTTTTTTTTTTTTTTAAATAGTGAGTAGGTATTATTTTCCTAAAGAGAAAATGTCCACAGCAGCCTCTTGTGTATATCCAGGCAGGAGTTCATGAAGAGGGGAATTGCCTCAGCATCTTGCTTTTATCTTTGTTGCTGCCTTGAGGATCTAAGTGGTGGGTAGGGAAGGGTCATGAGAAAAGCACGGCACCTGTGCCAGCAGGGAAAAGACCCAGACTCCAGTAACAGGGCCACCACTGCTGCCTTAGATGAGAGGTGGGGTCAGCCCACCCCACCCTGAGGCCACCTGTAGCTCAGCATGTTCCATATCACCCACACCTCTGGTGCAGGGATGACTGCCATGGCCTCTGGCCAGGCCTGAGTGGCTCTCCACAGTGTCTCTCCCACAGCCACTCACTTCTGCCATGAGTTTCAGGACAGGGCACTAACTGCTGACCAGAAAATCTTTTGTTTAATTGTATTATTTTTTTATTGAGGTAACGTTGGTCTACAATATTGTACATCGTTCAGAGGCATAGGTTCTTATAACTTCAGATGTCTGTAACCACACCACACTCCATACCAACGCATAAATTATCCTCTACTTTGCTTCCCACCTCCATCCTTCCCCTCTGGTAACCTCAGTTCTGCAGTCAGATTTCTAGAGTTTGTTTTAGTTCAGTTTTGTCAGCTCCTTTGTTTTGTTTCTCTGTATTTAACATATGGATGAAACATTCCAGCTTTTGTCTTTCTTCTTCTGACTTAATTCATTTACTATCATCACATGCATGTTGTTAAAAATGGCATGATTTCATCTTTTTTATTGCTGAGTAGTATTCCATTGTGTACACACACATGCACACACACACAATCTTTTTAATCTGCTCATCTGTTGTTGGGCATTTATGTTGGTTCCATAACTTGGCCATTATAAACAGTGCTGCACAACCAGACACTTTTTAGCATTTTTGTCTGTTAAATCATTATCTCGTCCTTACAAATCCAGAGACAGAGCTTCACAGACCCCAGAGCAGTGAGGAAGAATGGCTTCCCTTTATAGCCCACCCCCAGTGTAGTCTGTGCATGCTGTAACACATAGGACCTTTATATGCCACAACATTGTGATTTACAAGAGAAAGATTCAGATGAATTATATGTATTTCTCATATACATATTTTTTATATTCTTCACAGTCAACATTTTATTTTTTTTTTCTCATTCTATAAAGATTTATCATTTCCAAATCACAGTGAAAGAAACTTGAGTTATTTACCAATTTTGTTTCTACTATGTGCTCTAAGATACCTTACCAAAAGCTGGTATCTGACACAACAGAATGACATTTGCAGAATGCAATATTGTAGTGACAGTACTGAGGTTGTTACAGACATATTAAACTCTTCTGTATTAAATGGTTACATCCTAATTATTTATATAGAACATTGGTCCAGTAACAAAAAATAGAGACCAGCAGCTGGAAATTTATCTCATTCAGTGTTCCGAGATAAAAGGGTAAACCATTCTTTCCATTATTTTCTGTTGATAAGTCCTTTTATATATTGAAATCTGATCGCTATTAAATTCTGGCATTTTGCCAAGCTACTGTATGAAGAGGATGCTGAAGGCCATCACTATACAGCACACTGCTACATAAGGACTCTTCCGTTCACCAATTCTGGCACACTTCCAAAATATGCCCAACAATCCAGTTTTATTTCTGTCCAGGATGCTGGGTGCCAAAGATCGGATATAAGCACAGGTACATATAAGCAGCAAGATTACAGTCAGAAGACTCTGAAAATTGAAAATGGCAGACATAGTGAGGCCGGCGAAGCCCCAGCCACATCACCCTTCCGGGCCCGGGGCGGAAGGCCACAGTCAACATTTTAAAGATTTGCTCACACTCTCTATATCAACTTTCTTGCCTGCCATTCACTCTTCACCACTTTGCAGTCCTGGTTGTACACTTCACCAAAAATATTCTCTCAAGACAGTCAATAGCCTCTCATCATTAAATCCAATAGACACCTATCCGTGCCCATTTGACGTGTCTTTTCAGCAGCACATGACCCCTTAAAATTCTGTTGCCTTTCTACCAGGACTCCCATTTTTCTCCTACTTCTCAGACTACTCATTCCTGTTCCCTTCTTCCTTCCTCCTCCATTGCTCCTTGATAAATGGGTCATCCTCCTCACTCTCTCCATTCACCCCAAGCATCCACGCTCACACTCGTCTCTGCCAGATTTCCATCTCCCACCCAGACCTCTCACCAAGATTTGGACAGTGGTCTCTCCTCAAGTTCTCTGAACCCGAACTCAATGTTCCCTTCTTGTGTTACAAAGCTGTCCCCTCCCTGTGTTACATGCAAGACTTAATGACACCTCTGTCAGGCAGACACATACAGAAGACACCCACACATTCAATCTAGCACTGAACTCTGTCAATTCTACTGCTCAGTACTATCTTCAATTGTCCACTTGTCTCTCCCTCACAACCACCATCTAACTTCAGGATTCTGTTGTGCCCTGCAGATGCTTTGAGAGGCCTCAACCAATCTCACTTTCCTCAATGTGCCTTGCCTCTTTCAGTTCATCCTCCACCTCAAAGCTGGAAGAAGTGTTCAAAAACTGAAATCTGCTCATCACTCCCTTGCTTTACTTTTTTTTAAAAAAGATTTATTTATTTCTGCATATAAGAAATGGGCCAGAGGTGGGGGCAGTAAGAGGATTCACCAGAGACAGAGTGGGGAGCAGAACAAGCAGATGTACTGAAATACACTGCTGAGGGGAGCAGTGGGCGAGTCTGGAGAGGTCTGCTGCACCATGTGGGTCACCTCCCTGCCCGGGGATCGAACTCGTGCTGTAGTGGCTGCAGATAGCTTCATAGTGCTAAGACTAACCCCTTGCACCACCAGGGAGGCCCCTCATTCCCTTGCTTTAAATTACATTAATGGAATCCTCCTAGATTCAAGCTCATTATCAAGCCCTAGAGGATTCTTGTTCATTCAGTCCTGCCTATTTTTCTAGCATATTTTAGCACTCTTCATGCCCATCCTGTGTTTCCTGCTCTAACCATACTAAAATAGGTTGCAGTTCTGGTACCATGCCAACTTTTCACCTCCATATACATTTACACTGCTGTTCCTCTACTTGGAAAGCCTCCTCTAACATTGTTGATCACTCAGTGCAGGTATAATATCCTATAGGAAGATTTCCTTCAATCTTTAATCCATAATCCTGGGTTGGGGATGAAAACAGACAATAACCCTTCCTTCCTATGCACACTACTCTACAGTCTATCCCCTACAATATGTCCCCCTTTAACGTTAATATCCTTAAAGACATGCATTGTCTTTTTCATCTTTGTACTTGCAGTTCCTCAAACTGCCATGTAACTTAGATACAGGCAATGCTCACTGGAAGGATGAGTAGGATGGTGGGTGGATGATAGAGTGGATATGAATGAATATGTAGATGATTGAAACTCAAATGGAATTGCAGTCAAAGAAGTTGTCTTCCACTCCCATCCTTCAAGGTCTCACACCCCAGAAATGAAAGAGTAACCTGGCAAAATGGCTCCCAAGCCCTGTGCCAAGCAAAGTCCCAAAAGTTATCTGGGAGAAGCATGTGGTAAAATGGAGAAGCAAAACAAGGTTTGATAACGTGCTGTAATTTTTACAGGGGTTATGTACAGGCTGGCATGAAAAAAAAGATTCAGAAGGTGCTGACTTTTATTTAAAGTTATATCCACATATACATTCTAAAACAATGCAGAGAGCACAGTTCTACCCAACAAATGGCATAAATGTTCCATTGGGTACAACTCATACCACTCCATGTCAAATCATAAAGATCTTTGACTAAGGGAATCTCCTAAACCAAATACTTGCTTTGACACACACAAAAAAATTTAATTAGTATGCTGGGAAAAGAACTCATGACTTAGTTCTCTATTCTCTCTGCTCAAGGCCTGAAAATTGATGAAAACGACTGACTGCCACCATAATATAGAAAATGATACTGAGTTCTTACTTAGTGTGGGCCTCTGTGCCTCCCTCCCCCAGAACTCACATTTCACACGACAGCTACCCTCACACCTCCTCCTTCATCTGATCCTCATGACAACCCTGGAGGAGGGCAGGTATTTTTATCCTGAGTACACAGTTCAGGAAAGCAAATGGAAGGAAAAGAGAGGACTATGAGCTGAAGTAAAGCTAATGTCAGTCCTACTTTGGGACAATTTGAATAGAAAGTTGCCAAGAGACAACCACCAGCAAATACCTGACGGAAACAGAAACTACCCTCCTCCTGTCTGGTGGAGATGTCCCTCCAGAGCTAACCTGGAGGAGTACCTTCCTTTCCCATCTCTCTTCCTTTCTCTTCCTTTTTCTTCCTTCTCTTACATTCACTCTCCACACTCATGACACTTTCGCGTCTCTGAAAAGCTTTGTTTCTGGCACACATTGAGGTAATCTTGTTTTATTTTTATTATTTTTTTTATTTTTTTTTAAAGATTTATTTATTTGTGCAAGCACTGGGTACAGTCAGAAACGCGGGAGGGTGAGAGAATTCACCAGAGCCAGAGCAGGGAGCAGAGCAGGCAGAAGGAGCGAAGTACACTGCTGAGGGGAGCAGCGGGCGGCAGGAGAGGTCTGCGCACCATGTGGGACCCTCCTCCGGTGGCCAGGGAGCAGCCAGGGATCGAACCGGTGCTGCAGAGGCTGCGGACAGCTTGGCAACCCAGCGCTCAACCGCTGCGCCACCAGGGAGGCCCGAGGTAATCTTATTTTAAAGTCTCTGTATCTGCTATTCCCTGTGCCTGGAACTCTTTCTATAAGAAACTCTTTCTAATCCTTCAGGTCTCTGTTTAAATATTAGTTCCTTAGAGACACACTCCTTTTACACTGTTGCTAATAATTAGTAAGACATCTCCTGTTCTCTCTTCCATCCCATTACAGTGATTTGTTTCTGCAGAATAAATTCTATGTCTAAAAGGAATCAATTAAGCTTTCTGAAAAATTAATGTGACCCCTACTTTCTCAGATATTATCTTTTGCAACTGTGTAATCTCTTAGAGAGGATTTTGTATTCTGGAAGCATTTTGCAACATAGGTCATATGTTCTGGAAAATGACACTGATCTCGCTGCTATGAGTCTCAACAGTGCTGACTTCCTTCTCTATCCTTAGATAGGTAAATTCTGCTGGATTTACCCAAGAGTTGTCAAAGACTCATCTTTCTAGTAATACATTCCAACTATGAAAATATTGTAATTACAGTTGTTGTGCAATTTACCATTGGTCAGGAACTGTTAACTGGATTATGTTGTTTTATATAAAGACTACATTTCCCAGAGTCCCTTGGCTCTAGGTACAGTCATGTGACTACATACTGGCCAATAGACTCTGAATTAAGTGACATGTGCAACTGCCAGATCAGGTCCTTAAAAGGAAGAGGTGTGTCCTCACTTTTCCCTTCTCTTCCTGCTTGCCTGATTATAACATGGAGGAGATGATGAGCCATTTCCAACCTAGTGGATGACCACATTTAGTGACGGCAGATCAGGAATGTGGATCCCTGCTACCATAGGCCTGATTATTTTCCTAGTCTGCTCACCCCCAGACCTTTACATGAGAAAGAAATGAAATTCTCTCTTGCCTAAGCTGTTGTTATTTGAGTCTCTCTGTTACAGCAGCCAACCTATAATCTAATAGAATCTGAAATTATAATATTTTTTTATTTACTGTATATTATTCTCTATTGCCTCCAGAAAACAAATTTTGAGAGGATAGACACCTTTATCCTTGACTATTACATTATCTCATTAGACAATAAATAAATATTTGATACAGGAATAAATAAGTGAAAACTTTGTAAGTCATTTGTTTTCAGTGACTGACTTTCTATCCAGTCTTTTGTTTCTCTCATCTCTTTTGAGATGACCCTCTTTTCAGCTCTTCTGCCCCTGTTAAAATTGACTTCTCAGTACAGGGATGCTATCATACCCTGTACATGTACATGAGAGTTTGAAAATGTTCTAGTCTTGGTTTAGAGCAATCATCCAACAGAAATACAATGCAGACCACAAATGGCAACTCACATGTAATTTTAAAAATTACAGTAGTCACAACACATTTAAAAAGTAAAATGAAACTAGTGATGGAATTAAGTTTAATAGTATACTTAATATTTCAAAATTTTATCACTTCAACATGTCATCAGTATAAAAATTATTAAAATATTTTACATTCTTTTTTCATTATTAAATCTTTGTATTTTACTCTTACATCTCAATTCAGAGTAACCACATTTCAAGGGCTTAGTAGCCACAGTGGCTGGTAACTATCACATTAGACAGCATAAGTCTGAAGGAAAAGGTATTAAATCAGATAATTTAAGTTCTGTCCTAGGCCACCTTCAGTTTCCTCCTCCATAAAATGGGACTAGTTATACCTGATTCACATTGTTTGGAGAAGATTTATAAAATGTATCTAAGTGAAAGTGTTGCATAAATGTAGAACAGTATGGTGTTTGTTTTGTTTTCAGTAAAATTAAAAGTATTGGGCCTCCCCGGTGGTGCAGCAGATTGAGCGCAGCGCTGTGAAGCTGTCCACAGTCTCTGCAGTGTGGGTTTGAGCCCAGCCGGCCAGCCGGCGAGAATCCCACATGGTGCAGCAGACCTCTCCTGTCATACCCGCTGCTCCCCTCAGCAGTGTATTTCGGTCCTTCCGCCTGTTCTGCTCCCCGCTCTGTCTCTGGTGAATCCTCTCACTCTCCCGTGCCTCTGGCCTGTACCCCAGCTCTTGTATAAAATAAATAAATCTTTTTTAAAAAAATTAAAAGTATTTTCAGGACATTCTCCCTGTGCAGTATACGCCTCCTTATTAATATCAGAGTCATTCAGCAAAACTAGGAAAAAAGGCCTACCTGGTGGCGCAAGGGGTTAAGACGCAAACTATGAAGCTGTCCACAGCCACTGCAGTGCGAGTGCATCCCCAGCTGGCCGGGGACCAACCCACACGATGCAGCAGACCTCTCCTGACTCGCCCGCTGCTGCCCTCAGCAGTGTACTTCAGTCAATCTGCCTGTTCTGCTCCCCACTCTGTCTGGTGAATCCTCTTGTGGTGAATCCAATGTGATAAGATTGCTTTCCAAAAGCCACCACTCTAGCCTGTACCCCAGTTCTTATATGCATAAATAAATAAATCTTTAAACAAAAAATAGGCAAAAAGAAGAGCTCAGCTTCTTGGCAAATGGATAAATTCATTATGACTCCTTCTACTACCATGTCCATCTTCAGAGTAGGAAGAGGTAGGGTAGGGAACACTGCCGTCACTCTCCAGAGAAACAGAACCAACAGACCATAGTCACAGACTTACAAGTAGATAGATAGAGCTATCAATACAGAGATAGAGAGTATAGATTACAGATATGGAGGGATTTATTATCCAGTGAGGGGTGAATAAAACAAAAAGCAGAGGAAGGACAAATTTGCTCTCTGCCTAAGCAAGGCCTCTGTCTCCAGCCCTCAGACATCAGTGTTCCTCGTTCTCAAACTTTGGGCTGACTGGAACTTACCCCATGGGTTCAGACATCCATTTGTACCATCCTGGCTCATCACTCTCTCCCCCACCACAAACACACACACATCACAGCTGTTGCCCTCAGTTCTGCTCTGATGAGCAGAAAGCAGAGGCAGTCCTCTAAGTGAAGTGATTTAAGCCTCCTAGAAAACACTGTTTCCTTTATCATCCCCTGTTTCTGAAAGGTGCAATGGCTCCTTCTAAATAAGTTTCAGTTGTTATCCTCTGCCCATTCCACCTCCATCCTTAAAAGGTAGACACACCGGAGGCAAATAACACTTGCAAACACAGTTCCTAAACGTTGGCGTGACTCAGCAAGACTGGCTGTGGGGCCAGGGAGGCAGCATGCTGAGCCAGCTCCAGAAGAGCCCTCTGGAGCTTTTTTGAGCAACTCTGTCCTGAAGCCACGGAGTGGCCATGTCTCTGATGCTTTCCTCTCGTGGCAGCTGAGAACACAGACTGCTGGCAAGCCTGGCTTCTCTGACACTCCTGCAGCAGAACCAGAACCTGGAGCACTGAGCTGTAGGGGCTCTGCACACACACTCACACACACACACTCTCAGCTGCTGAAGGAACGTAGCGTCCCCACAGCGCCTGTTTGAATTCAACCACCAGTTACTCTGTAGGGTAAGGAAAAATGTCAGGCTTTTCTGCCCTCCCGCCATCAGGCATAGATGACGGATCCTTGCGGTCCTGAATGCATGCCTAATGGCGGGCACCTGGAGTAGGGTGTGGGCATAGGTAGATGGGATTCACCTGGGCTGAGACTGGGCTTTTAAGGGCAGTGTCACGGGGTCACCAGGAGAAGCTGAAAGAGAAGCCAAGAAAGCAGCAGCAGAAGCCAAGAGAGAAGCAGAGAATGCCGGAGAGCCCAGATAGAGTGAGGATTTGCCTCCCAGCCCCCCAGCACCCCTGCCTGCTGTGTACCCGGTAAATCCCAATAAAAGCCTGCAAAAAGCCACTGAGGACTCTGACTCCTCCTTTACCCGGCCTGCTGGATCTTAGAAAACCTGCACTGTGGCCATTCCTGACCCTACATACTCCCTTGCCTCTTGGGCCCCAAAGCTTTTTAAAATGTTGGATAGGTCACAGGCCTCTTCCTCCCATAGACAAAAATTTAGTTCAGAGGCAGGCAGCAAATTCCTGCTTGAGGATACATATCTCTGGGCTGATTAAATAAACACAGCTTAATTCAATTAAAGCAAGATCAGGACCTGCCTAAACTCTGCTGGCTGCCCTGCGGAGTCCCTCATAAATCCTTCATTTTCAGAAATGAATGATTGTTTGCCTGCTTTGGGGCTTGCCCTGAAGGAAGGGGGCCTCGGGGTGGGGGAGAGTGGCTCCCTCTAGTCAGAGGAAAGTCATTACAGGATATTTCTATGTAGGAGGCTTTGGAATCTTTTTCATGCCTTGGAGGGGGGTAACATTATGCGCTGTTACTGGACAGAGTGTGACCAAGACTGCTTTCCAAAAGCCAGAGGGTTGTTAGGAGCTCTGGAATAGTCCACTAAGCATGGTGGACAAAGACTGAGAGGAGATAGAACACTGGCAAGGCTGCAATTCACCCACACATGAGGTTAGCACAGATATGTTCAGCGAAGTCTGAGAGACAGTCTTTTCATTTTTTCTTTTATTGAGTTAACATCAGTTTGCAACACTGTATAGGTTCCAGGAGTACATTTTCTCATCTCAGCAAATGTGTATGTTTACCACACCCAGCACGAATAATCAGTCTCCAGCCATGAGCAAGCAATGGACCTCCGTCCCCATCCCACCCTCTCCTCCGGCACAAGAGACAATCTTCAAATAGTCCCGGTTCCTGCCAGGAATCCACAAAATGTTCTCAGAGGATGAGCCAGAAGAGATAATGAGAAACAACTATGCAGATCTTGCAGAAGATCTGCAGTTAAGCTTCTCTGTTCTGCTCTGGACCAGCATGGTCGGGGACTTCCCCAAGAGCCAGGTTTACTCTTGTTCTGTATGTGTTACTGTGCCAAAAAGGTGATGGGGACCCACAGACATTACCACCCTAAGGGTTCTTTCAAATGGTGGCCCCGATGCATGTTACCAATGTAAAACTTACATCAGGAATTGTACCATGCAGAACAACCTGGTCTCCAATAGATTAACCTAGGGGGTCTCGCTCATCAAATCCCCCCTCCCTCCAGGGCCTTGCCTCTTCCATCTTAATGGTCTCTTCTGGTAGGCTAAGAAGGGGGGACACTTTTTATAAGTTGCAGTGGAAAGTTTTGGAGGAAGTAAGTTGAAACTAATGTGAAAGCTATGGTTTTCATTTATTCATGCTTCAGTGTCTTCGTTAGCCCAGAAATGTAAGGGGAGTATTTGACAACCTGTCAACATCCTTTGTGTGTGCAGATGACACTGCTGATGCCGTTACTGTCCAACTTCAAACTTGCCCTCATTAGCAGGACTTTTACTCAAATTCCTTATAGGATGGACAGCTCGCATCTCCTTACAGATTCTTCAAGCTCCACCACTTTTCATTTAGCTGAACTCTCTTCTACCACTGACTCATCTGAAGCACACTGGGGTAAACATTGCCATTCCTATAAACCTAGTCATCTTTTCCCCTTCCAAGCCCTCATCTGAGACATATCAGTCTGGAATATCCCTCTATTAGTTTTCTAAACAGTAGTAGATGTGTCTTGTCAATCTCACCAAGTGCTCCCTACAAAGTGAAACATTGCAGACTACTTCAGGGCTATTCACTCCAGCTGCTAATGATTTCAAAGTTGTGGGGCGCAAATAAACCCTGAGACATTCCACCCGCTGGGATATGTGGTCCCATGTCGTGGCTCATTCTAAATTTTGAGCACATTGAGCAACTATTTAGAACCCAAAGGACCTAGGGCTTCCAGCTCAAAGCAACAGACTCAGCCCACAGGTTTGTTTATCTCCTCTCTTTACAAAGAATCCAAGAGGGATTCATCAGGAGACAAAGATGTCAAAATCTTTCTGTAATATGCAAAGCAGTTGGAGGAGTGTTAAGTAGAAGCTCTGCACAAAAGGTTGCAGAGAAGATAAAAACAATGGATGGCAGATATGAGGAAAGAGGATGGAAATGGGTTCACTAATGGGAAGTCTTAGATGGAATAACCTCCTGACATTGCCCTCCAATGCCCCTGCTTGCAAAACATCTGGTAGCCAGACTGGGATTTTTACAAACTTGTTTTACAAACAAGTCTGGGAGGGAATAAAACCTAAAGTTAAAGCTGAATTTTTGCTTGACTAGTTTTATAGAAATATGGCAAGTAGGGCATCTATCATGAGAAAATTATATCCTGCAGTATGCCCTTCTTGTAAAATTTAGAGACCCTTCAGAGGAATGAGTGTTTACATTCCCACTCACCAAAGCCAAGCAAGTCAATAAGCCTCACCCACAAATATAGGCTCCTGAGCAGACTTTCTACTGCTTTGTTCTTAAACAGTCAAGATGACCAGACTACTAAGAAAAGCCTGAAATTTAAAACTGAATAAAAGATAAAATGACCTTGGAGGAAAAATAAAAGATAGACGAAAATTAAAATGAAAAAGTTCTAGTATTTCTAGAAACTTATGAAAAGACACAACATCCATAAAACACAAAGGTGAAAAAGAGACCATCAAGAAAAGGAAAAATTCCTTTTTAAGAACAGGCTTAAAAAACATTTTAGTATACATCTAGATGCTGCATCACTGCTCCATCTCAGAAAACCTCCAGAGCTACCAGGGACAAATCAAACATGGTACACCAATAAAAATGGATAGCAGAGCTATCTAGAGAGAAAAATTCTTACGAACTCACAAAGACTGCTGAAATTTTTAAAAGCAACTAAGAATTGAAAGCTTAAATTCTTGAATATATTGCCAAATGTAAAGCATTAAGACAAATAGGGAAGAAAAGTGAGGAAAAAGAGAAGAGGGTGCATTGGGACAAGCCAAGAAATAAGGTTGAGAAAGAGATGAGAGGAAACCAAAGGAGGAAGGTAACCAGTGAAATAACAAGAAAATTCCCCAAAGCCAAAGAAAGATCCCACTATGTGTTCAGAGTACTCAGTTTTTAAAAGTCCTCTGTTAAATTGCTTATTGTGATATTTTGTAACATAAGGGACAGCCATAGAATCCTAAACATATCCAGAGAAAAGTCCTTTGTTTAAAAGCAATTTTCAACGTGGCTTTTACACAGCATAGGCATGCACTAGAAGGATATGAACTGACTGATGTGTGTTTAGGTTAGTACTTGCTAACATCTCCCCTCCATCCTCAGCCACACACACCCAGAGAATCACATGTACCCCTTTTCAGCTTCAGGTTCAGTGTCCGGCCAGTGTCTGAGTATGGGATCAAGATTCCCCTTTCTAGACACGAATACACATGTTGAGTTCCAGGGGGAGACCTGGGGTTTGGCTGGTCCCATCCTGCCCTGATGCCTCTCCTTGAGCTTCTCACAGTCCTCAAGTGAGAGTCACCCACACAGCAGGCACCCATGAGTTTGCTGACTGACCCATCTCAAAAAGCAGATATTGGGCCTCCCTGGTGGCGCAAGTGATTAAGATAAGACACAACTTATGAAGTCCTTTTAAACAAAAGGACCTTTTAAACAAAGGACTTTTCTCTGGATATGTTTAGGATTCTATGGCTGTCCCGTATGCTGCAGCCACTGCAGCAAGCGTTCAATCCCCAGCCAGGGAGATACCCACATGGAGCAGCAGACCTCTCCTGTCTCACCTGCTGCTCCCCTCAGCAGTGTATTTCAGTCAATCTGCCTGTTCTGTTCCCCACTCTGTCTCTGGTGAATCCTCTCACCTCCCCGCACCTCTGGCCTGTACCCCAGTTCTTGTATACATAAATAATCTTTAAAAAAAAAAAACAGATCTTAAAACCCCAAATGTTTGCAGTTCCAGAAGCCCCAACTGTTTTCTATATTATTATATTACCATTCTTATAAATCATATTATAGTGGGTTGGATTTCCAGGAAGCAGATTCTGAGATGGATATTAGTGGGTAGAAGGATTTTTAGGAAAACTCTGAATTAACATTTTTGGAGGGGAAGATGCAGGATTGGGCCAAAAGAGCCCTGGGACTGTGTGATGTAGTATCAGCCAAAGCTTCAGCAAGCCCGCAGGGAAGCTGGGGGAAGTGGTCTTGTGGCGGTGTCTCCAGCTGCGCAGAGAGTGTCCAGCCTTAAAAATTCAATTTACATTGGAAATGCTTGATTTATATTTAGATTTTATAAAAGTTAGAGTTTACAAAGTAGATTCATATGCCCAAGTTGTTTCAAACACACTTAAACGTTTTCCAAGAACTAAACTGCATATCAATTTTTACATTTAAATTAAGTAAAATTGAATGAAAGTAAAAATTCAGTTCATCAACCACAATAACCCTGTTTCAAATACCCAAGAGCCACATGAGGTGAGCAGATGCTGTTCTGGACAGCGCAGATCTGAACCATAAAAACCACATGTGTATATTCCTTGTGCAAAAATGGATGTGGCTTCAGTCCCTAAAAGCCTCAATTTTCTCGTCTTTAACTTGAGTCCAATCATGTAGAGCACATATAGAAGTCATTAACTAACTCACCAACTGCCAACCCACGAAGAGACATGTACGTTGGTACCCACTGTTGCCATCAAGTTTTAGAGAGTCTGTGGAATAGAAATGGTAAAATGAGAAGAAACTGAAGGACTAGGCCAGCCCACAGGAGGTGGCTGTGGCAGATCCCACACAGCATCACAGGCAAGACTAGTTCCTCCTAGGGCTTTGCCCTGACCGAAGAGCTCAACCTTAATTCCAAAAAGCCAGAATGTTTCAATGTTTCTTCTATAATGGAACTCATAGTGCTACCAGTTAGAGATCCCTCTGCTTCTATTTTAATAATTCAAACAACTCTTTTTTAAAAAAGATTTATTTACTTATGCATACAAGAACTGGGGTACAGGCCATAGGTGGGGGGTAAGAGGATTCACCAGAGACATAGTGAGAAGCAGAACAGGCGAGTAACTGAAATACACTGCTGAGGGGAGCAGCAGGCCAAACAGGAGAGGTCTGCTGCACCATGTGGGTAGCTCCCTGGCCGCAGGGATTGCACTCATGCTGCTGAGACTAAACCCCTTGTGCTACCAGGGAGGCACAACAATTCAAACAACTTTTAAAGATGCAAGATTATTAGTCATTCAAGCCTTAGAGATAGTTTTATCTGGTGGTTTCCCTCTTAACACCAAAATGACAGCAACACTGAATTCCACTGAAAAAATTCCACTGAATTTTTGTACTATAAAGCCCCTCCTGGGGGTTTGCGTACCTAGGTGAGGTGTCTCATTGGAACGCTTCAAGCAAACTGGAAGCACTTGGAATCTGGGAGGGGGGCATCAGGAAGTGAAAGCGGTGCAGAAAAACAGAATAAGTGGCCAAGAAAACAGCAGGGAATGCGGTCCTGTGGTAGAAAAGAAAAAAAGGAGGGGGAAGATACTGTTTTCACCTCTGAATTTTTTTCTCCTACTTCCTTTTTCCTGTCTTAGTCTTCTCGCCTTCCTCTGGCCCCTTCATCCTTCATCTTCCCCTATATCCTTCCCGCCTTTCTCATTTCCTCCTCTTCTTCTCTTCCCGTTCCCGCCTTCCCAACTCAGCTGCTTAACAGCTTTCTGTTCCCCAGCTGTTATTCAAAATGTGGGTTCAAGAACCCCCTAAAAAATAAATTCACCAGGGCCTCCCCTGGTGGCGCAGCGGTTGAGAGCTGGGCTGCGAAGCTGCCTCCAGCCTCTGCAGCGCCAGTTCGATCCCCAGCTGCTTCCCGGCCAGCCGGCGAGAGTCCCACATGGCGCGCAGACCTCTCCTGCCGCCCGCTGCTCCCCTCAGCAGTGTACTTCGGTCCTTCTGCCTGCTCTGCTCCCCGCTCTGGCTCTGGTGAATTCTCTCGCCCTCTTGCGTTTCTGACTGTACCCAGTGTTTAGATAGATAGATAGATAGATAGATAGATAGATAGATAGATAGATAGATAGATAGATAGATAGATAGATAGATAGATAGATCCTTTTTAAAAACTAAATAAATATTAAAAAAAATAATTCACCAGAACATATCAAGTAACTGGGCATGGTTTGTCTAAGACCTGTGGCCCAGGGAACCAGCACTGGAAGAAGAAATGTTCAGCCTGGCCCCATTAGGAGAGCTGTGTGATGAGTTTTAAGGGATTAGTCTACCAGGGTGGGAGAGAGGGGAGCACGTTGGATGCTGACTATGACGGTGCATCTACAGACGAGCCACATGCTTTTTCATACATTGCCTGTTTCATTAGCACCTAAAGTCTCCACCCAGGGATGCGCATGCAAAGATCCTAGGGAGACTCTGGTCACACTTGGTAGGATCTTTACTAACTGCGCAGCAGGACCCCAGGCCTTCCTCCATTTAAGAAATCATGAAACAGTCATAAGTCAGGATATAGCACCTTTAGTCTAGGTGTGGAGCTTTTAGTCCATCTGGTGGACCAAGTGTTTTAAGCAAAATTGTTGGGCAGGACCCGGCGGTCCAAGATCAGGCCACCTCTTCAAACAGGACTTCAGGCAACTCATCCTACCAACTCACAAAATCGTTCACCTAGGCTGTCTCACTACCAGCAGCCATCTTAAAATTTGCAACAATACACATCTACATCTACATATTGAATTTAATTTCCTCTTTTTTTTAATTATCCTGGGAACCTACCATTGCATATATTACTTTTGCAAGAAAATGAGTTCCTAATTCCAAACCACTATTTGCTTAGCTGGCAACTGCCTGTATTTAGACTCATGTGCAGTGACTTGTCCTTAGTTAAGCTCAATAAATATTTGCTTATTAGAAATAAATAAAGGCGTTGGCATTCTTGGATATAAGTGCATTCCTTCACAACTAAACAAATCAAACACAGTCTGGTATGTTTAGCCACCAGGTTTAGGCCAGAGTAGGTTAAAACATTCCTCCATCAATTCAGAAGCCGCTTTTTGTTATAACAACAAAAATTCTCCCAATAGCTGGAGGCCATATGTTAAATAAACGTGAAGAAATATTTTCAGCAGCAAATGTCAGCCTCTTATATCCACACCTGTCAAAATGATGCGTTCTAAAACTTGATCTAAATTCAGTTTCATATTATAAATGGAAGGTTATTTTTCTGCTTTTGACACATGAAACAAGCAAATGTCACATTTAAATTTGACCAAATTCCCTGGTTAAAATTTCAAATTAGTTAAGAAATGTCTACATGTCATTTGTATAAAATACTGGATTAGTGGGGTTTTTTTCCTTTTGTCTGAATATACATGAAATAAAGATCATACTTCTCTTGGGGTGGGGGGAAGGAATTTGGGCTGTGTATTGCTATTATTGATTACTTAAACAGAAACATTATGACAATATTTTTTAAAAAGGAAAATGTGCTCACAATTCCACCACCTCTGCAAATCAAAATGTTTTTATTTAACTTCATAACTAAAACTTCCATCTGGATATAGGCAAGACTGCCACACACACTGATGTCATTAGCAATTTAATTAAGCAAACAAGTCCTCCTCAATACTAACATGTGTATTACTACTATTCTTACAACTCTATAGCTGAGAAAATAAGTAATGAAGTTAATGTGCTGCCAAAGCCGACTCTCCCTAGTCCACACTTGAATTGCCTCCCACCCACTCAAACACACTGGCATTGCAGCAAGCTCTTCCTCCACCTTCCTAACAACTGCAATGCCAGAGGGCAGTCAGAATCAATGAAAGTCACTCAAGCTTTGGGACAGAGGCCTCAAGGCCAGCTGAAGAACTATTACTTTCGGAAATTCAAGTGCTATTCAGAAAAGCTGTCGTAAATTGGCAAGTAATAAAGAGGACTCTGTATATCAAAGTGGTTGAATCTCTGGCCTGAACTTAACTGGGTCCTGTTTTCCATTCTCAGAGTGGACCTGCAGAGCCTGGTTGCACTTACTGTGCTTAAGGAGTTAGTCAAAAGGAGGCCCGTCACATGGGTGAAACCAACAAAGGGGTGAAAGGAAGAGAGAGCATTGCATCCAACACCATCTTATACACACGTATGCAGTGCTTAGCAAACCTTGGCATAAGGTTCTACACACAGAAAAGTACCCAGGAAATGAACTCAGGAAGTCACCCTTAGTTAGGACAGCCCAGTCACCACAATTCAGATCAAGAAGTAAATACTGTCAACAACCCAGAAGCCTCCCCAGAGTACCTGCCACTTTTTCTCCAAAGGAAAACACTATCCTAATTTTAACACAATTGTTTATTCACTTTCTAACCATGGCACCTCACACATGGAAGAAAATAAATATTCATTATAACACCATAATTTCAATTTGTCTGCTTTTGAACATGATGTGAATGCAATTGTACAGTCTGTGTTAATGAGATTCATCCATGTTCAATGGATGACTAATTTTTTACCCCAGTATTCTACTGCATGTATTTTTCATGAAATATACATGTGCTTTCTGACCACTGAAAATTGTACAAAGGTATTTGGTTGTTTGAAATCATGTTGGTTTGTTGAAAGACATTTGTGTTGTTTACTGATTTGGGCTATTAGAAATAGAACAGCAGTGAGCATTCTCCTGCATGAGTCTCGGGGTATGTATATGTGTATTTCTTTTTTTTTTTTTTTTTAAATAATAAATTTTATTTTTATATTCCCCCATACAATTGCAAACGCCCCATTCTGACCCCAATCCTTCCCCTCCCGCCCCCCACCCCCCAAAAAGTGTCTCTGGTTCATAGTTTTTTGTTGATTTTGATTTTCACTTTCTTATATTCATTTTCCTGGTCCCTTATTTAAGTTTTCTTGTATATGTGTATTTCTATTGTGCATAGATCGAGGAGTGAATCGCTAGGTCCTAGAATACACGTTAATTTAATTTTATTAGAAATTGTCACACTTTTCCCAAGTGATTATTTCAGTGTATGCTCCCACCAGGAGTATGTGGGAGCCCCAGTCTTTGACAACACTCCATGTGTCTTTTTAATGTTCATCACACTGGCAGCTATGTGACTTTAATTTCTTTATGACTTCAACATCTCTGACCACTACTATGACTGAACAGCTTTTCATACATTGCCCATATATTTTTTATAAAACTGTGATTTTCTTATTGATATGAGGATTTTTTAATAATCTGCAAATAAGCCCTTTGCTATAAGTATTACAAATATCTTCTCCCACTTTGTGACTTGCTTTTCCAACAATTAATGGTGACTCTTGATAATGTTAATATGGTCCAATTTATCAATCTTTATTTTAATTTTTTTGGTTTTATTATTAGAGTTTTCATGGTATGTTTATCTGTCTTCCCAGGGTCATGGGGCTATTCTCAAATGCAGTCTTCCAGATTAATGTTTTGCTTTTCCCATTCAATCTAGACTCTACCTGGGATTTATTTATGTAGCAGTCAAAAGTGTTTTTCTAACGGATAGCCAATTAGCCCACCTATTCAAAACATCATCTATTTTTCCTATTGCTCTAGAATCCCACCTTTGTCATGAATCAATTATTCATGTACATATTGGTTTATTGTTTAACTCTACTCAATTATATTTGCTTTTGAGGAACAGATAACTTTCACTCATGTACTTCTTTAATTACTGAAACTTTAAAATAAAATTTGATATCTGTTAAAGTCAATCCTCCAACTTTCTTCTTCTTCAAGATTGTATTTGTTATTCTTGGCTCTTCACAATTCTATATAAATTTTAGCATCAGCTTGCCAATTTCCACCAGAACAGCTGCTGTGATATTGAATAAAACCACATTGAATTTATAGATCAATTTGCAGAGAATTGACATCTTTATTAACTTGAGTTATTTTGTCCATAAACACCTATCCCTCCATTTAAATAGGTTTTAATTAATATCTCTCTATAATGTTTTAGAGCTTTCACTGTGGCAGTCTTACATATCTTTTATTAGTTACCAGGTAACTGACACATTTTGATTTTATTAAAAATGACAGAATTTTTTTACTTAATTTTCTAATTCTTTGTTCCCAGATTAAGGAAATATTTATTTTTATATATTAACCTTAGTGTCTATGACTCTGCTAAATTCATTTATTAATACCTATAGTTTTGTTATAGATTCTTTTGTGTTTCCTATATATGTAATTATGTCACTATGTAAGTTATAATAGTTCCAACGCATTTATCTTTTTAAAAATTATGATTCCTTATTGTACTATCCAGGATCTAGTACAGAACTTTATAGAAATGGTAATAACAAGCATACTCATCTCATTTCCAGTTCCGGAAGGTAAATGTTCAATATTTCAAGTGTGATTTTTTTTTTAAGATTTATTTTATTTATGCATACAAGAGCAAGGGTACAGGCCAGAGGTGTGGGGGGTGAGAGTATTCACCAGAGACAGAGCGGGGTACAGAACAGGCAGACCAACAAAACACACTCTGAGGGGAGCAGTGGGCAAGACAGGAGAGGTCTGCTGCGCTATGTGGGTTGCTCCCTGGCCGGCCGGGGATCGACCTCATGCTGCAGAGGCTGCGGACAGCTTCATAGGTTGTGTCTTAATCCCTTGCGCCACCAGGGAGGCCCCTCAAGTGTAATTTTTTTTAAAGATTTATTTATGCATACAAGAACTGGGATGTAGGTCAGCAGTGCAGGGGTTGAAAGGATTCACCCGAGAGAGTGGGGAGCAGAACAGGTAGATCCACAGAAATACACTGTTGAGGGGAGCAGTGGGTGAGACAGGGGAGGTCTGCTGCACCATATGGGTTTGCTCCCTGGCAGGCTGGGGATCAAACTAGTGCTTCAGTGGCTGGAGATAGCTTGACAGTGCTGTGTCTTTAAACCCTGTGCCACGATGAAAGCCCCCTCAAGTGTGATGTTTGCTCTAGGTTTGTATATATAACTTTCGTCTGGGTAAAGATTTTATTCTATCTTAGTTCTCTAGGAAATTATTATTAAAATGAACAAATCAATAAAATTGAATTGTATCAAATTATTTTTCTATGTCTATTGAAATAATTATACCATTTTTCCTTTATTTTGTTAATGACATGAATTACATTGATTTTTGATTGAAAAAAATCAACATCACATTAATAAAGTATATCCTTTTTCAATACCACTGGATTTAATTTGCTAACATTTTGTTTAGAATTTTTGCATTTCTATTCATTAGAGTGATTGACTTGTAATTTTTATTTTTCATAAAGAACTTGTCAAGTTTTTATACCTTCAAATGAGTTGGAAAACTTTTCTTCTTTCTATTCTCTAAATATTTAGGGATTTTCTAGTTCCCTTTTGTTATTGGTTTCCTTAAGTTTCATATATTATTTCAGTTCTTTAAAGTTTATTTGATTTATTGATTGACATACAATCAGTTTTGGTGCTTCATTCTCCTTGAAATGAAGGCACATTTTGGTTGTTGAATACTAATTTTCTGTGTGTGGGCTTGTTCTATGATTTACTGAGAAAGACAAGTTAAAATTGTCCACTATGAATGTGAATTTGTCCGAATCTCCTTTTATTTTTATCAATTTTTACTAGTAATTTATTCAATAAAATGCAAATAAGAAAATTTAAGTTACAAAAACTGAGAGGCATAGATAAAAATAACCTTATTTGCAAAGATTATTGTTTACATGGACAACCCAAGGAAATCAATTTTTTTAAAAGACTACAAAAAACAATAATTAGAGTCAATAATATTGTGAGGTAGAAAATAACATTAAAAAGTCAATATTTAGGAGTTTGAAGATTATAATAGAGGGAAAGAGTCTACTGACAGTAATAAGAACAACAAATAAGATAAGCCTCAGGGATAAATTTAGAAATAAATGTACAAAACATAGACTTAAGAATATCTTTAAAACATTCCAGAAGGACATAGCAAAACATTTGAATGGGAAAGCAGGCCATATTTTTGGAAAGATGACTCAATGTCATATTCTGTTCTTACGTCAAGAGTATGCTGACCTTCTGCATTTGATTTTTAATTTCAGTATAATCTCAAATACCTGCAAATAATTTTGGAGTTTTTTTAGCTAGACAAAGGAATTCTAAAGTTCATATTGTAAAATAAGCAAACAAGATTTGCAAGGGAAGTTCTGTTAGAGATCAAAGAAGTAGGATTACCAGATGTAAAAATCTTCTCGAAAGCCCAGTAATTATGGCAACATACTACTGGTTCATGAACAGATGAACTAAAAGAATAAAAAAGAAAGTTCAGAAAAAAAAAGACACAAATTCCAAATCAGTAGGGGAAGCCCCACTATGAATAATGGTGGGGCAATTAGGTAACTATCTGGGAAAAATAATGTTGGACTCATTTTGTCACTCTGTGTCCCATGATACATTTAAAATGGATCAAATGTTTGAATATAAAATCAATCAATAAAGAGGGTAAATGGGGCCTCCCCTGGTGGCGCAACAGTTGGACACTGGGCTGCGAGGCTGCCCGCAGCCTCTGCAGCGCTGGTTCGTTCCCCGGCCGCCAGCAAGGGTCCCACAAAAAAATTTTTTTTCAAATAATAAAAATAAAGAGGGTAAATGAATTGATGGGATTATTTTCATAATCTCAGCATATAGAGGACTTTTTAACTATGATACAAGATTTGGAAACCATGAAACAAAATCAGTAAACTTACTACAAATACTGTTTTTAAATCTCTGCCTGACAAAAGCAGAGCCCATCATTAAAACATATATAACAAATTGGAAAGCAATTATAATAAGAAATGACACAGAAAAATCATCTTAATATATAAAAAGTTCTAGAGATTAAGAAGAACAAAGACCAATAACTCACTAGAAAAAAAAATCATAAGCAGACAATTCAAAGAATATGCAAATTATCTTAAATATGTTTTTTAAATGTTCAGTTTCACTCAAAGTAAAAATACATAAATTAAAACTTCCCTAAGATCTCATTTTTCACCATAAAATTGGCAAAAATCCCAAATTTGATAACATGTTTTGCTGCCAAGGCTGTGGGAAGTAGGCAGTGTCATACCTTGCTGGCGGGAACATAAATTTATACAACCCAGATGGAGAACAATTCAGCAACAGCTAGCAAATACCAAATGTATGTGCTCTCGAATCCAGCAGCCACTCTTGGGAATTTGCCCTACAGATACATTTGCATATCTACAAAATGGCACACATATAGTTTATTTATTGCAGCTTTACACTCAACACTGAAATATTGTAAGGAACCTGATATTCATCAGTAAGGGACAGTGTAAATAACTTTATACTCTGTAACTGCAAAAAGAAATAAAAAAACTCTTCATATTTTGATATAGAAATTTCTTTAAGAGATATTAAATGAAGAAAACAAGGTACCACAAGATATCTACAGCATTCTAACATTTATACACAACACAAAAAAAATTTGCATTGTAAAACAATTTTCTTATTGTTTATGTTTATTTTATATTTATTTTCAGAATCTCTGGAAGGCTCAATAAAGTGAAAATTGGTTATGTGGACATTGGGCCCTGGAAACAGAATATAAAAAAAAATGATGATTGTGGGAAGGAAGTTTTTCACTGTAAGCTTTTTTATAATTTTTTGTATTTTTACCATGTATCTTAGATTTTAAAAAAAAATGTTTAAGAACTACCCTAACAATACTGTCACATGAATTTAATGACATAGTGGCTTAAATCACTGTAACTCTATCAAAATACAGTAATTTACCTATACTCTAGGGAATTTTCCTCCCTGTGCCATTACTAGGTGCATCAATGAGGTTGTTTCTGACTAGACCAGGTAGAAGGCTTAAATGATGAGATAATTCATTATCTCAAATTACAAAACATCCTAGGGCAGATTGTCCCAGGACCAGGCTCGCCTTGTGAGTCCAGGCTACACTTGAGACCTGGTCCTGAGTAGCCAAAAAGGACAGTGTTCCTGACTTGGTATGCATTGCCCCGAAGATCCCACTGGACATCCTCTCAGCTCACATTGGCCAGCAATGTGAAATATGTCCCCATTCAAGCTGCAGTAGAGACTAGGACATAGTAGCAATAATAACAATAATCACCTTTATTAAGCACTTCACATGCACCAGGGACTATTTTAGCACTTAACATGCATTCACTCATTTACTGTCCAAAGCCACCTCAGGAAAGTTATGTTTTATTCCTATTGTACAGATGAGAAAACTGAGACGTGACAGGTTATATATGGTCACAGTTAGTAAGAGAGGGAGCTGAGATTCACACTTTGGCAACCTGGCTCCAAAGTCACATGATGGATACTACCTGAGAATAAATCTTCAATGTCTGTGTCAGCAAGGAAGAGGGCAGAGGATATATACAGACAGCCACTCTTCTCTGCAGGAACAAATGGCCCAAATTAAAGCCTTTGACAGGCACACACGAAGCCATCAGTGACAGCGCTTGCCATTTTGTGACTACTTGCTGGTGTTCTCTCTAGCTCTGTGTCTCCAGTCAACAGGCAGGAGGAACCTTACTCAACCTTTCTAGAAGCAACAGTAGCAGGAGCTCCACCTAGAGAAATCTCCAAACTGGTCATCGCCATGCTACTAGGGGACACTGGAACAAGTTTTGGGGAATAGACACGCTTCCTCAGAAGAGCAGCATGGCAACAGGAGGCCAGGGACAGTCTTTCACGGGGATGAAAGACTCTAGGGTGCTCTCAGAGGCTGCCATATACCCACATCTCACCTGCAACTCACTTTCAGTGCCTCTTTCTACCCAGGCAGAAGTGGCCTGTACTGCCCCCTCAGCATTTCACATCTCCCAGAGATGCATCCTGGAGATCAAATGGGGGTTTAGCTTCTGAGAAAATCCAGCTGTGGCCCAACTTTGCAGACACCCCACCCCCAGCCAGTCCATTCTGCTCTTGCTAAGTTTCTGGGCCTCCCTTGATGCTTACAATGTCCCACTGAAGTCATCTCAAGCAGGTCCAAGAGTTCTTTTCAAAAATAAGAACTACCATTCTCTAGGACTTTAAGCAACTAACTCTGCCCTCATGTGCTAAAAATACTGATTTTCCCGTCATTAATCCAGCAGTTTTTTCATATATTTGTCTTTTCATAGAGTCAGAAAGGCAGTGAGTCAGTTTCCTCACCTCCCAGGCACATCGCCCAGGGAAGGAGGTGGATGTATTCTTAGCCCAGAGCACTTTGCTCTGCCTTATGTAAAGCCCTGGGGGCTGATGTCTTCCGACTCAGTTGCAGAGAAGCCTGGGGTGAGAAGAGGCGCAGGAGAGTGAAACTCTGAACGAACCCATCTCATCTCAGTCTGGAGCCTGCCTGCCACCTGCAGAGCTGAAATGTGGCCACCAGCTTTCTCACAGAGAGGGGTTTGCAGTAGGGCATCAGAATAGCTCATGTAGGGGCCCTGGGTCTTCTCACCAGCCTGGGAGGTCATGGCTGCACAGAGGAGGGATGAAGGGACCCAGCTCACAGGGCCCCCAGGGCCTCCAAGTGGAAATTGTAAGAATTATAAGAATAAGATGGAGTATATTTTATCGGCCATTCAAGCAACTGACCTTGGGCTGTAGAGAAGCCACAGTGTGTTCAGATTGCCCCAAGCTATAATGCTATTGATTTGAATTTTCTAGAGCCAAGAAAGCCAGTGCAGTCTGACTGAGCCACAAGATCTGGAGACATGTCCATGCTCCCAAATCGCCCCAGCAGGCTTTATATCGTTGCTTTCAGAATTCTTTGGATCTAAGAACTTGGATCACTGACCTTGGCCAAGTGATGTCACCTTCTAGACCTCCATGGCCTCATCTTTAAAAAAAAAAAAAAAAAAAAAAAAGATTTATTTATTTATTTATACAAGCACTGGGTGCAGTCAGAAGCACAGAAGGGTGAGAGAATTCACCAGAGCCAGAGTGGAGAACAGAACAGGCAGACTGACGAAGAAACACACTGCTGAGGGGAGTAGCGGGCATGGCAGGAGAGGTCTGTTGCGCCATGTGGGACCCTTGCTGGCAGCCGGGGATCGAACCAGCGCTGCAGAGGCTGCAGGCAGCTTCGCAGCCCAGCGCTCAACCGCTGCACCACCAGGGGAGGCCATCCATGGCCTCATCTTGAGGAAGAAGGTAGGTTCTGATCTCCACAAGCCTGTCCAGTTAGAAGTTCTGAGCTTAGAAGAGGACTTTGCGTCCCTTTAGAGGATAGAAGTGCTATTCCTCTGCCTGATTTCAGGTTCACTTTCTCTATTCAGCCCTGCCTAGCATCTAGTGAAAATCCTGGGCAGATCCCTGATGCATGTTGCAACAGTCTCTGACCCTTGGACAGCCAAGACAATCAGTGAATTATTTATAGGCTATGACCTGGCAAATAATGCTTTCCCAAGGTATTCACACCCTAATCTCTGGAACTGACAAATACATTGTATTACTCATAAAAGTATTATGTTCCATAACTCAAAGGGGACCTTGAAGGTAGAATTAAGGTTATTAATCAGCGACCTTAAAATAGGGACATTATCCTGGATTTTCCAAATTAACCCAATCTAATCTTCTGAGCCCTCAAAAGCAGAGAACTTTCTCTGGTTGGAGATCAGAAAGATGCTACAAGAAGCAAAAGTCAGAGATTCAATGCATGAGAAGGGCCACATGGAAAGCCTGAGACAGAAAATGGGCAGAACTTCCAGAAAGGGACACAGCCCTGCCAGCAACCATAAGGATCTAAACAAAGGAGCCAGCTGAGCTATCCTGCACCCAGACTTCCGACCTGCAGAACCGAGACAATATATGTGTTGTTTTAAGTCACTAAATGTGTGGTAATTGGTTGTATCAGACATAGAAAACTAATATACAGGATGTCCTGGTAACGCCATTGCTTCCAGGACACCTTCCAGGACACCTCTTCAGCATCTGGAGGTGGGATGGCAAAGCCTGCCAAGACCACTGAGCTCCATCTTGCTTCCCAGAATGAACATATTTCCAAAGTTTGAAAGAAAAGGGGGAGAATGGATGGAAGGAGAGAGGGAAAGAGGTTGGGAAGATGAGAGGAAGGAGGGAGGGAGGCACGGAGGCAGGAAGTAAAGGAGTTAGAGAAGGAGGGGGGACTGCCCACCTCACCTCTGGAAAGGAGTGAAGTGTGAACCCCGACTCTGTTCCTCTCCTCTCCTCCCCTTTCTTCATTATTTTCTTCCTTTTCCTCCTTTTCTTCTTCTTTCTCTCTCCTCTACACTAGTTCCAAGGTGAGAACTAGAAGTTAACCCTGCCTTCTCCAGCTCTTTTTCTTAGTCCTCTCAAATGTACATAGTGAGATTGTAGCATTACATTTCCATTGTGCATAAAGAGTATTTAATAACTGAATTAATTTTAAAGATCTAATTGACTTTATTAAATGATTCATGAATCAGGTAGCACCCCATCTAGCAAGGAGGAAGGTGCTATAAAAAGCTGTGCAAAGCAAATGGTTTCCATAGGCAGAAAGAGACAAGATGAGGGAAGAGGGAATTATTCCAGGCTTAGGTAACCGACCTAAGGGAATGGAAAAATGTCTTCCAGCAGATTATCTCATCTCTCTTTCAAGAATGGGAAAGATTAATTCATTGGTGCTGACCAGAAATATTCATACTGAGCAGTTAAGACTACATTCCTCGGGGAGGTTGAACCACAGTTAGGTTGGATATTAAGTCTTGGTGGACTTAATACAAACCCCTCTTTTTGGGGACTATCATTTTCTTTGTAACAGTTGGAGATGGAAAAAAGACAAAATTTAAGGGGTCATCTTTAGCTCTGGAAAGTCATCCCATGCCTACAGGGAGACACACACTCACACTCACCCTGATCCTCTGGTTCCCTCCTGTTGCCTGTCAGGGTTCTAGGGTGCAGTGCAAGGGTCACCATGGACCATCACCATGGGGAAAATATTTTGAGATCACCAAAGGTCTTTAATTCCTGTGACAGTCTAAGAGTTCTTCCCATCTGGTAAAATAATTCTGATGACTAAACCCCTTCTCCAAACAACTTAATCACCCAGCTGGGATCTGTGCTCCTGAAGATCACAAAGATTGGGAACAACAATCATGACCTAAGTCAGTGTTTCCTCAGTGGCTGAGTTGTTCATGAACTTCATGCAGAAGAAAGAGAAATGTGGTGAGGAGGTTTGCTCTCCTAGATATTACCCAATGCAGATAAGTACTTCACCACTTGTCCTTCCAACCACTTCCATCGCTCCATATGCACATGTGCATGAGTACACATGTACGTGCATACACACACACACACACACACACACACACACACACACCTCTTCTGCTTTATTCCTCCAAAGCCAAACAGCGTCTCAGCACCAACTCCAGCCTGATTGGAAATGCCACATAAATACAAGAATTAACTTGGATAGGAAGAAAGTCACCAACAGCGAAGATACCTACACCAGGCTGGAAGCAGAGCTTATGAACAAGAACAGATATTGAGAGGCCAGAGTGGGGCCCACCAGCCAGTTCCATCTCTAGAAAGTAAATTCCTCAGGTCCAGTGGACCCCTCCAAATCTACCAAGACCTCCCAAAATCCATAGGCTGCTGCTACCTAGTCCCATTGAAACAAGAGGTCCAAACCTCTGATGTGATTTTTATCCATGACACTCAGGGAGAAATCTGTTCCAGCATTTGGAAGAGCATGTCCCCTGGTTTGATCATTGTTCTTTTTCCAATGCCATCTGTTGACTGTTGTTATTCCACTGAAACAAGCTGTGGTGGTAATCATTTTTTTCTCGCCAGCTTCCAGTCCTCAGATACATAGAAAAAAATCTTCAAAAAGAGACTTTCAGCATTTGAGTCCCTGCCCTGTGAAAAACAATATAACACCCAGTCATTTTCAAGTGCCAAGCACAGTTCTAAGAATTTTTACATAAGTTCATCCATTTAATCCTCACAACAGGACAACAGACCTTTGAGTAGTTGCTATTGTCCTCATTTTCTAGTTGAAGACACTGAAACAAGGAAGTTAAGTGAATTGCCTGCAGTCATACGGTTAGTGTAGCAAAGTTGGGATTCAAAGTCAGGGAGGATGGCTCCACAATCCCAAATCTGAAATCTTTCAAGATTTTCCAATATTGTGTCTAAGAAACTGCCCAACCCCTAGATGGGAAGATTGAAAAAAATGCAGACCAACAGCACATTGACTATAGAAGAAAATAAATGTGTATCCTCTGCAAACATATTCTGTCTCATTCTCTCTCTCTCTTTCACACACACACACACACACACACACACATTTTCACATACATTCTTGCCATACCTGGATGAACTCCCTCCATGCAATGAGATTTGACCTTGACTCAAGGAGTTTTCAAGTCTGCGTGGACAAAGGCAGAATCTTTTCCTTATCCTATAACCTTATGCTCTTGGTTACTATGATGGTAAATTATGTGTCAACTTGGCTGTGTCACTGTGTCCAGATTTTCAGTCAAATAATATATAAATAACTTATCAATGCTTTTGTCATATAAGGATTTATCATTCAAAAATTCATAACCCTTTCACTTCTGGGCAAGGTGGAGTAACAAAAACTGGCCATATTCTGATGCTTGGAACAACTTAGAAACTAAACACAGTCTATATGGTTATTTTCATCATCACTTACAAAAAGGCTTAGTCCTCACAGCTTCATCAACCATGTGATTGACAGCAAAACTTTTTGCATATTTATAGAGGAAAAACGACTCCCTCTTTCCAAGACCACATGTAGGTATTCTAGGCAGTCCAAGAGGTATTGGCCAACAGTGTCAACTGCTGTTCCTGTGACTGATGAAGACCAGTCCCCAACATATGAGTTGTCCCAGCTGACACCAAAGGGAGTACAGATGTACTGTGCCCACCAAACCTGCCCAATTTGTAAATGTATTGCATCATTGGCTTAAGCCACTAAGCTTTGGTGTGATTTATTATGCTGCAATAGAAAACCAAACAACCTCCACTCCATCCTCAACTGTTGACATTATATAACACACTCATTACTACATCCAATATCTTGAGATTGACTCTGGGTTTGGGTTCCTAGATGGTTCTGGTTTTAGGGGTTCCTCAGTCCTTGACTATGGCCATGAAAGAATTCGAAGCCATGTCTAGGCAAAACAAAGAAAAGTTTGCTTAGAGTCAGTACACCTGGGAAGAGGTCTTGATAGGCAGAGTCCAAGGGAAGAACAGCCGTGAAGGTGGGAGACTGGCTTAAATGGGGGGCTTGGAGCTGCTCATTCCATCCCTTTCTGTGGCTTACTGTGCAGCCACCCCTGTAGTCTTAGTTAATAGAAACTTCAGGGAGGGGTTTCTAAATGACTCTCCCTCTTACTGAGCTCCTGGGATGTAGCTTTATCTGCCCCGGCAGCAGGTTGAGAGTGGGATCTGTTTTCCCCACTTTGATGCTTCTTGCACTCCTGGGGCTTTATTGACCTGCTTGTGGGCTGGGGCAGGGGACTGCCTTTCTGCCTCTGGGTATTTCCTGCTCTTCCATGGCTCTATCAGCTCTGGCAAGTGTTTCCTGAGTTCCTGGACACGTTGCCTATTAATTTTCTTTAGGCATTGCCCTTCCTGTGCTAACTACCTACCAAGATGAAATGAGAACAGTGTATCAGTAATTTATACTACCCGAAATTATACTATATACTCAAAAATAGAATGATAGAATGAATGAAATAAGTGATAGAATGAATGAATGAAAAAAAAATGATGCAAATAAAGTTGAAGTGTCCTCCCCCAAAGTCGTCCAACCAAATCCAAATTGCATAATTCAGATTAGAATTCTTTTTTAAAAAATATTTTCCAGGGGGCCTCCCTGGTGGTGCAAGGGTAAAGACACAACCTATGAAGCTATCTGCAGCCACTGCCAGATAAGTTCAATTCCCAGCCAAACAGGGAGCAACCCACATGGCGCAGCAGACCTCTCCTGACTCACCTGCTGCTCCCCTAAGCAGTGTACTTTGGTCAATCTGCCTGTTCTGTTCCCCACTCTATCTCAGGTGAATCCTCTCACCCCCAATGCCTCTGGCCTGTACCCCAGCTCTTGTATGCATAAATAAATAAATCTTTAAAAAAATATATTTTCCAACTCCATTCTTTGATCACTGGCTATAGAATGTCATGTAGTAAAACTGTGCAAGTTCAAATGCCAGATGCATCATCTTCTAGCGCTGTGCTTTGGGACAAGTTACTTCACTCCCTAATTAAAAAAGATCATGTATATGTTAAGAGAGACAACATATGCAAAGTGGCTGTGACAGGCTGGGGAGGGAGAAAAGGGGCCACATCTAGTCTAGGGATCTGCACATACACAGAGCACAGGCTGCACGTTCACACTACATGACTAATGATCTGTCTTCTTTAAACTAAAACTCTTGCTTTGTTTTTTATTTGTTTATTTTTAATTAATTTTTTTAAAGATTTGTTCTCATTTATTATGCATACAAGAGCTGGGGTACAGGCCAGAGACAGAGGGGGGAACAAAACAGACAGGCTGACTGAAGTACACTGCTGAGGGAAGCAACGGGCAACAGGAGAGGTCTGCTGCCAAGTGGGTTAGCTCTCTGGCTGGGGACTGAACTCATGTCACAGTGGCTGGCGATAGCTTGATAGCACTGAGACTTTAACCCCTGTGTAATGGGGGGGAGCCGTGGGGGGGCTATTTTTAAAATTTATATATGGCGCAGCGGTTGAGCGCTAGGTTGCGAAGCTGCCCACAACCTCTGCAGCACCGGTTCGATCCCCGGCCACCGGGCGAGGGTCCCACATGGCGCGAAGACCTCTCCTGCTGCCCGCTACTCCCCTCAGCAGTGTACTTCGTCAGTCTGCTTCTCTGTTCTCCACTCTGACTCTGGTGAATTCTCTCACCCTCCCGTGCTTCTGACTGTACACAGTGCTTGTATAAATAAATAAATAAATCTTTAAAAAAAAATAAAATTTATATATGCATTTTTTTACATCATTGTTCCTCTCAGGTGTAATCCCTGTAGAATTCCCACCGCCAAGTCACCAGTCAACGGGTCACCAAAGTCTCTTGTGCTCTTCCCTCCCTGTTCTGATCTCTCTCCCTCCCCCTGTCCTGCTGAATGTCTCTGGTTTATCTTTTGCCGGCTAGTTTTGTTTTTGCTTTTGTTTTGTTTTCTCCTGACCCCTTGTTTGGTTCCCCTATATTCCTCCTGTAAGTAAAACCATCCAATATTTTTCTTTTTCCTTCTGACTTCACTGAGCACAATCTCTTCCAGCTCCATGATAAAACTGGCATGATAAAACTGGCATGATAAAACTGAGATTCCTGCCCTGATGATGCCCAAGGAAGTGGGGGCACTGATGCCATCAGATAGACCACGGTCATGATAACTGGGAGGCTGATTGCAAGTTCTGGGGGCTGAACGAACAAATACTAAAGACATCAACTGTGATGGGCTACTCTGATGGGCTCTTTGTCACTATGTTTGTCTAACCTATTATGAAAAGGCCAGCTCAAAATGAGGTGGGAGAACAGTTTCTTCAGGGTGCTATGGCCCCATTCTCTCAGATCAAGGGTCAATGATCTGAAAAATAAAAGGGCTTGGAGATTCAATTTTTTTTTAAGATTTATTTATTTATACAAGCACTGGATACAGTCAGAAGCTCAGGAGGGTGAGAGAGAATTCACCAGAGCCAGAGCAGGGTACAGAACAGGCAGACTGACGAAATACACTGCTGAGGGCAGCAGCAGGCAGCAGGAGAGGTCTGCACACCATGTGGGACCCTCGCCGGTGGCCGGGGATCGAACAAGCGCTGCAGAGGCTGCGGGCAGATTCGCAACCCGGCGCAGGACAGCTGCGCCACCAGGGAGGCCCTAGAGATTCAATTCTTTTCTCTGCTTATTGGCTTTTGGTGATGACAGGATGCAGAACACAGGCCTATTCCCAGCATCATGCGGACCCTAGTAACTGTTAAGTATATGTTAATTGTTGTTATATTTAGAATTATCACAATTATCATTGTAATTTAAGAGCTGTCGGGTCCAGTTTTGTGAGCATGTGGCCTATGCAGTTACTCAGAAAGAACCCAGCATTTGGGGCCTCCCTGGTGGCTCAAGGGGTTAAGATGCAACCTATGTAGCTATCCATAGGCACTGCAGCACGAGTTTGATCCCTGACCAGGGAGCAACCCACATGGCACAGCAGACCTCTCCTGAATCACCCACTGCTCCCCTCAGCAGTGCATTTCAGCCAGTATGCCTATTCTGCTCCCCACTCTGTCTCTGGTGAATCCTCTCACCCCCTGCATATCTGGCCTGTACCCCAGTTCTTGTATGCATAAATAAATAAATCTTTAAAAAGAGAAAAAACAAAGAACCCATCAGTTGGGTAAATGCTCTTCTGTCACCATCTTGAAATTCTTAGTGATTTTATTCTTGAACTTATGCTTTGAAAATAAAATACAATAGGATATGGAACATTCTCATGAGCAGAGGATATAGACATAATATGAGATTGCTTTTACTACTCACTCACACATTAGCATTAGTGATGCTCTTTGAGTACAGAATTCTGGTAGGGCCATTATGTGTGACAGCAAAGTGAGTACAAGTTAAGTGACTTATCTGTGACCAAGTAACAGAGGCACTGACAGCCCCAAAGGGGACAATTTCCTTTCAAACCAGAATTTGCTTCAAATGCCGAAAGAGCGCAATGGCATTCTACAGGCTATAACCCACCAGGGAATTTGATCACTTCCTTTCTTATTGGGTTACTCCCTGTATTCATTGACCACTCACTCCAAAACTGATGGCCTATGAAGAAAACAAGATACAATCCTGTTTCTATTCCTTTTGGACCTTACCTACCAGTAAGCCACAGGTAAACAGTGCTAGCAGAATGTGCACAAATCAAGAAGTGAAATGAAAATGGGGTGTTCCTTTTGTGTAGCATGTGCACTGTCTTGGTAAGAAAAAAAATACAGATGTGTATGTGAGCTACAGAATATAATTTATGCAATTTCAGTGTCTCTACGTGTGAGCTAAATGCTTTTATATTTGCATTTAAAATGAAGATTGCACCATATAAAGATGAACTATAAAATTTATGCTAAGAATTTAAAATTTTAATCTTTCCTTACTTAGAATGACATTAAATAGCAAATTTTTTAAAACACCACAAGTGAAGAGAGAGACTGTGGCAAAAGGAAAAATCTTTCTTTTTCAGTATATACCTTTAAAAACCTGCTTTTCTTGATTTTTGACCCAAAAATAAAGGCCTTTTTATTTTATAGCAGGCCCCTCAACTGATGTAACTAACCTGGAGAAATGAGCTTTATTCTGCTATGATGTAACAACTACAATTATAAATCTTAAAAAATCACACCTAATAAAAACTGCAACAAAGATAGTTGCTTCAGAGTCCCATCCACCCTGTGAAGTGTTAAAAAAAAAAAAAAAAAGAAGAATGAAAGAAAGAAACAACAGGCCCCAAATGGAGTCTCCAGTGCCTGATCCCACCAAGAGTTAATACCCAACCAAACTGCAGTCTCATCCTCTCCCCAAAATGGAATTTTACACAAATCAATCTGGAATCTCCTAGTCTGGGACTGCGAGATTATCTGCAAAAGCACCTCTGCCTTCCCCTGAGGGAAGGTGGCTTTGTCTGAAATAATCTTCCTTTTCTCTTGCCAGTAACCTTGTCTCACCATCTTTCTGACTATAAAAACCTTGCAGAGTCTTTCTACTTGCCAGGCGGGATGCTGTCCTAGTCATGAATATGTAATAAGGCCACTTAGATATCTATATTTCTTCAGAGGACACAGTAAGAAAGTGCCAGCTACGAACTAAGAAGGGGACCTTCACCAGAAGGTGATCATGCTGGCATCTTGACCGTCCAGCCTCCAGAACTCTAAGCAATACATTTCTGTTATTTATAAGAAAAAATATAGTTACTTTATTGGAAATAAGGATAATAGAGTAGTGAATTTCAGATTCATCAAAGACATTTTGCTCTGGAATTTTTACTAATAGAGGCTTCATAACTGTAAATGAAAGGCTACCACACCTAGCGGATCCAAGTATACAGATATATCTACCTTTTACTCAAGTGTTCTGGCCTTTGTTTTTCTGTTGACACCAGCTCTGGCAGCAATAAGAGTTTCCATTTATGGTTCATGTTTTCATCAGCTTTTTTTATCCATTATCATGTTAAGCAAAGCAAGAAGCTCAAATAAAGGCTGGCTTCCTTCCTCTGAGGGAAGCTACTTCTTTGTTACTTTTTATCTGTCCTCATGATAACTTTATCTTCTACACAGTCTCTGTAATGCAAACCAAATTCCCCAAATAACAAACCACTTCTATCCAATTCTTATCATGAAACACTGACAAGAAATGTATATAATTATACTTCACAATCTTGAGAGACTGAAAAGTAATAAAACATCAAAAACTGAGAACCTAGAAATCAAGGTGGTATCTTGAAAATAGCCACCCAAAAGTGCAAAGAAACTTGAAACTTGTTCCCTCTTGTTTCAGGAAGGCGGCTTATTATGGATAATGGCAGGAAGTCATATTCAAGTCTTCCTACTCAAAAATGCAGCCAAGCTCAGCATTACCACCCTCCTTGAGTTTCTCCTCCAGGATTTCCTTGGGAAAAGAACTGTTGGTTCACTGTCCTGGAAAATGTGGCACACCAGTGCTGGCTTCAGGGTTAACTAATGCTTCTTAATAAGCTCCTCCCTGGGGTGAGGCAGGCCTGCACCTGCTCAGCTTCCAGGAGCCAACGGGGAGTGTCATTTACAATCTGTCCATCACCGAGGACAGCATCCTACTCCTACTGGGCAGCCCAGACTGGGGCAGCCCAGCCTGGGGAAGAGGGATGCTGCAGCCAGAGTGTCCTTTCTAACGAAACACGACACACGCAGAGCAGCAGGAAAAGCTTGCTGGGGAGAGACCACGGAAGTGAGCAGTGACTAACTCAGCGGTCTGGAGAGCCTGAGCTTGGAGACCCTGTTACGTGGAGAAACGTCCTCTGATGGGTTTAAGAGGAGCCTCAGAAAACAGTTTAATTGCATTGACTCAGACCTTGTTTCCCAGAGGTTTATTCCATGATTTGTTCAAACTTTTGTTATAAAAGGAAAGTCATTTTGCATTCAGGAAGTGCTATCGATCCTGCTTAATCTGGTCTATAAGGGGTAATTTAAACAGACGGTCGGGTTGCCATGGTAACGTTCCTGTTTTATTTATAGTAACATGTTCGAGGTATGGAATGTGAGAGGCAGTGCCTCTCCTCGCTGTGATTTTCAAGCTATGTTCTGAGAAGTGGAGATTTGGGGAAAGATGGGTTGGGGGTTCTGGCTCCAACACCCCTCATTGTACTTAGAGTAGGCTCACTTTGATCTCATATTTTAGAATTCTACTTGCTCTGAAAAACAAAGAGAACCAGAGAACTGCTGTGAAGTCCGCTGGATCAGGAAGTAGAAGATGAGGCCCTTCCTACCCCAAACAGGCAGATCTTGAAGGCCTCAGCATTCTCGCTCCTTAACAGCCCTCCTGTCATCCTATGCTTTTGACCAAACCTTTAACCTGCACCCCTCTCCCCTCGGGGTTTTGTCACAAGGGTGTTGTGTGTCTACCCTTGGTCCTCCCTTCCTTCCCCACTCCTGGAGGGTGGCAGACGGGACCCACTTTCTCCTACGGTATGGCAGAGAGGCCTCTTCCGCCATAGTCCCTTCCTTCCTGAGGGCATTCACCTCCACCTTCCCAGGGGCTGTGATGGCAGATAGGGGGCACTCAGAACAATAAAGGGAAATACCTAATGTACTATCCCTCCCACACAGACCTGAGTGCTGCATACGGTCAAACCAGAGAAGGACAGAGGACTGGGCTACAGCTTTCCTTCCATCAGCCTTAGCTGCTGAGGCTTTTTCTTCCTCCACCTCCACCCTCTTTCACCTTTTCACTGGCATAAGGACTTCCTGATTCACGTGGACACATACCTGAAAGGAAGTAGGTTTTATAACAGCTCATCCTGTAGTCTCAATCTTCTTCATAAGCAGATAGGATAGGGCAGGAAAAGACTTCCCCCAGGGTCTGTGCAAAAACAAAGGGAATCTGACTTTGCAGGCGTTGGGGTGTGTGCACAAGTCTGTCCACTGGGGGAGGATAAGGGCTGGAGTTAGGACAGAAACCAGCCTAGAGGCAGGCCTGGGGGGGACTCAAGAAGATGTGTACCTGTGTTCATTGAGCATTATTCATAATAACCAAAAGGTGGAAACAACCTAAACATTCATCAACATATGAATAGACAAGCAAGTGTGATATATACTTATAATGGAATATTTTTCAGCCTTAAAAAGAAAGGAAATCCTGTCACATGCTACAACAAAGGTAAACCTTGAACACATTATAGCAAGTGAAACAAGTTAGAACAAAAAGTGTTTGATTTTGCTTATTTGAGGTACATAGAATAAGTAAATTCATAGAGACAGAGTGGAAGAGTGATTGCCAGGAACCAAGGGAAGGGGAATGGGAAGCTCTTATTTTATGGGTGCAGAGTTTTAATTCGGGAAAATGAAAGAACTCCTGGCTGGTGATGATGGTTCCACAACAGTGTGGACACACTTACCCCACCAAAATCTACTCTTAAAATTATTAAAACTTAAAATTAGTATATATTATGTATATACTATACAAAAGAAATCATAACAAGGGAAACTGCAAGGAGTTTATGGGAAATGTACTGTCTGCTTATTTTTTCTGCAAACCTAAAATGTAAAGTGATTTTATTTTTTTAAGTATATGAGAGTTCAAAGCCAGGAAAGACCCCTTCCAATTGAGGAAGCAGGACAGGAAAGACTTCATGGAGGGAGCAATCTTTGAGACAAACCTTAAAAGATCTTGAATTTCCACAAAGAATGAGGTCAGGGATGGAAGTCATTACAGAGACAACAACATGTGCAGGCGTGCAGCAAAAATTAAGGCTAAATCATCAACTGGTTTCACTGCAATGTCTTGCAATAAAGGTGAACAATAAGGGGCCTCCCTGGTGGCACAAGGGGTTAAACACCGCACTATAAAGCAATCCGAAGCCTCTGCAGCAAGAGGTCGATCCCTGGCTGGCCAGGGAGCAACCCACATGGCGCAGCAGACCTCTCCTGTCTCACCCGCTGCTCCCCTTCGCAGTGTATTTCAGTCAGTCTACCTGTTCTGTTCCCTGCTCTGTGTCTGGTGAATCCTCTCACCCACCCCGCCCCGCATCTCTGGCCTGTACCCAAGCTCTTGTATGCATAAGTAAATAAATCATTAAAAAAAAAAAGGTGAACAATAAGAACAATATTTACAAACATATACATTCCTTTATTAGACAATAATTATTAAATACTTAATATGTACCAGGCACAGTTAATGGTGGTGGGGGTGGAGCCGTGGGAGGCCATGTCTACAAGCAGTATCCTCCAGCAGAGATGGACTCTAGAGGTCTTGAGCAGAAGGTGAGGCATTTGCATTTGATTCAGCAGACTTTGGGGAACTAAAGAAGGTTTTAGAGCAGGAAAACCAGCACATACTCTTTTCTTTGCAGTTTTCATGATCATCTAAGTTCAAAGAAGGTAGAGATTATTTGTCTTACTGTATTGGCCCCTGAAGGCTGTGATCTTACCCAGAGAAATCTCATTCTATTCCCTTTCTTAAGCATAGTATGAAAGTCTAAAATCATTTTACAAATGATTCTCAAATGTCAGTAAGGGGCATGGTGTTTCCCCACTCCTCAGAAATTTGAGAGGCAATCTTAGCAGATTGTTACCTGAAAAGTCATATGCCTTTAGAGTCTCACAAGGAGGCCATCACACACAGGCACAAACACGCGCGCACACACACACACACACACACACACACACACACACATACACATAGGATTTGTTCAGGGAAACAGGAACCATTCAAGGTATTTCAAGGAATGGTTAATTCAAAAACTGAAGGTTTACATATTTGTTAAGAAGGCTGAGGAAGGAAAGATCAGGAAAAGATGTCATTAGCTTCCAAGAAATCTGGAATTATAGGAGTTTCAGAAAAAACTTACTGATGATCTCAGGTTCCTGCAACCCCAAAAAAGGCAATCTGTAGGAAGAAAACCAGGAGTTATTGCAAAACCTCATGGCTTGTCATCTATCAAAGCTTATATGTATACTTGCTGCTACCACCAGAGCAATAACTATTTTATTGCGCAAGTATCTCTTATTGGCAGAACTCTGATACCCAGGGATTTTAAGAACATAGTTCCTCAGGCTTCTGGCCCCAATAATATAGGAGAAAATATAGAAGGAACTAAGCATGAATGCTGCTTGGCAAAAAACCCTCTTTGTAGTTTGAATCATGTCCCCCTTAAGAATATGTTCAAGACCTAACCCCTGGAAACTGTGAATGTGATTTAACTTGGAAATACAATCACTGCAGATGTAATCAAGTTAAAATGAGGTCATACTAAATTGGGGTAGATCCTAATCCAATGATCAGTATCCAAACAAGAAGGGAATTCACAGAGTCAGGATAACTACCAATGAAGATGAGGGCAGAGATCGGAGTGATGCATGTACATGCCAAGGAATGCCAGCAAAACACCAGAGAAGGCAAGGAAGAGTCTTTTCCTAGAGCCTTTACAGAAAGCACGGCCCCGTTGACACCTTGGTTCCAGACTTATCATCTAGCCTCCAGTGCTAGGAGACAATAAATTTCTACTATTTTAAGCCAGCAGTTTGGGGAATGAGTTACAGCAGTCCTATGAAAATAACCCACCTCTCTCTCTCTCATGCACACACACACACACACATGCAATGCAGATACACACATTATATACAGCCCAGTGCCCTGGTGTGCTGCTATTATTCACAGGAGTGTATTCGGGAGCTGAGGGGTGTGCAAAGACTGGGAGATGAACAACTACTGTTTTGGATGGGATTCCCCTGGATTCCCTAGAAGACAGGAATCCTGAAGGATGAAAATCCACCTCCAAAACTATAGCCCAAACTAGACAAGAGTACCTTACAGATAAACCTGGTATTGTCAGATATGGAAAGCTGGTGACTTTCTTACCCTTGATAATTGCTGAAGGAGCTGTATGTCTCTGGCACAGATTGGCACGTCAGGTATTTTCATTGATTTACTTGGTGTACAGAGATACTGATCTGAAAGTAGCTAGAAAATCCATTTCTGAAATAGAATGGCTATCTCCTAAAAGCATATCTAGTTACCAATTCATGACGATCTCTGACCAAAGTGGTCTTAGGAAGGAAAGAAGAGGCTGCCTCTATTTTTCTGACTTTTCCTCAAGTCATAGATCATGTGTCCTTTTGGTCCACTCCTCAGACCTACTGAAGACTCATCAGCATATCATAAGTTTAAAGTTTCCTATTTTTTCTTATCCAATTTCCCCAGAATTAAACAGAAAAATCCTGGGAGTGGGCAGGTTGGCAGAAGGAAGAGAGGAGGCTTGTTTGACTGTGTCACGTGGGTGGAAGCATGAGGTAAGATGATGCCACAAACCTACAAATACTGTGAGGTTTTAAACCTTAGTTCTTTTTTTTTTTTAAGATTTTTTTTTTAATAGAGGCATGTTTTATTTATTTCTTTATTTGTTTGTTTGTTTTGTTTATACATGCACTGGGTACAGTCAGAAGCGTGGGAGGGTGAGAGAATTCACCAGAGCCAGAGCGGGGAGCAGAGCAGGCAGAAGGACCGAAGCACACTGCTGAGGGGAGCAGCGGGCGGCAGGAGAGGTCTGCGCGCCATGTGGGACCCTCCTCTGGTGGCCGGGGAGCAGCCGGGGATCGAACCGGCGCCGCAGAGGCCGCGGGCAGCTTCGCAACCCAGCGCTCAACCGCTGCGCCACCAGGGAGGCCCTAAACCTTAGTTCTTAAGAAATTAATTTTCCTGGGCTGGTAGCAAAGACATGAGTTTCTCTGCATTTTCCCTGGGCAGTATTTCTCCAAAAAAGTAAACCTTAGAAATTACAAAATGCAGGGCCTTCTCGGTGGCACAGCAGTTGAACGCTGGGCTGCGAAGCTGCCCGCAGCCTCTGCCCGCAGCCTCTGCCCGCAGCCTCTGCAGCGCCGGTTCGATCCCCGGCCACCAGCGAGGGTCCCACATGGCGCACAGACCTCTCCTGCTGCGCCCACTGCTCCCCTCAGCAGTGTATTTCATCAGTCTGCCTGCTCTGCTCTCCCCTCTGACTCTGGTGAATTCTCTCACCCTCCCGCGCTTCTGACTGTACCCAGTGCTTATATAAATAAATAAATCTTTTTAAAGAAAAAGAAATTACAAAATGCAGGTGAGTAACAGCTACAAACCTGGTTTTAGGAAGTCTGGCCGAAGTGCCTACTTTGACTATCAGGGAAAATGACTAAGAAATAGTATAAAATTTTGCATATTTGGCCAGTCTGGAAGTAGACTTGCCTAGAGGCCAGAGACTCTAACTACTGACCCCTGTGGTGACTTGACTGTCACGTGTGTTAGATGATGCTTGTGGTTTCTTCTTTGTCTTCAGTGACAGAGACGTTTGCACGTTTGCTCGGACCACCTCCCACATCACATGGCTAGTCCTGTTTGGAAGTGTTCTGTAGGCAGAAAACCTTACTGTTTTTTCCAATTAGATGAAACTTCATGTCAAAATACTATCAGAGATGAGAATTCTGTTGCAGAATTTTCAGACTAAAACTTGGCGAGGCCAAATGTATACTTGTGTTTGCAATTCTGACCATTCTCTGGGAGGCTGGCAGGAAAAGGCAGCTCCGCATGATGTCTTCAACACTGTGGTGTTCCACCCTAAGCCACAGTCTCAGATACTATGACTGGAGGGCTCATCTTTGCATGACATTTATCCAGGTTTAAGTCTTAAGTCCTTAATACCAACCCAGGAAAATGCAACAGCAATAACCAGGCAGTGGCTGCATACTGAAGGTTTTGCCCAGAGGTGATTTCGTTTCCCTCATCAGAATTCATTACCATCAAGAAGGTAGATTTTCTCATTAATAACCATGACAGTGACCAGCCCTCCTCATTTATCAACTTATTGCTCATCCAAAAATGTCAAGTGATCTAATATGATTATGTAGCTCTATGCAAGTGTCTCCTATCTCAGTCCCCTTCTGGACAATCAAGGAGACAAACTGGCTTTGCCTTTGCATAAAGCTGTATTATTAAAAGAGTTTTCACAGAACTATGGAATCATGTGGCTGAAAGGAATCTCAAGATGTTAGTCAATTCATTCCCAGTCTCTAGACAGGAGTGCATGCAAGTCATTTAAAATAGTACTTATGAGTCATATCTAGTCCATCCCCACAACTATGGGGGATATGTTTAAAATTAGACATATAATATCTCATACTCATATTTTTCATACATATAACTACTATAAGAGGTCTTATTACTCCTGGTTTATAAAAGGGTAAATAAAGGTTGAGAGACAGAAAATAACTCATCCAAATCAGTGGCAAAGGTGCACTTTTAACACAGACATCACTACATCCCCTGAGAGACTGAAGTCCCCCATACTACTGTGGTGGTTTTTTTTAAAGATTTATTTATTTATGCATACAAGAGCAGGCCAGAGATGTGGGGAGTGAGAGGATTCACCACAGACTGAGTGGGGAGCAGAAAAGGCAGATCTACTTAAATACACTGCTTAGGGGAGCAGCAAGAGAGACAGGAGAAGTCTGCTGTGCCATGTGGGTCACCTCCCTGGCCAGGGATCAAACGTGTGCTGCAGAGGCTGTGGATAGCTTCACAATGCTGCGTCTTAACCCCTTGCGCCACCAAGGAGGCCCCTACTGTGGTTATTCTTTTCACGTGAACATATAAGGGAAGAAAAAATCCTCTTTCCTCTACCTGGTTCAGGACCTGGGACCCACAAATTATACATTATCAGAAGAAAAGTTTCATGCATGTGGAGGACTTCATAGAAAAATGAAGATCCGAAAAACCAGATAGACTTGAGAGTTTATATACTCTTCTAGCAATAAATTGTAGAGATTGACAAGACAAAGGAAAGATGGGATTTGAGCTAGAGGTGGCAAATTGTACAAGTGATTAGGAAATAAAGGGAGAAACTAATAGAAAATAAATGTTATTTCAGTAAGATTTGTGTGCAGAAGCACTGGGGTCTTCACAGACTTTCTTTTTCATGGCTGTAAAACTCCCCCGGGAGAAGGGATTTAAGAGTCCTTATTTCTCAGGAGCTCCTGCTTCTATCAGATATGGAAAGAGCTGAGGTTTCTTTCTGCCTCTATTGATTCCCGTTTGCCTTCAATTCAAAATAATCAAACCAGCCTTGTTGTCCAACATCTTAGCAAGGCTGCTGTGATAGCTGCTGCTCTGAGCTTTGCGATGCCTCCCAAAGATGATAAGAAGAAAAAAGATGCCGGAAAGTCGGCCAAGAAAGACAAAGACCCAGTGAACAAATCTGGGGGCAAGGCCAAAAAGAAGAAGTGGTCCAAAGGCAAAGTTCAGGACAAGCTCAATAACCTAGTCTTGTTTGACAAAGCCACATGTGACAAACTCTGTAAGGAAGTTCCCAACTATAAGCTCATAACCCCAGCTGTTATGTCTGAGAGACTGAAGTTTCGTGGTTCCTTGGCCAGGGCAGCCCTTGAGGAGCTCCTTAGTAAAGGACTTATCAAACTAGTTTCAAAGCACAGAGCACAAGTAATTTACACCAGAAACACCAAGGGTGGAGATGCTCCAGCTGCTGGCGAAGATGCATAAGCATGTCCCACCAACTGTACATTTTGAAAAATAAAACTTTATTAAATAAAAAAAATCAAACCAAAGTGGCATATTTGGGGGAAATAATTTCTGATCCTCTTTAAATGCCATCTTCTTTTAATACAATTCAGCAAATACTTTGAGTGTGCAAGATACACATTTTTTTCTTTATTTTGTCAGTCAACTGGGTGCTACAAACCTTCTCATGGGTTCTTAGTGCTTCCCAACTCATCCTATGAGGAAGTTCTCTCTCCAGTTTAATTTTCATACTTCCCATTGCAAGCAAGGCCACTTCCTTTTTTTTTTTAAACACGGTTGAAGATTGGTGGCTGTGTGTGTGTGTGTGTGTGTGTGTGTGTCTGAGAGAGAGAGAGAGAGAGAGAGAGAGAGAGAGATTTCTAACTAAAAAGAAGAAGATGACTTTTCTATCAGTAATTTGGAAGAGACCTGCCATTAACAAATAATCTGCTTTACACACTGAGATTGTTTCACTTGCATTGTTAATCATCACAGTCCAAATAGAAGATTCGGTGTGACACTAATGCTACCGCCACCACCCAGTGCATGCTCTTCTGAGATTCATGAAGTGCCAACGACATTCCTGACTTATAAAGAAGAGTTTGCAGTCCTCAAGATCTGCAGTTTATGGCCCAGAGTGATCAAAAGAAAGTTAATAGAGCATCCAAGTTTGAGTAATGAAGACTTAAGAGAACCTCAAAGAAACGATTTGTCTCTGAAATAGTCTTCCAGGAATCAGAAGAATTAATTTTATCAGAAGCAGCAGCAAATCTGGCTTTGAGGATAACATTATTATTTCAAATTAAGGTGCATCTCTGAACTTCTATATTTTAAAGTTAGAGACTTTTAAAAGAAAGATAACCCTTAATTGACTCTGATTTTTACAAATCACTTAAATTATTTAATTACCTATTTCCATAGAAGCCTCTAGAGGGCTAACTTAATAAATACTTGTGATGTCTAACAATTCTGCACTATTTGCAGTAACTATACTATACATTAAGTACCAGTACCAGTTCCAATTCTCCTACAAAGTGCTAACATGTCGTGGAAGGTTCCACAGATCAAGAGCCTGCTCATTTCAATCATCCAAATGTAAGCTAGTATGATGTTTTCAAGTATCAGGACATTAAAAGTGACTGTTTGGAACACATGGAAGCAAAAACAGTGTTTCTATATAGCCAAGAGATCGATGCTATTTGGTCAATTTTTGCCTTTAGGGAGCCAGATGAACTAAATTGTATTCAGCCAGGTTTTAAAAGATTTTTTACTACCATCAAAGTTAGATGTGGCCACAGTGTACTGTGATATTTATTATGAAATTGGCTGAACATCACTATTATCTGGGGGATACTAATACATCCCAACTTACTGACTCAGGAGTTTTCATTTTTTGGAAATTCTTCCAATAATTTGATGAACCAGGTTTAGGAACCACTGGTCTAAGGTGCTGTAAACTGGGCAGTCCCCAAGCAAAATAGAGACCCAGGTCAAGGGAGTCACAGACAAGGGAGTGAGGTGGTCTCATGGGCTAGGGAAGAGCTGAAAAAGGCAAAGGAGTGTAGGAGGTCGGCAGGTGGAAGAAAGAGGGAGCTGGAAGGGAAAAGCCAACCCTGGTCCAGGTCTGAGCTCAGCCTAGGAGCCACTTCAGTGGTTGGAGGGATGAAATGAAACTATTCAGGGTTCATTTGCTAAAAAGTCAGATCTGGTTCTGTAAATAAGTGGTCAGAAAATATTTTTTTCAAAAGGACTTGCTTCACCACTTCCACCGCTTGCTTATCCCCTATTCCTCCTGTTTGCTTTTCACAACCCCTCCAGCTTATTTTACAGAGGCAGCAGAGCTTGACCAGAGAAAACCTGTTGCAACAAGAATTAACAGAGGGGCCTCCCCGGTGGCGCAGTGGTTGAGCGCTGGGTTGAGAAGCTGCCCGCGGCCTCTGAGGCGCCGGTTCGATCCCCGGCTGCTCCCCGGCCACTGGAGGAGGGTCCCACATGGCGTGCAGACCTCTCCTGCCGCCCGCTGCTCCCCTCAGCAGTGTACTTTGGTCCTTCTGCCTGCTCTGCTCCCCGCTCTGGCTCTGGTGAATTCTCTCACCCTCCCGCGCTTCTGACTGTACCCAGTGCATGTATAAACAAAACAAACAAACAAACCAGCAAACAAATAAATAAAGCATGCCTCTATAAAAAAAAAAAAAAAAAGAATTAACAGAACTTTTTGGAAAGGGACTTCAGAGCATAAATGCAGTCATCAAGAGACTGACCAAGGGTGAACCTATGATGTCTGGACCTTCCAAATCCCCCACAGGATACATGCTAACCCCCATCCCTGGAGACAAACATGCAGTCCATGAAGAGACATGAGCGGGCAGGCACACCACGATCTTTCTGTTCTTCTCTTTTTCACTAACTCAGCTTCTATCCACCCTTCCAAACACTGAAGCCCGTAACAGGTGGAGGAGATAGATTTCGGCTAAATTCCTTTCTCCTTGCTTCCAGCTTTGCCATGCAGCTCTTTCCCAACAGCAAGGCTGGTGTGTAACAGCATCTGGCTGTCTGTGCGTCAAGCAGTGACTCTAGATCTAACACCAAGCTCACTATGTTCTTGGCTTGAACATGTCTACAGAAACCAAACCCAAGTCTGGGTAGAGTAGAGAAGTTTATGATCTGCAGATAAAGGAGACAAAGAATGCTAACCCCTTCACAGACTGCCTGTCCAGGTTCCCTCTATAAGACCCTTTAAGAAGGGAAGGTGCAGAGAGGGGACAAAGGCACTCTGCGTGATTGGATACCAGAGGCCCAGGCATTGCTGCTCACCAGCATCATCTGGACATGCTCAGACAAGGTTTGTGTCTCTGCATACATCACATGTTCAGAAAATGGTGGCTCAACTCCTCCCCTAGAGGGAGAATTTAATGCTATGTGAAATTCATGTGACTTTGGTGTCAGGAGCTCAGACACTGGGAATGCTGTCTTTTTTGTTCAAACTGGTTAGAGGTGGTTGGAATCTGGTTATCTAGACAGAATAAAATATATGGTTACTAAAATATTTTTGCCCATGGGAAAATCAAACAGGGCTGACATTACCATGAGATCTGCTGGGGAGGTGTTAGCATAAATTCGTCAAATAGCATAGGTCCCAGTAAATCCTAATTGCTCTGCTGTGAGTTAACAGCCAGAGGCCTTAACCCTTTTTTTCCCAGGGTTCTGAAGCCTTAGAATTGTCTTAACCATTTGTTTCCAAACTTCTGAGGTCCTGGTCTGATAACAAACACACCCACCTGGAATCACAGCCTGTGGCTGGTGCAGTGCCAGGGCGGAGGGAGAGCACACACATGCTATCTGGAATCAGAGGGCTGGCTTGAGAATCTGGTCCCTGCCACCTGCAAACTGGGACCTTGGGCTAGTTAGATTACCTCCTTAGGTCTCAGTTTCCTCACTGTTAAAATGAGGATAATACAGTAGCTACCTCATGGGTACTGAAAGGATTAAAAGAATATTAAGCATTTAGCACAGTGCCTGGCTACCAGTATTCTAGAGCTGCTGCTGTTCTCGCTCTGCTTTGTGACCAAGGCCGCTAGTTATATATTGAGGGTGGATATGTAACAGGGTGGTCCCCAGGAAAGGGGGAGGTTCCAGGTTCCCTGCCCCAGCCAAAAGGAGGGTGAAGCTGAGCAGGGAGAGAAGAAGCTGCAGAGGAGACTGAGGAAGGAAGGAAGGAAGCAGGATGCAGAGCCAGAAGGAGACCTGGAGGAGGCACATGGAGCCTAGAGACACATGAAGAAACTGCGTTTGCCTTTTGGTCGTGGACTGGGTGACACAGATGTGGGTGAGAGACCAGTGGGGAGGTGACAATAGCGGGTTTTGTCTTGATTTTGATTTTGCTCTTTTCCTTCCAGACCTTGTCTGGTTGTTTCTGATCCTTTTCTGTGGGTCCCCATTGGAAGGTGCTTTAGACTTGTGGCAGGCTTTGGGGCCTTGCTCTGGGCCAATTCTGCTTGGGTGAACTTTTACCCACGAGAGGACGGGTAACTTTGGGTGCTTCATTTAGAAACTAGATTCTTTGCCTTTCCTGTATTGTTTCCCAACTGTATTAAAGTTCCTTCCCATTAAAGTCTCATATGTTTTGTGATGATGTGGCGGATGACAGAACCCATTTAGAGTTGGCAGGTTTGTGGGGTTTGGGGCCCCCCACTCCCTGCCCTATAACAGATACATTATATATAAATTAGATCTAAAGATGAACTAACACCTGATGATGGTCAAATCCATGGCCTGGACCTCACAAACACCCACATTAACTCACCAAGTCACCCAGTCAATTGGGAAAACAGGTAGATCAAAGTATGAAAACTGCAATGCTCTAAAGGAATTTGACCCAATTTTTCAATAAGTTCTTCAAAAAATACATTGCCTAGCATGAAGGATACCAATAATATGAGCTGAGGAATAGCTGATGCTGCTGTGATTGACAAGGCACTCTTCTAGTGACCTAGCAGGAGGGCTTGACGGAGTCAGGTTCCTGAACATTGCCCTGAACAGAGCATCATCACACCTTCTGCAGAGAGCAGTGAGGGTTAAAGAAAATATTGATAACAGACAGTAAAGCTGTGAGCAACATGAGGTCCTTATTATTTTCTTCACTGTACTATTTTAGCCACACCGCTATCCTGGGATTCCTGAAACAGGAATTTCAAGTTACCAGTAAGTGGACTCACATGTCCAGTGCAGAGTAGCCAGGAAAGCTTTGTTTTACTTATTTTTGTGTATGAGGATTTTTATCTATGATCTATGTGTTTTGCTCTGTTCTTGAGAAGGTGAGGGAAGGAGGAAGGGCGACAGGACCGTGAAATTTGCTGAGAGCAAATAGGTTTTTCCTGAGGAAGCTATAATGACCCGGAAAGCAGCAAGACAAATGCCCAGATTCCATCTCGGCTTCATTCCTCTCCGGGTGTAGTCCTCAGGGAGGACTTTAGGCTTTGGGCCAACCTGAGCAAAAAGCCAGACTTCTCAGGACTATTTATAGTGCTGGGCTGTTGGGCAGATCTTTTCCAAAGTGGATATTCCCAGGTCTTTCTAATTCAAAACAGCTCTTGACTGCCCTGGGCCTTAACAGTGTGTGTTTAAGTGCTTTTACATATCAACATCCTGGGTCTCACTGGATGCATAGATTAAAACAATATTAGTCATCCTGGTTTACTTCAGCCAATAAAATAAATTAGTAGTAGCCATGCATTGTTCTCCTTTGTATGGTAGGAGGAATTTTTGGTTTCTTTTGTCACTGATTTAGGTTTTTTTACCCGTTGGAAAGAAGGTATCAATGTACTTGTCTTAGAAGGATGTTCTAAGATCCCTCTTCCCCCATAGTGAGGATTCTGAGATTACAGTGTGTCCTCTCTTCAATTTAGATGGCATTATAAATTATGGATATACCGTGTCCATTCTGAGGCCAACTAGTCACTGATATTGAACACTTGTGATGAAATACTGCAGCCAGCTTAAATTGTTTTCCAGAGACTCAGACTATTGATAAAACAGCACCAGCTGCCAAAGCCAGCCCCTGGTAAGGAGTCAGTGTGTCTTTATTTGGTGAGAAAGTATGAGTTTGGTAGGGTAACCTTGAATGGAAAACAGAAAAGGAAATCAAGAGTAAATGGGATCAAGAATGGAAACCCTGAGAAAACTGGGTCGCTACATGCAAAAGAATGAAGCTTGACCACTACCTCACACCATACACAAAAATCAACTCAAAATGGATTAAAGAACTAGACATAAGACCTGAAACCATAAAATATATAGAAGGAAATATAGGCGAAACACTACGGGATTTGCACATCAAAGACATCTTTACAGACACATCACCCAAAGCAGTGATAGTGAAGGCAAAGATAAACAGCTGGGACTACATCAAATTAAAGAGCTTCTGCACAGCAAAAGAGATAATAACAAAAACAAAGAGAAACCCCACCAACTGGGAGAACATTTTTGCACCCAACACTAATGATAAAGGACTGATCACAAAAATCTGCAAAGAGCTGATGAGACTCAACAACAGCAAAGAAAATAATCCAGTCAAAAAATAGGCAGAAGAGCTAAAAAGAAACTTCTCTGAAGAGGAAATGCAAATGGCCAACAGGCATATGAAAAAATGTTCAACATCACTTGTCATCAGGGAAATGCAAATCAAAACTACCATGAGATACCATCTTACACCAGTGAGAATGGCACATATTAAAAAAACTAGCAACAACAAATGTTGGCGAGGGTGTGGAGAAAAAGGAACTCTCCTGCACTGTTGGTGGGAGTGCAAACTGGTCCAACCACTATGGAGAGCTGTGTGGAGATTTCTGGACCTACTAAACATAGAGCTTCCATAGGATCCAGCAATTCCACTCCTAGGTATTTACCCAAAGGACACAGAAACATCAATTCCAAAGAGCACCTGCACCCCTATGTTTATAGCAGCACTGTTTACAATAGCTAAGCTTTGGAAGCAGCCCAAATGCCCAAAAATAGATGACTGGATCAAGAAGGGCCTCCCCGGTGGCGCAGCGGTTGAGCGCTGGGTTGTGAAGCTGCCTGCGACCTCTGCGGCGCCGGTTCGATCCCCAGCTGCTCCCCGGCCACCGGAGGAGGGTCCCGCATGGCGCGGAGACCTCTCCTGCCGCCCGCTGCTCCCCTCAGCAGTGTACTTCGGTCCTTCTGCCTGCTCTGCTCCCCGCTCTGGCTCTGGTGAATTCTCTCACCCTCCCGCGCTTCTGACTGTACCCAGTGCTTGTATAAACAAAAAAAAAACAAACAAACAAATAAATAAATAAATAAATAAATAAAAACATGCCTCTATAAATAAAATAAAATAAAATGTTAAAAAAAAAGATGTGGTACATATATACCATGGAATATTACTCAGCATTCAAAAAAGATAAACACATGCAATTTGCAGCAACATGGATGGCGCTGGAAGGGATCATGCTCAGCAAAATAAGCCAGAAAGAAAAAGAAAAATACCGGATGGTCTCACTCATAGCAGGAACCTAGAAAACTTAAATAAGGGACCAGGAAAATGAATAACTATAAGAAAGTGAAAATCAAAATCAACAAAAAACTATGAACCAGAGACACTTTTTGGGGGGTGGGGGGCGGGAGGGGAGGGATTGGGGTCAGAATGAGGGGGTTGCAATTGTATGGGGAATATAAAAATAAAATTTATTATTTAAAAAAAAAAAGAGTGGAAACGCTGAAATTCTATTTCTTGGAGTTTATCCTGCAGTAGAATAAATTAAAGGTGGGGTGGGGATGGCAGTTGTTCTTCCTTCGTATTTCTTTTTTTTTTCTTTTTCCACATTTTATTTAAATTTTTTTTTTATATTCCCCATACAATTACAACCCCCTTATTTTGACCCCAAACCCTCCTTTCCCCGCCCCTCACCCCCCATAGAGTGTCTCTGGTTCATAGTTGTTTGTTGATTTTGATATTTCTTTCTTATAGTTATTCTTCCTTCGTATTTCTTATGGTTACATAAAATTTAAAAATCTGTATTCACATCAGTGTTGTTGGGTAACTAGCCATTCAGTTGATTTCAAAATGAATTTCTTAATATAAACAAATTATTATATTGCAAAACAACTTTTCAACAGTTGGCCTAGAATCTCATGAGTCTTGAAATAGTTTCTTTGTTATAGGACACATTGCAACAGTATTGTTACTGTAGCACAACCATCCCATACTGGGTAAGTTCACTACTGGTTCAAGCAGACCTGTTTGGCCACACTCCTCCTAATGCTCAGCAGCACTGCTCCATACTCCACACCACACTGCTCCACCCCTCACCATCCTCTGCCAGTCTGGCCTTATACGCCCAGTCTCTTGGCCCAGGTGTATCTCATCTACGCATGCCCACACCCCACTCCAGGTGCCCGCCATCAGGCATGCATTCAGGATCTCAGGGATCCATCATCAATCCTAATGGCAGGAGGGCAGAAAAGCCTAATACTTCTACTTACCCTACAGTTATACCACATACTTTTATTTGCTCTGTTTTTCTAAAATTTCTACATAAACTCAAAACCTAGAACCTGAAACTAGAGGATAGCTAAATCACAGAGATTTAAACTTAAAAATGAAATTCCTTCATTTTTCCCTAGTACTTTCCCCACTCCAGTTACAAAATTGATATATGTTCAATCCAGAAAATTTGGAAAACATAAAAATAAATTGTAGGGTAAAGAAAATATCAGGCTTTTCTGCCCTTCCGCCATCAGGATAGATGATGGATCCTTGTCCTGAATGCATGCCTGATGGTGGGCACCTGGAATAGGGTGTGGGCATAGGTAGATGGGATTCAGCTGAGCTAAGACTGTGCTTTTAAGGGCGGCGTCACGGGGGGACGCCAGCAGCACCAGCACCAGCAGCAGCCGCAGCCGAAGCCGAGAAGCAGCAGAACGAACGCTAGAGAGCCCAGATAGAGTGAGGACTTGCTGGGGGCTGGGAGGCCTGCCAGCCTCCCAGCCCCCCAGCCAGCACCCCTGCCTGCCATATGCCTGGTGAACCCCAAATAAAAAACCTGCAAAACTACTGAGGACTCTGACTCCTCCTTTACCCGATCTGCATGGGATCAGAAAACCTGCCTTGTGCCCTGTCCTGCCCCTTACAATTGGCGTATGTCGGCAAGATCCATGCAGACGGGTATTGGAGCCCTCCGAAGACCTGGAGGGACTAAGGAGAACAGACTTTGCCTGTGACGACGCTGGAGGCACCATGGCGGTATAGAAGATGGATACGTCCACGAGCTACAGGATGAGACCTGGCGTGAAGGAGACGCCCGAAAGGACCAGCCAACGACACCGGAAAGGACCAGCCAACGACACCGGATAGGACCAGCCAACGACACCGGAAAGGACCAGCCAATGACCCCTGAGGCAGCAGGCCATTGCTGAAGCAGGGAGAGGCCAATGGACTGATAGACTGATTAACTGATGATTTTGGACTGACAATCCCGCCAGAAGGCGGAGGACCTTAGCAGGTTATGTTTATTTTTTGAGAATCTGGGGGTGGCCAGTGGGCCTAGATGGCCAAAAGCAGCCTGTGTATGCCCAGTGGCCAGGTGGAGGAGAAAAGCCAACTAAGGTGGCAAAAGCTGGTGCTGATGCTAAGTTGAGAAGCCCTAAAGCGGCTGTTAAGCAGCCTGGGTATGCTGAAGCCCTGTGAGTCTCGTAAAATCACCTATGGGTGATGCCCTGCTCATTCTTGAGTGAGGGTGAGGAGCTGAGGAGCCCGTCCTTGGGGGACGGGTGGGGAATGTGGCTTGGGGTGGAGCCCAAGCCAAATGCAAAGTTTGGATCCCCAACCCATGTGCTTGTGCAGTGGGTTGGCTTGAGAGCAGGGGTCTGTGAGTCGCATGGGTGGCCATGAAGGCCGAGTGTTGGAGCGACTGCAGACAGAAACCCTGAGGGTTGGCGATTACCCCCAACAGAATAAAATTGCCAATCCCAGAGCTAGTGCATCCTGGGGGTGGATGCTGTGTGTGCCTTGTAGCCGAGACTACAGCCAGAGAAGGCCAGGAAGCCTGACGGCTCCTGGTGTGTTATAGCAGATGCCGTGTGTGATTTCCCCTCCCTCGTATGAGCAGTGCCTTCGGCAGCAGATTTGGTGGCTCATCTGCTGGTACCAATAATTGTCTTTTGCACTTGGTTGGTGCCCTGCCTGGACTTATTTGTGTTCTGTTGTATTTTGTTATGTTGTATTTTGTTATTTGATGTATTTGCTTTTGTGGGCCATGGCTGCATTGTTTGTTTGCTTAGAAAATTGTGTATATATGTATAGACTGTATGGCAGAAAACCCTGAGGGGGTGGACTGTAGGGTAAAGAAAATATCAGGCTTTTCTGCCCTTCCGCCATCAGGATAGATGATGGATCCTTGTCCTGAATGCATGCCTGATGGCGGGCACCTGGAATAGGGTGTGGGCATAGGTAGATGGGATTCAGCTGAGCTAAGACTGTGCTTTTAAGGGCGGCGTCACGGGGGGACGCCAGCAGCACCAGCACCAGCAGCAGCCGCAGCCGAAGCCGAGAAGCAGCAGAACGAACGCTAGAGAGCCCAGATAGAGTGAGGACTTGCTGGGGGCTGGGAGGCCTGCCAGCCTCCCAGCCCCCCAGCCAGCACCCCTGCCTGCCATATGCCTGGTGAACCCCAAATAAAAAACCTGCAAAACTACTGAGGACTCTGACTCCTCCTTTACCCGATCTGCATGGGATCAGAAAACCTGCCTTGTGCCCTGTCCTGCCCCTTACAATTGGCGTATGTCGGCAAGATCCATGCAGACGGGTATTGGAGCCCTCCGAAGACCTGGAGGGACTAAGGAGAACAGACTTTGCCTGTGACGACGCTGGAGGCACCATGGCGGTATAGAAGATGGATACGTCCACGAGCTACAGGATGAGACCTGGCGTGAAGGAGACGCCCGAAAGGACCAGCCAACGACACCGGAAAGGACCAGCCAACGACACCGGATAGGACCAGCCAACGACACCGGAAAGGACCAGCCAATGACCCCTGAGGCAGCAGGCCATTGCTGAAGCAGGGAGAGGCCAATGGACTGATAGACTGATTAACTGATGATTTTGGACTGACAATCCCGCCAGAAGGCGGAGGACCTTAGCAGGTTATGTTTATTTTTTGAGAATCTGGGGGTGGCCAGTGGGCCTAGATGGCCAAAAGCAGCCTGTGTATGCCCAGTGGCCAGGTGGAGGAGAAAAGCCAACTAAGGTGGCAAAAGCTGGTGCTGATGCTAAGTTGAGAAGCCCTAAAGCGGCTGTTAAGCAGCCTGGGTATGCTGAAGCCCTGTGAGTCTCGTAAAATCACCTATGGGTGATGCCCTGCTCATTCTTGAGTGAGGGTGAGGAGCTGAGGAGCCCGTCCTTGGGGGACGGGTGGGGAATGTGGCTTGGGGTGGAGCCCAAGCCAAATGCAAAGTTTGGATCCCCAACCCATGTGCTTGTGCAGTGGGTTGGCTTGAGAGCAGGGGTCTGTGAGTCGCATGGGTGGCCATGAAGGCCGAGTGTTGGAGCGACTGCAGACAGAAACCCTGAGGGTTGGCGATTACCCCCAACAGAATAAAATTGCCAATCCCAGAGCTAGTGCATCCTGGGGGTGGATGCTGTGTGTGCCTTGTAGCCGAGACTACAGCCAGAGAAGGCCAGGAAGCCTGACGGCTCCTGGTGTGTTATAGCAGATGCCGTGTGTGATTTCCCCTCCCTCGTATGAGCAGTGCCTTCGGCAGCAGATTTGGTGGCTCATCTGCTGGTACCAATAATTGTCTTTTGCACTTGGTTGGTGCCCTGCCTGGACTTATTTGTGTTCTGTTGTATTTTGTTATGTTGTATTTTGTTATTTGATGTATTTGCTTTTGTGGGCCATGGCTGCATTGTTTGTTTGCTTAGAAAATTGTGTATATATGTATAGACTGTATGGCAGAAAACCCTGAGGGGGTGGACTGTAGGGTAAAGAAAATATCAGGCTTTTCTGCCCTTCCGCCATCAGGATAGATGATGGATCCTTGTCCTGAATGCATGCCTGATGGCGGGCACCTGGAATAGGGTGTGGGCATAGGTAGATGGGATTCAGCTGAGCTAAGACTGTGCTTTTAAGGGCGGCGTCACGGGGGGACGCCAGCAGCACCAGCACCAGCAGCAGCCGCAGCCGAAGCCGAGAAGCAGCAGAACGAACGCTAGAGAGCCCAGATAGAGTGAGGACTTGCTGGGGGCTGGGAGGCCTGCCAGCCTCCCAGCCCCCCAGCCAGCACCCCTGCCTGCCATATGCCTGGTGAACCCCAAATAAAAAACCTGCAAAACTACTGAGGACTCTGACTCCTCCTTTACCCGATCTGCATGGGATCAGAAAACCTGCCTTGTGCCCTGTCCTGCCCCTTACATAAATATATTATTAAATTATGTCCAAGTTTTTTCTTTACATCATACGTGTACATGCATTTTACAAAACTGAGGGCATACTACGTATTTTTTATCATACTTTTGTTATTTAAACAAATCATTTTAAACACTTTCCTGACATGGTTTAAAGCAACCAACCCAATCCGGGCAGGTTAATGAACGGTTCTAGCAGCCACATGCTCTTCGCCATTGTTTGTAGTAGCCACACTCCTCCGTACACTCCACTGCTCCACCCTTGACACTGCACTACCACCACACCGCACTCTGCTGCACCACCCTTATAAATCAGTCTCTTAGCTCAGGTGTACCCACTTCAGGTGCCCACCATCAGGCATGCATTCAGGATCACAGAGTTCCCTCATCTATCCTGATGGTGGGAGGGCAGAAAAGCCTGATACATTTTACCTTACCCTACACATGGTAAATTTGATTTTTAATGGCTGTATAGTACCACATTACATTTGTGACATTTAACACACACATTACATTTGTTTATTTGATCATTTCACAATTATAAAAATTCTATAAGGAACATCTTTTGCATATGTATTTGACCTTAACTGCTAATTTTCTTAGGATGGACTGCATAAGACACACTTTTAAAGTTTGCGTCCTTTTAGTCATACTTCTTAGGCATACATTTAGTCTTAGTATCAATGCTAGTGCTTAGGTACTGTTTCCCAGAAGATGCCATGATGCTAGACTCTGTAAAATCTTGCATGATGCAGACTCTTAGATGGCTAGAGCAGGCCATGCCATCTGCAGCGGATGGAAAAGCAGCTCAGAGAGCAGCTCGCGAGTGTTTCTGGGCCCACTGAGTGATGTGAGGTCCTATGCACAGTACGTGAACCAACCGTGCAACCATCACTACATTTTATAGGTTGTGTATTTTCAGGCCAGTCAGATCCTAAGGGCTACACAGAAGAAATTGATCATAACCTGAGACTTAGACCTCTCAGAGATAAGGGTCTCTGAGATTCACCAAACAAGCAACCTAAACCTGCCCACCAGGCAGGCAATTCCACCAGGCAAGCAACCTAAACCTACAGAAGTGTTGGCCAGCAAGGAGAGGAATCTAGAAAGGATGGAAGCAAAGGGAGATGACAGATGAACATCTTGGGACAAAGTGTACAACACTGGGTACAGCACTGGAAAGTCTAGCCCTCATTAACATAGTTTTTCAAGTGATTTCTAAGAAAATTATGAGTTTGGAGAGAGAGAGAACATGGTGCGTCTATAATTCAAAATGGCCTTAAGTCATAATTATTTCTCTAAAGACGTAAACTGGTCATTTAATATTGCTTGGAACATTTTGAGATGAATTAAAAAACAATTTCATTTTGTAGTCAGCATTCCCAACTATTTCACTCTGCAAGTGACATGTTAATGGCCAAACAATCACAGTGCTATAATAAATTATGGAAGTAGAGGAGTTATTTTCCTTTTGGGCTGGGTCATGATTTGAGTGATTTTTCATTGGTTAAGTTCTGTTATTATCTGGTTGACACCTCTTGTAATAATAACCTTGCTTTGTTCCCCCATCTTGTCATATTTATCTTTCTTGGCCTGCTCTCATTCACACTCTGACCCTGCGGACTAGTAGCAAATCTGCCCTGGTGTTTGCAGTGATTAAGTCCACGGGGGCTAATCATCCACACCAACTCTAATTAGCTATTTCCAACAGCTGTAGAGGAGACGTGATTCTGAGCGATCTTCCCATCATAAAAATTGAAAAAGAAAGTTAAACTGGAAAGGAAAAAATCAAAAGGAAAACACCTTGGAAAATCCAAGAAGCTTCTCAGCTAGACTAAACTCCCATTTTAGCACTTCCAGTGGGATGCTGAACATTTACCCTGCAGATGATAAGACTGGTTTAAAGAGTTAAGAATATATTCAGTACGATGCACCCAAAAGGTGCTAGAAGCTGAAGAAAATCATGAGACCATATAAATGAGGAGGGCTAGCAAATAAGATGCAGTCCACATTTCAATATAAAACATTGAGGTAATCTAGGTATCTAATGTTCCTAAATCCTTCCTTTAAAATTGTCTGGGAATATACTTTGAAATCATATCATAATAGTATCTTTTTATTCAGCTATGAAAATCTAATAGAACTGTGTTTATTTAACTTCAGTGTGCATTAACATTACCTAGAGAAGTAATCTCAAACCTCAGATGGTCTGGAATGGAATCTGAGAAACTATTTTAGACAAATATGGACCAAGGGTATCCTGAATTCTGCTTTTAAAAACTCCAGTGAATAAATGTGAAAACAGAATTGTGGTAAAACCCAGGCTTCACCATGATGTAATTTCATCACTAATGGGGCCCAGTTATGCAAACAGAGCATCTGAGAATCAGGATGAGACAGATTAATTCAGCTCATAAATCCTATAGCTATAGGAAATTTTTACCATGTTTTTCAACTGGATCTTTCAAATGCAAACTGCTTTCAATGTAAAATTTATCCCCATAACTAAGAAGGCAAACGTAGTCATTGAGTACCTAATTTGCCTAGAACTCTTCTAGTTATTATCGGAAAGTGATTAAGTAGAGGAAGACCTGATCCCATGATCCCTTTCCTCAAAGAAACAGATTACATCATCCCTGTGAAACCAGAAAAGAACAATTAAATTCTAAATTGGTCTCTGACCTTAAGAAAGAGACCCATGCAGGTTACAGTGCCAGAAGGCTTCATGGGAAGAGGTGAAGTTACAGTGGAACTTGACCTGGGAAAAAAATTGTATTGAATTGGGAAAGAGAAGGAAGAACAGAAGCAATTATGCAGTATCTGAAATGGCACGCAGATTAGCAATCTCAGCCTAATTCATCGGATTCTACCAGTTGATTGAATTTATACATGGGCCTCAGGTCCCAGTTAGCTCTAGCAGTAAAGAACTCTAGAGTGATTTAGGGGAGAAAAACAAGTAGGTTTCTATGAGGATTAAATTGGACCAGCCCTGAGTGCCAAGCCTGGGTCTGCCATGGCCTGCTGTTCTGCATGCACCATACATTTAATCTGCCTGTGGCCTGGAGTGCCTTCTCTCTGTTCAGCCAAGAAGGGGCCAATGCTTTCCTCTTAAGGACCTCCTTGAGTCCTGAATCAAAGACAGGCACCTGCAAAGGAATGAGGAGTAACCCATAAAAAGGAAGTTTGAGAATTTACCAAAACGAAAGTAAATAGTGAGGATGTAGACCAAAATAGAAATTTCTACTTTTTCTCCCTTGGAAAATGTTTCCTGCATATGGCAGGGCCACCTCAGAGGCTGCTGAAGACAATGGCTTCTGTCTTGCTATGAAGAACCCTGTGCAGAAACGCAAAGGAAATGCCAGAGTCCGCAGCCAAGGCAGCCCCTGTGGCATTCACATGTTTGCCAGCTGCTGGAAAAAACAGGAGACAACAACCTGAGTCCACCCTCGCGTCTATAAGGGATATTTTGAGGCTAAGAGATTCGAATAACCTCTGGCTCTTACATCTTCCCAAACACATATAACTTGGACTACATTAACTCTGTAAGACCAAGGAACTATTCGTTATAATCAGTGCTTCCCCTTCATCAGTTAACTAAGTCTGTTAGAAACCACCTCCTTTAGTTAACTGAAAAGTTAGACATTTACTAGCTCTCTTATTTATTAATTAAAAATCAATGATCTAGTTTTTTTAATATGTGCCATTCTCACTGGTGTAAGATGGTATCTCATGGTAGTTTTGATTTGCATTTCCCTGATTACAAGTGATGTTGAACATTTTTTCATATGCCTGTTGGCCATTTGCATTTCCTCTTCAGAGAAGTTTCTTTTTAGCTCTTCTGCCCATTTTTTGACTGGGTTATTTTCTTTGCTGTTGTTGAGTCTCATCAGCTCTTTGCAGATTTTTGTGATCAGTCCTTTATCATTAGTGTTGGGTGCAAAAATGTCCTCCCAGTCAGTGGGGTTTCTCTTTGTTTTTGTTATTGTCTCTTTTGCTGTGCAGAAGCTCTTTAATTTGATGTAGTCCCAGCTGTTTATCTTTGCCTTCACTATCACTGCTTTGGGTGATGTATCTGTAAAGATGTCTTTGATGTGAAGATCACGTAGTGTTTCGCCTATATTTCCTTCTATGTATTTTATGGTTTCAGGTCTTATGTCTAGTTCTTTAATCCATTTTGAGTTGATTTTTTGTTGGCGAGGTTGTGGAGAAAAAGGAACTCTCCTGCACTGTTGGTGGGAGTGCAAACTGGTCCAACCACTATGGAGAGCTGTGTGGAGATTTCTGGACCTACTAAACATAGAGCTTCCATAGGATCCAGCAATTCCACTCCTAGGTATTTACCCAAAGGACACAGAAACATCAATTCCAAAGAACACCTGCACCCCTATGTTTATAGCAGCACTATTTACAATAGCTAAGCTTTGGAAACAACCCAAATGCCCAAAAATAGATGACTGGATCAAGAAGATGTGGTACATATGTACCATGGAATATTACTCAGCATTCAAAAAAGATAAACACATGCAATTTGCAGCAACATGGATGGCGCTGGAAGGGATCATGCTCAGCGAAATAAGCCAGAAAGAAAAAGAAAAATACCGGATGGTCTCACTCATAGCAGGGATCTAGAAAACTTAAATAAGGGACCAGGAAAATGAATAACTATAAGAAAGTGAAAATCAAAATCAACAAAAAACTATGAACCAGAGACACTTTTTGGGGGGTGGGGGCGGGAGGGGAGGGATTGGGGTCAGAATGGGGGGGTTTGCAATTGTATGGGGAATATAAAAATAAAATTTATTATTTAAAAAAAAGCCACAAATAACAACTAACTAAATAGGGAATATGCTCCATTCTAAAACTATAGTCTATGAAGATGATTAGCAACTTATATTAGTCTTTTATATGAAATATTAAAACCATTTCCCTTCTTTGGGAATTTCATAAAAAAAAAAAAATCAATGATCTATTTTTCCCGGGCTTGTAGCTTAACTATATAACCAAGGCTGGAAACTCCAAGGGGAACTGCAGGGTGGAGGTGTCACTGACAGGGCACAGTGTTGGTCTCCCGATTCTACGTTCCTTAGTTTGGCTCTAAATCACCTCTCTAATAAGTGTCTCTTTTAACTCTGAATTTGCTTCACAGGAGTGATTATGTCAGTGGGCACAGAAAGGCCATTGGAGACACAGTGAGAAGGTGCTCATTTACAAGCCAGGAAAAGCCCTCATCAGACTCCAGCCTGGGAGACACCATGATCTCAGACGTGAATCTACCAAAACTGAGAAATTAATTTCTATCTTTGAGCCACCTAGTCTGTAGTATTTTGATATAGTGACCCTAAGACAGTTCTAAACTGGAAAAACTACAAAATATACATTACTATTTTGTGATTGGAAAGATTTCTCCCAAGTTTTTGTTATGCTGAAAGGGAATGGAATTGCTGGAGACCTATTTATTTTTTAAGAGCAACATGGCTGCTTCTAAACTAGTGAGGAAGTAAGGCGAGCAGGATTTCTGGCTATTACACTGCTCAGAGCTGTAGTTTCAATCATTAAAATGTCCTTTTTGAGTTTACACATGACTCCACAGAGGTGAAATCCTTCAACAGGAGAGCTTCAGATATTTATCACTTCTAGTCAGTTGTGACAAGAAAATTCAGCCAACTACACAGAATTAAGCAAATGTGTCTGAAACAAATATTTTCTCATTTCTTCTTCTTCTTCTCCTTCTCCTTCTTCTGTACTAAAGCAGGACATAGCAATAGAATTTTTAGTCCCCAAAAATCCAGGATTGAGTGGAATGAGCAGTGAGCAGTGAGGAACTGGCAATGAGGTATCCTAACTTCCAGAAGTCCTAGGTCCTAGTTATTGAAAAGGGTGAGCACCATTGGGCCAGGAAAGTAGTGAGAGGTAATATTAGCAAGTAAATAGATTTGCAGTGTCAGTCAAAATTGACTAGATTCTGTTGTAGTAACAAAAATCTCAGTGAATTAACATAACCAAGTTTTATTTTACACTCTCAAAACAGCCTCTGTGTATGGTCAGCTCTCATGACAACTCTCTTCAAGGATCATTTTGGGGCTCCATGTGATGGAGTTCCCACTATCTTGTAACTGCACCATCTGGAACATGAGACCTCCATAGTCACTATGGTGGACAAAGAGAAGTTGGCAGCTCATAAAGGAGTTTTTCACTGCTTGGGCCAGCAAGTGACATACCATATTTCATTGGCCAGAAGTCACAAGTCCCCTCTAAGCTTCATGGGGATTGGGAAGTATAATTTCCCATGTGCCCTGTAGGAGCAACTTCCTACTTCCTCATCCTTCCTCCCTTAATCTAAACCATGGGGACCATGGAGGAGAGGTTAACCTAACCCAGTTAGCAGCATGGACAATTGTGCAGGCTTGACTCACTCACCTTGGTGAAAGTCCAACAGAAAAAGCTAGGAGCATGGTCAGGCACCGCACAAGGGGGGTATACTAGGAATAAAATAGAACTTAGAGAGAGGAAAAGAAAGTGTGGGGTCTGAATCATGGTTTTGAACACAGTGACCATGCTCACAGGTAGATGTAGTTTAATGAATCCCAGACACTGAGCAATCAGACTGGCAAATAGGAAACATCTAAAGGAAGGGATGAAAGTTGATCCCCAAAGTGTTTTCTCCATCACTTCCTCGTGGGAAGATGGGACAGAAGTTCACTGCTCTGTAGGTGGGGGTCAAAATATAAGAATTAAAAAGAGAGACAGAGACAGAAATTGAAAGTGGTTTCCTTCCTAACAAAAAGTGGATGATTTTTTAAAAAATTATTCCCTTGGTTATGACAGATTCCTTGTGATGGGGCCACAGTTCCCATGGCTACAGACTAAGACATCTGACTCTTCCTCCTTCCTTCACCATCAGTGATCCCTGACCACGTGGGGGCTTCCAGCCCTGGCTCCATCAACAATCCAAGGATTTTCTATTTGAGTATCCAAAGGAAGTAGGTGAGGATGGTTCTCTGGTCGTTTCATCTCTATGTCTGCATATAGTAAGTGGTGTGTACTAGATAATCAATAAAGCATGACCTGAATAAAGGATCAAGGGAAAAGAATTATTTCTCTCAACATAGGAAACTACAGTCAAAGGAGACAGGCATGATGTTTTCCTGAAAGTTAGGCTATTAGTAAAAGTCACCTGGGAATGGGATCTCCTTGGGACCTCCCCAACCAGGCCTGCATCTCATCCAGGCTATGAGACCAGCGTATTCAGGGTCTGGTTATGGGGACAAGAGTAGAACCCTGGCCCTAAATCCCACCCACCTGCCATCCAATGCTCTCTTCCTCCATGAAGCCTTCGCTCATTATTGCAGGGCTCAGTGAACTTTGAACTCCTACTAATTTTCATCTGCTCTGTCCATTTAGTTGTAATTATTTTTTACTTATCACCTTGTTAATATTAGTAGATTGTACCCCTTTTTTTCAGTTTCCCATGCTTTTTCTCTCCAACTACATTTCTTGCTATCTTCCACAATGCATAGTACTTTGTAGGCATTAAAATATATTGGATGAATGGTAATAACAATAACGCAAACTTTTGAGGGTTTATTATAGAGAGGCACAATAAAATGTACATTTTATATGCTTTAATTTCTACAACAAGGTAATTGCTTTTATCCACATTTTACAGATGAGAAAATGAAAAGTTAGAAAAGTGACTCATCTAAATTCATAGAGCCAGTCAGGGTGAAGCTAAGATTTGAACCTACATCTGCAAAATGGTGGGTGGAAGGAAAAACTTCCTGCTCCACATTTTCTTACATACTTTCTTCTAAATACTATGCAGAAATCAGCTCTTCCAGTTACATTAGTCAGATGAAGATGCCCGTGTTGAGTAGCAAATATTGACTTAACCTCTGGCTTTAATTTAGCATGAGCTTAGATCAGCCTCCAGACTGCTGAAAAATCAGCCTGAACCACAGCACCCCACAAAATGATACCTTCTCATTTCCCAACCTAGCAGTCAAGGAAAATTATTTTTAAAGTCCTGAATCCTTATAATCAACTGAACTAGTATCTGATAGGAACTGTAAAGCAAAATATTGACACAAAAAATAAACAAAATCCATATCCCTTGTGCTATTCCCCTGGGTGAGTGAGTGCTTCTGAGTTCAAAAGAGCTTCAGGTTTATCCCCCTTCACATCTAAGCTTGGCCTCCTTCCTGCCCTTTGATTCACTTGGCCAACAGCTCCTGGAGCTGAGTGGTTGGGAGGCAGAGATGCCGGCAATTGAAGAAGCTGTCGACCACCTCCCTGCTGGACATGCTCATTGGTGATGGAGCCGACCCTCCATGGGCAGCTCAGAGCTGCATCTCATGAGGGTAATAACATCCAGATGGGGGATGACTATTTCCAGCTGAGAAAGACGACTGCACTGCAAAATCTCTTCCAAGGCAGATGTGTGGATGAAATGGACAACAGCCTCGGTCACCTAGCTGGGCCTGTTAGCCACTGTCACAAACAGTATGGCAAAGCTCCAACAACCAAACCCCACCACTTTCCTACTCTGGCGGCTCCTTCTTTTTTTTTTTTTTTTTTTTTTTTGACAAATTAAATATTTATTTATATATTAAAAAAAGAAGACATCTTTCTAGGTAATTCAACAAGAAAAAATAAGGAGTTTCATATTAGGCATTTTATGTATCAAAACTTGAAAAGCTATCTGTGCAACAACAGACTTATTTTCTTTTTGGAAGCTCCTTCTTGATGTAAAGTGGCCCTGCTTCTACACTAAAATGAATATTTATATTGGGGCTCATTTTTGCTCTTTACTCACCTGGCCCAAAAGCCACTAGTCCCTAAAGTGTGTGTGCTCATCTCAGTTTACAGGAGAGAGTCTTGAGTCCCCTCCTTGACTTACACAGTCAAATCAGTTCCTGGTAAATTCAAATTAGCCGAATATAAATCATAGGTATGCCTATAAAGGCCGGTTCAGATAAATCTCAGCCTTCAAAAAAAAAAAACCTGATTCTTTTAAAACAAGATAATAGAAGCAAATTGTTTTAGTTTCCTGAGCAATTATCTTTTAAAGAGCAAAATCTTCATCTGTGTGCTAAAATATAATAGACTTAACCAGTGTGGGCCTGAGGACTCATCCGGCCCAGTCCCGTGGGAAACCAGCAGATGAAGCTCACAACTCCACTTTAGAGGAAAAGACTTCTGATTTACAGAAAAATTCAATTGTGATTTCATCACAAAGGAAAACATAATTAAAGAACTTTCATTATCTACTTGCATGCCCAAAGCTGAGGAGCGTGCCAAGTTATTAATGTTTTTTCCCTCTGGATGTAGCTTTTGGCAGGGTATACGCCATTACAGCACCTTTCATTTGAGAACTCAAAAGGGCTGCTCAATTTTTCATGAATGATGGGGCAGTTGCTATTTGTCATGATAAGGAGCCAGAATCAGAACCTTCATTTTTCAAATAAAAAACCTAAAACACAATCAATTTCAACTGCATAGCTGAAGTCATATATGATGAGTTGCACTCTGGAAACACTGGTCTTTTGGTTTCCCAGACTCCTTTTTGTCTGCAAGACTCTGAACCTTCTGCCCCACCTCCGAGTCCCTGCACCTTATTGCCTGGTTCATTCTTCAGCTCTCTACTTAAATATCTCTTTCCTTATATACTCTCACTCAACGCTGTGCCTCTTTTTTCATAACACTTGCTATGAATTTGAAACAATACACTTATTTTTGTGGTAATTCGATTAATATCTACCTCCCCTCAAGAACTGTAAGCTGTAGAGGGCTGGAGGGTCAGCACTTGCCCATCCCTGCACCCCACAATCTCCACACAGCTCAGAACAGGCCTGTGGACTGTGTGTTGGATGGATGGATGGATGGAGGCACAGATGGATGGAGATGGATGGATTTGCTCTCTATGTAGCATATGGTTTTGCATGGCAAAACAACATATTTAAACACTATTGTGAAATGAATCAAATAATTATGCAACATTTTTAACCTTGATGTAAAACTGAAAATAATGATTTCAAAAATAAAAACCAGGGTCGCCTCCCTCAACACCTACTGACTGCTTGCCACTTTGTCACCGCAGCCATGAGAGGGCCCTTCGTTAAAAGGAAAGGCCACACTTTGCCCAAACATGAACACATGGTGTTTACACACATAGAATAACACTGCACTAGCAAATCATAGAAATTAATTGGCTATATTTTCAGTTCCTCGGTGATATCTACAACTATAATCCTTAGTCACAGAGCAGCTGAGCTGGGTGTGACAGAACCAGCCACATGACAACTCAAATCAGTGAGCTTCTCAAAGACTGCATTGTGCCTCAAGAATACTCCACGTGTCCTTCCTTCAGTCTTTAATTACTTCAATATCCAGAGATCTCTAATGACAAGATGATTCAGTCAAGTAAACAAGGTCTCTGCAGGAAATCTCGATGAAGAATTTGCAATAGTCAGCAAAGTGTAAGCTTACTAAGTTTTTTTCTTCCCCTTCTCATGCAGGCTTTCCTTGTGCCCAAAGCTAAGGATGCTGATAATATTGGAAAGTAAGTGAAATTTGCCTTAGATCCTATCCCACCTCTTTCCAACAGCCCACCCTTCTCACGTTTTTGTTTTCTGTACACTGTGTTCCTCTCCCAGCTGAGTGCTCAGCACACCCACGCCATTGTTCAGAATGTCCTGCCCACCCCATTCACCCTTCCTCATAACTCACACCCCTAGTCACCAACAAAGTCTTCCTCTCTCCACCAGTGCCCACCCTCCTGGTCTCATTCTCCGCTGTACCACTCTCTGATTCCTAGGGAACTTGGCCTTGATCAAATGTCAGTAATTAACAGCAGGCTATGTGATACCCATGAATGATCTAAATTAACTGCAGTGTCACACACACCCCCCAAAAAAACAGTGATTTTATTAATGCTAGGCATCAGTTTTGAGACAGAACTATATCTAAAAGTTATAATAAGCTAAGACCTCATTTTCCTTTACATAGGACAAATACATCAGTCCCAGAGAAACTTCTGGTATAACAAAGGACCCAAGAGGTTGGCATGACATCATTGTTTTACTTCTGAAATTTCCAAGCCTCTTTGCAGCTGTAGGATATCCTGAGAAGACAAAACAAGAAAACAAAAAACCTGCCTGTGACCTCAGCAACTCCCTCATTCCCCCTGACACTGGTATTTATTAGCTCAAACGATTTAACAGAAAAGTGGGGCCTTTCATTTTTATCACCTTAATATACCTCTGAACTGAAAGGTTACACACAACAAATTAATGTAGCCAGTAAGCCACCATGCAATGAGAACTGGCAGTCAGCATTAATGCCTTTTGGAAAAACAGAAGTCACTGCGGCTGTTCTGCCTGGGTGTGGTTCTTTATCTGCTTCTGACATCTTTGAAGGTGAAGTCCATCTCAGACAACAGAGAGAAGGGTTCATGCAAGGTCAGATGAACTGTTCCTCCCTAAGCCAGCAGTGGTGACTGGACACTCCAGTCTTCCTGTCTCAGTGAAACAAACAACAAAAGAGCAAATCCCTCTACTCCCTGTGCTGTCTGCCCCCAGTCCAGACCCACCTCTCCAGCAACCTGCAGCTGATGCTCTTGCACCACCCGCACCCCCATCAGTGCTCCTCGCTCCTGACTGTTATTGCCCTCAATACAGAAAAGGGGCCAGCACAGTGGAGGGGCTGAATAAATGTCTGTTTGTTAGTTGAGTGAATAAATGTGAATGGCTAAAATCTTGCACCAAACCCTCAGAGCTTTCTTATTCTAGAGAGCAATTTAGTTTCATTTGCTGTATCTCTGTTGAGCTGGTAAGTTGGCATTTTGAACCAGATATTTCTAACAACAGTATCATGTTTTTAATTACCAAAAATTGTCTGGAAAAACAAATATTTCTACAAGATAGGGTCAGGCTATGTAGACTGGAGTCATGGTAGGCATGGCATAGGGCTCCAATATGGGATGGAGAGATCGGTTGTGTATATGACATGGGCATTTTTTTAGAAACCAAAACAGGCAATGAATTCTTAAGTTTTTTTTTTTTTTATTTGAAAGGTCTTAAGTGGATTCTGTCCTCCTGCTTTCTACCATCTAGGTAACTACATTATTGTTTTCTTGTGTATTCCTAGCTTCTTTTTGCATATACCAAGAATATATATTATCCTCCCGTCCTTTTTAGACAAAAAAATAGCATACTACAATACACATATGGTTCTGCCCATTCTTTTTTATAGTTGCACAGTATTTTGTGGTATAGACATACCACGATGAATCAGTATTCCACTGATGAACACTTGTGGTGTTCATCACTTATGCATAATAAATGAACATCATTTATTATTATAAATGGTGCAGCAATGAGTAAGTGTACATAATTTGTTTTGCTTCTGTATACCTGCAGGATAAATTCACAAAAGTGTAATTGCTGTGTTCTTTTTTATTTGCTTTTACTGGACATCAAAACACCATGGGGTCAAGGTGGCTGCATTAAAACAACCATCTCAATGTTGATACAAGATGAAAAAACCCATGTTATTAGCATTGACCAGTGTTGAAACAGAGGTTGGTCAACTTTCAACTTTTATCAGCCCCTTTCTGAAATGTTGTGGACATTTATTAGTGTTTCGTCACTCAGAATCAAAGTCTTAAAATGGTCTAGATATCAAACTCTAAATAGTGCATCTTCTGTTTACATTTCCCAGAACTAGAGATGACCTTAGTCAAAAATCTACACTGAATCATAGCAAGAGCTTAATGGTTCCTTGAAACAGAGACTTGAAGAAGCAAGACAAGAGAACTGGAGAAAAAGAAGGAATTTTAGAGGAAAACCATATAGATAAATGCTTCAGACTGAGGCCCAGAGGGTGAGATTATTTATCTGCCATGCGCATACCTGCCACCAATAGACATGGACATGGAAGTGGGCTTTAATGACCAGTTTGTTTCTACATAGGCTGCAAAAGTAGCGACAAGCATGTAAAAGAAATCTTCAACAAGTAGAGAAATAAATGTTACTACATAAAAAGGTATTCAATATTTTAACCCACAGCTCGGTCCAACCTCACTCCTGAACTCCAACTCCCTACTCAAAATCAACATGCCTAGAACTGAAGTATCTATATGCCCATCAAAAACTAACTCTACCCATAGACTTTTCCATCACAGTTGAAGGCAAATACTTCTTCCAACTGCTTAAGCCAAAAAACTTAGAGTCATCATTTGATGCTTCTTTTCTATATAATAGATATAATAGATATATTTTATATATATATGGGTATACACACACACACACACACACACACACACACACATACACACATCCCACATTGAGTCCTTCAGAAATCTTTTGGCTCTAGTTGCAAGATGACCAGAGTCCTAGCACTTCTCAGCATCTCTGCTGCTACCAGCCTGATCCCAGCTACCATCTTCTCCCACCTAAATCACTGCGTGAGCCTCCAACACAGTCTCCTGCTTTTACCCTTGTGCCCACACAGTCTATAACACCTTTCTGTTTCTTTTCGATTTAATAAGGTTTATTGATTTACAAAACTGCATGCATTTCAGGAGTACATCTTCATTCACCTCTATGCTACGGTCTGTTCTTCATACGGCTGCTAGAGAAAATCTCTTAAAACAGGAAGTCAGGTTATCTTACACCTCTGATCAAAGGCCTGCCATCAACCCTATTCACTCATGATCTGGTCACAATCACTTCTCTAGTCCCACCATTATCTGCGCCCCCCACCCCTTGCTTGCTCTGTTCTGGGCACAAGGGACTTCAGCACTGGCCCACTACCTCTGCCTGAAGTCCCTCCACTCACGTCCCAAAGGCTAAGTCTCTCATCTCCTTTGAATCTCTGCTCACTGGTCACCTTTACAAGACCTCTTACTCCACCATCCTTCCAAACGACAAGTCTACCCCAGCTTCCTTTCCTCTCCCCCGGCTCTGGTTTTTTCCCACAGCATTTATCCTTTTCAGACATGTTCGTTGCACTTTTACTTAATTGTTATGTCTTCTGTCTGCCTCCCCTGCTGGAGTGTGAGCGACTCAAGGGCAGCTGTTTTGTCTATTTTGCTCACTGCTGTATCTGAAAGGCCGAAACCATGCCTGGCACATAGCAGATACTTAAAAAATATTTGTAGGATAAATGAAGGAATTTCTTCATTGCATATTTTTGGGTTTTTTTTTTATAACTAGCATATACCATTTTAATAATTAATACATTTGGACAAATGTATGGTAAAGTTTCTTTCCCACTAACAACTCTTTCAATGACTGATTAATCCATCAGGAGTCCCCTCCTTCAACTAGAATAAAATGAAATCTATGAATCCCCTAACTTGACATTATCCCCCTTAAACTTTGACTGCATCTCCAGGTTCACAGCTACTCTGATATCAAAAGTTGTTTTGCTGATTTTTCTTTCGGCCATGGGAGACTTCTCATCAGCATGAGTCCAAATCATCCTCATCATTCTGCTTAAACTATTAAAACAATGGCAGAAACAGCCTTCACTGACCTTTCTAATGCTCCCAAGCAAGGCACTAGTGTGATTCTCTCAAAATACTTGTTATGTCTTCACAACAAAGACCAAAAAGTGTCATGTCCATCCCTGAAGATAACACCACTGAATGTACTTACTGTGACTCTGTCTGCTACCGCCAGGCTTCCTGCCATGTAGTTTGACCTCTTTCATAGACAATGACTGTGCTCTTCGCTAATTTCTAGACAATAGGGTTTAGGCATTTACCTTTCTCCCTGCTCTCATCACCAGTAGGCCCAGCAGATTCTCAGTTCACCAACAGAACTGTCATGGATCCATGCTGTGTTAAGTTACAGACAAAGCTCTCCGTAGCATACACCTTCAGTTAAAAAACCTTCATTAGAACCTTGGGTGGAACAACTTCCCCATCAGTCACCCCATACAAGCACATAACCTAAGTATCAGTCAGTACGCTGAGAGGCAGGGAGGGAGAGTGGCAAAGGGCACGGATTTTGGAATAAGACTACAGTGAGTCTCATCACCACTTGTTTATGGCCTTGGGCAAGTTACAGCACAAATGGAAATGGAAATCAGAACAATGGGTTAATAATAGAATATCTGGGCCCTCCCTGGTGGCACAAGGGGTTAAGACGCAACCTATGAAGCTTTCCACAGCCACTGCAGCACGAGTTCAGTCCCCAGCCAGGGAGCTACCCACATGGCGCAGCAGACCTCTCCTGACTCTCCCGCTGTTCTCCTCAGCAGTGTATCTCAGAAGATCTGCTTGTTCTGCTCCCCACTCTCTCTGGTGAATCCTCTCACCCAACACACCTCTGTCCTACACCCAAGCTCTTGTATGCATAAATGAATAAATCTTTTTAAAAAAAATAGAATATCTGCCATAGCATCGTTTTGAGCATTATATGAGTCATGTCCACTATGAAATGTTTCCAATAAATGACAGTTTAAATTATTATGCGAGCTCTGTTACAGAACAAGCTTCCTAGTTGCCACCCCCTTTGAACCAGAGACAACTCTAAGCTCTCTGCATACAGAAAGTTTGGGAGGAGTTCTGACTTGGATAGGATTGACCAAGCTTTCCCTGGTTTTCCATGGTCACCACTCTATCAGCTGTTAAAGGAGACATCTGTTTGTGAGAGGGCCTGCACAGAGACAGCCTCCACCCAACACTCGAGCGAGCAGGCATTCAAGAGAGAAGCAAACACTCAGAAGAACACAGACCATGGTGCCTCCCTGGTGGCTCAAGGGGTTAAGTCTCAGCACCATGAAGCTATCTGCAGTCACTGCAGCAGGAGTTTGATCCCTATCCAGGGAGAAACCCACATGGCACAGTAGACCTCTCTTGTCTCACCCACTGCTCCCCTCAGCAGTGTGTTTAGGTGGGTTTGCCTGTTCTGCTACCCACTTTGCCTCTAGTGAATCCCCTCACCCCCCTACACTTCTGCCTACACCCCAGCTCTTGCATGCATAAATAAAATAAATCTTAAAAAAACAACGACAACAACACAGACCATGCTGTCACTGAAGGAACAGCTACTGTCTGATCTTGAGCAAGAAGAAGGTTAGTATTTTCAGGTAGAGTCTTGCAGCACGTAAAATTCAGTCACTCTATAGTCTAAATGTCTATAATCACTTCAGTCCCACATTCCTGCAACCCGCATTATTATTGTTCTTCACTGTTGCTGCTTGATAAGATTCACCAAAGGATGAAATGCAATTAAGACTTGAAGCAACTTCCATTTTCCATTTTAGCAGAGATCAATGCAGCCGACTCCTAAAAAAATCAGTTTCCAGAACTCTGTGCCCAGATTTCAGACCGAGTGTTGGGAATCGATGGAAACCCCATGTAATCCCAACCCCACACAACCTACTCAAGTTTCCAACATTTAACCCAAGTGATCTCATCTGGATGAAAAGAAAATTTTATTTATTGCAGAATTGCATTATGTTCTAAATGGATTAAAGGGGAATTTGTTTCATTTGCCATTTAGTTTGAGCCCTGAGTGGCCTCCTTGCCCTCCAACAATGTATCTCAGGGGAAGAAGTGGATTGTGCGGCTGATGTTTGGAGTGCTCTGCCCAAATCCAAGTGACAGGGAGGGGAACTGCAGACACAAAGAAAGCAATTCTACTTAGAAATGTCACACTGCAGGTTGCCAATTATAAACCTTTATGGAGATGCACTCAGGCATGAAAGATGTCATGTGTTATAAGAAGATTTAGAAGCACCTGTGCCATTGGTGGGTGGATTTCTTCATCAGCTTGGGCATGGGGTGGTATCGAGGCACCCCCTGTGAAGAAAGGGAGGGTATTACTGCTAATAACTCTGAAACTCAAATAACTGGTGTCAAGGAAATGAAGAATACCAGTTTGAAACTCAGATTACTATCCTACTACTAACTCCCTCTGCCATGAAACTACCAGCTCCCTGGAGCTCAGTTCTGTATAGTTCTGTACAGTGAGGGGTTTGAGCTGCAGGATCTCCAAGGTCGTGCCACGGGAAATGGAAGACTGCTCCCTTTCACAAAGGCTCTTTGTTGTGGAATTCCTTACTGCTGACCCCCCCATGTCCCACGCAAGCACAATTTTCAGAAATTAGCATTTTATTGATTTTGAGAGTGCTGTCATTGATGCTTCTACTTTATGTGTTTTCATTAAATGTTATTACTTGCCACTGTGTCCTGAGGCCATGGGTTGAGAATGGGTGAGATTTCATAAATCAGAGCTGGAGTTAAGTATCGGGAGTCCATTGATTCTTCTTATGATGTCACTGTAATTATTTCCCTTCGATCAATAGAGAAACCTTGATGTTCTCTTTACATTTTACCCTGTTGAAATGCACTTCACTGGAGCCCTTCTCCAAAACCCATTCTCCTCTAATATAAAAATGAGCATTTGGTTTGGTTTTCAATGGTGTTGCTATTCTGAGATGCCACCATCCCTCCCAGAGTCACCTGTGAACCTGTTTGGCATCTGTGAACATATTTTCCTCTGTGGCATGAAGTCCTCACCTGGGACAGTGGTATCTGTCTGTGCACCCCCACTTTCAATCCCCCTTTGTTCTCTATACACGCACTGCCAGTTCTGGACCACCAATTATTCAAAGCTTCTTCTCAATGCTTATTTTGGCAGGGATTATTTTTTATTACCCTCTCTACACCCACACATCTACCTTTGCTCAATGTCTGTTGGTTGAGTTTGAGGGGCGAGAGTGAGGAAATTGCATTTCTCCTAACAAAAATGATGCTACAGACAATTAAAATTCATCCCAGAGCCTTGAACCCCACCCAACCAGGGCAGAAAAAAACATGGCAAGAGGGAAAGAGGCTTTGATTTTTTTTTTAGCACTTTGTATGTTTTTTAGAACTTTGTATGAAATATACAAATACTATTAATATTCTTTCAAAAATTCCATTATATAGAGTGAATTCCTAGAATACTATTGGAAAGATGGAGGATCGCCCATTTTTCACTCATGTTCAACAAACATTTCTTGAGTAAATATCTAGCGGAACCAGAGCAAATGCAAGCAACCCCTCAGACACCCCATCTCCTTCAATCCAAATGCGGCCTCTTCCTAAAAGCAGGATCTTTTCCAACACTAGCATTCTCATTTTTTCTGAATTTCTAAAATCACAGGCTTTTGTTTGATTATATCTTTGTTTAACAAATGTAGTTGTAAGACCTCCCTGGTGGCACAAGGGATTAAGCTCAGCACAATGAAGCAATCCACAGCCTCTGTAGCACAAGTTTGATCCCTGGCCTGGCCAGGAAGGAACCCACATGTTGAGGCAGACCTCTCCTGTCTCACCCACCGCTCCCCTCAGCAGTGTGGTTCAGTCAGTCTGCCTGTTCTGTTCCCCGCTCTGTCTCTGGTGGATCCTCTCACCTGCCACCACCACCCCCCCCCCACCCCCCCCCCCGCATCTCTGGCCTGCATTCCAGCTCTTGTATGCATAAATAAATAAATCTTTAAAAAAAAAAAATTTCAATGTCTCCCAATTGCCTCTAGATAAGCTCTAGCTCCTTAGTCTGGCAGTAAAGGATCCCGTCCATCCTTTAAAAAAAAAAAATACAAATGTAGTTGTAGAGCACTCTGTGCCAGACACCATTCTAAGCAAGCCACCAATATCAACAGATTTAATCTTCATAATAACCCTCATAAGGTCAGTATTATTATCATTGTTATTGTTATTATTACTGCTCAATAAGTTAATGGGGAAAATGAGAGACAAAAGAGTTAACTGACTTGATCAAGATCACACAGCCAATGGGTACCAGAGTCAGGGTTTAAACACAAGCAAATAAGCCCCAGTCCTTTTTTTTTTATAAGTCATTTAATTTAATTCATTTACTTTTTAATTTATATATGTATTTTTTACATCATTGTTCCTCTCAGGTGTAATCCCCATAGAATCCCCACCACCAAGTCACCCCTAAACCATCACCACAGTCTCTTGTGCTCTTCCCTCCCGTGTTCTGATCTCTCTCCCTCCCCCTCCCCTGCAGAATGTCTCTGGTTTCTCTTTTGCCTAGTTTTGTTTTTGGCTTGTTGCATTATTTCCTTACCTAAGAAGGAACAATTGTATTTGTCTTAAGGGTGATAGATTCAAACTTCATTTTTAGCCACTGATCTGCCTTTGCCACGGACTGGCCATTGTGGTTGCTGGCCAGCCGGGGCTCCAGTGGTGCCTCCAGCTTCCTGGTGGGTGAGCCCGCGGCTCCTCCTGCTTTATCACATCCTCCACCATGTTCACTTAATAAATATTTATTAGGCACCGCCCATTTGTCTGTACTGTTCTGGGTTCTAGGAATGCAGCAATGAACAGACTGTGAGAATCTCTGCCTTTTAGAGTTTATATTCTAACTAGGGGGAAAACATATCACCCAGGTAAACAGTAGAGGAAATAACTAGAAATCATCACAAGTGCCATAATGAAAATAAAACAATGTACTGGAGATGAAGAGGATGTGAGGCAGGGAAGCCTCATCAGATGGCATGGTCAGAAAGGGGTCCTCAGTGGAGGTCACACCTGTACTGAGTCCTAAGGATAAATAGCCAGTCCTGAGGATTTGAGAGAATCAGGATCAGCAGGTGCAAAGAGCTTGGGGTAGAAATGGGCCTGAAAATTCCAGGAAGAGAAAGATACCTGGAAAGTTATAATCAAGGAGAGAAGGGAGAAATGCAGAAATCAAATAGTGCAGGCCTTAGAATTTGGGGCTCTGTGTGGCTTGTTGCCAGAGCCCGTGGACATGGCACTGTGATGAGCTCCCCACATCTATACACCTGTGTGCTCTCTGTGCACCAAGCTACCTGGAACCCTGAGAACTGTCTCCAGGGTACTCTGTTATGCCCCCACCACATCCCACAGTCACTGTTTTAGTGGGATTCAGTGATCAACTATGCAGATGTGGGATCACATTTCAGGGGTTTCAATCCCTCCTCTCCTGCTCACTAGCTGAATGACTTTGAGAAAATTATTAAACCTAAGCTTCAGTTTTCCAGCCTGAAAAATGGGACCATAAAATACATAATCCAGAAGATTATGGTGAGGATTAAATGACATGATGAATCCCATGTGCTCAGTGTCATGCTGGAACCTAGAATGTAAATGTGTGAGGCAGTTTTTATGTTGTAGTCATTATCTGTATTAATCCTGGTAAGAAATCTGTCCTTAAGTGTGAAAACTGCCTGGTAGAAAGTACTAGAATCTCTTGCATCAGCTACATTGGTTCCTGGGTGGTGAAAATGTAACAGGGTGATCCCCAGGAAAAAGGGAGGATCCAGGTTCCCTGCCCCACCCACAGGAGAGAGGAGCTGAGCAGGAAGGAAAAGCTGGACAGGAGACAGGGTTGGGGGTTGCCCCTCTCCCTATCCTGTAACAAAAAGGATCTGAAAAGAAGGGGAAAAATGCATAATCCAAAACATCTACTATTCCCCAAATAGCACGATCTCTACAATTCTTTTTTTGCAATATACTAGAAAGTTCTTATCGTAATCATTCAAAATCCCTCTCCACACTTGATTCTCTTTCATGTCAGAGGATATACTGAGACAACATCAGTGACGCAAGTCATCATGACAGGCAACTCAGTGCACAGGAGGATCAAAAGAGAAGAACCTTTAATTCGCAGAACGCCAAAGCCAGGATTTCTGTTCAGATTTCCTGAGAAATAAAGGTTTCATCCAAAAGCAGAGACTGAGGCTGTGCTAACATTTCTTTTCCTCGGTGTTCCAAGGACCCATCAGGAACCCAGCCCTGGTGCCACCTCCTGGTGGCTCCAAAACTGAAAAACAGATGCTTGATACAAGGGACTCCCTCCCCCTTCTTCACAGAAATTAAGTTCCGGGGGAAAAATGGTAATTTATAGTAATTTCTTCATCTTCAACCGTCTGTTAAATATTTGAATTGAAAAAAAGCAGCTGGTAACAGTCTCAGCCACTTACAGTCCCTGCAAGGACAGCCCCTGCTACACCTACAAGTCCTTTGTTTCCACAAGAGGAAGCCAGGGATGAGAGGCAGCACATTCAGTTTCATGGGACCTGTGTTTGGCCTGACTCCCACAAACACACTCTGTCTCACAGAGGATAGTTCTTTGCCCAAATTTATAATCGCAAATATTTCCATTGACTGGAGATCCCTTACACAAAGAAATCATGCTTGGAATCTCCCTCAAAGAGTTGGGCTTTTAGCTCACTGCAGAACTACAAGCTTAAACTCACTTCAGTACTCAGAATCTCATTATACTCTGAGTTCACCTCACTCAGGATCAAGTCCAGGTTTGTTCTCGGCAAAGAAAAGATGGCCGCCCATGTCATATTTGCTTATTTTAAATGCTTTGAACCCTTCCTACTTGTTGGATAATGTGATAAACTCTTTACTCACAGGTTCTCACTTAATGTCAACAACCCATGCAATTGGTACCATTTTTATTTCCATCTAACAGATAAGAAAACAGAGTCAGAGCATAAATAACTTGCCTAACATCTTAAAACAAATTAATGGTACAGACAGAATTCAAAATTATGTATCCTGATTCCTCTTACCAGAATAATAAAGTATCTTTTGGAACTTTTTTTGTGTGTAGACACTACTGAAAACAGCCATTCCTCATATTTGCAGTGTGAAACCAGTTTTCAATAAGAGACTCCATTTTGCCTCTAAGCAGCCATCTTGAGTCTTCTAGGTGAAACTTAACCTGATTCATCCATTTGGAGATTAGAGAAAACAGAAATCATCTGCTGACCATACCCACAGACTCTCACCACGGCCTTCTGTCCGGAGACTTTTGCCCACCAATCCTGGACAGATGGACTTAATCCAAAGAGTTGTGCAACAAATAACTTCAGTTACTTCCCTGCCTGATTTTTTGAAACTCCTCTGTGCCCTGACCCTGAGGGAACACACTGGGACTGCCTCTAGGTCATGCACCATTTCTTGAATAAATGCCTCTCGGTTATACTGCAGCCTTACTATTTTTCTTGGGTTGGCAGGAGGATGAATTGAAATGGGTTAATTCACCATAAATGAAGAAGGTGCTCTCCGGAGCCCTGTGGCTATGTGCACAGCGGGGAGAGGAGGCGCATTAGCATCAGGCACTACCAAATCTTACTTCGTGAACAGCAATACCCAATATAAAGCTGGTTCCCTTAGTCCTCACATACTTGATGGAGTTACTGAACCATTGTCCTCATCCCAGTCAGTTTTCTAGTACCATCAGTAATTTCCTCACATGGCCCATGCCTGACGATTGATTTCTCATGGCTATTTGCAAAAGCACAAATACAAATGCTATTAACTGGCAATAAAACTAGCCAGCCGTTTCTAAAAGCCAGTGCTGGCAATGGCCCTGTGGTCTTCTGGGACCCTTAGTTTGCCAGATCCGGCTAAGGCAAATATTTCTTTTTGATACTAAAAGGCCAAGCGCAGCGACCTCATCTTTTATTCTTTCCTAAATGCATAGACTGATAAGCTCCAGATGAGTCAGGAGAAAAGAGACAATCCTTAAGAATCAAAGAAATCTTTCAGGATTCCTGATTTCAGAAATCATCCTCTAGCCCCAATGTATAGATTTCAAATTTTTTCCAGATAACATCATTGTAAGCCCTCGAGAATCATGTTAGAGTCCTGGCACTGTGCTAGGTGCTGTGGATACCAAAGAAAGGTCATCACACTTGCATTCAAGATGCTTGTATTCCAGTTACAGAGCCAGGAACCACACAGTGAGCCACAAAGGAGCAGAGGATGTGAGGAGGGAGGTCAGCCCAGTGGGAGAGTCACAGGACCCCGCTGGCTCTGTCACTCGCAGCCCCTGACCTCGTGTGCCTCATTGCGGGACTTTGGTTACCAGATCCGTGAACTGGCAGGATTCAGCCATCCCGACAGCAAATTTATTGTGAGCACTGACCATAACCCAGGTACTATTTGCAGTTCTGGTGACACAGTATTGAACAAGATAATGGCTCTGCCCTGATGGCTTTCATACTGTGGTAGAGGGGATGGAAAGCAAACAATAATTAGAGGTGGTTTGGGAAGGAAGTCAGATACGCAGAGCTATTGTTTCCATTTTGCTCTGCTCTGGGAGCCAAGTTTGTATGCAGGAGACGCTGGGTCGAGGGGGGCTGGCAAAGGGACCTTGTGCCTAGGGACCCAAGGAGGTGAAACCAAAAGGTTTGGTGGTGCTGGTGGGCAGGGCAGCCGGTCTTCTGCATTAATTCAAGCCTGGGAAGTAAGGAGGTCTTTACGCCACGGCTGCCGCAAAGCAGGCAGCCAGAAAATCTAGCCGCTGCGAAAGCCACTAAAAAACAACTGGCCTCAAAAGCCACACTAACAGTGTGCCCTCCACTGCAGGGGTAAAGAAATCTCACCTTCCCCATGGAGTGGTGTGGCATTTCCATGATACTTCTGTTTTTGTGGGGTTTTTTAAAGATTTATTTATTTGTGCATACAAGAACCAATGTGCATGCCAGAGGCGTGGGGCATGAGAGGATTCACCAGAGACATAGTGGGGAACAAAACAGGTAGATTGGCTGAAATACACTGCTGAGGGGAGCAGTAAGCAAGACAGGAGAAGTCTGCTGCGCCGTGTGGGTTAGCTCCCTGGCTAGAATCAAACTCATGTTGCAGTGGCTGCAGATAACTTGATAGTGCTGAGGCTTTAATCCCCACACCACTAAGGAGGCCCATGAAACTTCTGCTTTGCAAACTTCCCTCCAAGTGTCTCTGGTGTGAGAAATTGCTCAGGACTTCTTAATAGAGCTAGGCTTCCCCAGCGCAGCTATTGGTGCTCAGCAGGAGCAAGGGAGGCTCATCAAGTCGGCCTTTATGAAGCGGCACTAAGTGCTCTGCACAACAGGTAATAATTATACCAAAAGCTACCCAGTATCCTGCCATACAATGCAGAACCTGCTCAAGAATCCACTATGACAACAAACATTTCACTCTCAAACATTTCTTTTTCTCATTTCCTGTTATACTGGTAGTTGTGTTAGCTATGTTTTTTTCCTAAATATATGAAGTCAAAAGAAAACAAAATATATTGTTGCAAGTGTAATAAATTGGGAGGAGAAATCAGATATTGGCAATTTTTCCATTTTCATTTGTGTATGAATATTTAATGTTAACATAGGGACATACAGAGCCTGACTACAAGTCAAAATGTATCAGTGAACAAGTTTCAGAAGTTCAACTTTATAACAATTACAATAAATCAACCTGTTAAATTTTTCTGGGTAATGTCAGCATTTGGATTTTTTTAAATAAGTCAATTTTATACTGATTGCAAATAATAAATGGTGTTTGTAGATATTTACCATACAGTAGATTTCCCCATTCACTCTGCTTTTCTGAATTGTCCTACATGAAAATACATGTTTTTAATGTAGTTTCTTTTCTGTGTATTCCTGTAAGTTTGTTATTAAAATACATTCAGTCATAAAAAAGCACAAGAATGGGGCCTCCCCGGTGGCGCAGTGGTTGAGCGCTGGGTTGTGAAGCTGCCTGTGGCCTCTGCAGCGCCGGTTCGATTCCCGGCTGCTCCCCGGCCACCAGAGGAGGGTCCCACATAGCGCACAGACCTCTCCTGCCGCCTGCTGCTCCCCTCAGCAGTGTACTTCGGTCCTTCTGCCTGCTCTGCTCCCCGCTCTGGCTCTGGTGAATTCTCTCACCCTCCCGTGCTTCTGACTGTACCCAGTGCTTGTATAAATAAATAAATAAACAAATCTTTAAAAAAAAAATTCCTTTAAAAAAAGCACAAGAATGGATAAATATTAATATATAACATGACAGATCGTGACAAGAACAATGAAGAAAAGGAAATAAAGGTAAGTCAAACATCAGAGCAGAACATGGATGATGGAGAGAGCGACCCAAACTGCTAACCATGGGAAGGGCATTCCTGGAAGAAGGAACAGCAATGCAAAGGCCCTGAGATAAGAATGACCTGGAATGTTTGCACAACAGTGGGGAGGCCGGTGCACTGGGTCACCCTGACTGTCTGGGGAGTGGTAGGAAATGAGGAGCAGCTGGAGCCAGACAGTGAGAGTCCCAGTAGACCCAGGTAGGGCACTCAGATGAGAAGTCTTGGAAAGTTTAAGAATGTGCACAGAAGATCCAAACCATCCCCAAGGGCTAGGGGATGGAACTTGAGTAAGATATTCCTGAGTGAGTAGGATCTAGAATGGAGCAATACAAACACTCAGTACTCCCATTTAAGATGGTGTGGGCTTTCTTGCCAGTATAGCGTAATTTAATTAGGGAATAACCAATCTAAAGAGGCAAAATATCAAGGCTCAAAGACTACAGACCAGGAGAGTCTCGGGCATTTCATGAGCAAATTGGTGCCTTCGACCCTCTCGAGGCAGCCGGAGGCCTTCTGCTGTCCCCTTTCTGTCCAAAGAGTCCACAGAGACCTATTAGGGTCCTGCAGGGTCCCACTTCCTAGGCCTGCCTTTCAGAACTCACTCATCCTGGGTTTCATGCCCTCTGTTATCTCTGCAATAGATAACAGTTGGGTGCTAATGTTGAAAATATCTAAGCTAATTGGTTAGAGCTTCTCAAATTTCCTACTTTCTATTTACTCTTTCTCCTTAAGGCTAGAGAGAGAAAATAAATGGCCCCAGAATGTCTGGGAGATGTAAGGAGAAATAACCCATTGCAAGTAGAAACATGTTTTGTCTTAAAAGTCACATAAATATTGCAGTCTATTCTAGATTTACTTGTAAGAATTAAACAGCAATTGTTTATATTACTCAAGAAGCAAATAGGACCCTCCAAGAAGGTAGGCCACATTTAGCCTGCACTTTGCTACACGCCTGGCTATATCCTTCGCCTTGGACACACTCAACTTGAAAAGCAGGGCGTTGATAACTAAACTTAACCCTTCTCTCTTGAAGCATCCTAAGCAGTGGCTATTTGGGGCATTACAAAAGTCATGGCTCAGTGTCAGAGGTGGGGGCGGGGGCAGTGTGTGAGGCAGAGGGCTCAAAAGCAGATCTGGGCGTCTTCTTAAATCAAGTCCTTAATGCCAGGCCCACAATTGTTTATCACATGAAAGCAGGAGCCATTTCAAATGTGACTTGTGTTACTAACACACGTCAGAAATTTTCTGCATCTGCACCACCTCTGAACATCAGCAAGCAACAGTGTGAGTAGGATGTGCAGTGTGGCAGCTCCATAGAAATGGGCACAAGTCCCTGTTAATTCCTTCAAAGTTACATGCTCTTAAAAAATGACGCTGCCATGTTGAATAAGGAAGCATTCACAAAGGAACTGACAGTTCTTCTGTTATCTAAATGGTAGTTTTCAGCATCTCTGAGGGGCTATGTTTCTTACACTGTGTTTGTTTAATATTTGACGATATCTTGGCTCATACTATAGTGGATTTGGGATAAAATGATCACTTGTATATACACAGTTGCCCACACAGATGGAAGAATGTGTTTATTTGAGAAAGAAAAAGAAAGAGAAAGGGGGGTGGTGGGGAGTCTCCATGATACAGGCACCAAAGCTACTACCATCACACAGTGTTACATTAACAATATTTTGAGGGACTCGCTCTAAATAAATATCCTTTCTTCCAACTCAGATTCTGTATAATTACAGCTTTCTGGCTACAAGGAAAGGAGAAGATGCCATGTTGAGTGCCGCCCAGCTAGGGGGTTGAGTAGGCTGCTGCTGCCACCCAGTGGGCACTGTTGAAATTGCAGCTACAGAAAACTGCTTTCAGCCAGAGAAAATATAAAACATCAACTTTTTATGCAATTCCTATTTTCGATTCTCTCACATTGACAGCAATTATAATAAATAACAAACACAGCATCCTTTTTGTAATCCCAGATGCATTATGCAGCACAAATTATTGAAATTAAAAGTTAAAACATTACCCCTAATGTAAAGAAATTAGCTTTTTTCTTGTAGGGTGCAAAATTATCTCGATTTGTGATGACAGTTTTGTCCTTTATTTTTGATAAAGCTATTTCTATCTTTTTGAGCTAGACTGACCTACCTAAAAATTTTAAAAATGCTTATCTATTAAATTCAAGTCTTTAACATATAAATTAATTCTAAAACTAGATGTTAAAGACAGATTTAGGGGTGGGTGAGTTGCAGACCTTTCCAGGAAACCAATCAACAAAGAGTGCTGAACAGGACACTAATGAGATGGGAGCATCAAATGCATGATATCTGAAAACAGAGCACTGTATCTATTCTGAAGGAATTCTTTTTAAAAAAAAAGATTTATTTATTTATGCATACAAGAACTGGGGTACAGGCCAGAGGTGTGGGGGGGTGAGAGGATTCACTAAAGACAGAGTGGGGAGCAGAACAGGCAGATTGACTGAAATACACTGCTGAGGGGAGCAGCGGGCGAGACAGAAGAGGTCTGCTGCGCCATGTGGTTATCTCCCTGGCCAGGGATTGAACTCATGCTGCAGTGGTTGCAGATAGCTTCATAGTGCTGAGATTTAACCCCTTGCACCACCAGGGAGACCCTGAAGGAATTCTTTTGATAAACCTTGTGGATTTGGGAGAAACACCTCCAAGTAGGCTAATAAAACTGTCTTTAAGAAGATGGTTTAACTTATATAATAATCTAGAAATAAAAGGTACCATACTTCATTTGATAAAGGGTCAATTTTTTTCTTTTTTCTACCAGAAATCTTTAGCAACTATTGTTTTAAATAGTGAACACCTAAAGAATAGCAAGAACTCTTAGGAAGAATACAGTAATGTTTATGATAGTGAAAAATTAGAAAAACTTTCACATTCATCAGAAAACGAATCAACAACTTGTGTTATTTCACATTCTGAAAGGTTGTTTCAGCACGCTGAGCACAGGGTGCTTTCATTCATACAAGTTTCAAAAGCAAATGGCATCATTACATACTGTTTATAGTACTCATGAGAGTACAAGCCCATGGACTAGAGTCCCAGCATTTCAGGATAGCCTCGCCTCTGGACAGAGTGGGGAATATGTGTCTTCACATGTAATATTGTATTCCATTCTTTAAAAGAGAGAGCAAAGGAGAAGATGAAGACACGAAGCAAATAGGATGAAGCGCTGAACTTTTTTCACTGGGTATGGTGGCTAATTGTTTTCACATTATCTCTTTCTTATTCCATTAAAGAGAAAAAACGGTACATCTTGTTCATTCTAAGATCATTGTTATACAGAGTATAAGGTGTGAGTCCAGGGCCAGAGCTAAACCAACAAGGGGTCCCCAAAGCCCTCCTTCCTCCGCAGAGCACTCAGCCTTTTCCTAAATAAGCTCAGATCAATATTTCAATACTGGCTTGAGATGCATCAGATAATTTTCTTCCCAGGTTGCCCTCATGTCTCATCCGGCCCTCCAGTTGAAATACTCAGTCTCAAAAGTTAAGGGATCAACTTTTTGGTACAGAACAGCACTGCTGGTATTTTGAAATTCCTAAATTAACAACTGAAAAAATTCCCATGATAAATTTTCAGAAATAAAATAAAGAATAAAAGAGCGGGCCAAATGTTTTCCACCCACATGTGTGACACAAACCCACACACACTTTTCTCCTATGTAAGTAAAAATGACACCATGAGAATTTGGAGGAGGAAAGTGGTCTTTTCATCTTCCATAGGCACCTAACCACTGCCTGAAATTCATACATTACTAAACTCTAAACTCTAAACTCTCACTTTGACCTCTGAGTCTGGTCATAGTAAAAGCGCTAAGAAGGAGGCCTCCCTGGAGGTGCAGGGGTTAAAGTCTCAGCATTATCAAGCTATCACCAGCCACTGCAGCACAAGTTCAATCCCCGGCCAGGGAGATAACCTACATGGTGCAGCAGACCTCTCCTGTCTCACCTGCTGCTCCCAACAGCAGCTATTTCCATAGATGTGTCTGTTCTACTCCCCACTCTGTCTCTGGGGAATCCTCTTACTCCCTACACCTCTGGCCCATACCCCAGTTCTTGTATGCATAAATAAATAAAAATAAATCTTTAAAGAAAAAAATAAAAGAACTAGGAAAAATCACTGAATACCTAAAGAATAGCAAGAGAACAGGGCAAGGTGGGATCCCATAAATTCTTCTTTTTATTTGCGCTATCACTCTGCATTTTAGCAAATAGAAAAATTCCTAATCTGTGCTCTTGTTCTAACTCACTAGAGATGCAACAAAAGAGCCTTATTAGACTCCTATCACTCCCAAACACTGCACAGATAGCAGATTTATTAGGAACAGGAACTTGGCAGACACTGATAGAGGAAACTCTAATTTAATTCACTACCATAGATTGTAAAAATGTGTCCATGCACTAGGAGCTCCTTAGAGGGAATGACTCTTTGGAAATAAAAGGAAAATGTGATTTGGGCGAAATGTATTTGAGGTTATTATTTCTCTGTATAAGGAAGCTAAATCTTGCCCCAAAATAAATTTTGTAGTCTAGACTGCAGTCTAGAGAGGAATGAAACTGTAATCTACTCATTCCTCTTGCTTTCACAATAGAATCACTCACAGTTGTGATGAGAATCATCCCAAATTATAAGGCATAAAAACTGGCATTGCCTCACATGTTATTAGTCTATTTGCAGATGGCACCACAATTTACAACCCGACCCCGATTACAAGAAACGCTGATTCCACAAATACTCTGCTTGTGAGCAAGAATGAAGCTCTTAGAAATCACAGCAGTGCTATGCTCTGTTCAAGCTTTACAAAATTTACATTAAGCAGTTCTTGAAAGATGTAGAAAAGAGCTCTATCCTCTTCAAACCATTGCAACTATTTTTGAAGCAACTGCACATATAAACCAGTATCTCTCTCGCTGTCTGATTTAATCGCAATTACAATTATGCATAATTTTTTCATAGCCTAGGAATTGAAAGGACCTAATGTGTTGAATAATTAGCAAATACAGCCATCAAAACTTTCGTTAATTAAGATTACACTCACATAAAATAAAAAATATTGACTACAAGATGCAAAGCCCAAAATAGGCTATCATACTGACAATAGCACAAAGTCATCTGGTAGGGATTAGGACATCCAGTTAAAAAAAAGAAAAATGTATCCCAAGAATTTCAAGGGCTTTTATCATGAACGGGTGTTGCACTTTGTCGAAAGCTTTCTCAGCATCTATTGATATTATCATATGGTTTTTATATTTCTTTTTGTTGATGTGTTGGATAACGTTGATTGATTTTCTGATGTTAAACCATCCTTGTGCCCCTGGAATGAATCCTACTTGGTCATGGTGAATTATCTTATGGATACATTGTTGGATTCTGATAGCTAAAATTTTATTGAGGATTTTTGCATCAGTGTTCATTAGGGAGATTGGCCTGTAGTTTTCCTTTTTTGTGTTGTCCTTGTTCGGTTTTGGTATTAGTGTAATGTTGGCTTCATAGAACGTGTTTGGTATTGTCCCTTCCTTCTCAATTTTTTGGAAGAGTTTGTGAAGGATAGGCACTAATTCGTCTCTGAATCTTTGGTAGAATTCATTTGTAAATCCATCAGGTCCTGGGCTTTTGTTTTTGGGAAGGTTTTTGATTACCATTTCAGTTTCGCTGCTGGTAATTGGTCTGTTTAGGTGTTCTATTTCTCCTTTATCTAGCTTTGGGTGATTGTAGAGTTGTAGGAATTTGTCCATCTCCTCTAGATTGTTGAACTTGTTTCCATATAACTGTTCATAGTAGTTACTGATTATTCTTTTGATATCTGCTGTGTCCGTTGTGATTTCTCCTCTTTCATTGATGATCCTGTTTATTTGTGCTTTCTCCCTTTTTTCCTTTGTGAGCCTGACTAGGGGTTTGTCTATTTTATTGATTTTTTCAAAGAACCAGCTCTTGGTTTCATTGATCTTTTGGATTGTTTTTTTAGTTTCAATTTCATTTATATCTGCTTTGGTTTTTATTATTTCTTTTCTTCTACTGGTTTTGGGGGTTTTTTTGTTGTTCTTTTTCTAGATCTCTGAGCTTCAAGATTAGGTTGTTTCTTTGAGTTCTTTCTTGTTTTTTGATGTGAGCTTCTATTGCTATATATTTTCCTCTTATTACTGCTTTTGCTGCATCCCATACATTTAGGATATTAGTGTCCTTCTTGTCATTCAATTCAAAGAATTTTTTAATTTCTTCTTTGATCTCCTCATTAGTCCAGTGGTCTTCCAGTAGTTTGGTTTTTAATCTCCATGAGGTAGAATAGTTCCTTGCCTTCTTTTTATGGTTTATTTCTAGTTTGATGCCTTCATGGTCAGAAAAAATGGTTGGTATGATTTCAATCTTGGTGTATCTGTTGATGTTTGTCTTGTGCCCCAGTATGTGATCGATCCTGGAGAATGATCCATGTGCGCTTGAGAAAAATGTGTACTCCGTTTTTTTTGGGTTTAGTGTTCTATAGATGTCTGTTAAGCCCAAATGCTCTAGGTCCTTATTTAGAGCTTTAGTTTCTTTACTTATTTTTTGTCTTGTTGATCTATCCATTGTTGATAGTGGTGTGTTGCATAGAGCTTCCATATGATCCAGCAATTCCACTCCTAGGTATTTACCCAAAGGACACAGAAATTCCAAAGAACACCTGCACCCCTATGTTTATAGCAGCACTATTTACAATAGCTAAGCTTTGGAAACAGCCCAAATGCCCAAAAATAGATGACTGGATCAAGAAGATGTGGTACATATATACCATGGAATATTACTCAGCGTTCAAAAAAGATAAACACATGCAATTTGCAGCAACATGGATGGCGCTGGAAGGGATCATGCTCAGCGAAATAAGCCAAAAAGAAAAAGAAAAATACCGGATGGTCTCACTCATAGCAGGAATCTAGAAAACTTAAATAAGGGATCAGGAAAAAGAATAACTATAAGAAAGTGAAAATCAAAATCAACAAAAAACTATGAACCAGAGACACTTTTTGGGGGTGGGGGCCGGGAGGGGAGGGATTGGGGTCAGAATGGGGCATGTGCAGTTGTATGGGGGAATATAAAAATAAAATTTATTATTTAATAAAATAAATAAATAAATAAATATATCCACACATGCTTAAAAAAAAAAAAAAGAAAAATGGAGGGTTCCAATGCTTAGGGTTTTTTTCCTGGAATCTTACCTTTGTGAGGTGCTCTACAAGTGTAATGTGTATGTCAAAGTAACTATTCAATTCCTTATATTTTTGTTAAATATTTCTATAGATAGAAATCCAAATCCCACTCACAAAGCTTCTCCCTGTTTATTTATTTAGTTTATTTGTGTGTTTGTTTTGTTTATTTATCTGTTTATTTATTTATTTTCTTATATCGTGCTTCCTTTTTGGACAGGATTTGATTTCTCCCCTCCCATGTAGTCTCTGCAGTTTTCCCACCATCTTCCCTCCCGTTTTGATCCCTCCCCATCCCGTATGCTTCAGGACCATCCTGTATGGTCAGCTTGCAAGTTTTGTCTTTTTTTCCTGAGACTTTGTTTGGTTTCTCTATATTCCTCATATACATAGAACCATCCCATATTTATCTTTTTCCCTCTGACTTATTCTGCTTAGCATAATTCTTTCCAGTTTCATCTATGTTGCTGCAAATGGCATGAGTTTATCTTTTTGATCCTTGAATAGTATTCCATTGAATGTATACACCACATCTTCTGATCCATTCATCTATTTTGGGGTATTTAGGTGGTTTCCATATCGTGGCTACTGTAAATAGTGCTACAATAAACACAGGAGTGGAGGTTTCCTTTCAAATTAGTGTTTTTGTGTCCTCTGAGTAGATTCCTAGGAGTGGAATTGTAACAGGGTGGTCCCCAGGAAAGGGGGAGGTTCCCTGCCCCACCCAAGGGAGGGTGGAGCTGAGCAGGAAGAGGAGAAGCTGCAGAGGAGACTGAGGAGGAAGGAAGCAGGATGGAGCCAGGAGACCTGGAGGAGGCGCATGGAGCCTAGAGACATGTGAAGAAACTGCGCTTGTCTTTTGGTCGTGGACTGGGTGACACAGATGTGGGTGAGACCCGTGGGGAGGTGACCATGGCAGCTTTTATCTTGATGTTGATTTTGCTCTTTTCCTTCCGGGCTTGTCTGGTTGTTTCTGACCCTTTTCTGTGGGTCCCCACTGGAAGATGCTTTAGACTTGTGGCAGGCTTTGGGGCCTTGTTCTGGGCCAATCCCATTTGGATGGAGTTTTACCCACGAGGGGATGGTAACTTTGGGTGCTTCATTTAGAAACTAGACTCTTTGCCTTACCTGTTTTGTTTCCTAGTTGTATTAAAGTTCCTTCCCATTAAAAAGTCTCATGTTTTGTGTTGATGCGGCGAATGGCAGAACCCATTTAGAATAGGCAGGTTTGCGGGGTTTGGGCTGCCCCTCTCCCTGTCCTATAACAGAATTACTGGGTCATATGGTCGATTAATTTTTACTAATTTGAGAAAACTCCACACAGCTTTCCATAGTGGTTGGACCAGTTTGCACTCCTGCCAGCAGTGTTAGAACATTCCTTTTTCTCCACATCTTCCCAGCACTTGCTGTTTCTGGTCTTTTTGATAGGGGCCAATTTCACAGGTATGAGGTGTTCACTCATCGTGATTTTGATTTGCATTTCCCTGATAATAAATGATGTTTTTTCACTTATTTATTCACATGCATGTTGCCCATTTGCATTTCTCCTTTGGAGCAGTGTCTTTTTAGCTCTTCTGTCCATTTTTTTTAAAGATTTATGTATTTATTTATTTATGCATACAAGAATTGGGGTATAGGCCAGAGGTGTGGGGGGTGACAGGATTCACCAAAGACAGAGTGGGGAGCAGGCCAGAGAGATCTACTGAAATACACTGCTGAGGGGAGCAGTGGGAGAATCCGGAGAGTTCTGCTGCACCATGTGTGTTGCTCCCTGGCCGGGGATCAAGCTTGTGCTGCAGTGGCTGCCAATAGCTTCATAGGTTGCGTCTAAACCCCTTGTGCGACCAGGGAGGCCCTCTTCTGTCCATTTTTTGACTGGGTTGTTTGCTTTGTTTTTTGTTGACATGTGTTAACTCTTTATAGATCTTTGAAATCAGTCCCTTTTTAGTTGAATGGAGTGCAAATATTTTCTCCCATTCAGTAGGATGTCTCTTTGTTTTGGTTGCTGTCTCTGGCTATACAGAAGCTTTTTAGTTTGATACAGCTGTTTTTATTCTGCTTTCTTTTCCTTGCTTCTGGAGATAAGTCCTCAAAGATGACTATACTTTCGTCTCTGGTTTAACAAACAGCTACTGTGGACTTGCTTTTTTTTTCAATGCCCTCTGGTAAGAAATACATCTGGACAAATCTTACCACAATTTCATCACCTCCTCCAGGAAGCATTTCTAGCTATACTTTTTCACTTTGTCTGATTTGCTTTTAATTTTATTTTATCACTATTAAATAATATATGTTCATCACAAGAAAACTGGAAAACATCCATAGTTTTATCAACTAGAAGTAATTATTAAAATCTTCATGGATTCCCACAAAATAATTTGTTGAGAATTTTTATATAATTTCAATTATGTTATACATCCAAGATTGTACAAGCTTACTTCATAAAGTAATATGCAACCTCATATTACTAACCTAATAAAACACTTCACCTGTTAACAAATCAAATTCACAATGCATAATGTTCTCAAGGGCACATGGGATACGCCCGAGAATAGACAATATATTAAGTTATATAATAAGTGCCAATTATGTTACAGGATTAAAGTAAACAGAGTATATTCTCCAACAATGGCATGAAATTATTTTATTTTATTTTTTATTTTATTTTTTTACTTTTTTTTTAAAGATTTATTTATTTATTTATACAAGCACTGGGTACAGTCAGAAGCACAGGAGGGTGAGAGAATTCACCAGAGCCAGAGCGGGGAGCAGAGCAGGCAGAAGGACCCAAGTACACTGCTGAGGGGAGCAGCGGCCGGCAGGAGAGGTCTGCGCACCATGCAGGACCCTCCTCCGGTGGCCGGGGAGCAGCCGGGGATCGAACCTGTGCTGCAGAGGCTGCGGGCAGCTTCACAACCCAGCGCTCAACCGCTACGCCACCGGGGAGGCCCAATGGCATGAAATTATAAGTCAATGACAGGAGAAAATTAGGGTATTCACACAGGTTGAAATCAAACATAGTCTTAAGTAACTAATGGGCCAAAGGAGCAATTATCACGAAGGAAAATAGAAAATACTTAAAGATGAGTGAAAATTTTTACAAAGCATACCTATTCTCTATGTTCATAGCAATGCACACCCGTGAAAATATTCACATCAATAAAGGACTTTTCTCTGACTTTATGAAAGGAGAATGGTTCTACATACATTTCTCTGGACTTGCCTGGCTGTGGTCCTTCCCACAAGTCAGGTCATATAAATTTAAGTCCTCCTTTTCGACAGCTATGTATTATTCCAGAAATAACTACATACCACAGTTTACTCAACTCTCTATTGAAAGTATTCAAGTTGTTTCCTTTTACCCCATCAATGGATATACTTATATTTTTATACATATACTTACAAACCAGCTCTCTTACTTCTGTGGGATGCAATTGCTGGATTTAAGTTTTAAAGAGGCAGAAATCATTACTTTCCTTGGCAATAAAGAAGTCATTATGTTGCATTAAACATCCTGCCAGGTGAAAAGGGGAAATGGATTTATTTCTCATGCTGAGTCACAACCCTTGAATTGTTTAGGCTTTGTTTGCAAACACATAGCAAAATATAAATTGCAAGTGCTCATCAAACAAGATTCTCTCTGTATGAGAGGACAAAGGAAGTATCACAAGAGACACATTTCCTGATACAGGAAAATGAGCAGCAGGGAAAGGAAGCAGTTTAGGAAAGCACTGTTGGACCAAGCTTCACCCTTTGACAGAAAATTTCCTCAACAACAGAGAATTCCACAGGGTCCCTGGATTCAGAGATCAGGTTAGGTTTGGGGTTAGAATTAGGTTAGAACTACAAGTCCTTACAGGCCATACATAGTTCCCTTATTTAGTTCTCTATTTAGCTGCTATCCTTGGTTGCTGAGAAGTTACTTATAAAAGGGACTATGGATCAGATGATCCCATCCCCTTACACATCTAAGAATAGCTTTCAGTTGCAGCTTACACAAAAGACAACCCGACTTATTTTAAATACTTGGATCTCAATCATTTCTTTCTCCAAATTCTGTAGCTCTTGCAGCTTTAAAGGTCTTGTAGCTCATGGTAATTCTAAAGACAATTCAATTTTGTTTTCTTTACTGGTGATTTATGTGTGCACATATATATATATAGAATAAAAATAAAGCAAAGTAAAAACACGTCCCTTGTTGTTAAAATGGCCAACAGATACTGTCTGATCTGATATATTCTCATTCATCCAAAGTGCTAAGACAAGGAAGGAACTCCACATGAACTACATGACCTTTACCTCAGTCATTGTGAGTCTTAAGGACAGACATTAAGATCACAACAGCAAATTAGCCTGAGGTGATTATTTAGCGGTATGACTGTATTATTCTCTTGCTTTACATTTTCCAGTGTCATCAGAAGAATACATCCTACACCCCACTGTTCCAGTTTGCCTCTTATCCTTTGTTTTTTGGGGGTATCATCTACTCAGTCAGAGCGCCACCCTCTGGTGTATCTAGGGAGAACATAGTCCTTGTTTTGCTGGTGTAAACTGTGGGGTCCTGGGACCAGAATATGAAAAGGAATGTAATTGTCTTCTTTATCATTCTGGCCAACTCTCCTGTTCCCTCAACTGCTGCAAAAGTGAAATCTGTGGAAAGGAAATAGGGGAACTCAAAAACTAAAAGAAGATTAACCAACAGACTTGAAAAAAGAGAACCAAGAGCAACTCCTGGAGTTTCAGTGGCAGGAACTGACAAGGGAAGTCCTGGCATGGCAACTAGGGTGATGAGCAGAAGCAACTACCTTCTGTCTTTTTGTTCCTCTGTTTAAGTTCCAATTCCAGGGATTGTTCTGAGTCTATTGGTCTTACAGTTCACTTCTTGGCAGGAAAATAGAAAGTATCTGACTAGTCAGTTCCGTGGTCCTGACTCAGGTATGAAAAACACCATTTCCTCAAGATAGTTTCAGAATGTTTTTAGCAAAGGAAAAAAAATCAATTTTTCCCTCCAATTTGTAGGTAATCTACTTTTTCCGAATGGATAGTTGTAGGATTTTTTTAAAACTTGCACAATTCAATATTTTTCCTTTGGTTATATACCTACATCTTCAGCTTTGCACTAAGGTTTTATTTCATCCTCTGTTATCACCTCTATTTCCTATGTTATGCTGTCTTCACTATGAACACAAAATATTCACACAGTAGTTCCTTCGCTGTTGCTTTCATTTCCTGGTTCCTTCTATTTGTGCTTATTTTCTGCATCCTAAGTAAGATTCTCAAACCTGTTCTCCCCATAACCCATTCTGATTCACATACTGAAAGGGAACTGCTAATCAAATGAAATCTTTCCTGTTTCCTGCTAAAAGAGTCACAGGTCTGGTGCAGTAAATAATGCAAAGTAAATATAAACAACAAGTTTTGCCTCCCTAAAGCCTATCTAGATGAGATTACCTAAAGTCTTGTTACATTTTAACAAGGCCAGACAGCCACCAGGCTGATTGATCTCCCAGGGCATCCTTGAATACCTGTCTTGTGTCACAAATTTTTGTGCTTACTGACTGATGTTATCAATGTAAGATGGTGATATATAAAAGAAACCTTTGTCCTTAGACTGGTGCTCAGACCTTATGGGACTACCCAAGTCTGGGACCTCATGCGTGAGTCATAAAGCTTTCCTGACCTCACCATTCCTGAAGTACCTCTTGTTCTACCCTTGCCTGTGTAAAAGACTAGAATTTATTTCTGCAACAATACAACTGATGGAATCTTAGAGTAGAAAAGTTTAGGATGGAAGGTCTCACAGGACAGACTAGGATGATCAATGAATCTTGGACTAAACCTGGCTGTGGAAGTTTCCAGGAATCTAAGATGTGGTCAGAAAAGATTATCAGACAAAGGTGGGGGCAGGGAGGATTATCAGTCTTAGAAGATCAACCCGATCTGACCCCAAAGGGATACTTTCCACAATAATTCCATCAAAGAACATTATAAAAGAACACCCCTTGGGCCTCCATGGTGGCGCAGTGGTTGAGCGCTGGATTGCGAAGCTGCCCGCAGCCTCTGCAGCGCCAGTTCGATCCCCAGCAGCCGGCGAGGGTCTTACATGGCCTGCAGACCTCTCCTGCCACCCACTGCTCCCCTCAGTAGTGTACTTCGGTCCTTCTGACTGTTCTGCTCCCTGCTCTGGCTCTGGTGAATTCTCTCACCCTCCAGCGCTTCTGACTGTACCCAGTGTTTATATAAATAAATAAACAAACAGACAAACAAATAAATAAGTAAATCTTTAGGGGAAAAAAAAATAACACTCCTTGCCCTGGCAAAACACAGCTCTGGCCTTTTAAGACCACCTGCCTGTGTCTATGCAGGCGAGGACGTTCTGAATTCTATCTCAGAACCCAAGAACCCCATGCACCAAACCCCATCACCTGAAACCCAGCATCACCCAGTACGTTGGCCCTGTGTCATGGAGACCCCCTCACTGATCTTCTCTTGGTGATGCAGCTTTCAGGGGGGCCAGAGACGCCAGCCTTGGCCACCCGACATTGAACAGGGCACAGTCTCGGACCAGCATGAATGGGACACCTCCTCGTTTCAACTTGAGGAGACCCATAAGCCCCATCCTCCTACCCGCTGAGGTTATTAGTCAGCAACTACTGACCTCCTTCTTTTGACTCAGACATTCGCCTCGAGTTGCTTGCCCCTGAGTTTCTGCTTCATCTTCCAGCTGAGCGCCCCTCCCCCATGCTTGGCTGTTCCATCAGCTCAGCTCTGTGGGAGAGACTCCACAGCAGACCCGCCAGTCCTCACCAAAGTCTGGCAAGCTGAGTCTAGACTCCCTCTGTGAACCACGCCGGGCCTCCAAGATCATTTATCTTTACGTGCCTGTACCCAAAATGGGTAGGGGCCAGCCAAGAGGCAGCCCCTCCTGGGAGCCCAAAGAATGGCAGAGAAGAGTTCCCTCTCCTCAGAGTTCCTCCTCTCTATGCTCCAAAACCCTGAATGGGCATTTGTGAAAACAAATGCCTGAAAACTTTATTCTCTGGTCTCATTCAAGCCAAACCCTTCCCACAATTTGTTTTATATACAAGCATTGGCCTTGATAGGCTTAAGGAGTCTACAAAAGCAAAAGAGTCTACTGGTATTTCTCAATACCTGTAACTTGCAAGGCAATTATCATGCTGAAAATTCCTATTTTTCGTGTTAGAAGGTAATGTTTACACTAATCTTTTTTCTGTATTTTTTTTTCTTGCAATACTCCCCTCTCAGTCCTTGAGGGCAAAGGTGTCTGCTCCCTAAGGCAAAGAGAAAAACATATTATTTTCAAAATAGGATGAGCTCTGTTAAAAGCCCTTAAGCAAAGGAGCTCTATGTTCTTCATTCCTGAGAGACCCCCTCGACAAGGAAATGTACGACCTTAACTCTGTACGACCCTTAACTCCCATCTCTCGCTGTGTGGGAAGAAACAGAAAGACTGCAGGGAGTGTTAGGGGGAAAGGATGTCCTGAGCTAATCCCATGCAGGCTTTGTGGACTCCACCCCCACTCCAGACCAAAGCCATCAAGACATTAGAAAGACAAATCCCATCACCGCCAAAGGGAAGGTTGCTGGGACCTGAGGGTGGAGTTAAGCTGCCAGGTTTGGTATAAAAACCAGACATGTGGGCCTTGGGGTCTGGCTCTCGCCTCTTGGCTTCACTGTTCATGGCTCAGGGCTCGCAGTCAGGGATTCCAGGTGGGTGAAACCGGTAGGACGCATTTAAGACTTATCTCCCACTTTTCTCCCTGAGTTGTACATTTCCTCATTTCCCCTTCCCTTGTGAATAAACCTTTTATTAACCTTTTGTGTGTGCCTGCAGTGGAGTATTAAGTCCCTTTAAGCGCGCGGGTGGGGACCCACAGCCAGGCAACCCGTTTGTTATCGGGGCTGCCCTGTAACAGGAGCAGACAGTGAAACCTCAGAAATCTGTGCCTTGAAGCAGAGAACCGCTAGAACTGTTGTGTTGGGACCAACCATGAATAGCTGATTCTCCCAAAGTGAGGGAAATGACAAGTATTTTCCTACTTTTTGTGGGGAGTACTTTGGGTATTAGCAATTCTTCCCAATTTTTGTGTTGAGTTTCCTTTCAGGTTTCAGTGTGGTTGGGAATTCCCCTTTCTGAATAGCTTCATAAGTGTTTTAAATATATAGCAGCCACAGAGTGGGCAGCTGCAAAACGCCATTTTCAACCTGAAGTTCTAGATCCTCCCCTCCTCTGACACATCTGCACTGGACACCTGGGCTCTCAGCTTCTCACATGCTCCTCATTGCTCTTCCACTGCAGGTACAGGCACAGGGTGAACCTATCAGCAGAGGTTTAGGCATCTACTATAAAACTAGTGCTCTGCTTTTTTGTCTCGTCAGAAAAACTGCAAGCCCCCGCTTTTATTTTTTAAATATTCCTTTGTATTCATGCATATAAGAACTGGGGTGTAGGCCAGAAGTGCAGGGGTGACAGGACTCACCAGAGACAGAGTGGGGAGTAAAACAGGCAGATCTACTGAAATACACTGCTGAGGGGAGCAGCAGGCGAGACAGGAGAAGTCTGCTGTGATGTGGGTTATAGCTCCCTGGTGGGGAATCAAAATCATGCTGCAGTGGCTGTCGATAGCTTTATAGCACTGATTTTAACCCCCGCCTCACCAGGGAGGCCCTGTAAGCTCCTTTAAAAGAATAACCTTGTGTTAATTATCTTTAAGATTTATTTATTTATACATACAAGACCTGGGGAATAAGCCAGAGGTGTGGGGCATGAGAGGATTCACCAGAGATAGTGGGGTGCAGAACTGGCAGATCCACTGAAATACACTGCTAAGGGGAGCAGCAAGAAGGTAGGTGAGGTCTGCTGTGCCATGTGGTTTGCTCCGTGGCAGACCAGGTATCAAACTCATGCTGCAGTGAGTGGCAATAGCTTGATAGCTCTTCCTTTAACCCCTGCGCCACCAGAGAGGCCCTGTATTTTATGTTAAATCTCTGGTATTTCAGGAAGATTGGGGTGAGGCCAGAGGTATGAGGGCAAAAGAATTCACCAGAGACAGAGTGGAGAACAGAAAAGGAGGATTTATATTGAAATACATTGCTAAGGGGAACAGCAGGTGAGATGGGAAAGGTCTGTACACAAAGAAGGATTTGGGGGTCCCTCTTATAACCTGTTTTCCAGGCATTTCATGACTGGGGAGTCAATTTGGGCCTATTAGTGCTGGGATGCCTGGTCTTGGGCAACTAACACAACGTCTGACACACAGCAGGTATGAAGATGAACACTTATAATCTGGAACTTTTGCATTCCATACATAATTGCGTCCAACCAGGCATAAAACATCAAGGGGGAGAAGAGGTGGACACGTTCAGTCCACTACAGCTCACAAGCATCACATACAAAAGAAATCAGAATACTAGAACTAAAGAAATCAAAATTCTAATAACAAAAATCACCGGCTGATTGTTCAATAAATGGTGCTGGGAAAACTGGGTCGCTACATGCAAAAGATTGAAGCTTGACCACTACCTCACACCATACACAAAAATCAACTCAAAATGGATTAAAGAACTAGACATAAGACCTGAAACCATAAAATACATAGAAGGAAATATAGGCGAAATACCACGTGATATTCACATCAAAGACATCTTCACAGACACATCACCCAAAGCAGTGATAGTGAAGGCAAAGATAAACAGCTGGGACTACATCAAATTAAAGAGCTTCTGCACAGCAAAAGAGACAATAACAAAAACAAAGAGAAACCCCACCAACTGGGAGAACATTTTTGCACACAACACTAATGATAAAGGACTGATCACAAAAATCTGCAAAGGGCTGATGAGACTCAACAACAACAAAGAAAATAATCCAGTCAAAAAATGGGCAGAAGAGCTAAAAAGAAACTTCTCTGAAGAGGAAATGCAAATGGCCAACAGGCATATGAAAAAATGTTCAACATCACTTGTCATCAGGGAAATGCAAATCAAAACTACCATGAGATACCATCTCACACCAGTGAGAATGGCACATATTAAAAAAACTAGCAACAACAAATGCTGGCGAGGTTGTGGAGAAAAAGGAACTCTTCTGCACTGTTGGTGGGAGTGCAAACTGGTCCAACCACTATGGGGAGCTGTGTGGAGATTTCTGGACCTACTAAACATAGAGCTTCCATATGATCCAGCAATTCCACTCCTAGGTATTTACCCAAAGGACACAGAAACATCAATTCCAAAGAGCACCTGCACCCCTATGTTTATAGCAGCACTATTTACAATAGCTAAGCTTTGGAAACAACCCAAATGCCCAAAAATAGATGACTGGATCAAGAAGATGTGGTACATATACACCATGGAATATTACTCAGCATTCAAAAAAGATAAACACATGCAATTTGCAGCAACATGGATGGCGCTGGAAGGGATCATGCTCAGCGAAATAAGCCAGAAAGAAAAGGAAAAATACCGGATGGTCTCACTCATAGCAGGAATCTAGAAAACTTAAATAAGGGACCAGGAAAATGAATAACTATAAGAAAGTGAAAATCAAAATCAACAAAAAACTATGAACCAGAGACAATTTGTGGGGGGTGGGGGGTGGGAGGTTAGGGATTGGGGTCAAAATGGGGGGTTGCAATTGTATGGGGAATATAAAAATAAAATTTATTATTTAAAAAAAATAAAACAGTAAAACTAAAAAAAACAAAAAAATAAAAAAGATTATAAAAAAAATCACCGGCTGAAACATCTATATAAAATATTAAAAACCACCAAAGCCTTTGGCTTTGGCAGATTCTGTTCCTCAGAAAGGAATGTTTGCCTCTGGAAAAGACCAGCCCCAAGACACGTGCAGTGCCCTGTTTCAGCAGCAGAGGGCGGTGGAGACCAGCTCTCGTCAGTGCCTCTGCAGCTATTTAAGAGACTGGTCTGCTCCTGGAGCCCCACCGCGGTGTCATGGCAACTCTCCAAAGTGACAACTCTTTCTTCCACAGCAGCTTCACAGTGAGGTTAAAGACCCACGACCCCAAGGACTGAACCTGTTTCCCTCTACTTCTTAGGTGAGGCCGACGTGAAAGAGCAAGAGCTGGTGAAATAAAGATGATCAAGTGCTCCCAAGCTCTGTAAATTCTGCTAGTGGAGAATATGAAAGCCCTTGGAGGAGGGAATGAATGTGGCAGAAAGTGTCCAGTGTCCTGTCTGTGGCACGACCTTCTTCACATCTGAATGATATCTTCATTCCTTTCCTTTCTGTGCACACAAGATTTTAACTGTAGCCTATTTCCTTACAATATCCCTGAAGGGGCTCAGAGTATGTCATCCCAAAATACGACACTATATGGCATAAGGATTATTTTGAGCTGAAGGCAATTAAGAAGCAGACACGAGAAAAGCTCCCTGCCCTCCCCTTCTCTACCAGGAAGGGCAGGCCAGTTCTAGACCTCCCAGCCCCGAGATGGCCCCAGAGGGATATAAACCTCACTCAACCAGCCCTGACCTTCCTTTAGCTTCCCCTACACTTTTACCTTCAGGCTATTTGCCAGCCCCTGAAAGTTCAGTCCCCACTCTCTCTGGTGAATCCTCTCACCTCCCCCTAACCCCACTCCTGCTTACACCCCAGTTCTTGGATGCATAAATAAATAAATAAATCTTAAAAAATAAAAAGGAAGGGATTGAAGGAAAATCTAAAGGAACTCGTGTTAAGCATCTGGGTTTATACGTGTTGAATCTGTGTAACTGGAATCCTTTTTCACCTCCAAAATAAGATAATGGTATGCCAAGTAGGTGCAGAGAGGCCAAGAGGTTTTTGTGTCTTCTGTCCTTCATGCTGGTGACAGGGGGGACATCCCTGAGCCCAATCTGTAAGCTTCATCACAGGACCAGCAAATACCAGAGGAAGAGAGGGCCCAGAGTGTTCTTTATCTTAACTATGGACTTTCATTCGTGGCTAAACTATCCCAAAAACTGCTGAAAGTTTGGAAACAGTTCATTTTTTTAAAGTTAGGTTTTTTTTGTTTTTTTTGTTTTTTGGACAGCTTATTGAGGTGGGAGAAGAGACATGGTATTTGCTGGAGAAGATAACTCATTTGTCATCTGGAAATTTTCTATGCTTTGTTGAAGGTGTACAACACAGATAAGGGGCAATATGCTAACCCCAGGACTGGCTTGGACAAGAGTTTAATTTAGATTGTTGTTTTAGATTATGTTTGCTTTCTGAAAACTCTCTGCACTTTGAGACTTCTATGCAATAATAAAACTTAAGAATTCAATATTAATAAGAACAAGATAAGCAACACAGTGGGAAAATTGGCAAAGGATACAAGCAGGCAATTCAAAGCATATGAAACACAAAATGACTGACAAACATTCATGAATGTGTAACCTCCTTAGTAATCAGGGAAATACAAATTAAAAGATAGTAAGATAGATATTTTAACAAGCTGATTATGCTAATTGCCAATTAATAGAATAGGGAAGGTTAAATGATCAATAAATATGAAAAGATGCTCCTTCTCACTAATAAACAGGCTACTACAAAGTGAAAGACATCATTTTTCCACCAGATTGGTGACAATTAATATGACAATGACATGGGAAAAAGTCCCAGAAGAGGCAAAAGTTGAAGGCTTTAGACACTGCCATGTTCAATCAGGAAATAGGGATTAGTTTCCAGAGAGCAGGAATGCGGTCAAGAAACAGGAGACATGCTGAGATTTAGGGCAAGGATGGACTAGGAGAGAAAAGAAATGAGGAAGTAAAAAGAGGCAAGTTCTGGAAGCTCACTGTTCTGGAGAGGGAGGTCCACCGCTGTCTCTAACAGGCGAGAAAGGTGACGTGAGTCCTCCCGGGAGTGGCTGAAGCGGGGTCTCCACTCTCACCGTGCAGCCCAGGGATGACACAACTCTGGGCCTCTCCCCAGAGATAGGGTTCACCGGTCTGAGGTGGAGCCAGAGAGGAGTATTTTTTAAAACCTCTCAGGTTGACCTGAAACGAGAATTGGGAAGCACGGGCTTAAAGAGTCAATCAGCTGAAGCAAAAGAAAGGAATACGGCCACAATCTGGGATATACTATTATCAGCTGTGCTCAGAAGCTCAGCCCCAGGTGGAAAACTTCCCTGGGCCACCCAAAGTAAGACCTGAAAAAGAAATCAAACCCAGATTATATGAGTCATGCATGGAAAACCTGTGGTACCATTCATTAATCTAACAGACAAAGCAGGAATGCCTGGTAAGAACAGGAAATAATATGTTCTATGTGAGATGCCCACAAGTATGTGGATCAAGTGCATGTCATTGTGTTTCTTTTTTTTTTTAAGATTTATTTTTACTTTATGCATACAAAGCTGGGGTGCAGGCCAGAGGTATGGGGGGTGAGAGGATTCACCAGAGACAGAGTGGGGAACAGAACAGGCAGATCAACCAAAGTACACTGCTAAGATCAGCGGGCAAGTCAGGAGAGGTCTGCCGAGCCATGTGGGTTGCTCCCTGGCCGGCCGGGGATCGAACTCACACTGCAAAGGCTGCAGACAGCTTCACAGTCTGTGTCTTAACCCCTTGCGCCACTAGGGAAGTTCTCATTGTGTTTCAGTTAGAAATATGGATGAATTGTTCACAGAGAACAATGGGCTAAGGATATGCATTAGGAAATTACCTAAGAAATTACCTACTGAGGGTCTCCCTGATGGCACAGCGGGTTGAGCGCCACGCTATGAAGCTGTCCGCAGCCTCTGCAGCGCAGGTTCGAACCTGGCCGGCCAGGGAGAATCCCACATGGCGGAACAGACCTCTCCTACCACGCCCACTGTTACCCTTAGCAGTGACTTTGGTCCGTCTTCCTGTTCTGCTCCCTGCTCTGTCTCTGGTGAATCCTCTCACCCTCCCGCACCTCTGACTGTACCCCAGTCCTTGTATAAATAAATAAATCTTAAAAAAAAAAAAAAGTTTTTAAAAAAAAGCTAAAGTCACACCAAAAGTCTGCATATATCTTAGATGCTCTTTAAAAAAATAAATAAGTAAAAGAAATTACCTACTGAGAGGCCCCCCTCGTGGTGCAAGGGGTTAAGCACAGCACTATGAAGCTACTCACAGCCTCTGCAGCACGAGTCCCATCCCTAGGCCACCAGGGAGCTGCCCACATGGCCCAGCAGACCTCTCCTGTCTCGCCCTCTGCTCCCCTCAGTGGTGTATTTCAGTCAGTCTGCCTGTTCTGTTCCCCACTCTGTCTCTGGTGAATCCTCTCACCCCCCGCATCTCTGGCCTGTACCCAAGTTCTTGTATGCATAAATAAATAAATCTTAAAAAAAAAATAACCTCCTGAGGGTTACAATGAACTAAGTTGTATTGCCCCAAAATGCATGTGGTGAAGCCCTAACCTGCAATGTGATAGTATTTGCAGATGGGACTTAGGCAGAAACCTAGGTCTAGAAGGGGGAATAGGAGTGGGGTTGTCATAGTGAGATATTGTCCATATAAGAAGTCACTAGAGAGCTAATCTTTCTCCTCTCTCCTCATCATGTGAGGATAGAAGCCAGAGGGAGACCATCTACAGTCACAAAGAGAGTTCTCACAAAAAGCCAACCATGCTTGGACTTCTGGTCGCCAGAACTGTGAAAGTCTACATTTCTATTGTTCAAATCAATATTTTTGTTTTGGGGTTGTGTTATGGCAGCTGAGCTGACTTAAACAAGTGCCATAGGATGGCCCAGATTGTACAGGGAGAGCTCAGAGAGTGTGATGAGAAATGCATCTACAAAGAAATTTAGGAAGTCCTGCATTTAAGTCAAGACAGAGTTAGGTGCAAATAAGCTACCAGAGAGACAGAAAGGACATTAGGAATGCACTAATAGAAGAGAGATTTAGGGCCTCCCCGGTGGCGCAGCCCCGGCTGTTCCCCGGCGCGCAGACCTCTCCTGCCGCCCGCTGCTCCCCTCAGCAGTGTACTTCGGTCCTTCTGCCTGTTCTGCTCCCCGCTCTGGCTCTGGTGAATTCTCTCACCCTCCCGCGCTTCCGACTGTACCCAGTGCTTGTATAAATAAATAAATAAATCTTTTAAAAATTTAAAAAATAAAAAAAACTATTAAAAAAAAAAAGGAAGAGAGATTTAAAGAAGGCAAAAGCACTGTGCAGAGTAGCTGGCGAGGTCATGCATGGCAGGGAAAGGAGAGACAATATCAGGCAAAGAAGAGGAGACAAAAGTGTTCAGGAGAAGCTTTCTTTTTCCTCTTCTGTAGCACTCACCACCTGGCCCTGACTAGCCCAGCTCCAGTTAAACATTCACTATCTGATCTGGGTTGGAAAGCACACCAGGCGCTCCTGCCACACCAGCTGGTTCATCGGGAATGCTTTGCTGTCTATGTCTGGAATCCGAACAAATGCTGCTGAACTTACCCCTAGAATGTGTGTTCAGATTACTGGGCAGGCCCTTTGCCCGTGCCCCAAGTTACGAGATGTAATCCCGGAGCGGCTGGAGCTCAGCGCCTGCCACATCCTAATGAACAGGGACCTGGACTCCCTCTGCTTATCTCTTGCCAGTTCCCATTGTTGGGCTGCTTCTTGGTTCTTTATTTAACTTAGTTAATCTCTAATTTATACCTCGGACACTTAGATGCAAATAGCCATCACAGCCATCTCCTGGAAGCCCTGATTTTATGTACTTGAGGCAAGGCTAGCAGCCGCGTCGGACATGTCAGTCCGTCCGCTTGCATCAGGGAGGTCACTACCCTATTGGTTCTCATAGGTCCCCTTCTCCAAACCACCACTGCCCCATGCCAATTTAGGCTGTTGCCATGGCACTGGTAGCCCCTGTACGCCCTCTTTGCTCCTAGCTGACTTCCTAACTGGACTTTTTTTTTTTTTTTCAAAGATTTATTTATTTTATTTACACAAGCACTGGGTAGTCAGAAGCGCGGGAGGGTGAGAGAATTCACCAGAGCCAGAGCGGGGAGCAGAGCAGGCAGAAGGACCGAAGTACACTGCTGAGGGGAGCAGCGGGTGGCAGGAGAGGTCTGCGCACCATGCGGGACCCTCCTCTGGTGGCCGGGGAGCAGCCAGGGATCGAACCGTCACTGCAGAGGCTGCGGGCAGCTTCGCAACCCAACGATCAACCGCTGCGCCACCGGGGAGACCCCTAACTGGCCTTTCTGAGAGGCCTCCAGGCCTCGCCAAAATGGGAGTCCCTTCATCACTTTTTTTAATAGTGTTAACAGACATATCAACCCATTTGTCTCAATCACAAGTCAACAGAGAAAATTCGAACATTTAACAGAGTAAATATGAGAACTGTCTCCAGACTGCAATCATCTGCTTGCTGGAATGCAGGCATAACAAACCTCTGTCATCTCCCTCCCACCACATCCTCTCCAACGAGCTCATTGCCCGTCACTCCTGGACCCTGGTGATCCACCAGTGAATAAACAATGGGGTTTAAAGCATGTTTCCGGACCAAGCAAAGCCCACGCTGCTTTGTCTGTGATGAATGATCAGGGATCCTGGAAAACATTGTGCGTCATATATTACCTGGGGAACAATTTATTGGTGTTGACTTTTTAAAAAGTGATTTGCAAGAAGGATTTTTTTAAAAGTCTACACCCCTTCAGGTTTTTTTAAAGATTTTTTTTGTTTATTTATGCATGTAAGAACTGGGGTGTAGGTCAGAGGTGTAGGGAATGAAAGGATTCATCAGAGACAGAATGGGGAGCAAAACAGGTGAATCTACTGAAAGCACTGCTGAAGGAAGCAGCGGGAGAGACAGGAGAGGTCTGCTGTGCCATGTGGGTCAGCTCCCTGGCCAGGGATTGAATTCATGCTGCAGTGGCTGGCAATAGCTTGATAGCGCTGAGACTTTAACCCCTGCACCACCAGGGAGGCCCCACACCTCTTCAGTTTTGTAGAATCCTTTGATATACTCAGACGAAAGAAACAGTTCTGGTAATTCACTTAATGGACAATCTCCTAACATGGGATGAGTTAGGACAAGGGCTGGCGGATACAGGAGAGGTGGCCCTGTGTGCACATAGCCTCAAGGATGGTTACATAAGCCCCGTGTCTCTTGTTATTTTCCCCCACAAACAGGGCAGAAAAGAAATGCCAACCATGGCCTCTGTTGCTAACCTGAATACACAGAAAGAACGTGATCACCTTTGACCCATGCAAAAACACTGAACTGCCTCAATTTCTCCACTGGCATCAAGGATGGATGCAGCTTACAGCTGTGTGAGTCTACCCCAATACTATTCTACACCCAAGTGCACCTTTGCTCCTGCCCCAGGCCCCTGCCCATGGCCACTCCGTTCTCACTGCCCTCCAGAGTAGCCGGGAATGGTTGTCAATTGGAATACTAGCATCACTAAGAAATAATATTGGGCTTCCTTCCTCAAAGCGAGGATATAGTAAAGTACCCATACTGGTCTGATTCCACCTGCTTCTTCTCATCCTGGGTATTGATCTTTTATTGTCATGTCTCTTTTTCTTGGCCAACCTTGGATGACTAAGAGATACAATCCTTGGATGACTAAGAGATACAATGTCATACAGAAATACAGATAACATGGCCCACGCAGCCTGCCTTACTAACCCATGCTAAATAGTGCTGTTCTGACCATCTCAAGTCCAGCATTAAGACCAAAGACATGCCAATTATTTTCTGAGATGCCTGAATCAGAGACTCATTAGTAGAAAAAGTGATCCAAGTTGCCAGACCCCAGAATGAGCCAATAAGCAGCAGTAAGAGCATCGTGTCCCCATCCTGCTTGTTGTCCCTGGGTCGCTCTGGGACTTTTTCCTCTCTCTCTGCTTCACCTTCCTCCTCGGGGGAATGAGAACACTGGCTGCCCCCCAGAGAGGCCTGGTTGAGGAGTCTCTAATGAGGAACTTGGCAGTGGCTCTGTGTATAAAGCAGCACGTCCTCATTAGCCCACGTCTCCACCCCCTAGGAAATCAGGCTATTCAGAGAATAGACACCCACAGACCTGACAGCAACATGGGCCCCTGGGTGGCCTGGCTATTGACTGTCAGCAATCACTGGCGTGCTCAGCAATCTAGTGCTCATGCTTCTGTTGTCTCCTGCAATTGGCTTAGGAGACCAAGGGAAAGCCAGACTCGACACCCCATTGTCGCTCAGCAGCACCATTGGGCTCCCTCCATGAATACTGCTGAAATTTTGTGCAGTTGGCCTTTTTATTCAGGGTGCCGTAGAGAACTCCTGTCAACGAAAGTGAGTGGCGTGAGCAGTAGGACGCTTCTGCCTGCCCAAGTGCTGGGGAAATTGCAGGGCTCGGCCAGCCTGTGGCATGCCTCTCTCCACGGTCCTCTTGCTTTGCGTCACTTAAAATAAATTGTTTCTCTCTTGGGTGAAATTAGACCTGCCTTGGGTCACAAGGTAATGTTCCCGGAGGTTAGCCTATGGACGAGCAGCAAGCTGTCAGCAATGGACTGTCATGACGGCAGGAGCCTCACCTCTGATGGCTCACAACTCCTTCTTCTTTCCCTCCTCTCTCTCTCCTGCAGACCCGCCGCCGCAGCCCTTGGCGCTGGGAACCATAACTACATGATGTGTTCTTACTTCATAGTGATCGTTAGGGGGAAGTGAAGCTGTCTTTACTTCATTCACTGTTACGTGATCAGGAATGACAAGTCCTGCCTGCAATCACGTCTGCTCCCTCCGGCAAGCTTCTCGGGAGGTATAAGCAAGGCGCAGTCACTGAATCAGGGTGTAAACATGTATTAGTAGCTCTCAAATGTCTGACATTCCGAAAAGAGCTTTGCTAAAAATGTTGAGATAGAAAAGGTAAATTATGCCCGAGACCTTAGCAGGAATTACTGTCTCCCCCTAACCTTGAATCCAGGGACTCATAAGCTCAGATGTGCTTATGGAGAGGAAGAGAGAAAGATGATCCTCAGGATGGCACTGTTCAAGCACATTGGCTTCACCCAGGGAGTCTGGGACCCTGACCCACCATTAGATTAGTACGTCTTTAGCCCTTAAGGCGATGGACAGAGATCAGTGCCCTGGGTGGGTGAAGAGGGGGCAGTATTCCTTCTTACAACTGACATCATCGTTGGTGCTATCTCCAAACCTAGACAAACATCCCCAGGTCTGTGCAGTCATTCTAAGAAACTCCTGCTTATTTACCCTGCTCTCCTATATACTAGGCATCTTGCAAGGCCCTCTACCACCCTAACAGAGCTCACCTAGGTGAGTATATCTTAAGACATTATCAACTTAGACATTACATTTTAAGATACAACAGAAAATGGAAGTTTGTTCAAAGACAAACTTTGGAAAGAGCTTCTCATATGGTAGAGCAGGCACACAGCTTCAGGACATGAGGGTTTCTAGCTGAGAAACTAATTATCTAGAGGGTAAGTAACTCAAGAAGTTCAGTCAAAACTAACAGATACATCCTGCTAGGCAGATAGTAGGCACAAAGCCCAGTGAGACTGGAAGGAGGTGGTGAAAAGGGAGGGGAAAGGCATGAAGAGTTAAAAAACAAAAAACATTTAAGATAAGATATGAAGGTGAGGGCCTCCTTAGTGGCCTAGGGGTTAAGTCTCAGTGCTACCACCGCAACAGCCCACTGCAACGACCCACCATGACGGCCTGAATTCGATCCCCAGCCAGGGAGCTAGTGCACATGGCACAGCAAACCTCTCCTGTCTTGCCTGTGCTCCCCTCAGCAGTGTATTTCAGTGGATCCGCCTGTTCTGCTCCCCACTCTGTCTCTGGTGAATCCCCTCAGCCCCCCGCACCTCTGACCTATACCCCAATTCTTCTATGCAAAAATAAATAAAATTAAAATCTAAAAAAAAATATATGAAGATGACTAGAAGCAGTGTTTTTCCAAGTTGAGGATGGATAGGGAGTTTACCAGGGAAACATTACTTCAGGCAGATGAAAGAGTATGTATGAAAGATGAAAGTTATTAGCTTGTCCTTGCCACAGGAAGTATCAGAAACCACAGAAAATAATGGACACCTGGGAAAAAAGAGTTTATTTCTCCTGTAAGTAGAAGTCCCTACGTGAGTGTTCCAAAGTCACTGTGTCAGGTCCACAGAGTCTGTGGTGACCTAGATTTCGATCTTGCTTCTCCACCATATTACCGTGGGAGCATTGCCTTATGATCCAAGATGGCTGCTTGAGTCTACCCTTTTCATCTGGCATAAGACGACCGACACGATCAGATCTGCCATTTAGACAATTGCTTTACCTGCAGTATGAAGAATGACTTAGAGGAGATAATGACTGCTAGTAATGAGCAAATATCACAACAGCAGCAAGTAGTTAGCAGAGAAAAATAATGTCACCTTATGGCTGTACTCTCAACAAAGCTATCATTAAAATGAGAGTGGCATCGTGGCTCCTGACAAGATGTAATGAATCCAGCTGACTGTCGTTCCCACTGAATGCAACTATAACCCATGAAAAGACGGCATGAAGCAGTTACCTGAGGAATTTGAGGAGCAAATAATAGATAGCAGGGAAACTGGGAAAGGGAGCAGGATTCTGACAACTGAACTAACTAGCAGTGAGTTGCCCATGTTTTCCTTTCCAATGTCAACAGGGCTGGGCTCAAAAGAAGCTCACAGCTACATAAGGAAGAGCTCAGAGAAGCCTTCACCTAGTCTGAGGAGGGGGAAGGGGGTCTCTGAAGGTCAGAAAGACCAGAAAAGCCATGTTCTTTTTTTCTTTGTTCCATGATCTCTCATCCCAGCCCTCAGACGCAGCAGTAGTACAGGACAGACACAGAACAATGCTTCTTTCTGCCTAGAGGAAAGAGAAGGGGGAGAATTTCTATTCTCTCTCTCTCTCTCTCTCTCTCTCTCTCTCTCTCTCTCTCTCACTCTGTGTCCCCAACCCTCCCAGCCCCCACATTGGTTGGAGATGCAGTAAAGGAAACTATATTGTACAGCAAAAGAGCCCCCGATTAGCTGGAAAGTGCTCAAGAGCTCATAGAGAAGAGAGAGACCCTATAAAGTTGTATATAAAACTCCGGGTTCCAGGTTCAGTTCCAAGCTGGGCACACGTGGATTTGACCCTAAAGAGTATATTCAAAGCTTTGAGAGCCGAACTATGAGGCAGAGCACTGCCCAGGTGCCAAGCTAACTGGCAGAACAGATACAAACAGTACCGTATCAGCTTTGCAAGCTGGCTGACACCAGAACCACAGTCCACAAGAGTAGGTCAAAATGTGAGGGCTGGGCCTCCCCGGTGGTGCAGCGGTTGAGCGCTGGGTTGCAAAGCTGCCTGCAGCCTCTGCAGCGCCGGTTCCATCCCCGGCTGCTCCCCGGCCACCAGAAGAGGGTCCCACATGGCGCACAGACCTCTCCTGCCGCCCGCTGCTCCCCTCAGCAGTGTACTTCGGTCCTTCTGCCTGCTCTGCTCCCTGCTCTGGCTCTGGTGAATTCTCTCACCCTCCCGCGCTTCTGACTGTACCCAGTGCTTGTATAAATAAAAGTAAAATAAATAAATAAATAAATAAATAAATAAATAAATAAATAAATCTTAAAAAAAAAAAATGTGAGGGCTGCACCTAACCAAGTCTATTACCTGCTTTAAAATAAATTGATATTTTCCTTAGGATGAAGACCCCACATCTCATAATGAAGAATGTTTATGGCAAGTCAATGTTCACTTAAAAAATTTCTAGATAATAAACTTCAGTGAAATTAAATTTTCCCATGAAAACATACCAGAATGCAAGAAGGAAAGATAAAAAAGTAAGATGAAAAATATACTTATGTCTTTTTAGTTGTGTCATATGAAAGTATAATTTAGAGGAAACATATAGCTGTGAATTCTCCACGAATCTGTTATGTTTCTGGGCAGCCTGAGTCTTCCAAGGGAAGACATTTATAGCCAATGCTTGTATAAAGAGACGTTCCAAGACGATAAAGCTTAGAGCCATCCCTTTCCCCAGAGACAAGCCAGGGTAATAAAGATAAAGACCTCTTCTTCCCTCCCTGGAGGAGATTTGCTAACATTCCAGCATAATGAATAATCTCTCTTGAAAATCCCAACAGCCCTAGATAGGAGCAAAGCTGCCTAACTCAGGGTTCTCCTGAAGTGCTCCCCATTCCATGTGCATGTACCATCAGACCCTCACCAGGTCACCCCATGGGGACTGGACTTGGAGAACCAGTGCTGGGAAGTGGGCCTGCATGCTGCCCTTCACTGCGAATAGTACCCTGTGTTAGTCTCTAACCTGGGGGTCTGTGTCTCCTGTCAGCAAAGTGTGTGTGTGTGTGTGTGATATTTATAATAAATATGCATTTGGCCTTCATCCCCACTCCTGGCACACAGTACCCAAAACCCTTGGAATTCCTTAAGTCAAAAGAGCAATTGGGAGCATCTTTTGTTAATAATATTTGGTCTTTTGTCCTCAGTTTCTGAAATGCACCAGAACATAGATGTTAACAACCAGTGTTTTGTTACTCATAACAAGCCCCTTTCAATGACAACTGAAATTATGTTTTGTGCTTTTAGGGGATTTGGAAATTCCCTAAAGATGGCAGTTGGTTGCCAGAGGAACCAACCATGAACAGAGGACTGAAATTTTCAGTCCCATCCCAATTACTGGGGTGAGGAGAAGTATTGGAAGTTCAATCATTTGCCAGTGGTCAATGATTTAACTAATTGTGCCTATGTAATGAAGCCTGAAAATATGGTGGGAGACAGAATGGAAGCTTTTAGTTTGGTGAACCAGAAAACTTCCAAAGCACTGGCCCGAAACCCCTAGCTCCTAGCTCTTGTGTGTTGGAATCTTACCTATGTATCTCTTCATCTGCCTGTCAATTTGTATCCTTTAATATCCTTTGCAATAAACCAGTTATCCTGTAAGTAAACTGATTTCCTGAGTTCTGTGAGCCAATTTAGCAAATTAATCCAAACCAAGAAGTGGGGGTAGGACTTTGATTTATATCATTCAATCAGAAGCACAGATAGCAACCCAGGCCCATGACTGGCATCTGAAGTGGGGAGCAGTCTCGTGGGACTGAGCCCTTCACCTATGAATCTGAGGCTATTCCCAGCTAGGTAATGTCAGAATTGAGCTGCATTGTAGGACACTCAGCTGGTGTCAGAGAATTGCATGACGCTGTGGGGAACAGTCATAGTGTATCATGCTCGTCACAGTTTCTGATTTAACAATAGCTGTTAATGCTGCTAATAGAAAATGAAATGCTAAAAATGTACGAGATGAGCACTCAACCTGAGAGGTTAGAAAAGAACAGCAAAATGAGTCCAAGCAGAAGGAAGGGGATAATGTTTCATTTCACTTAAGGTTCTATTGATTGTATGCATTGCTATTTCATTTAGTAATTAGAAAAAAATTACCGCTAGACATATTTTCTCCCATATAACACTCAATTATTTTTCAAATCCACGTTGTCAGTGTCTGTAACTTTCCCATTTAGTATTGTGTTCTGTGCCGTGGAGATCATGGGAATATGCCTTTGTTATCCTGGGGATTTTGTTCCATTCTAGAAGTTTCACACATACAGAGGAATGACACTTCTACTTAGCCAACAACAATTTAAAAACACTCATATTTCAACTATGTGAAAATAAGAAAAACTCTACCTTAGAATCAATAAAACATGGAAATAAAGATAAGATCAGAAATTAGTGAAGAGAAAAGAATCGTACAAAATGTGAGCTAATTACTTCAGGGGACAGAGACGCATAAAGGTCAAACTATATTCACAGATGTTCATTATATACACTTTATAAGTGACGTGTCACATCATTTTGATGTATCACACATAAGAAAATAAAATATAAAAATTAAAATAATACCTTATAACACTACTCCCAACTATGTTTAAAATACATGTATTTACAGATGCAAAGAAAAACGTCTGGAAGATAAAATATCAGAATGTTAATAGTGGTTATTTCTGGGTTGTAGAGTTAAGATTTTTTTTTCTTTTTGTATAATTGTAGGCTTTCTACAATAAATATGCAATGATTTATAATTAGATGAATGTCTTTTTATCTTTAATGCATATGAGATTCTACTTGCTGTACTAGGCTATTCTCCAAATCCTGTCCCTTTCTGCAGTATCTCAGCACAAACTTGAAAATGAGCTGCTTTCTATTCTCTACCATGTATGTCTCAGATGACTTTTCATGTTTTTATTAGTGATAATAGTAATAATAATACCTGGCATTTATTAAGAACCAAATATGTGATCTTATGTGCTAATTATATAATGAATAATTTCAGTTAATCCTTACCAAAAACCAAGAAAGAGCTAGAAAAAATATTTGCCTTGCCTTACCTATGTATAAATAGAGGCATACTGCTTTACCTAAGTACCTTAGTTAAATTGCTTACCCATTCAGCTAAGAGGTGGTTTCCCACGAACATCAGCAAAGAGAAAAGCCACAGTTTGCATTTCATATCTAAATTCTGTTTTAAGGCCTATGTACTCAGAAATATCTTGGTGAAGTTATTCTACATATCAACAAAATGCGGAGAGAGGACTCATGGAAAATTTATTAGATTTCCTGATCTAATAAATTAAAATAAACAATTGTAATTACTGCTGATGACAGAATTTCCTGACCAAAATCAATATCTGTCTCAATGAGTAGTGTTTGGCTATTCTCAGTCTAATCACAACAAGCAGGAACTTGGATGACATGGCAGAGGGTAGTCAAAAGAGCCCTCGGTGGCATCAGACTCCGGGGAGTCCTGCAATTTCCTGCATCTCCCAAAAGAAAGAGTCTAAATTTATTAGTATGCTTACTACTGACTACTGGAGAAAGTTTTTCACTGGCTCTCCATATGCATATATATTTCATCTTTCATACTGAGATAATCATCACATTTGTCAAAAACAGTGGAAAATAGATGTTATTGTTTTCTCTTGACAACCTCATGCTGGGACGTGGAGGCCATATCAGTCCATAGACATCACTTCTCAACCACAAGTGGCCTGAATCATCACCAACATTTTATTTAATTTTATTCTAATAAAACCGCCAAATATTCATCTCTTCTATCCAGGTCTCCTACCAAGGCCTCTTGGGAGACTGCTTTTTCTATCTTCTTTTTTCTGCTTCTACCTACTTCATACCTCAATGATAACTTAGTGTTTGGAAACCCCAAATCCCTTCTTTTTTTTAAAAAAAAAAAAGTCCATTTAGTCTCATTTTAAGAAAGTAAGCACCATACTGGAAAAACCAACACCTTACATCCATAATGGGAGCAATAATAGGTGTATTTGGGGAGCCAGTTAAGGCAGTCCCAGTCTGTGTCTGGCCAGGCCCAGAGTTACCGTGTAGCAAAACTTAGTTTTCTGGAGTGACAGACCAGGAAGATTGCTGAAAAGCAGGACAAGGAAAAAAAAATTAGGACGAAATGCCTGACGCCAAGCCCAGAAGCCCCACCTCAGTGAGCCTGCTGTTGTCAGAGATAGGAATGCCTGCATTGGATCCCACTAACCGTTGTGGAACTCTACCACCAGCAATGGCCTTGCCCCAGAGAAATGCAACTGCCTGCAGGCTACAATTCTGAATAAGTCTGCTCTCGGCCCGATGGATCCCTGACCTCATCAAAACCAGATTCTATCTATTATTTTCTCTCCTTACTCAAGAGCTTGGATCTCTACCTGAGACTTCACCTACCAAGAAATGTGACTATATTATAACAGCGTGAGATCACCAAGAAACCTGCCCTCAGCCAGAAACCACTCTCTCTCTTCTAAAACTCACATACGACCAGCTCCTTGGTGGACATTATCCAACATCATCTGGCTGCAGGTGCAGTTTGAAGTGGCCCAGTGAGTGGCTCTCCCAGTGCAGGAGGGGACTTCTCCTCCATCTTGGTCTGCACTAGTGTGCGCACACTGGTGTGTGCCTTAAAAGGAAAAAAATAGAAAAACATGAATGAGATCCCAAAACTGCCCAGCACCTGTCTGCTGAGGCCTAAGAGACCAGGTCCTGCCAGAGAACATGGAAGATTAAGTCCAAATAGTATTGCCAAGTAGAGTTTTGCCTGCAACCTGCTCTGAGGAACCCTCTCAGAAGGTCCTCCTTTAATGGGTCTAGGTTGTCCTAAGCAGTCTGAATCAAAACATTTGAGTGGTGTCTTTGTTCCACTGCCTCTAAGTTTAACCCATCTATGTCTTGGAGATCTCACTAAGGGTAAAGAGAGACAAGAAAAGATAAACCAATGGGAAAACGCACCATAGAAGCAGGGGGAGTTTCTTTTGCCCCAGGGCCTGCATATTGACCAGAAGCTACAAAATTCAGGGGCTTCCCAGAACAGAGAGGACAAGAAAGCTCTATGAGACAGTCTCATTTGAAAGGACTGTGTCTAATTCTTGGTGCCATGTTTTGCTGGGTTTTTTTTTAAAGATTTATTTATGTATGCATACAAGAGCTGGGGTACAGGCCAGAGATGCAGGGGGTGAGAGGACTCACCAGAGACAGAGTGGGGAACAGAACAGGCAAACTGACTGAAATACACTGTTGAGGGAAGCAGCAAGCGAGACAGGAGAGGTCTGCTGCACCATGTGGGTAGCTCCCTGGCCGGCCGGAGATCGAACTCATACTGCAGAGTCTGTGAATTGCTTCATAGTGCAGTGCTTAACCCCTTGCGCCACCAGGGAGGCCATCTTGGTGCCATGTTTTAAGGAATTCTCCATCTGCTCTAAGAAGAAATGCAGTAAAGGTGACCCCATCTGCTAGCTATAAGAATAAACAGACTAAATGACAACTCTGTCAGCAGTACATTGACCCAGATGTGAAAACAATCTTCACCTGCTTGGTATTCCTATTACACTATTGCCACCTTCTCGTCTCTGCAAAGGAAGATTTCAAAGGAATTAAAGGCAAAATGCCCACCCCTGATTTATGAAATGTGGTCTGTCTCCACTGAGTCTGCATTGGAGGAGAAATTAGTTTTCCCTTTTCCTGAGGGACATCATTAGCATAGTGATAATTAATGAAAGGCAACAGACAGAGTTCAGTAAATTATTAATGGTTGCAGTCATCCAGAGAGCAGACAGCCCTGTGTGCAGTTGTCCCTGGCACAGCAGGCAAGTGCTCCGGGAGGTCAGGGGAGGTGGGTGGAGAATCAGAGCCAGGTGTATATAGCTCTGCCTTCCAGAATCTGCACGCAGAGCTTCAGCCTTTTTCATGCAAACAGACTGGGTTTTCGTGCACAGGTGTATATGGATTAAAGAGGGAGCAGATCCATCTGGCAGACGGTAGAAACTATCAGGTTCTCCCTTATAGAATGGCTAAGTGGGAATTAGGCTTCATCCCAGATACCTATGGGGAAGGTGATGGCGGGTGTCTCATAGGAACCACACAGATCGGGGGTCAAAGAGTAAAACAGAGAACAACATTAGGAGATCAATGCTTAAGGGTAGCTGGAGAGTATATTCAAAGGGTTGGAAACAAATATGAGGAGATAAGATACAGAGACAACCTTGGATAAGGAATCACAGACAACCTCAGAAAAAATGTTTGTTGAGTAAAGTATAAAAGGATGAATAAATGGACACAGTTCTCATACAGTGTTGGATGTTGGCTAAAGGAAAGAAATATTGGCAAATATTTTTCAATAAATCCACATCAATTTTTATTTTGAGAAATGAAGAATTCATTGGAGAGTGTGAAGAAAGTTTCTCAATATACAGCACAGCACAGCAAATACCTGAATAAATGTTCATTTGATATTATGTTTCTTCCCCTAAATTTTTTTTCCAAAAGCTCCTCCTCAACCCTTGCCCAAGCAAACTGAGCAAACTGAAACAATTCTCTTTCGTTGCACATATAAACAAAATACTGCTCTTACAGTCCCCAGGTGACTTGAAGAATTAACAGTGCCACTTCCCTGAGCCATCTCAGAGCCCCTGGCACTCTTCCACCTTCAGGTGTATACTGAGCCTTGAAGCCTCCAGTCAGAAATAAGCTTTAGCAAAGTGAAGTAGATAAAGCTGGTCCCAGTATCTCCCTGCTGAGGACCGATTGTGGAGAGTGCTCTACTGAACAGATGATCGTTGCTAAATAAAACCAAGTCTGTGCACTAGAGAGCAACCCAACATCTTTCCCAAAGACTCAGAGGGGAAAGATCGAAATGAAAAGGAGAACAGATATAGTACCCATAGCAAAGACATATGAGGCATCCTATGTTTATATAAAAGGAATCCCAGAAAAAGAAATGACTATTCAATGGAGAAACAGTCATCAAAGAAATGAGAGAAACATCGTTCACTTAACTCCAGAAAATATTTTTTTTTAATAAAGAATTTTACTTTTTTTTTTAAGATTTATTTATTCATGCATATAAGAACCGGGATACAGGCCAGATGCGCGGGAGGGTGAAAGGATTCACCAAAGACAAAGCAGGGAACAGAACAGGCAGACTGATGAAATACACTGCTGAGGGGAGCAGTGGGCAAGTCAGGAGAGGTCTGCTGTGCCATGTGGGATTCTCGTTGCCCGCCAGGATGGAACTGGCGCTGCAGAGGCTGCGGGTGCAGACATCTTCACAGCGCTGCGCTCAACCGCCTGCACCACCAGGGGAGGCCCAAGTCTTAAATTCTTTAATTGAAAGAGTTCAACAAGAATCAAGCACTATTAAGTAAACAGACCTACACCAGATACCTAGGTGACGTTTCTGAAGTTCAAATGTAGAAACTAATGTCTGCTCAGAGATTGAGGGAGAGACAAGACATGCCCCATAAAATGACAATTACAGTGAAAAACTTCTCTTATCCCAAAGTCAGAAAACAAGGGATCAACAGCCAGAGAAGAGGCTTTCATAGCTTTGTCTAAAAAATATGTTCCTTATAAGAGCAAAATAAACTCAAATTCAAATATGCAAGAATTCAGAAAAATACCCATTACCAGCCCACACAAAAAGTCACTTGAAGAAAGATTCCAATAAATTGGGATAAAGAACTCAAGAAGGGAAACAGCATTATAGAAGAATAAATAAATAGCAATAAAACTTAGAATTAAATCAGGAAAAGTGTTGTTACGTGGTTAAGAAGATTAATGAAAATGTTAACAAATTACTCCTAACATGAAAATACAGAAATTTGGGTCTAAAATATCAGAATATTTTAAAAGAGATTAGGAAGTCTTCACACATCCAAATCCAATGCCATGCGAAGCCAGGAGAAGCTACAGGAGTGATAGTAACGCGGGAGGAAAACTTACAGATGGGGAGAAAGCAAAAGCAGAAAGACTAGGGCTTCAGAACAAGGGACTGATCAATTGGATTTATAAACATGAGTTTGGATGTTGGTCATGATAAGGAGCATTTGTCATGGAGGCTGACTACTTCTTTACGATGTTAAAATCAGATTGGTAAAAGAAATAATATTATTTCAATATATGCAGGAAAAAAATCTATAATAATATTCATTGCTTAGGGGAAAAAAACCAATGTGTAGGAATAGAAGGAAAATTCCTCAATTTAGGAAAGGGTGTATATTTTTTAAAAATCTTTAAAAATTCCTATTAAACTGGGCCTCCCCTGGTGGCGCAGAGGTTGAGCACCAGTTTGCGTTCAGCCTCTGCAGAGCTGGTGAGATCCCCAGCCGCCAGTGAGGGTCCCACATGGCGCGCAGACCTCTCCTGCTGCGCCCACTGCTCCCCTCAGCAGTGTATTTTCAGTCTGCCTGTTCTGTTCCCCGCTCTGGCTCTGGTGAATTCTCTCACCTTCCCGCTCTTCTGACTGTACCCAGTGCTTTTATAAATAAATAAATAAAATCTTTAAAAAAAAAAATTCCTGTTAAACTTTAGAGGCATTGTCACTGATGTCAAGAATAAGAAGTCTGCCATCAATATCACTGACATTATGCTTAAAGGCCCAGTCAATGTTGCAAAATAATAAATAAAATTATAAGCATTAGAAAGGAAGAAAAAACTATCTTTATTTTGCTGTTGTATGATTACCTACATAGAAAATCTTAGATTATATATAAAAATATTTTGAGCTAATAGCTAAGTTCAAGCACATTTCAGGATGTCTGTCAATGTATAAAGGTGGTAAGTTGTATTCCTTTATACTGATAAACCAATTATAAAATGACATAATTTAAAAGCATCTATGTTAGCAAAAAAATTAGATAAATAAATCTAAAACTTTAAAAAGTCTAAAATCTAACAATTCTAAAACCTATACAAAGAAAAGCATTAGTTATTGAAGGATATTTTCAAATGTCTAAAGATATAGAGACCTGGGCCTCACTGGTGGGTCAAGGGGTTAAGCACCACACTATGAAGCAATCCACAGCCTCTACACACGAGTTTGATCCCCAGCCAGCCAGGGAGCAACCCACATGGCAAGGCAGACCTCTCCTGTCTTGCCCACTGCTCCTCCTAGCAGTGTATTTCAGTGAGTCTGCCTGTTCTGTTCCCCACTCTGTCTCTGGTGAATCCTTTCACCCCCCGCACCTCTGGCCTGTACCCCTGCTCTTGTATGCATAAACAATAAAAATCTTAAAAAAAAAAAAAGATATAGAGACCTTATGTTTGAGGGTTGAAAGTTGTAAGCAGATAAACATTTTCCATTGTTAACTAACATAGCCAATGCAATTCTAATCAAAATCCAACAGAGCTCTTGATCAAATTTTGCAAGTTGATGCTAACACTTATTTATAGCCATAAAATAACAGCAATGAAAGTATTTTTGAAGGTCTGTGCAGGGGTGAGGAAGAGGATTGTTTCACCAGAGGAAACATCCGGGAACTGGTTGACTCCTCATTGCTGGCCTGGCTGCTGCTGCCTATCTGGTGCTCACAGCTAGGTCCCATTATTCTCCTGCAGGACATAAACCATCTCACAGAACACCAACCTCAGACAGGTCACTCTGAGATCATAATAAAATGAGTCAAAACAAAGCCACTTGTTCATATAGCCTAAGCACAGAGAAAAACAAGTTCCTTGGGTAACCCACAGGATACCAAGCATTTCCCTTGCAGCTAAAATCAGTGACTGCTACTTCTTTAGCTCATACAATTTTGTTCTCACTCTAGCCTGCTCTTCTTCTAGATAATATTTATTAATATGCAGTCATAGAACTGTCCTCATTTCCTGAGGACTCTCAATCTAGAGTGAATCCCCTCTAACTCAGGGCCTCCCCAAAATCCTCCAAAAAAGTCCAGATCCTACAGTAAGTTTTCTCCCCTCACACCATCTTACTGAAATGCCATGTGGCTTCCCTCACCTAAACCACTCAGCCAACCTAATGCACTCAGCTATGGGTGGTTCCTGCATGTCTGACTAGAGGACATTGGCGGAGAGATAAAGACTTACCTTAAGTATTCTATAAACAGTATGTGGCTGTGGAATAAACTGACAGGTCAATGGAACAGAATAGAGTCCAGAAACAGATTCACAAACAAAACTTGAAAATTGACAGAGGTGGTATTACATGTCTATGACAAAAGGCAGAATCTTCAAAAAATGCTAACATGACTTGTCCGTATCGAAAAAAAAATACCATTAAAACCCGGATCTTGGATCATCACACACAAAAATTAATTTCAGATGGATTAATAATGTTTTGTTTTTTTTACTGATTTTTTCCAAAGATTTATTTTTTTATGCATGCAAGAGCTGGGGTACAGGCCAGGAGTGTGGGGGGTGAGAGGACTCACCAGAGACCGAGCGCAGGGGGGGGGGGGGGGACAGGCAGATCAGCTGAAGCACACCACTGAGGGGAGCAGCAGGTGAGTCAGGAGAGTCCTGCTGCACCATGTGGGTGGCTCCCTGGCCAGACTGGAATCAAACTCATGCTGCAGAGGCTGAGGACAGCTTCATAGGTTGGATCTTAACCCCTTGCACCACCAGGGAGGCCCTGGATTAAAAATCTTAAGGGAAGTTACAAAAACCCAAATCTTGTAGAAAAATATAAGGGAATGTCTTTATGGTTTGAGATGGTATTATGTTTTAAAGTAGGCACAAAACATGAAAGGAAAAGATTAATACATTTGACTACATTAAAATTTATAATTATAAAGCAAAATACACTAAGGTAAAAATGTATGTGCTGAATATAATTTTGTTTTATGCTTTTGTCATAAAAGCCAACATCCTCTTCAGATTTCTTTCAGTTAGTTTAAACAGTTGTTTATGTGGGTCTTTCATAAAAGCAAAGAGTCAGAATATGAACTGTGTTATACATATTTATTAAGTTATGTGTAAATTATTTATATATGAATTATATATTGTTATGTTAAATTATGCATGATATATTATAGAAACTATGTACATATAAACAATTAAATTAAATATAAGTATCTGTAATACTTATATACTTTATAATTTAACTATACAGCTACAGTATTATATTAATGTATAAAATATATAAAACATAAAAGCATAGGGCCTCCCTGGTGGTGCAAGGGGTTAAGACGCAGCCTATGGGGCAGTCCACAGCCACCACGGCACGAGTTCGCTCCACGGCCAGCCAGGGAGCAACCCGCAAGGCGCAGCAGACCTCTCCTGACTCGCCCACTGCTCCCCTCAGCAGTGTACTTTGGTCAGTCTACCTGTTCTGTACCCCACTCTGTCTCTGGTGAATCCTCTCACCCCCCATACCTATGGCCTGTACCCCACTCTTGTATGCATAAATAAATAAAGCTTAAAAATATATAAAACATACATATTTTTTTAAGATTTGTTTTATTTATGCATACAACAACTGGGGTGTAGGCCAGAGGTGCGGGGGCTGGGAGGTTGAGAGGATTCACCAGAGATAGAATGGGGAACAGAACAGGCAGAACGACTGAAATACACTGCTGAGGGGAGCAGTGGAGGAGACAGGAGAGGTCTGCTGAGCCATGTGGGTTAGCTCCCTGGCCCGGGATTGAACTTGTGCTGCAGTGGCTGCCAATAGCTTCATGGTGCTGAAACTTAACCCCCTGTGCAACCAGGGAGGTCCCAAAAGCATATATTTTAAAAGCAATTCTCTTCAAATTCCAGAAGCTTAGGGTTATTCACAGGATTGCTTAGCATTTTAAAAATCCAAACTATGAAATTGAGGTGATTATTGTTTTATTCTTTCTTGTTAAAGCCTTCAATTCAAGTAAAGTCAAAACCAATTTGGGTTGGAGAAGATTTGCTTCATTTCCTGATTACTCAAACATTCCATCGAGGTGCTCCTGGCCTCCTCTCTGGTGAAGCCATGTCTGGATTAGACTCTAGAGGAGACCTAAAGACTCTCCAGGCTCCTTTGACATTCACACTTTAGTCCTCTGCCCGCTGCAAGCCTCTCCCACTGCCTTTCCTTTCTCTGGTGTGGACCATCCTCCTAGCCTTCAGACTCCTGGTATTATAAGTCTCCATGGCTTCAATAGTTTCCAGACTTTTTGAATTTTTTTTTTAAGATTTATTTATTTATACAAAAACCAGGGTACAGGCCAGATACGCGGGAGGATGAGAGGATTCACCAGAGACAGAGCAGGGAACAGAACAGGCAGACTGAGGAAATACACTGCTGAGGGGAGCAGCGGACGAGACAGGAGAGGTCTGCCTCGCCATATGGGACTGTCCACTGGCCAACCGGGATCAAACCCACACTGCAGAGGCTGCAGACAGCCTTACAGTGTGGCTCTCAACCCCCTGCACCACTAGGGAGGCCCTCCAGACTTTTTGATTTTTTATAGCAGCCAAATTTCACCCCAAATTCTGGCATCCCAAGTTGAAATGACAGAAATTTTTTTGGTAAATGATAACAATAGGAAAACAAGTACCATCTATTTCCACTGTCATTTCATAAAAGAAACAACCTTTAACACAGGAAATGTAGAGAGTGGAGTGCACACTTCAAAAGGATGGATTTTACTATATAAAATTGTACCTGAATAAACCTGACTTTTAAAAGAGATATACTAAATTTCTAGTTAAAATATTAAGAAATTGGATATAACAAACTCCATGTCCTCACCTTGAGCCATTTTACCATAGATGAGGAAACACACCATCGCAGATCAGAAGAGCTTCGGGAAACTGCTTTTGGACTCTTCCTAGTCAATATTCCGTGTTGCTCCTGTCCATCCTCACTGCCCTTATCCATCCAGGCCCTAGCCACTTCTTTCCTAAACTCTTGCAGTATCCTCCTGCCTGCCTTCCTGTGCCCACATCCTCCCCCAACCCCCCAGGTCCTCCTTCAGGGTGCTATAAACATGAGATTCTCAACACACACTTTTCATAGCCATCCCGCTACCGGACCACTTTCCCCATAGTCTGATTGGCCTTTTCTCCTCTTTCACCATTTTACATGCCATGGATGCAACACTCTAGTTACTTCTATCTGCTGTCTCTGGGGGCCTCACTGTTCTGTGTGCTTTGATTCACACTATTTCCCACATCTTAAATTTTCTCTAATCTTTATCTTTTGAAATGTTACATGTTCTTAAAAGAATAGTCAGAAGGTCTCAATGGACAAGTGAACATGGGTGACTATTTTTCTCATTAAAATTGTCCCAATCTTGGAACCTCCCTGGTGGTTCAAGGGGTTAAAGTTTCAGCACCATGAAGCTATTGTCAGCCACTGGAGCACGAATTCAATCCTGGGCCAGGGAGCTACCCACATGTCCCAGCAGACCTCTCCTATCTCACCCTCTGCTCCCCTCAGCAGTGTATTTCAGTAGATCCAACTGTTTTGCTCCCCACTCTGACTCTGGTGAATCCTTCCACACACACCCACGCCTCTGGCCTACACCCCAGTTCTTGTATGCATAAATAAATAAAAATAAATCTTTAAAAAAAACTGCAAATGGCAATTGTGTGTGAGAGATAATTTTCTATCAACATACTATATCACTCTATGAATCCACAAAGGAACATTTTTTTTTTAATTCTACTACTACACAGGTGACTCTTTGGTTTACATTAAGAAGTTACAAACATTGTGCTGCTTCTTAAATGTTACATGGCCAAGCTTAAATCCTCAGAAATGTGATACTGGGTAATCAGCCAGAAACATTCAATGGCTACTGAATTTTACACTTAAGATTTTTGTATTTCTTGACCAATTTTCTGTTGGTTTCCTTCAAAACTATTTACTAAAATTGTTATAGGGCATGGTGAGGGGCACCCCAGAACCCCCAAACCTGCCCACTCTAAAAAGTTTCTGCCACCTGTTGCATCAAGACAAAACATACCCTAGTGCAAAAGACCTATAATGAAAAGGAACCTTATTGCAATTAGTGGGCAACAAAGAAAAGACAAAGAATATAGTTTTCAAATCAAGCACCCAAAGTTACCCATCCCCTCGTGGGTAAATGTCAATCCAAATAGGGCTGGCCCAAAGCAGCGCTGCCGAGACCCGAAAGCCTGCCACAGGTCTAAAGCACCTGTTGGTGGAGGCCCATAGGAAAGGGGCAGAAGGGGCCTAGCACTTCTGGGATAGAAGAAGCAAAATCAAGACAAAAGTTGCCATTATTAATCTCCCCACAGGCCTCTCACCCACAGCTGTTTGAACCAATCTAAAGGCTTGAAAAGCAAGTGCAGTTTCTTCACGTGTCTCTTTGCTCCATGTGCCTCCTCCAGGTCTCCTTCCGGCTCCCCATCCCTCTACCTTCCCACTTCCAGTCTCCTTTGTAGCTACTCCTCTAGATCCAGATCCCCTGATCAGCTCCACCCTCCCTTGGATGGAGCAGGGAACCTGGAACCTACCCTTTTCCCAGGGACCAACCTGTTAGAAAATGACTATTTTTCCTTTGAACAGAGCTTTCCAGAATGGTGTTCTTACTCGTGGGAATGGTTGAGTCTAACATCTTGGAGCACCTGATACAGCTCTTTTCCTTCCTTTGGACAAACAACACCCTCCCCATGAGTTCATTTTTTTTTAATCAATGTCTATTGTCTATTAAAGGAGTTGTCACAACAGAAGTCTTAATTTTTTAATTGCTTTTAGTGTGGCTAAGACAATTGATCTTTTAGAGTTCTCTGTTAAAGGTATTGGGTCTAGCTAAAGGTTTTAATAAACAAAATAATACCAGCTCAACTCCAACCACCTCCATCTCATCACAAACACACACACATCATACACACACATACACCCTGCACCACTGCAATCAAAGAAAAATTGTGTACCAAAGCTTGTGTGGCAAACTCCTAATTAATGATCAAAACTCCTTGGAGCCAAGGTGCTGCTCTCCCAATGGACTGCTATTTTTAAAATATTTCTCTTTGAAAACAACAGCATGATTAATCCTACCATTTCTACTTCAATTACTTATGTAGAAACAATGATGCATGAGCGATTATTAAAAACACTTTATTATGTATAATTTGTACATGCTTCAATTTGTGTTGCTGGGGGTGATTTATTTTTCAGGTTGTGATGTCATCTACCAAGATTAACTAGATCTAATTTTCATCCTGTCATGCCACATACAAAAATAACAGTTTGCAAAGTGAAGTTTCCCATCTTTGCACAAAGATACACAGGAGTTTGTCAGACAAATAAAAGAAAAGAATACTTTACAACATCCAAGTCATTATCCTTCACACAGTAACAGCAAATGTGTTCTTTTATTTGGAAACAGCAGGGAAAGAGCCTCTTTGCCTCAAAGGGAAATGCAAACTTTGTAGTTAAAAGCCAAACTCCAGGGACAAGGCGTGGCCCTCTCGGGGAAGGTGGGGGGAGTGGGGATTCTGAATGAGGCTGGACACCTCACAAGCACTTCAGGAGGAAGGAATTGCAGGAGGTTCCTCGGGGGCAGTCACACAGCTTCCCGATCCTCGCTCCTTTTCGCACTGCGCACTGCTCACCAGCGTCGCACTGCAAACAGCACAAAGTGTGGTCAGGGGAAAGCCAACCCTAACTCCCTGTCAACACAATTTCTACCTGGTGGGAGAGCCATGTGCACCCCATCCTCATCACCAGAGGGGTACGTGTAGTCAGACTGAAATGCAGGGAGCCTTGTTCTTACAATTTCAGCGAAAGAGCATAACAAAGAAATTTAATTATTAATCTTATTTCTTACTTTCAACTTTTTTTTTTTTTTTGGTGGGGGAGAGGTCACATTTCTTGGCTCCTTTAGTTCCTTTTCCAAAAGAAGTCAATCACCCATTTCCCGAAGAAGTAAACAAGAATCCTATATCTCCTCTCAGTTCCAATTCCCTGTTTCCCATGCCCTCGTCCCGAGAAGAAAGATTTAAATGTGCTTCCGCCGAAGAATCTGACCAGAACCAATTCAAGAATTCTGACTCTCGAACTTAAATTTTAAAAACTGACGGTGCTCCGTTAGGCAGGAAGAAAACTGAAGGAAAGAGAACTGAGTGGCATCAAGGGCTCTTCCAGTCCAGAGACTGTGAGATGGCGGGGCGGGGGGCAGCTCATCTTCAGAAAATATTTCCTGCACACAAACCCAAGAGCTGGCGGGCTCTTGGCACCAGCTGCTCAATCCTCCCAAATGGCCAACCTACCCTTTGCCTTAGAAACCAAGGAGGAAAGGCTTCAGGTGGAAACAAAGGGAAGCCCACAGCGTTCTGCCGACCCAGAGCGTGAATTATCTGAGGAGAAGGTCGCATATAAAACTCCAGGTGGTACCTTTCCTCCTGGGAAAACAGGGAGGGTACCCCCAAACCTTACCATGGGGACTTGGCCGTACTTCTTCTCATAGATGGGAATGCGTTTACTCTTGAGCTTCTTCAGGACTTCCTGCAGCGCTTCGATCTGTAACACACACCCCCGGAGCCCCAAGTTGCCGCCTTGGCTGCGAGCCCAGCCCAGGTGCTCACTTCCAGCACTAGGTATAAAGAGCCCCAGACCCCGCGATGCCCTCGGACAACGCGGACCGAAAGGGATGCTGGAGTGGTAGAAACTTAGTCCTAGGCACTGACGGCAGGTCCCTGAGCCGCTGAGGCTCTTGTTGCTCCAAGTGCCTGGGACAGGGGTTAGCTGCCTGGAGACCGCGAGCTCCTTGCGATCTACCGATGGCTGCGGAAGTCCGGGCTTTACCAGCTCCCGGCTCCTGGATTCTAGAAATGGGGATGGGGAGGCGCGGAGAAGAGGAAAGCGCACAAAGGAAGGGACCGCGTGGCAGCGCAGGGAGTCGGGGACCAGGGGGATACCGACCAGTTCCTTCTCGTGAGAGGCGTCCTCCGCGGCGGAGTACATGTCCAGGGCTCGGGGCTGCAGCTCAGCGTCCTCCTGGGCACGGGTGCCCAGCAGAGGTGGCAGCAACAGCAGGGCGGCACCCAGGAGGGGCAGCAGCCGCAGGCGGGGACTCTCCATGGTGCTGAAATTCGGCACTACCGGAGCACCCCGCGCTCCCGCCTTTTATAGCAAGACAGAGCCCGGTCGCAGGGAAGAGGGAGGGGGCGAAGAAGCAAGGGGGAGTAGAGGAGGGTACGGGTCAACCGGCTGTAGGCAGCGCTCCGCCGCCGCTTGACGTCAATGCTCGCCGGGCTCCAGGCGCCCGGGAACGAGGCTCTGAGCACAGATGGTCCAGAGCACCGAGAACCGGGACCCCGCGCCCCCAAGCGCTGTCAGCCCCTCGGCAAGGGAGCTCCCCTGGGAGACTGAGCTGAAGTTGAGGGGCGAGAGGTGAGGGATAAAGATTGGAAGGGAGCTAGAAAATGGAAAATGCCTTCGAGGCAAAACACTAGCAAAGGAGTTACTCCCATCACCTAGCAGCAGCAGCAGCAGCAGCAGCAGGAACACAATCCACCTCACCCAAGCCTGCGTTGCCTCTCACCCAGCCCCACAGTGGCAGCATGAAGGGGTATTGCCTCTGGCCCCACATGTTTGCTGAGCACCTTACTAGGCACGCTCTGGTGTAGAGGAGGTAAAGGCAGTACATAAAAGAAAGAGAAATCCTAGGCTTTCCCCCAATGGGTTCTTTGCTAGAATCTATGTGTTGATACTGAGAAAAGAGGGAAATAAACTTTACAAACTCCAATTAAGGAGAGGCGTGTAAAGTACAAGACTCTGGCCAGCCACTTACTATGTGACTAGGTAAAAGAAGAATCTCTCTGAACCTCACCTTTTTCTTTATAAAATGGGAATTTTAAAATGTACTTCACAAAGTTATCAGGAGGATGGAATGAGAGATAAGTATGCAAACCCCCTGAACTTTAACAGGGTAAATTGAGCCAGCCTGCTCCTTCCCTTTGAAATTTGAGCCTCTGCCAAGTAAGTGACTAAGGGCATTATCTCACTTTTTTCTTAAGCAATTCAGCTATCCTCAGAATCCCTCCTACCTACCATCCTCCTTGATATCCAAGAGACCTGTATAGAAAGAAAATAAAGGAGACCAAAAAAATGTGATTATAGAAATATTCCAGAGAAGTCAGTGTTGAGCTAGGTCCTCCATGACTTGTGAAGACACTGTGTCTTTTAAAACGCTGAGGTCTGGGCCTTCCTGGTGGCGCAAGGAGGTAAGTCTCAGCACTATGAAGCTATCAGCAGCCATTGCGGTTCAACACCCCACAGCACAGCAGAGCTCTCCTGTCTCCCCCCGCTGCTCCCCTCAGTCAGCAGTGTATTTCAGTCAATCCACCTGTTCTGTTCCCCACTCTGTCTCTGGTGAATCCTCTCTGTCTCACACACACACATCTCTGGCCTGTACCCCAGTTCTTGTATAAAAATAAATAAATCTAAAAAAAAAAAAAAAAGCACTGCACTGCACTATGAAGCAATCCACAGCCTCTGCAGCACAAGCTCCAGCTTGATCCCTTGCCAGCTAGGGAGCAACCCACATGACGCACAGACCTCTCCTGTCTCACCCACTGCTCCTCTCAGCAGTGTATTTCAGTCAGTCTGCCTGTTCTGTTCCCTATTCTGTCTCCCGTGGGTCCTCGCACACTTTCATCTCTGACCTGTACCCCAGCTCTTGTATGCATAAATAAATCTTTAAAAAAAATAAAATAAAAGCAGTCACCAATTTTTTTCTCCCAAAGATTTATTGCTTAGTTGATGATGTGGGCCATTGAGATAGTTAATACATAATCTATGCCTGTTATTTCATTTATCAAGTTTTTAATTGCTGCTCAAATGTGCACTGGGAAGCAATTCAGAGGTAATATCTCTGATGAATAGCACACATATTAAGAGCATCAAAATATTTTCTTTTGGGGTAAATCTAATCTGAAATGTATCTAACACCTCCCCCAGCTCTGCCTTTCACACATACCTTTCAGTTCTACACAACAAAACATCAGTGGCAACACATTTTGCTCTTTAAGTTTTAGAAACATATTGGCACTCACTGTAAAAATCATTTCCAGTGACAAAAAAGCACACTAAGCTTTGAAAGAAAAATAGCATCCTGTTACACACTGAATAAGTTTCTAGGAACTCCTGCAAAGATGGGGTTAATTACCAACGCAATGCTTTCTCTCATGTTATATATTCCATCCCAACACAAATGAAAGCTTTCCCTTTGTGCCCCTTCTATTGAAAAAGTACCTCAAAACTTCAAATCTGGGCCTCTCCTGGTGGCGCAGGCGGTTAAGCACCGCGTTGTGAAGCTGTCCACAGCCTCTTCAGCTCCAGTTCGATCCTGGCCAGGCGGCGAGTGTCCCACATGGTGAGCAGACCTCTCCTGTCTCTCCCGCTGCTCCCCTCAGCAGCGTATTTGAGTCAATCTGCCTGTTCTGTTTCCCTCTCTGTCTCTGGTGAATCCTCCCACCCTCCCGCGCATCTGGCCTATACCCCGGTTCTTGTATAAATCTTTGAAGAAAAAAAAACTTCAAATCCTTTTGATTTGGGATTGGTGCTATCATCTTCATGAAAGGAAGATGGGACCTTAAGTTGAGGGGTTAGGAAAGGACTACTGGACAATCTTGTGAGGCAAGCCTGAGTATCTTGATCATTTACATGTTGAGATGCTTTATTTTTTCAGGTTTGCACAAAGTGATTTGATAAACTATCTTTAGGAAGCATGTGTAAAGCACAGGCCATTTTCTTCCCAAATACAACTTAGGCAAATGGTGATAAGGGAAAGCATAAAAACATGAGATGTTAAAAAAAAACAACCAGATGTTCTAGTCTTTACATCATACCCTGTCAGAAGAATTTATATATTCTTGCCTCTTTGTAATGATCCCATTAGAAAGAAAAGTCCACCTTTGAGGCCCTCCAGCAAGTAAAGACAAGTCGTACCTGTCATTAATCATTACTTCTCACCTCAGGTATAGAAAAGAGCAGCAAGTGATCTCAAAAGAGAGAAGCAGTGCCACAATGTGCCTGTGGAGATTTGCTGTGGGCTCTTTTTTTTTTTTTTTTTAAAGATTTATTTATTTATTTACTTATGCATACAAAACTGGGGTACAGGCCAGAGGTGGTGGGGGGGGTGAGCAGATTCACCAGAGACAGAGTGGGGAGCAGAACAGGCAGATGGACTGAAATACACTGCTGAGGGGAGCATCGGGCAAGACAGGAGAGGTCTACGGTGCCATGTGGGTCACCTCTCTGGTCAGGGATCAAACTCATGCTGCAATGGCTGCAGAGAGCCTCATAGTGCTGTATCTAACCCCTTGGGCCACCAGGGAGGCCCCTACTTTAGACTCCTAACCATTCTTCCTTAGACAAAGAAGGCATCTGATTCTGCTGTTTAACATAACTTAAGGATAGAGATCTCACCAGCAGAGAACTGAGAAACTAGGGTCCTTAATATCTACCTGTAACATAATGATATCTGAGAAGAAAAATTTGAAGAGTGGGAATAGCTCTTCTTTTTTTTTTTTAAAGATTTATTTATTTATTATACAAGCACTGGGTATAGTCAGAAGCGCAGGAGGGTGAGAGAATTCACCAGAGCCAGAGCGGGGAACAGAACAGACAGACTGATGAAATACACCGCTGAGGGGAGCAGCGGGCGGCAGGAGAGGTCTGCATGCCATGTGGGACCCTCGCTGGCGGCCGGGGATCGAACCGGCTCTGCTGAGGCTGTGGGCAGCTTTGCAGCACAGCGCTCAACCGCTGCGCCACCAGGGGAGGCCCAGGAATATCTCTTCTACTAACATCCATCTTTTAGAGTTCTAAACCCTTCACTATAAAAATAAACCATATGTTAATTTGTAAATTGGCAAGAGAGTAGAATCTACTCTGGTTTTGGTCTTAACAATATAGAGACTGGTCAATACTAGCCTGTAGAGACTTTTTAATATTACTAAGTGATAACTCTATTTCATATCTTGGCTTCAAGATATGAAATAATGAGAAGACACTGGGAATCAGGTGCCCAAATGATGTTTTCCCTAAATTCCAGGACCCTTTTCTCCCTCCATCTGTCAAATTTTGAGTACTTTCTTTTCCTGTATAGCCCATAATAGCACTGACCTTTTGGATTGTCATATTGCTCAAATATCAGAGTACTTTGTTATCCATTAGCATCCTCTTCATACAAACATCCACAACCAAGTATTGTCCAACAGTAAAAAGTCCTCATTTCATTGACTACTTAAATATTTGTATTTAAGATTATTTCTCTTTACTTGGCTTTGCAGTCTTTTCCTCCTAGTTAACAACATTCTGTTCTCTTTGGTTCACATTTATAACCTCTTTGCTTTCAAACTTTTCATTTCTACATTGTGTGCTGTCTACCCTCTCAGCCTCCAGACAAGGGATTAATTTCCATTGACATTCATCTTCTGTTTACCCACTTTCCATCCATAGCCTTTCAAAAAGAGCTGCTATTCACTGTGATTTGACTACACATCTTTATCACTATCCGAAAGAAAATAAACTGCAAGGAAAAGTCATCAGTGTGGTGCTAAACTGAGGAGAGCTGGAGAAGTAATAAGAAAGTCTATGTTTTACAGAGAGCCTCTAAAGGGGGAAACAGAAAATTAGACAAATCTTTTAATATTTTTAAGCTCTCAATTAAAAGACATTCAGTTTAAAAATATATGAAGTTCAATATGTTCACAGGGCTGCTGAGTACTCTAAGGACTGCTGAGCTTACCAATACATTGCCCCTGCCCTTGGTCTTTGGGTCTAGTCATGCCCACAAATACCCACTACCCAACAATGCAGTGACATGTGGGTCCTACAGAGAAAGCAAGAACCCCAGAGAAGTCAGAGATTAATTCCCTCTAGAGAGGTAAAATTTTGGGAGAAAAATGGCATATGAACTGCTGGGTCTTAGAGAATACATAGGACTTCAACATCTCACTCTGGAGCAAGTGAGCATTGTAAGTAAAAATGCAGAAGCAAGGATGGCTGGGGAAACACTGAGTGGCCTGGGTATTTGGAGAGCAGATGCCTGCAGAATGTCAGCGCTGGTGCTGGAGACACGTAAAGGGAAACAAGACTGGAAAGGAACAGGGGAGCAGAAAAAGAAAATCCATAGCAACAATAGTTTCAATTTTGGATTCAATGAACAGGAAGAACGCAAGGACTAGGCGAACACAAAGGATTCAATTTTTCAAACAGTAACACTAAAAGCAAGCTCATTGATCTAAATGGCCGAGGCTGTGGAAGCAGCCTGTGTTAGACATAAAGAGGTAACACTGATGACAAAGAAAGCTTTCTCTGGTTTCTTTCACACAACACACGAGGAATGCAGCCACCAGAGTGGCACACCTAACCCATATGGCACATCTATCCCAGCTCTGCCTTTAACTGTTCTGAATCTAAATCTCCTAAATCAATAGGAAATACAGGATTAGCTCCATGACATGAACTCTAAGACTTAGTAGAGAGTAGATTTGAATCCTTCAATGGCTGCCCATTGCTATAGCTTCAAGCTAATGTCTCAGCATGGCATCAGAGCTTTTCATGATTCAATCCAATCTCATCTTCACTCCCCACCAGTCCCATCAGGTGCTTTCTACTTAATGTTGTAGATACACCATATTTATTTCTTAATTGTGTCTGAATTAGAAAAATAAACTAGGTAAACATATGCTACTGTAACAAACCACCCCAGAATCTCAGTGCCTTAAAAGACAAAAACAGACATAGCTCTCACCATGCACACGCACATCAAAGGTTTATGAAGAGTTGTGTTCTCTGTGATCACTCAAGGAAACAAACTGACAGAACAGCCACCACGTCTGATGTTGCCGGATGCGTGACAGAGGAAAAAGAGAGCTCTGGACAGTCTCAAATAAGCTATTGAAAGTTTGAGTCCAAAAGTGATCACTTTCTGCTTCCAACTCATGAGCCTGAACTAGTCACATGGCGTCACCAAAGTAAGAGACAAAGACATGCAGTGTTTCTGTGTGCCCCAATGCATTCATGGCCACCACCCTGTCTGCCTTTGTCCATGACCTTCCCTGTGCCTACAGTGTCCTTGCCACACTCTGGACACCTGAAAGTTCAGGCTTCAACATACATCCTAAGTGAAGCCTTCCTCAGTCACTGCTCTATCACACCACCAAGTTTCTATGCCTTTGACTCCACAGAGCTTTACACACATACCTATTAAACACTTACATCATATCTGTTTCACTTGCTAGACAAAAGATCTTTGAGGGCAAAAATTACATGTAATAACCTGGTGCTGCCAGTATTTAACACAGTGTGGTGCCTGATATACAAATGTGGAGGGGAAAGTTAGCTGTCATGAAATGAAAGTTAACCTGTAGACACAGGTGGGTGGCAATTCAGTAAGGTTACACAATCTGTTACAGGATACATTCATCAAGCAGTTGAAGACCACTGTCAATTTACTAATGAGAAACACCAATTGTATCAGTGGAAAAATGTACCAAAGAGTGGTAAAACTGCTTCACCAGCAGCCAATTTCAGCAGCAAAATTTCTAGGGTACAGACAATAGTCTTTCTCACCAGTTCCTCTGACAACTAAGGGCATTTTAGTCACAAAATAGAAACATTTTCCCAAATTTGTGTGTCACCAGGACAATAGCATGACATTGCCACCACACTCTTTTCATAGATTTCTGTTCATTGCCTTTCTCTCACATTCTCTGTGGTGCAAAATTGAAGAACTGGGACTGGATCACCCCTAAAACCTTCCCTGATCACCAGTCTCCAAATCACAGACATGAAGAAGCAATGGCTGTGCTGGGAAGAGCGTGAGCTTACATGGCATCTAAGTCACTTTTTTTTTTTTTTTTTTTAAATATAAATTTTATTTTTATATTCCCCATACAATTGCAAACGCCCATTCTGACCCCAATCCTTCCCCTCCCGCCCCCCACCCCCCAAAAAGTGTCTCTGGTTCATAGTTTTTTTGTTGATTTTGATTTTCACTTTCTTATATTCATTTTCCTGGTCCCTTATTTAAGTTTTCTAGATTCCTGCTATGAGTGAGACCATCCGGTATTTTTCTTTTTCTTTTTGGCTTATTTCGCTGAGCATGATCCCTTCCAGTGCCATCCATGTTGCTGCAAATTGCATGTGTTTATCTTTTTTGAATGCTGAGTAATATTCCATGGTATATATGTACCACATCTTCTTGATCCAGTCATCTATTTTTGGGCATTTGGGTTGTTTCCAAAGCTTAGCTATTGTAAACAGTGCTGCTATAAACATAGGAGTGCAGGTGCTCTTTGGAATTGATGTTTCTGTGTCCTTTGGGTAAATACCTAGGAGTGGAATTGCTGGATCATATGGAAGCTCTATGTTTAGTAGGTCCAGAAATCTCCACACAGCTCTCCATAGTGGTTGGACCAGTTTGCACTCCACCAACAGTGCACAAGAGTTCCTTTTTCTCCACATCCTCGCCAACATTTGTTGTTGCTAGTTTTTTAATATGTGCCATTCTCACTGGTGTGAGATGGTATCTCATGGTAGTTTTGATTTGCATTTCCCTGATTACAAGTGATGTTGAACATTTTTTCATATGTCTGTTGGCCATTTGCATTTCCTCTTCAGAGAAGTTTCTTTTTAGCTCTTCTGCCCATTTTTTGACTGGATTATTTCTTTGTTGTTGCTGAGTCTCATCAGCTCTTTGCAGATTTTTGTGATCAGTCCTTTATCATTAGTGTTGGGTGCAAAAATGTTCTCCCAGTTGGTGGGGTTTCTCTTTGTTTTGTTTATTGTCTCTTTTGCTGTGCAGAAGCTCTTTAATTTGATGTAGTCCCAGCTGTTTATCTTTCTCTTCACTATCACTGCTTGGGTGATGTGTCTGTAAAGATGTCTTTGATGTGCAATCCCGTAGTGTTTCGCCTATATTTCCTTCTATGTATTTTATGGTTTCAGGTCTTATGTCTAGTTCTTTAATCCATTTGAGTTGATTTTTGTGTATGGTGTGAGGTAGTGGTCAAGCTTCATTCTTTTGCATGTAGCGACCCAGTTTTCCCAGCACCATTTATTGAACAAACTTTCTTTGCTCCAATGCATAGTCTTTGCTCCTTTGTCAAAGATTAGTTGACCATAAATCTGTGGGTTATTTCTGGATTTTCTATTCGATTCCATTGGTCTGTATGTCTGTTCTTGTTCCAATACCATGCAGTTTTGATGATTATGGCTTTGTAGTATAGTTTGAAGTCTGGGAGTGTGATGCCTCCATTCCTTCTTTTTTTTTCAGTAGAGCTTTGGCTATCGGGGTTTTGGGATTCCATATGAATTTCATCAATAATTGTTCTATTTCTTTGAAGAATGCCATTGAGATTTTGATTGGAATAGCATTGAATCTGTATATTGCTTTTGGTAGGATGGCCATTTTAATAATGTTTATTTTCCAATCCATGAGCAGGGGATGTCTTTCCATTTCTTTGTGTCTTTTCTATTTCTTTAAACAGTGTTTTATAGTTTTCTTTGTATAGGTCCTTTACCTCTTTTGTTAGATTTATTCCAAATATTTGATTTTTTTTTTGTTTCGATAATAAAAGGGGTGGTTTTTTTTGATTTCTTCTTCTTCAGATTTATGTTTGTGTATAGGAAGGCAACTGACTTTTGCGTGTTGATTTTGTATCCTGCCACTTTACTGAATGATGATGAGTTGAATTAGTTTTTCTGTGGAGATTTTGGGGTTCTCTATGTATATTATCATATCATCTGCCAAATAGTGATAGTTTTGACTTCTTCTTTTCCTATTTTGGATTCCTTGGATGTCTTTCTCTTGTCTTATTGCTCTGGCTAGGACTTCCAGTATTATATTGAAAAGCAGTGGTGAGAGTGGACATCCTTGCTTATTCCAGATCTTAATGGAATTGCTTTCAGCTTTTCACCATTGAGAATGATACTGGCTGTTGGCTTGTCATAGATGGCCTTTTGATGTTGAGGTATGTTCCTTGTATCCCAAGAATTTCAAGGGCTTTTATCATGAATGGGTGTTGCACTTTGTCGAAAGCTTTCTCAGCACCTATTGATATTATCATATGGTTTTTATATTTCTTTTTGTTGATGTGTGGATAACGTGATTGATTTTCGGATGTTAAACCATCCTTGTGCCCCTGGAATGAATCCAACTTGGTCGTGGTGAATTATCTTATGGATACATTGTTGGATTCTGATAGCTAAAATTTATTGAGGATTTTTGCATCAGTGTTCATTAGGGAGATTGGCCTATAGTTTCCTTTTTGTGTTGTCCTTATTCGGTTTTGGTATTAGTGTAATATTGGCTTCATAGAACGTGTTTGGTATTGTCCCTTCCTCTCAATTTTTTGGAAGAGTTTGTGAAGGATAGGCACTATTTCGTCTCTGAATGTTTGGTAGAATGATCATTTGGTAAAAATCCATCAGGTCCTGGGCTTTTGTTTTGGGGATTTTTTTAATTACCATTTCAATTTCGCTGCCTTGTACTGTTGTGTGTTTAGGGTTTTTCATTTCTTTCTTTTATCTAGCTTTGGGTGATTGTAGAGTTGTAGGAATTTGTCCATCTCCTCTAGATGTGTTGAACTTGTTTCCATATAACTGTTCATAGTAGTTACTGATTATTCTTTGTTTCTGCGGTGTGTCTGTTGTGATTTCTCCTCTTTCATTTATGATTCTGTGATTTGTGCTTCTCCCTTTTTCCTTTGTGAGCCTGGCTAGGGGTTTGTCTATTTTATTTATTTTTTCAAAGAACCAGCTCTTGGTTTCATTGATCTTTTGGATTGTTTTTTAGTTTCAATTTCATTTATTTCTGCTCGCGTTTTTATTATTTCTTTTCTTCTACTGGTTCTGGGGTTTTTTGTTGTTCTTTTTAGATCTTTGAACTTCGAGATTAGGTTGTTTCTTTTGAGTTCTTTCTTGTTTTTGATGTGAGCTTCTATTCTATATATTTTTACCTCTTATTACTGCTTTGCTGCATCCCATACATTTAGGATATTGGTGTCCTCCTGTTCATTCAATTCAAAGAATTTTTTAATTTCTTCTTTGATCTCCTCGTTAGTCCAGTGGTCTTCCAGTAGTGTGTGGCTTTTA